>NW_027271320.1:1067500-2267500 GCF_040938485.1 Diadema antillarum
TCTCATGCTTGAATTTTTCAGATTTCCTGAAATATAATTATATACATGCTGTACAGAGACGATTACTTTAGATTTGAAAAGTACAGAACAAAAAAGGCGTCCCTACCTGCCTGAATTAAAACCAACAACAACAACTTAACTCCCATATACACTCTAATGTTATGTGACATATTTGTATGGTCGGAATTTCTAACGACATGGTATAAACACGTTTAGTTTCAGTTTCTTTTGTCTTATTTCTCCACTTGTATGTCCAAATCAGTATGACAAAATAACAAAATATTCAAATTTCATGAAGATATAGACAAGAGTTATCTGGTCAAATTATAATTATGTGAATAATACGTACATATGTTTCGCATAGGCCTATCTTTAAATATACAGGTGGAGGAGACTGTTACTGTTATCGTTACAATATAAATGTAGTGGGAAGTAAACCACAACCGCGTTCGCCCAGGACATCAAGCGGCGATAAAATCAGACATGGACTTGAAGACTCTGGGAAACTCCCCGTCCCGAGATTGGGCTACGAACTGAATCATGACAAGCAGTGTGACGCAAGATATGCTATACAACATACATCATATTATATATATATATATATATATATATATATATATATATATATATGATAACAATAATAACTGGAGAAATCGGAGAAGTGGACGAGAAGGCAAATTGAAAAAAAAATATCCTCCGAAAGGTTGGCGTCAAGCTTGATTTTGATAGGCACCAACTTTGTTAGGACGCCCTCATATGACAGTGTGTATGACTTTTTCCCCCCTCTTCTGCTTTTTCTGTCCCTGAGCTGCAATTCTCGACCATGTTTATGCACTTCGTTATCAAATTGCTCTTTCTTTGTAATAGCTTTTGTACTTATTTTTGTTTTTGAAAAAATGCATTTATTTCTTCTATTCTGTTAATGCAGTCGTAGGAAAATGCTCCGTTAAGCTTTTTAAAGCAGATTTTATTTTGAAATAAAAGTTCGATTTATACCTCTTTTAAAAATACCGCTAAAATCTAGAATGTGTACATTTATCTTTTAGTGATCATGAATTCTGTAATCTCATAGGTCAATCACGTAATTGATAATGTCCCGTATTCCTGTGTTACTCAGACCAACCACTGAATATTTCCAGTATTCCGTGAATAAGGTCATATTGTGCGCATGCGCTAAATCCGCCACTGAATATTTTCCGTATTCCGTGATATCACGTCATGCTATTACACAGCTGGCTGCGCGTATACGTATGCGCGCATAATCAGCTCGCGAGACGTACATCAACATGGCTGACAGTAGGCGATTTCAACATCATTCACGAGAGGAAATCAGCCAGAAGAAGATCAGCCTGTGTAAAATTACCAATGACATTACACTACAGAATTCGTGTAGATCTACACTTAAAAAGATAAAATCGTTACCCGCAGCTCAAGTTGTTCTTACGAAATACGGGAAGTATCTACGGTCTGGTGCCATATTCCATGAAGCCGGAGGCCTCATGGAATGTGGCACCAGACCGTAGATATTTGCCCGTATTTCGTGAACAAGCAGGGGGTAACTAATAGTATTCAAAATGTCCGATGTATTAATGGGTAAATCAGCTTTCAATAAATTTGGGATTTCCAATGACTTATGAAATGACGACATTAGGCCAGCCCTAGCACTATCACTTTACTTCTACCAGAGATTACACAATCACTGCTGGAAATCTATTACGGGTGAAAACAAATATATACATTATCATGATTTCATAAGATATTACCTATGGATGGCGATGATGGATTTTCTTCGAAGTTTGCTTTATTTGGAGATTTGACACGCAGCTGCTCTCCATGAGGTTTCGTTCAAGCCGAGATTCAAAACAGACGTAGGACTTGAAGTGTTCGGTAATGGAGAACATGGCAAAATACATGAGACGGTTTCCCAAATTACCTAAACCTGTATCTTCACAAATATTCTTCTTTGACAATGAAATATGGCATACACACACTTACACACGAACACACACACACACAATTAAGCAAACAGTCAGCACTGTACTGCTGTTCTTGCACCTCTGTCGTTTATATCACTTTCATGACTTTATAGAAGAGTTTGTTTGCAAAAACCTATAAGTCCATATTTGTCAACTGGAGATATTTGCGATTAAAGGTCAACAAAAATAAGGAGAATGATAAGAAAATTGTTACTTCTTTTGACCATAACTTCAAAAATGTACCTTTATATGTAGTGACCAATATATCATTTAAAAGGTATTATTTTGTAATTTATGACAAAGACCGTACTTCAAAATCTTCAAAAATGGACCTATCGGTTTTTGCAAACCAAAAAACAAACAAAATTATCGTGCAGGATGGGAAGGGGTCGGGTGGTAAATAAGATACCCCCCCCCCCCCCCCTCGCCCATTACTCGTAGCCTTGGGAAACCATTTGAATGGGTCAAAGGCGGGGGGGGGGAACTGACCCCTTAATGATTCTTAATGATATATGTACAACTTTAACCCTAATCTCTCTGGAAGTACTCACACCGGTAAAAAAATCTCGACCGGAGTCGATTACTTCAGTTTTTTGTTTTTGTTTTCCACGACAATCTACAATTATCATAGGGTTCATCAATCAATGTATAGTCTTTTCATTCTACAATTTTCTGTTTACTTTATATTCGGTAAGCATAATGAAGTGAAATGTATAATTATGTTTTTTGCCGAAAATGAAAAATATTTTGAATTGAATTGAATAAATCATTTGTATACCGTACACATAAAAACCGACGCTCTTTAATAGATGAATGTATATTAGTGAAAGTTATTACTCCAGTGCTCAAATTAGCAAGGTCCGAGTAATGCATGACAAGACTCTGCTTAGGAGTAGAAGCGAAGTCCCTACTCTTGAGCTACTTTTACAGTCACTTGTAAAATTACCTAGCAGTAATGAATCCAGCGGCGAAATTCGCTGTAGTGGTATTCAGCGATGTGAAGTTAAAAAAAAAAGTGTGAAGCGTTGCTAGGATAGAATGAAAGCTCGCGGGATGATGAGATAAAGGGGTGTATACATCCAGTAGCAGGTTAGTTTCGTCCACTGACGAGCGGAGTTATGACTGGTGAAGATTGGCTACAAACAGTTACATTCTTTCTGGTCAATTTTGAATTTGTTCTTGCACCGTTGGCATTATGGAGTGATGAGACAGGGCAATGGCGCTAAACTTCAAAAAAAAAACTGCTGATTTCACAGTCGACTCGGTAAGAAGAATAGTTTATCATTTCTTTTTTCTTTTTTTTTAATTACTTGTTATCTTCTGTCGTAATGTAATTTTATGACATTTCCACATGCGTTTTTCGAGTCATG
Source organism: Diadema antillarum (assembly GCF_040938485.1). Classification (NCBI taxonomy): domain Eukaryota; kingdom Metazoa; phylum Echinodermata; class Echinoidea; order Diadematoida; family Diadematidae; genus Diadema; species Diadema antillarum. The sequence goes on from NW_027271320.1 coordinate 1,070,847, forward strand.
TTGCAACAGACGAACTTACACGTATACTTTTCATTCGATCTTCTTTTAAATAAGGAGTTGCAAAATGTATAACGTATGTCGTAGTTTGTAATACTACTTGACAATATACTATGTAATGCGCGGGAATATTTGTGACCCTGCACCTCAAAACAAACAAAAAGTCGCCAGACATGAATTTCTAGTTGAGACCTTATTCTTAAAGAGCAGACTTTAAGCTTTAAAATGATGTATAACTGAAATGAAATAGACTCTCCTAACCTATCTAAATATTGGAAAGAAAGCACAAACTCAGGAAAAGTGTGAACTGAGAAAAGAGGCTCTGAAGTACAGTGTCTATTCAAACGCTTAATCTTTACCAAACCGTGCTGGCTGTGCGATGAATGGGACAAAAAAAAAAACAGGAAGTAACCCACCAGAGTAACAGCAATGAACGGATTATCAAATCAAAATGAAATTAAGCATGCCTCATTGACACATTCTGTCCACAATTGATGCCAACTTTCAAAACAGTAGCACTGTCCTTTCAAAAGTTATTAGAGTTGAAAGTGAAGAGTATGGACAAGGTTTTCAAGAAATGAAAAAGGGATTCTAAAGACACACCTAATCACACTATTCTACCAAAAATGTTCGAGATTAACTGCTAAAGAAACACACTTTCCTGCCCGTTTTATGATACCAAACTTTAGCATAATGTAAAAGAAGACCCGCTCATTCAGAAAATATGAAAAAGTCAAATTCGGCTAGGTTGACCCATTTCACTTATTTTCAGTCCTCACGCAAAATCAGTGTGTTCGACTTTATGTTCGTTTTGAGGTGCACGGTCACATTTGGTCAGTGAATAGGAAGAAGAAGAGTGAAATTGCCAATATTCATGATCCATCAAAAACGGCACCTGTTCGTTGTTTTCCCTCTTTCATTAGGACGTTTATTAGACAGAGAAGGGTTTGTTGTTGTCCTTACCTTGAAGAAAACACGTTTACAATAATATATGTTTCATACAGTGAAAAGATGCAACTTATGATACAAATTTTCCATACGGGCCCTCCGTGTGTTTCGCATGACTTCTTACACATTCCAGATGACAATTATGGTATTGCACGCTCTATACTAATCAATATTATGCAAGAAGTAAGCAGGATAGTCAAACCTTCACTGAACACTAGAAGCAGAGATGAAAGCACTTTGAAGTTTCCACAGTTTTATCTTTTGAACGCAAATGGTGATATCGCTCGCAAACGCAGAGCGAGAAATTGCTCAAAGCAATCGCAAGAATCTAATTAAGACGAGGTATACGAAATGCCCATGCACCTCTTCATTTTGTGAGAACGAAAAAAAAAAACACGTCACGTATAATAACATATATAATAACGTTATGTATAATTTGAATTGATCATTCGCTAAGCTCATTTTGCAATAGATCTCTCCATATTTTTTTTCTCTCTAATATTTTCTCAATGACACTTCCAAACTAGAAGAACACCCGAGAGAGTAGACTTTCACCAAGCAGCCAAGATAAAAGTGTGGTAATTTCGTTGGCAATATCTTCGACACAAACAGAGATATTTTTGGACATTTGGTGAAAATCTGATCATCCATCGCTAACTAATTGGGAGCTTAAGATATTTTACGTCCTTTATAACCATGATAACCCCTATGAAAATGACCTCTTGACCCCAAAGTTATTATTTTTTTCTTATTTCGTTTTCAACACAGTCTACAAGTTATTTATTATCATAATTCGGATGATTAGCTTCTTATTGTCCATCAGCACACCCCATGTCATTCGACCTTTTAGCTTTGACCTTATGACCCCACAAACTAAGTAGTTTCATTTTCTTTCTTTACGTTAATATAATCAAATGGTAATTGTCCGGGACTGACAGCTTGTCATAGCTGACAACTTTCACGAAACGGTTCTCACGTTCTAGCGGAAATTATGGCTTTTTATCGAGGGCCCCTCTCTTTACGCAAAACGAGTGAATAACAGTTGTGTTAAAAAAAAATAGGTGGCTTGAAACATGCATGAGCTTTGTCTTGTAATATAATTATTGGGGGTAGCTATGGGGCGAGGATGTAGTTATGCCAATGAGGGTAGTGTTTCAGTGTTTTTAGTATCTTGTTTTGCTGTTTAAAAGAAGGAAACTCATTCACACTATCGCAGTGGTAAAGATTTAAGAAGTATAATTTAAATGTTAATAAAACACTGTAAGAGAACGATGTGGAGTCCACGACATGTATCTTTAAAGAACCAAATTTTTGTAACAGAAATTCCAATCAAGATGTTCTACCATTTTATCGCTCTCTCTCTCTCTCTCTCTCTCTGATTCTATGTAGGTCTATAATATATATATATATATATATATATATATATATACAATAATTATTAAGTGCATCTATACATACACATATGATAATTGTATGAAGGGTTTGCCTCACAAAGGCACAGCAGCTAAATCCTTCATTTTCAATGGATTTAGTGCCTTCTGGAAGCAACTCTTCGTATGTATACGCCTTTGAGTGTGCGTGTGTGTGTATGTGTGTGTGTGTGGGTGTGTGCCAGGGAGTGCACTTAGATGTTGTCATGTGTAAGCAATGATAATCTAAACTGTAAAATTTGCGCCACTTTGTATGCCTTTTGGCAGGATCGGGCATATCTGAGGGACATCTGTATTACCATCGGCTTGCTAAATGTCTTCGGTAAATATATATGCATTTTTGCCTTTCAGTTCAATCCATTTTTCGAAAAGCATAATTATACATTTCACTTCCTTTGATAACAGAAAATAAGTTTAACAGATTATTGTAGAATGTGAGGACTACAGAATAATTGAGGAACCTATACGCAAAGTACGAAAATTGAGAGACCCACTAAGCCAGCACGCTATTTCAATACTGTAGAGTCATACAATTGCAATAAAAAGGACTTCAGTCTCCTCTTAAAAGATCTTAAAAGGATCGGATTTTTCTTATATGATATGTCATGATTAAAAGCATTTTAATAATTTGGGTCAATATAAATAGGGGTGTTTCTGGCGAAGATTGTTCGTAAGAGAGGTAAATGAAATTAGTTGGAATGCCGAGTGAGATACTCATGAAATGATTGATTTTTTTAGGAACATAGAATCAAAGATGGACGGAAGAAAATTGTTGATATGCATGTACATACTGTATATTGACCTAACTTAGATAAAAACAAATCTTTTATTTTCAACGGCTAACAGTAAGCAAGCAACAAATTTGTATGAGAACGTACAGTAAATAACAAATAACGGGAAGAGCTTTATTTTGCATAAGGGACACTCTTTCTAATGGATTCTGATTTGTGTTGCACCAAACTAAAACTCCATAATCAAGATAAGGCAATATTAATGGCGAATATAACAAAATTATTTTGTGTGTGTGTGTGGAATATAAAATTTCAGTCTATTTATTATACCTATATTGCGCGAGATTATGTTGCAAACATAATTAATTTTTGGTTTCCAGGCAACTTCATTGTCAACAATGACACCCAAGAATAAATGTGATACTCTTTGTTAATAAGAATTGTCTATAATAGTATGTGTACTTAAAGGGATCGTAGAGTTTTGGTTGAGACCTAATTTCACGTATCTACCATTTTTTCGAGAGATAATCTTTTGAAATATGAAAGAGCATCTAATTCCATGCGGAATTCAACGTTTATTTGCTGAAAATTGGTTTTGAAATGGCTGAGATATCCAAAACAGAGCGATTCTGATAAAGTGTGGGACCCACATTTTTTACAATCGCTTTGTTTTACTTTGTTGTTGAATGTTTCAGTCATTCCAAACCCAATTTTTAACAAATAAAGGTTGAATTCCTCTTAAAATGGTATGCTCTGTACTCTTTCATAAGTGTTTTCCTGTTATCTCGCAAAAAGTTAAAAGCCCAGTTGTCATCTCCACCAATACTGTACCAGCCATTTAAGCTATCACTAGTATTACTAAAAAGCATAAATTTCGTTTTTGGAGCATTCAGCGATAACTCATCAACTCTGACCCAGCTTGTTACTTTTTTTCAATGCAATATTAATTTAAAAAAAAAATCAATGTCATCAGTGGCAAAAGATACATCGATGTCATCTGCAAAATGAATTAAGAAGAGGTCATCAGATACCTGTCAAAAATCGTTGATGTAAATACTAAACAGTAACGACCCTTAGAGACTCACCTGAGGAACGCCATATTTAATTTCTCTAATAACGGAATAATTATCTTTAATTATAACAAATTTTCTTCTCTTAGCTAAATAACTCTTGAACTACTCCATGACCTTCCCACCTGATTCCATAGTGCAAGAGCTTGTAAAGCAAATTGTCATGATCAATCGTGTCGAAGGCCTTGGAGAAGTCCAAGAAAATATTAATTAAATGAGAATGCTTATCAATTGCTTGAGCCACTCTATCAACAAAATATAAAAGAGCATGAGTTGTACTATGTTTCATTCGAAAACTAAACTGAGAATTCGTACATATATAGGGCCTAATATATAGATATACTCCACGCATAAGCCACGCTTATGCTGTAGCCCCAACTGTATTATTCATTGTTGTATATTGCTTATACGTTTTGTTGTACATTGTGTAAATATTCTGTGTATGTATATATATATGCATATATACATGTACACGTATGTGCATGTACAATGATAATACAGAAACCAATAAATCAAATCAAATCAAATCAAATCAAATCCATGTAAAACAAAAATCATTATCTTGGAAATATAATGTTTTTCTAAAACTTTAGACAGTGAGGATGATTATGAAATTGGGCAATAATTATTGGTTACGAGTTTTATCGCCTTTTTTTGCGGTCAAGCCGATTCACTTTATCAGGAAACACACACACACACACACGCACACACAAAATAAATAACACACAAAATCAACTATCTTCAACTAATCAAATCTGCATACAGTTTTCCCGTCACAGGATTGTCGTAAATATGAGACAGAAGAAATAAACACAATACAGACACTGCCAGTAACCCATAACCTCTTATTCCTATATGTGGTTACATTCTGATCAACATCCAACGCAGTAGTCCTGCTTCAAAAAAGGAAATGGAGAAAACCCAAATTGCGACTGCTTAGCCTTATCGGCTCTGGAAAGTAAAATTAATTTAGTCATGGTGTCATTACACCTTAATGGGATGGTACAGTATTGGTGGAGATGAGAATTGGGCTTTTAACTTTTTGCGAGATTCCAAGAAAACACTTATGAAATAAAACAGAGCATACCCTTTTAAGAGGAATTCAACGTTTATTTAATGAAAATCGGGTTTGGAATGATCGAAACATCCAAAAACAAAGTAAAACAAAGCGATCGTAATAAAATGTGGGTCCCACACTTTATTAGAATTGCTCTGTTTCGGATATCTCAGCCATTTCAAAACCAACTTTCATCAAATAAAGTTTGAATTCCTCATGGAATTACATGCTCTTTCATATTGCATGAGAGATTTCTCATTATCTCACAAAAAAAAAAATACTAGAAACCTGAAATTAGGTCTCAACCAAAACTGTATGATCCCTTTAAGGTTCTTGCATCACACATTGTGTTATAGTGTTGATGTAATCGATTCCCCAAGAACAAAGAAAAGAAGATTTACAAAACATAGCGGTTGCAACGACCTATAAATTCTTCCAAAATCTTTCGCGATATCTGGTTGAGACTACAACGGCATAAATCATCATGTTAAACAGGGCATTATTTTGTTACTATTTCAAAAATTATTGTTACAATAAGTTTCCAAAAACCCAGAGCAACACAATACTAGTTCAGCTTATGCACAACAGCAGTGTTACAAAGACAAACAAACAAACAAATCTATTGGTTAGTCAAAGTCAAACAATATTTCCGCAGTAAATTAAAACTAAATTCCAATCCCTTCAAATACTCTGAATTGTATATTACCCAATAGAAGTGTACGTATGTACTCACAGAAACCAACCGAACAAACAACAACAAAAATATAAAATTCGTAATATTTCACCACTATGGTTGTAAGGAGAACCTCACCGGTTGGTACTCGACCATGCACCCACAACCATTACGTGATATACTAGGCTGGCGTTTGATTTGGAGAGTTTCTAATGATCTCGAGCAGAATCTAAACAAAGTGGTAAATACATCACAATTTCCAACTTTTCATCAAGATGATAGTCACCTTCCTCATAATTTCTGATCCTTGTAAGAAAGAATGCGCTCTGGATTATATTTAATTCAGTCTCCTCGTAACCACGGAAACCGATTTATGCATTCCACATCACAACATCATTACTTTGAGACTTTTGACTGTGTAACCCTCCTATTATTTGGCTGCTACACATTCTCGTTATGTCGCACAAAATGTTGCGTGTGCGAACATGTAGTCGTGTTGCAATCATTTTATCTATCGACTTCATCGCTAATGAACTTACGATATAATTATGTCCATATCATAACTACACTACACATAATGAAGACATGTGTCGTAAAATAGACAACAATTTACCAACAACCCAGAACTACACGATTCTTGTTTGGCAAACACATCAAACTGCTTTACAAACAAACACGCAATCTATTGTTTAATCAAGGTAAAAAATCGACTTTACTGTAAATTGTGATCCCCTGCAAAATAGATATACTCCAACTTGTACAGTGCGTATAAAAAAGACAATTCAACTTCGAAGGGCTACTGTTTTATAGTTGGTATGGAGAGCGCAATATTAGTTGTATCGAAAGGGGATCTCTTTCTCTTTGCATTGATACCTATTTATGTTGACAAACGTCATGCGTGACATGGACTTTAAAGACAACAATGACAAATAATTGCACTGTTTCCAAGTTTGCGTGTTTTTGTGAAAGAATAATGCATGCCTCAATGCATGAATGAGATCTGTCAATGAAAGTGGTCAAATCATCAGGACAGCCTGCACGACTGCAGGTTTGTGTTAAGCGTTTTGCTTAGGGATTCTAACATTCTATGGTCCACAACCTTTAACATGGCCACCTGTCCGATAACTTGGTCACTCCCACAGAGGCCAACTCACACAGTCCATTTTTTGTAGTTCATATTCAACACATACATCCCATTGACAAACCATGTCTTGAATATGAAAAGAGGAAAATGGATAATGGTTTCGTCTTTGTGGACAGATAAGGACCAAGTTATCGACAACGTTGACTTGTTGAAGGTATGAACCATAAAAGGTTAAAAGAAAGCCAACAGGCTAAAGTGAAGAGCTTAATACATTGCAAAATCCAATATTCTATTAGAGATGAGAGTCGCTTTGCTCATAAACACTGTTCCTTATCACAGTGAATACACTGCAGTGCGTTTAATGCAGTGGCCTCGTTACCATGGAAACCAATTTATGCATTACTTTACGGCGTTGGAATATCTCGCCCTTCTCTTTTTTGGCTGCTACACATTGTGCGACGGTACGTCGCACAAAATGCCATGGAGGCCTACACGTTCATGTGTATTCGTGTTGCCGTCATCAGCTCGCCTGAAAAATGCACGTACCAATTTACATTCGTTCATTGCCATTTGTTATAAATTTTGAAAACATTTTTATTCCCAATATTCCAACATCTGACTCGTACTATTTTTACCCGCTTCAAAACAACGTTTCAGGTATAAATAGAATCCTCTATTTGGATTAAACCTGAGATATATTCGTGTAGCTTTACTTCTTTGAGTTCTTTTTAATGCATATTTCGTGAGTTTGACCTTCTGCAATCATTCAATTTCGAGCGTGTAGGCCGTTTTCTCGATCAAATTCATTTTCGATCAGACTACTCTGTAATCGTATTCTTCAAATTGAAAAGATTTTTTTTTTTTGACATTGTGGAAATTACTCCAAGCGGTCATTTAATTTCGGGAGAGGCGGGGGTGTGATATGCCAATGCCGCTTTTCCAGCATTTAAATTAGTTTCGGAGCAATCTATTACACACTTCGCTCAATCAAATTTGAAAGATGGTATTCTGCAATTATCGTTCCAGGTTTCTCCCATAATCATAGACATAATCATGTGCTTTGGTCCATCATTTATGTTGTAAGCACTCAACGTACCCATATTTTTTCAATGCTTCATTATTATCATTATTATTATCATTATTATTTTCAATGCTTCATTATTGTTATTATTATTATTATTATTATTATTATTATTATTATTATCATTATTGATTATCATATAGGCACACGCATTCATTCTAACATATTTAATGATATCACAATCCAGCATTTTCATTTTCACTCAAAATTACAACAAATATTCTTTTCCTCTTAATTCCACGCCGGTTCATTATTTTGTGATAATCATGTGTTCTTCCGAAAATATACATTATTAGTTCTATGCCTTTGGGGAAAGGACCAGAAAAGTATTTTTTTTTTCAATGTTTCACCAGAGAATGTGTGCTAATCGCACCCAGATAATTATTGATTGAGCGTTAAAAGGAGGACTTCATCTCAGTGAAATAAGCTATTTCCTGACGGTTGCAAGACAATTTGACAGGTGTAGGACTGAGTGTGTCTCTACCAGCGGACATAATCTTATCTTTTTTATGTGTGTGTGTGTGTGTGTGTGTGTATGTGTGTGTGTGTGTGTGTGTGTGTGTGTGTGTGTGTGTGTGATGAAGTCATAGTACGCCACCAACCTGTTGTATGACAAGTGGTCGCCATTCTGCCGTGGTTATATCGTCTTCTTCTGCAGCTGCCTGCGGTCGCCAATCTGTTGGTGCTAAATTGGATGAAATGAATCCGAAATCAGATGTTCCTGTGCGAATTTTAGTGCTCGAAAAGGCGCTGCCTCGCATTCCGACAATATTGAATTCTGTTAACGATCATTCTAATTCGAATAATATTATGTTAAACTGTTTGACTGAAATGTGAAATTAAATGATTGAAAAACAAAGTTGAATGACTATGTCCATGGCGTTTCCAATTTGTGCGAATTTAAATGACTCGATTTATTTGTATAAAATTGAATAACAAACGTGCCGCTACACAGGCAAGACTAAAAAAAAAAAAAAAAAAATACTGGTAATAGTGTTAGTGCATCTATGCCCAAGGAGCAAAACATTAGCAAGTAGGTTTCCCTTCCAGAATTGATTTGATAACACGGTACCGAACTGAAATGCATTCAATGTGTGTTCTAAATTTCTTTAAGCTGTGTGCATGTGGGAATGAGGAAACTTCATTGAATCATGATTGAGCTGGGTATTAAAGTAAAGGATTATATTGTAAGATACCCGTTTGAAAAAAATAAATAAATGAAAAAATAGACATGACCAGCCACAATAAGTTCAACGAGGCAAGGGTAGGGAAGGGAAAGAAAAGCAAGAGTATGGGGTTATATTGTATCTTAGTAATATTGACATATTATACAATAGCATAGGGGTAGTAATATCTAGATGCAATAACCCTAGCAAATCAACGGAAAGTTTTACGTCAAGATGTCTTCCATAAAAATTTCCATGACCCTTCTGTCAGTCGCTGCGTTTGCCGAGAGCTCATGCCCTCACGTTCCACCGGATTTTGCCGAGGCATGTCCGCACGGTTTCTCCGAAGCAGCTGGAAGACGAGTCAAACTGCTCCCGAAAATTGTTCCCTTGGATCATCCTCACTATGATGCTCTGGTGCCCAAAGAGGTCAGAGGTAAAACCAACTGGTATTGTGCTCCACCTGGTAAGTGCAACTAAAGTGTACGATTCTCCGTATATATGTATATATATATATATATATATATATGTATATATATATGAAGAATTTGTTCGCAAAAACCGATAAGTCCATATTTGTCAAATGGAGATGTTTGCGATTAAAGGTCAAGAAAAATGAAGATAATAATAAGAAAATTTTTGCTTCTTTTGACCATAACTTCAAAAATGTACCTTATGTAGTGACCAATATATCATTTAAAAGGTATTATTTTGTACTTTATGACAGAGACCGCACTTCAAAATCTTCAAAAATGGATTTATCGGTTTTTGCGAACAAACTCTTCATATATATATATATATATATATATATATATATTTATATACGTACCTGTCTTAATCCTATATACAGCAGGTAGCTGACACGGCTGTTTTCGAACTGACTTGAAGCTTTCGAAAATTATGTCGTAGAATATACCATCAGACCATGAGACTGAGAGACCTTACATTTCAGAAAGCTGGCACTCATGTTATCCGTTACTGTTGGAAGCACCGCATCAGTGATGTGTAGCTGGATGGATGGATTCAATAACCATACCAAGGTTAATCGTCGACAGTTTTGGATATAACAGGAGTCCTCTTCAAAAAAAAATACTTATAATTCTATAAAATATCCTCTGATGGCTGAATTAAAAGAGGTATTATAGCTACAATCATCCGTTGGAAAAAGAACATTTTTTTTTCACGTGTTTGAGCTGGAGGCCAATGCAAATATTATTTATATTATTGATGTGAGACATGTTATGAGTGTCATACATAATTGTATTTGTTCAATAATGTGTATACGCTGGAAACTTTCCTCTTTTCCAGCATGTATCCCGAACCCCTGCCGTAACGGAGGAATGTGCACGGAGACGGCGGAAAATTTTGTGTGCGATTGTCGGGAACCATTCACAGGGAGGCAATGTGAATCAGGTATTCCTTCTTGCCAAAAATATTGCAGTGTGTACACGGAGGCTAAGGAGGTTAAGCGGGCAGGGATCAATACCTGGAGAAAAGCAGACATAGATTCGAAGCACGTTGGATGAATTGCATTTCATTTGTACGATTTTAAATGACAGGCATTGCAACTCAAATGGTGTAATGATCAACATGATTTTTTTTTTCAGTTTTTACGTCAATCTAGATATGCCATTGAGAACAACAAGCCAGGTTATCCGAAACTACGAAAATAAACAATATCGCACATTGGTAAAGGAATATAATGTGTGTTAATATGTGTGTGCGTGTGTTTGTGTGTGTGTGTGTGTGTGTGTGTGTGTGTTTGTGTGAAAGAGAGTGAGTGTAAACAGATAGAATGTAAGCAAAAAAGAAGACGTTCATTATTTTGTCCTGGACAAAATTGAAAGAGAGTGAATGATTATCGTGCTGTATAGGTCCATCGGAGGTCGGTCCTGAAGAATGCTACTCCCAGCCAAAAGCAAGTGACTACAGAGGCTTGGTCAGTGTGACCCTCAGTGGTCGAATCTGCCAGCTATGGACTCTTCAAGCTCCTCACCAACACACCAGGACTCCTGCCAATTACCCAAACGCAGGGTTGGGAGATCACAACTACTGTCGCAATCCTGATAATTCGAAAACGGCCTGGTGCTACACAGCCGATACAAACAGAAGATGGGAGTACTGTGATATTGGTGAAGCACAGGGTTCCTGTCAAGCCGTGGTTACTCCTTTGCCTGGTTCACACTAAGAAATAAAAAAGTATTTTTGAGCAGCATTAAATGGTTCTCAGCACTTTCACAATAGCGACTCTTTTTATATTTATTGTGTTTTTGTTTTGTTTTGTTTTGTTTTGTTTCTTTTTTTAGCTCGTGAGAATATTTTTAAATGGTGCCTGTAAGGACGTTTTCCAAAAGGAATCCATTACAACCTTTTCAATGAAATGTTGCTACTCGACACCATTCTAAAGGTGCTCAGGGGGACCATTTCATTGGAAATGATTCCAATGGGCACCTATGGTGAAAGGTGCCGACACTCACTATTAAAAAAAAAAAAATCTCACGAGTTCAAAAAAATATATATGTCGCTATTATGACAATGCTGAATACCAGTAAATGGTGCTCAAACAAACTTTTTTTTTCTTAGAGTGCAGTATGTGAGTTGATGTCTGTGTATTAGATACACAATGCGTATGTTACACAGACATTGCTGGTAAGTTGCTTGCTGGCACCAATGTTGTATTGGAAATGTGCATCACAAACTTAATTTCATCTCATCAGTCAAACACAGGTAGGGCCTACAAACGCGTACATATTGGCAATACATGAACTCGTCATTCATATTGACATTGGCAAAAGGCAAGGTTAACACATCCATGCACACACTGTTTCACAAGCGTGAATACATGAAATTTACGAATCGGTGCTTTTTTTTTAAGACTTGAAATATACTCAATAATTGAAATCCACAGAAATGTTCCCGTTTACAGAATCAAAGCAATATATTCAAGTTTAATTTTTCAATCTAAGGCCGAAGTTTGTATTTGTCAGGAAATGACTTAAGTAAGCAAAATATCATCATCAATATCCTTGTCAATTGTTCACTAATTTTGTCCCCCCCCCCCTCCTCGATATTTGTTATTTGTTTACCGAACAGTCCTTGAAGCACTAGACATATCTCTGTTCGGATGATATGAAATGGCTAGAGGTGCAAATTCTTAGCAAAATCTCTAGTTTTCTGTGAAATAGACATTTTTTGCATGGGTGCAAATACAGAAGTGGTGTCAGTCTTCAGTCGTTAAATGTGTGCAGAAATCAAATACCCTTTTTTGGGGGGAGGAGGGGGATGGTATACAACGTTTAGATTAAGAGGTTGTTTGTGTGTGTATGTTTATTGGTGTTGATTTTATTCGTGTGTATAAAGATAGGGCGTCATCCACGTGAAGCTCTGCTAATGATGACGGTCCCCTGTATTAATTTATCCTTTGTTCACACAAAATGCACTTTGGCTGAACATGTTGCTGTGATATACATGTTATTGGATATTGATGTTTACATGCAGTCATGAACTTGACATTTCCTGTACTGATGCTTATGTTATACTCTCCTTTTTATACTCTGTATCACTTTCTTTTCATTCGTTATTGAATTTGGAAAGTAGAAAAAAACAGAAATAAACCAAACCAAACAAAATATTAGTAGAGCAGTGTGAAGATTATTTTTTCCACATGTGTTCAAGTATAAACAAAAGCACAACTATCCTAAAAGCAACCACAAACTGCAAGAAAGGAATTCTGTTAAATGTGACCATTAGCATTGCCACAGTACACGTAAATTACATGTCTGGTATGAGTTCATATACTCGGAAGATGGTAACATCCATTGGTTACATGAAGTGGAGCCCTTGGTTCTTTGGTTCTAATCGAGTGACTTGTCTACTTTCGGCAATTTGAAAGCGGTATTTGTGACTGATGTAGGGTTGTGCAGTGTAATTCATTAATCTTTTGTTATTATTTACCTTGTTGGACTTCACAAATATTCATATTTGACTGGCATCTATCAGGTCATAGTATGAATTTGGTGGTGGTAGCTCAAAGCTGTGGAAAGTTATTGAAGGCACACCACAGTATACTACTAAAATGCTTATGAAATCAGGTAATGGTTATTGAACTTTTGACCGCCAACGTTGTTGAACTTCACCAATATTGAGTACTTGAATTTAATTGCCATCTTTAAAGTGATGTATACCTGTGGTGTGAATTTGATGGGGATAGTTCAACGCTGTGAAAAGATGAGACATCACAATACTATGAGTAAAGTGCTTATCAGGTGAGACAAAACTTTACTCCTAGTTATTTACTTCATGAAGTCATGATGTAACCACGCAAAATGGAATAAATATGAAAGAACATCTTTCTGCATCAATGAAAATTTACTGCAAATCAAGCTTGTGATCTTTTACTCCAGCTCCTTTTGGTTTTTGTTAACATCTATAATGATTCATTTTTTAAAAGATGGAAAAATTACATATATAGATAAATCTTCCATGAATCAGAAAAATATCGTTTGAGAAAAATATTCTGTTATATTGAAAGATATTAGTTCATATAAATTCAGACAATTCAATGAAATGCTCAAAAGTGTTGTGTATCAGACGAAGCTGTTTGTGTATACATGTTCGTACAATCCTCTGATGTAATTAAATTCATATCTATAATCCGCACAAGAGATGCGGAAGTAAACGTTATAGGAGGGCAAAAATCGTTCACATCAACATCACAATTTGAAATTCTTCAAATCACTGTGAGTTAGATACCATGTCATTCGGCATCGATTATAATTTCGTGGAATTCTGTTGATTTCAATTTGTCATGCGTGTTCTAAGAATTATGGTTATCAAAGTCAGAGGCTAATTTCCCTGTCATTTTCAATGAAAACTTTATCAAAATAATCTTTTGGTTTATCTCACGAAGAATTCCATAAGGTTTACAGACACACCTTTTAATTTTTAATCAAAGAAAACTCCCAATATTAATTTTTTTTTTTAATCGTGTGTTCGTTTTCATGACAGTTTTCCCAGGTGTTCCCAATTTAATGATGTACATTCGACTTCGTAAACATACTTTTAAAAAGAATCACATTACATCTTGTCACGTCATTAACTTCTGCAAATTCGATTAATCAGACATGGTACGGTGAAGTTTGGTTTTCCCTCATTATGGAGTATTCTACATATTTATTCTTTATAATTCAAAGCAAATGATCACAGCACATAAATTTTATGTTTACTTTTAGAACAGTTCAATTAATAGAATTTTTGGCAGCGTAGTGAGATGAGGTACGTCTTATGACACCTCTTTTCCTTTCTTGAAAATCTTTAGCACACTCTTCACTTTCAATTAATTCTAGACAGGGTACAGCTACTGCTTTGAAAGTTAGCATTAAATTGTGTTATTATTTCTGATGTAATATTCATAAATAAATGAGAAGTATGAAAATATGTGAATGAATTAAATTGGACTGGGTTAAATTGAATAAAATAAAATTGAATTTAATTTAATAAAGCATGCTCAATTCTAGTTTAATCTGTAATTCCTTCATTGTTGTTGCTTCGATGGTTTAAGTTCTATTTTTGTCCCATTCATTGCGCTTGAATGGATCCTGTACTTCAGAGCCTCTTTTCTCAGTTAACACTTTTCCAGATTGTGTGTGTGTGGTTTTTTTTTTTTCGTCAAATATTTAGGTCGGTTAGTAGAGTCCATTTGAATTGAGCTATACATCATTTTAAAACTTAGAGTCTGCCTTTTCTTTTACAATTTGCCCTTAACTTAACCTCTATGTCTGGCGACTTGTTGTTGGTTTTGTGATGCAGGGTCCCATTATTATGATAAATACAGTAGTGCCTTCACCCGTGTGCGATAGCAGCCTTTACTATACCAACGGGTATAGCAACACATGTGATTGTTATTGATGGAATCGCTGACTATACATTAATACATCATAATTACTTTGTCCTTTCCACATAACGTTTTTAGCCAATGTATTAAAGTACCATATCTTCATATATACGTTCGTGTTTCAGTGTATGCGTTCCTTTGAAGTTAACATTCACATGCTGTTATTGGAGGAAAACTAGGATGTCAAGAGTGTAATGGCCTTTTTAATTTTGTTTAAAGTACAAACACTAAATAATTATCGGCTATACGATTAAAGTGAGGCAGTCCTCATGAATCAAAAAAAAATATATATATATGTTGTTGTTGGTACCTCCAATGAACTACTTTCACCAAAAACATACTTTCAAATCACCAAATAAGCTCGTAAATTTTGGTTGAAAAAGTGTGAATCAGCATGGTGAATATGCTAATGAGCAAGTCCTGGCGGAGTGTCAGACGTCACTGAGGCACAACTCTTCCCAGCCGTGTTCTGCTCGTTATCCGTACGCTCCCTAGTTACCCGGATGCATGAAGAAGTCGGTGGCTACTAGTATTTGACACTGTTTCTACGTTGTGTGTGTGTGTGTGTGTGTGTGTGTGTGTGTGTGTGCGTGTGTGTATGTATTGTGCATTATATTCGCACAGTACACGTGTGGACGGTACAACTAGGTACAAGAGGCTGTGGCCCTCGGTTATAAACCGAGAAAACTCCTGAAGCCAGATGCAATCCCGACCATTTGCTCACATGAGTTATAAAACAGAAACACCTCGAGCATCGACTTCCAAGAGAACCGAGGGAAAAAAGCATAGAGAGATAGGAAAGTGGCTAGCTATGTCTCATTCACCGTGGGGCTGCAGCCGGGGTTGGACTGCAGTACAGTGCCACTGAGCTAGCTGCTGCCAGTGCCGACTGGACATGCACGGCAAAGTGGAGCAAAATCATATCCCTACGACCCCCTGTGTCGGCTCACGTCATATTTTGTTCGAGGAAAGGCGATATCTGTCTACTTACAGAAATATTGAGATGCAAACAATATTTTCTTTGAAGAATTCGACTCCCTAATGCACAGGTTATCTTCGGTTTGAACGCCGAAATCAACTAGACGGAGTACTGTGTACATTAGTATGGTAAGAATTCGCGCGAGAGAGTGGTTTCTACGCTAAGAAGTATGCAACACGGACGGAAGCTAGAAAAGGACCGTGCCTGTTTGATGTCAAGCTCATGGTAGATTTGGTTTAAAAATACATATATTAATTTATGTTAACAATATTAATTTTTCATGAATCATATATATCTAAGTTTGAAATATTTTGTTTGAAATAATAAAACCACATACTTTAACATTTTATGATAAAATTCCAACTAATCATTTGAACACTTAAATTGGTTTTTAGAGGCACGGCTGTCAACTTGGTAAGTGGGGCATGCATGACGTAGCATCTTTTTGCCGGCTCTTACACGATCGCTTGCAGGAATTATTTTTCAAAAATTGCGTACGGAGACAGTTTTTCATTTCCACGCGTATAAACTGGTGAAAGGTTATGTTTTTTACTCTTCTTCAAGTATCATTACAGTGAAAATCTCAGGACTGCCTCCCTTTAATGTCCCTCATGCGCTGCATGGCTATCATTAGACTATTAAAAAATGTCTACACTCGAACGGTGACAAACAGATAATGAGCTATGACGTAGATCCGTCATTTGCATATCGCCTATCAGAGTGCGTTGAGCATTAAAGAATAATACATATTCATGATGCAATCACGCACCGCAAATGCTATACATTGAGCTAATGTATTAATGGAATCTAAATAGTAATAAAGACGCGCGCACCTATTGTCACGTCACGAATTTGCATACGCGCTACGTCACGATCACGCGTTGACCCAATGAGACCTCGTAAGGCCAATGACATTTAGCCAATCAGCGTAGCGTATTCCAGTGAGAAGCATGCAGGGACGCGCAATTGCTCTAGTGTATGAACATATTGGTGGGTTATTCACTCGGGGCTACACTGACATGGTTTATGAATATTGAAAAGGTACCGATGGCTAAGTTTCACTAAATTCCTCCAAACTCAGTGTGAATACACGCGAGCATTTGCTGCAACTTACTAGGCAGGAGCATTGTACAAATACAACAGGTATGGCAGTAAAATAAACCTCCCAAAATGGCCTTCAGGCTCACAGTTGGCACACCGCGCCGTCAATGTAAAATTGCGTGTTGTCGTAGAGCTGATTGCGTTTGAGTGAGAAATGACACCTAATTTTCAACTCGAAAGGTACCGATGTAAAATTTTCACAAAACTCTACAAATGAGGTATGTAGAGCAAGCTTGAAATCTAGATTTTCATAAAAACCAGGTGCATTTAAGCAAAAAGACATATTCTGGGTATGAGTTAGTAAAGTCAAGAGTCCGTGTATTAAAGTGCGCTCTGCGTGGTGCATTTAAAAACGCTCGTTTCCTATGGGGGATGTCACCGCACTTTTTGTAATGCTTAAACTGGCGTTGAAACCACATAAACAACGTTATGCCAACTTGATAACATTTGCCTTGAAAATTAAACTCATGCATGTCATGAGATACGGCTCATCTGACTTTTCATTGGATTAATGCTTATGCAAACGCTTTAATGTCGAAAGCAGGCTATAATGTAAACATTTTATAATAATCTTAAGTTCCAATTTTTTGGGGGATTGCAAATAGGTAGACACGACTTACCCCCCCCCCCCAAAAAAAAAAAAAAAAAAAAAAAAATGGAGTACAGAAAGTATTAGGTGATCTCAACCGCCATATCATATACATCATACAATACAATATACATATATAAGTCTTGATTCGGCATGCACAAACAAGAAAAGTGTCGTCCGACGTATTGTACAAAGATGTTTTTATCATCCCCGATCAAACAAGGAAGCCATCATCAAAACAGTCATCATACAACCACACCAACCCCCACAATGCCCTACTCCACACCCGGTCGACCAATCTACAATAGCTAATTGCGAAACGTCCCAGTATATTTGATCATTCGCTTTCTCCATCATTTACCAAAATCACAATTTCCCCTTCGTAGTGCAGCGGTTAATGTTTTTATGTGCGTTTGCACACACAAACACACACACACACACACACACACACACACACACATATATATATATATATATATATATATATATATATATATTTATATATATATATATATATATATATTCGGATTATTCATTAAAATCAAGATTGCCAATTAATGCATTCCCTGCTTTCATATATATATGTATAGTATATATATACATATATAGGTATGTGTGTATGTGTCTGTGTGTACATACCTACCTAATATTTCTAGATAAAAGACTCTCGTGGATATACGTGGAGGAGGGTATTGAAATATAATTATGACCTTCGTACATCTGGAAACGCGACAGGTATAGAGGCATTATTTTCTTCGAATGAATTTCCCAACCTAAGTCGTAATATGCCGATATTTCGGCAATGGGAAATGATGCTGATATTATTATAATGATCAGCCAAATTAGAAACATAATTATAATGATGGTACTTTCATTATTATTTCTCCTTTCAATAGCTCATATCAAGGCTAACTGGAATACCCCCCCCCCCACACACACACACATCCGATACGTATATTAATTCCGTACTCTTCTCTCCTCTCTTTCATATTAAGCCATGATCACTCTCTCACTGGCCCGTTCTATTAGTCTATCACTGCTATTAGACAGCCAGACATCGAATCAGCCGACTAAAGTTAATTTCATCTCACGCATCATGAGACATGATTACATAGAAAAGAAAATGCCTAAAATAATTATCGTAATAAGGAAGTTATGATAGATGAGATCATCACCTCAGAAACATTGTTGAAAACTTGCCAAACTTCAGAAACGTATACTATAACTTACGTGTTACTTTCTTCACAATACGTGCCGGTACTATGTTTAACGGTATTTCGCTAAAAGAGTGTAAAAGGAGAGAGGGAGAGGGAAAAGGAAAGAAGGCCGTAAGTCACATTTTGAACCTGACAAGTTTCCAATTACATAATGGAAATTACCTGATACCAGCGAAGCATGATACATTAGCTTCGATTGAAATGCAGTCCTCCTTGACAACGCACCGACAATAAACAAATACTATATCAGTAACGTAACTTTTTTTGTTACTTTTGTTTTCATTGTAACTTATGGCGTGATGCTTTACACAAGTTTCAATTTACATGATGACTCACAAGCATTCGTTTAGCTTGCCGTAAGGCAACAGATGTAACTGTGTGCCTTGCCATTGTTTTATTACATTATTAGTGTACTTTATATCTAAACATGGAACGCTTGACTATAAATTTTTTTGACGTCTTAGTGGTTCCCTCTTTCTTTCGTGTTCTACAGGCACGTATTACGACCATCATAGTTACATTTCAATGTTTAAAGCCTTTCTGTGGCTTATGAATCATTTAAATGTTGTCTGTAGGCATTTAATGTAGATGAAATTCAGTGTAGATGAATAAGTATACAGTATGTGTTCTACAGCAATCCGTGCAGGGACTTAATGAAATGAAAAGAAATGTTTAAAGGGATTTTATAGTTTTGGTTGAGACCTAATATCAGGTTTCTCACATTTTTGGTAAGATAATGAAAAACCTCTCACGAAATATGAAAAAGCATGTAATTCCATGAGGAATTCACCGTTTATTTGATGAAAATTGGTTTTGAAATGGCTGAGATATCCAAAACAGAGCGATTCTAATAAGTGCGGGACCCACACTTCATTATGATTGCTTTGTTTTACTTTGTTTTTGATGTTTCAGTCCTTCCAAACCCAATTTTCATCGAATAAACTTTGAATTCCTGTTAAAATGGTTAGCTCTGTACTATTTCATAGGTGTTTTCTTGGTATCTCGCAAAAAGTTAAAAGCCCAATTCTCATCTCCACCAATACTGTACCATCCCTTTAAATGCATGATATTCCTCAAGTGAAACGGGATTTGTACTTCTATACCAAGGATCCAAAGTTCGAATTTCTGCGTGCACTTTTAAGATGCAACCTACTCACACACACACACACACACAAGTACACACCACCAACGCTTGTATAACCCTTATAATCTCCTTTGTCTAGTATCTCGACATAGATTATACATTTTGATACTGTTATTTTGATCAAAGTTAAACAACTCGGAGTGATATCATACTTACCATTTGTGATTTTACTGACAGATGTACGGTTACTTCTCGTATTGATATGAACTTCTTAGTTCATACAGATCAAATTGAGAATCATAATATTACGCAAAATTTTGTCACAGATCCGATCAATATCTTTAGTTCATTTTACTAGAATGCCAGAAGTGCAATGTAAACAAGACTTTTGAGTCATTAGAAGTGCTCACTTCCTCTCTTCTAAATTTTCTGCCATTAGTATAACGTAAATAATATATGGTTACACCATAACTCCCCCAATTTATTTGATCTCCATGGTTATGAATTATTTCGTTCTGATCGTAAAAATGATACAGATGGAGGGGTTGCCATTAAGTATCCACCGGCATATCCGTCTTAAAGTTTGAACAGACATTCATATTGCAGGCTGTGAAGATTTGTTTTATATAAAAATGATCAACGAAAAAAAAAAAGCCAATAGTTTATGTTACCTGTAGTTCACCATATTATGAAGCAGGGTGATTACAATATTGATAAAATTGATATCGACAAATATGTTAAGAAACAAATGCGCTAGCCCTCAAGTTACCTAGTATATTAACGTCGTTTGTTTGTTATACTCATATTCAAAATCCGACGACACTCATTCTCTTCTTTTTTTACTTTATTATAGTTACACTCTGCAAGTTTGATGAAAATCCGATCATCCGTTAGTGAGTTACGGTTAATTGTGCTTATTCCATGTTCTTTATAACTTTTATGACCTTTGACACTATGACCCCAATATATGAAAACTTCTTTCTTACCACGTTATGAAAACATCCAGGGACTTTATTTGAAATTCTTTCATCCGTTCTCCGGTAACTGTATCTTGTACCCAACAGGCAAGAACCAACATACAGAATTGAAAATCCCCTCAGTACTCACCGTTATCTGCGATAATGTTCTATGTTTACTGTGAGATCTATGGTCTCGAATGTTCACCACGAGGTTTTTGGTCGCTAGCTTGTTGGTCACTAAATCTATGGTAGCCTCCGCACAAGCTCTTTGGGGACTAAGGTTATTCTAAAGACAACATCAGCACTAATCCGTGAACGTAAAGAATCACCATCGAACTAATCGAAGTATTACTACATGTAGTATGTTCTGATTGGTCACAACACCCCTAGTTGGCGTGCTTGGAACAATCAGAGAAAAGAATAGAGAAAGTTGATATAGCGCTTTTTGGTTGAAATCTGATGGATTTAGCGATTTTTTTTTCTCGTTGAAAGCATGGATTTCATGCTTGAATTTTCCAGACTTCCTGAAACAATTTTTTTTTAAATGAAAACTTAAATGTCTAAAATGCACATGGCAAAGCTTTCGTTCAAATCATGCAATACATGTAGTTCAGACATGGTGTACAGAGAAGATTACTTCAGATTTGAAAAGTACTGAACAAAAAAGACATCCCTACTTGCCTCAATTAAAACCAACAACAACAAGAAATTAACTCCTAAAGCTCCAATGTTATATGGAATGTTTGTTTTGTCTGAATTTCTAACGGCAGGTATAAACATATTCAATTTCAGATTCTCTGAGTTTTATTTTTCCACGTGTATGATTCATAATGTTTAAAAAATCAGTATGACAAAATGGAAAAAAAAGATACTCGCATGTCATTGAGATATGAACAAGAGTTATGAGGACAAATGTGAATAATACGTACACATACAGGTGGAGCAGTCCGTTACCGATATCGCTACCTTAAAAGTGCAGGAAGAAGCAAATCAAATCCGTGTTCATCAGTCATACTTCGAGCAATTAGGCATTGGGATTTCCAGTGGGAACCCCGAGATTGAGCTAAGAACTTTGTGACAAGCAGTGTGACGAGAAAGCTTACCCGAGATATGCAGCCACTTAACATAAAATAACTATTGTACGTATAGGTGTTAAAAAAATTCTCACTTTTGATGCTAAATAGTTCAAAAACAATAATATTGTTTTTGTATTTGATATATGTGACCCTGCATCACAAAACGCACAGAACGTCGCCAGACATGAAATTTTAGTTTAGAGCATATTCTAAAAGAGCAGACTTTAAGCTTTAAAAAGATGTATAACTCAAATCAAACGGACTCTTCTAACCTCTCTGAATATTGGAAAGAAAACACACACTCAGGAAAAGTGTGAACTGAGAAAAGAGGCTCTGAAGTGCAGTGTCTATTCGAGCGCTAAATCTGTACCAAGCCGTGCTGGCTGTGCAACGAATGGGATAAAAAACAAGATGTAAATCACCAGAGTAACAACAATGAAGGGATTATCAAATTACACTGAAATTGAGGGTGCCGTATTAACACATTCTGTTCACAATTGATACCAACTTTCAAAGCAGTAACATCATCCTTTCAAAAGTTATTTGAGTTTAAAGTGAAGAGTGTGTTCAAGGTTTTAAAGAAATGGAAAGGGGACTCTAAAAACACACCTAATCACACTATTCTACCAAAAAAGTTCAAGATAATCTGCTAAAAAACACACTTTCCTGCCCATTTTATGATCCCAAATTGTAACATAATGTAGAAGAAGACTTACTCCTTCAGAAAATATGAAAAAGTCAAGATGGGTTAGGTTGACCCATTTCACCTATTTTCAGTCTCCACACAAAATCAGTGTGTGCGACTTTTTGTTCGTTTTGTGGTGCACGGTCACATATTATATCAAATAAAACTGTCATTAATATGAGTAATAGTTGAATAGTGTACAATTTAGTTTGAGGTGATTTAAATGTGAAAACATATATCAGTTTCATGAAGTCCATGATTAATTTCAAAGTTAGGCTACAGATTTTGATCAAATTTTAACTTTCTGTACAAAACCTTAAATTCACACAGGAACCAATAATGTGTATGTGAGTGTGTACTAACAGTGACACTGAACAATGGACCTGAATACCACCTGTTCAGAGCTCTGCTCCAAGGCACATGAATGTTTTTATTATTCATGATGGATTGCCGTGGGCACTGCTAGTCTGAATTCATGGCAAAGGGTGAAATGCATGCACATGATTAAAAGTAAGCACATTCCATCTGCTTGCGTACACCACATTTCAGAATGAATAAAGACTAGCTGTGAAAGTGGAATTTCTCATGAATAGATATTGGAGCATTCAAATCCTGGTCATTGTCCAGGATTATTGTCTTGGTGTCAACCACACATTGCCATACCCACCAACTGACTTCTGTGCAAAGTTAAACTTTTGTATAGAGCGTTAAAAATAGAGCAAAATCTGAAACCTTACTGAAAAATCAAGGTTAAATTCAATAAAACTACATCATGCTTTCATTGTAAAATTAAAGACCTAAATGTAAGAACGACCCAAGTCCATTTTTTGGCCAAATTTAGTTTGACATGGGAAATGTTAGCTTATGCATGGACACATCTTATGTATAAATGATAAATCCGAATTACCCCCCGGAAGTGCCTGAAATGAATGAGTTGAATCTTAAATGAATGTAAGAATGAAGGACTTAGGTCATTTTTACATTCATATTATTAAATGGTCTTCCATGGACTTGGGTCGTTCTTATATTCAGATACTCAATTGCCTCCAACAACTGATTGTACACTATTCAGCTATTGGTCATATCAATTTCAGCGTTATCTGACGTAGAGTTTTTGAACAATTAAGGATCAAAAGAGGGAGATGTTTTTTGTAACACGTAACTGTAAGTGGAGAAGTCGGACAGGCGAACGAGTCAGGGAATCTGTCCTACAGAAAGGCTCTCAGTGGCAAGGTAAAGCTTGATTTTGAGATGCACCCAGCTGGTTAGGACGCCCTCTTGTGACGGTGAGTATTACTTTTTTCCCCTCTTCTGCTTTTTCCTAAACTCTCTAATATTTTCTGTTCGAGTCAATAGTGGAAAAGGGTTACGATTTGTTTTCCCGACAAAACTCTGCTACAGCATAAATATGCATTTGTTTAACCCTTGTTTGCTAGTCTGTATACCCAAAACTCACTACCTCCGAAGTTTCGTGTTTGCGCAATAAGCAAAAAGACTACTAAATTAAAGAGAAAATATTTGGACATGCACAACTAGATCATCCTCCTGCCCGTGTTTTCTCTATACCGGTCAGTGTATGCTTAGGAAATCAGCGGTGCCAGGGTTCGGTGCACGGCGACGGAATTCGGTTTTGGTCCACAGGGTGGTGAGTGGTTGTGCTTCAACTGTTTAAAAAAGGGGGAACTGTTTCGAAAAAAAAAAGAGAGAGAAGAAAAACAGATTATCAGCTGTGCAAAACATTACCTGTTGGTGGCGATGATGATTTTATCTTCGAAGATTACCTTATTTGGAGATTTAATACGAAGCATCAGCGTGGTTTCGTTCAAGCCAATATTCAAATGGACGAAGACATGAAATGTTTAGTATTAGAGTAGTAATCCTTTTGCAAAGTCAGCAATCAGACCATGGCAAAATACATGAGACGATGTCATGTCTCCTGAATTCACAAAGATTCTTCTTTGACATGAAATACAAAAAAAAACACACACAAACACAACCAAACCCTCACCCCTCTCCCACCCCCACCCCCCCCCCCCTCAAAAAAAAAGAAGTGAATAAATAAAATGTAATGCATTGCTCCTCAGTCTGTCCTTTATAGCATTTTATTGGAGTGAAAATTATCTTGCAGTATCGTAAGGGGGAGGTTGGTGAATAAGAAAGCCCCTCCCCCATCCCCTCCCTGCCCCCCCCCCCCCCCCACTCATCCATGTCCCATAGCCTAGCTAAATTACTGAGAGGAACTAACTCTTTAATGAATTTTTTATGCATTCTGAAAAGCTTTATTTCTAGTCTGTATAAATAAATAAAGACAGGCGACGAATCTGGACCAAAGTTAATCTTTACTCGTGAACTTTAACTGAATCCCAAATCCACCAAAAAGTTAGACATGCATAGATTTGTTTTTTAAATCTTTACTCGTGAACTTTAGCTGAATCCCAAATCCACCAAAAAGTTAGACATGCATAGATATTTTGTCATGGTTATTGAGGGTACCTTTGAAAGGGAATTTCTAAGGCTTGTAACATGGTGTATAGCTCAAGGCAAATAAACTTTCTAAGCAAACAAACAAAAACAATCAAAATAAGCAGCAAACAACAAACAGTTTCCTATAGCATAAATAATAACCTATATTAATAATAGCGTACATGTTCTGGAAGTGTGTTGAAATAAAATAATGATATAGGGTCCAAGTGTCTTTTCGTGCGTGAAAAGGAATACATTGTGCATGTCGTAACCAAGGAAATTCGAGAAATGGAGTCACAGCAGTCTTATTCGCTTTGATCCCATGCTCGAAGCCGCCACTCAAAAAATATTAGAAGTGTGTGTCAAACTGGAGCTGCCCCCCAGATTGGAAGACAATCGATTCATGTGGCATTGCATCATGACTCCTCACTCTCAATGGAAGATAATTATGTCTTTATGATGGTAATTACTTTTCGCTATCCCTACTTACAAACGATGGGCGGTAGACAATGGTAAAGGCACGGGGGTGCGTGAATAGACATTGCTGAAATAGATATCAAAATTACTCGACTTTACGTCTTTGTACGCTAATCTAACATATCAATTTATAAAGAACTATACTTGAAGATGATACCATATTAGTTTCATTTGGCAGAAATAAGGAAAAGTGATAAAAACAGCCTTTCCATGAGGGTAAAATGTCAAACACTTTCACAAAATACAACTCAGATTTACACTTTTGCACATATTTTCTAACGGAATTGACATTTGTTTTATATACTTTATTATTAGGTGATATTTCATTGCATTTGATATATGAACGAGCAGCATATTATACCCGATATTATGTTAGCGTTAAAAATGAATCTTCAGATTCATTTTTCAAACAAAATGGTTTCAAACAAAACGGTTTCAAACAAAATGGTTTCAAATAGTGCCATTCTCTACCTCATACATTTATTAATGAATAGTACAATGTTTTGTTTTTTGTTTGTTTGTTTGTTTTGTTTATGTCTCCTTCATAAAGTGCCACAGAGCATTTACTATTTCCCTTATTATGTGAAGATGTAATTTTTGAAAGTATATATACATATTGTTTTAATTATGATGTGTATGGCATGCGTTGTCAGAGAGTTTATTATTATTAATATAAAAAAGGTTGTGGATTACAGGATCAAGGGCTTAACGATAAGTTGAGAAAGTATAATTGTGTCTTTGTATATTATTAAAAAAAAACGGTTGGATTTTTTTTAATAATGTTATGTTTTAGCGTTTTGGTATTGCTTATTTGTGAGATCGAATTTTGGTGTAAAATGCGCAATAATATAACAGAGTGTTGGTTATCGAAACAATAGTATATTTCTTTGTTAGATATACATATTGTACGTGAGAGTGTGTGTAACAGTGGAATGAGAGTTAGAAGAGAGAGAGAGAGAAAGAGAGAGAGAGAGAAAGAGAGAGAGAGAAAGAGAGAGAGAAAGAGAGAGAGAGAGAGAGGGGGAGAAAGAGGGGGAGAGATATGCAATTATCAGATGCTATTTTCGTATATAAATTGCACATATGTAATGCGAATCATTGATTGACTGATTTGATGTAATGCGCTGTGTATAGATTGCATGTATTCTGATATGGGAGTTTATGTATATTACGAAGAGAAGATTGTGAGGATTTTTCTTTTTTTTTAATCAAACTGATTATCCTTGTTGAGAAAAATGTGTTGATTTGAGTTTTATGATTATTTGATTATTTTTGTTCATCTGACTATCTTTGACTATTTTTAATAACTGATTATTTTTGTTGCGTAAAATGTGTTGATTTGAGCCGTATGACAACACAACATCTGTATTAATTAATAAGTATAAATGACCGGTATACATAATTAACATAAACTCATTGTTTGTTTGTTTTTTTTTGATAATCACTGAGAATAGTAATATATTATATTTTCAATATTTGATTTTGTTTGGTATTATAGGTTAATCTAATTGTGCAATGGTTCTGATAAATAAGATTGATCCTTTGATATTTTAATGTATTTTTTTTTTCATCGATACATTTTATTTTGTGAGTATTTCTAATGTATACATGGCTATTGTTAACAATGTCTGTAATTCAGCCTCCGGGCTGCGAAAGATATTGACTAATAAAACACCATTTCAATTTCAATTTCAATTTCAGATTGCTCAGAAAGATGGCGGCTTCAAGTATCGAACATCAAAGGCACAAATGCACCGGTGGAATTCTTTTGTCCATCCATAGAAAACAGACAGCTGATTGATTAAATACTATTATAGTCAGCTGTAACTCCATCTCTCGAACCTCATTGCTGTAACTATGATATTTGGTCAAAACCCACTGTCTCGGCATCTCCTCGAGGGTTAAACATTGCATAAAACTTATCTTTCGCACACAGTTTCCTACTGACACTACCAAACCCGTGCATCACTATGTGTACTGTATATAGACCGTTTGTTATCACAGTGTTGAACATCACTTTGTGTCTACGTCTAAAAGCCGATATGCTTTGTAGATGATTGGCGTGGATTCTGATGGTGGAGTGAAAATAGTTATGACTATCAAATTAACAATGTCAGAACAATGTTTTAGAAGACCCTTGCTGTGAAGTGGAAGTGTAGGCCCTCCTCTTGAACTGCTTTTACAGCAACTTGTGAAATAATGGATCAGCTGCAGTGAACCCAGCGAAATTCGATGGAGCGGTACTCAGCGAAATCAAATTAAAAAGAATAAACAAATGCGGAACATTGCTATGGCAGAATGAACGCTCGCTGGATAACGAAATAAAGAGTCGTGTGCACCCAGTAGCAGATAGTTTCGTCCATTGATGCACGGAATGAATAACACGCGGAGACTGATTACATACAGTTATATTCTTTCTGGTCAATTTTGAATTTGTCCTCCTACGGTACACGGAGTGATGAGGGAGCGCAATGGCGTCTAATTTCAGAACAACTGCTGGTTTAAAACTCCACTGGGTAAGAGTAACAATTTATATATATAATGTTTTGTTGTTTTACCCTTTATCGTGGAGTCATTCTATGTCATTTTCATATGTAGTATATTGCATTCATAATACAACAGACGAACTTAACGTAAGAACAAGTGTTATTCAAACTACCTTAAAGAATTAAAGGGGATGGCTAGTAACTGATCAGTGGGAATGAGTGGGAATACTGTAGAATGATTGTTCAAATCCTTGTGTGATTCATTTAAGAGTACATTATGTATCTATTGTTGTGTGAAAAACAGTCTCATATTCAAGTAATATGCAATTCAATGCCCCGTCGCTGTACAGGCATGCTAACCTGGAAACATTACACTGCATTGCTGTCCTCACCATGAAAAGTGGATTTACAAAAGATGTTTCATACGGGGAATAGATAGGTTATGATTCGAATTTTTCGTACGGGTCCTCTGTGTTTCGCCTGACTTACACATTAAAAACGAAGGAGTATTACATGCTCTACTAGAAATGCACATCCACAGGTATGCCAGAAACAAACACGATATTCTAACCTGATACTCAAACGGTTACTAGAAGCAAAAATGTAAGCACAATTTACAATGTTTGTATGCAACTGAGGGAGTATAGTAACCTAAAGAGGTTTACATTTGAATCATTATTTTTCCCATTTCATGGAACTGGAAAATATGAACTCAATCTGAAATTCCGTAATCAATAAAGCTTTTAAAACATGGAGATGGCTGAGCTAATTACCGATTTATGAAGAGAGAATGCTGTTGAGGTATCACAATGTATGTAACGCACTTTTCCGAGTTTAGCGACGTATTATATCAAAGGGGCTTTGGAATCGTTACGTTCTTTAATATTAAGGGGGAAGGGGGGGGGGGGGGGAGAAAGATCACTGACCCTTGGACTCCCCCTCCCCTTCAAGTCATCGGTTCCCAGGTCACTCCCCACATGAACCCAACAGTATTTGAAACATGGGGGGGGGGGTTAATCGATAATTGGCTGTTTATATATATATTTTTTTTCTAAATAGAAAGTGCTTTCGAGGTGGCACGGTGTGATGTACTATTGCTAGTACAAAGTAACGTACATAATTGGTAGACCTTATATCAACGGGGCTGGAAAGCGTTTCCCTAATGCTGGGGAGGGGGGGGGGGAGAGTTGAATGGGGACTTTTCAAGGGTCATTGATATCCCTACTCTCCCAAGCCCCTTTGATATATTCGTAGCTAAACTTTGAATAGTACATTATATATTGGAGCCTACGATCTTTTCTGCTTAAGGGAACTTTCGCAAATTGCCACTGGCACTCAATGAATTATTGTTTAGAATCGAACGCATTTTGCTTTCGCGAATCTTGGTTCCTCACGAAATTTGTGAAAGTTTCATGCACGCGAAATTTTCGGCAAACTAAAATTCAGCATGTATAATTCCAGAGGGTATATACTCTAATATCTATGGGTATAGGTACTTAGGGGTCATCTCTTCACATTCAATGCTTTTATCCGCCGTGTAACGGTAATTTCACTAAGCGACCTGACTATAGAGAGTGTCCACTCAGATAACAGAACTTCTGAATGAACAGAACTGTGAGCAACTGCATCGAACGTGGCATGAAGAGGCTTATATGTATATATGAAGAGTTTGTTCGCAAAAACCGATATGTCCATTTTTGCCAAATGGAGATATTTGCGATTAAAGGTCAAGAAAAATACAAAGAATAATAAGAAAAAATTTGCTTCTTTTGACCATAACCGCAAAAGTGTACCTTTATATGTAGTGACCAATATATCATTTAAGAGGTATTATTTTGTACTTTATGACAGAGATGTCCAGTCCTTCAAAATCTTCAAAATTGGACTTATCGGTTTTTGCGAACAAACTCTTCATATATATATATATATATATATATATATATATACATGTATATACAGTACTCTCCGCACAATCGGGCAGGCTCGGGAAGAGCGTTTCTTACCCGACTAAGCGGAGTACCCGATTAACCGAAGAACAAGTCTCATTCACAATTGACACACACAATGTGTATGTACGTACAGTACATGCATTGTATGCTTAACACGCGTGCTTGCAATGCACATTTTACATACCCTACACTTGCTCAGTCACGAGCAATATTATGGACAAATATGTCTTCAGAAAACTTTGTCGTTTGACTATAGACTTCTCGCTAACACGCAAGCGTTTTCCGAAATGAACACGTCCCTTTGCGTGCACTAGTCACGTAGAACCTCGGGTTACTTTTCGAGAAGTGACTGGGGAAAAGCTAAATTATGGAGCTGGTGAATGGTCTGATTTTCGTTGCAAACTTCTCGTATTGGGAATGTTGTTGCAGAGCAAGGGAGAAGCAAGCGAAAGTGTGTTCAACTCCTGTCTGTCTATGCAGTTGTGAGTGCCTGCTACATGTGTAATGTTCGTTTACGTGTGGCAAGTCGGTACTGGTATATGTGTTTTCATGTGTAATCACTCCCCAAATGATCGGTCTTCTACGCAAATCAAGCAGAGAATGCGATTAGCCGTGGAAAATTTGACATTCATGATTTCTTAAAGTTTTTATCTGCGATAAAATGTGGGTAGAAGTTAGATAAGAAGAAAATTATTTACCCATTTATGCGGAGAGGCAACCCGATTATCAGGTCATTTTAATGTGCATTGGAACTGATTTTGACATCACTACCCAATTAAACGGAGTACCCGTTTAAGCGATACCCGATTACGCGGAGAGTATTGTATATATACAGTATTATTAAAGAATGTCGATTCTGCCCTCCCCCCCCCCAAAAAAAAGAAGAAAAAAATTCGGAGTAAGAATAAAAATTTACCCCTATAACAACACATCCAATAAAGCAAACCCAATGCTTTGCTTAGCTCCTTCAAATCTCCGTCCCGCTCTTCTTCAAAACCTGGTCCAACAGCAACAGATAGGATCATAATATTCCCACCGTTCACCCCAGTCAAAACTCATGAGCTGTTTGCAAAAAGATTTTGTTACACACACTATATTGTGCGTTTAATCCAGCTAATGAGCCGGAAAGGTACATAGTGTACTTAATAGTAGTAGTAGTAGTAGTAGTAGTAGTAGTAGATGTAGTTGCTGTTGTTGTTGTTGTTGTTGTTGCTGCTGCTGCTGTAATATCCATTCGACATTTGCAAGACAATACACGTGAATGATGAAATGGCAGACAGCACGGAACACGTAAATTTCTATGTACACAGAACTATAGACAGGCAAAAGAATTACAGCAATCAATTTTGAAACGACTATACGTGACCAAAATAATATGACGCCCAATATTGTACACTATAATAATCCACTCACCTTTCATATTATGCATAACCCCAGAGATCGTGGCAAAATAACAAAAAGGTTTAAATAAGGTTGTTCGAAAATAACCGGATACTAATTAGCATACGAAAAGCACAGGGACACGCCCGATTAGCCAATGATAACAATGGATTCGAATTTTCTGCATTTATCATCCGCTATAAAGTCACAATCATTGTCCACAGCACACATAAGAACCGCTACCCCATACCATGAGAGAAAATACACACACACATACACACACACACACACACACACACACTCAATCTAATTAACATAATAATCATACCTTACAAAGGTATCTTACCTTTCATTGAACCACATAAACATAATAAAAATATGGTTGTAATTCGTGCACACTTTCAATCTTCAATAGTTACCGGCACACGGCTCAAACTAAATAGAACACGTATCTATCTCTCACCCTTAAAAAGAAAAGAAAATCGTTATCCTACCCCTTCCCAAGAAAAAAAAAATCAACCATCCAATAGCTGTCATAAGAGTATTTAACAATTTATGTACATTTTTACTTAACCTTTTACAGGAAATATATTGGCTTCACCAAATAGACCGCACTGTCAAGTCTGAAATTCATACAAAATTAATTTCTCTACAAAGCCTTCATACCACAGCAAAAAACCGTTCAACGAGATCAGAGTTTTCGTCGGTCTAATTACCAATCTAATTTACCAATATAAAATAGCAGTCTAATTTACCAATTTGCTTAGAAGAAAGTGATCCAAATAAAATCTACTCTGCCGATAAGTTCAGAAATCACCCCTACTCTCTTAACTTAGTAGGTCCCCAGACCACTCAAAAGCTGCTCAATGGCAGCGCACACCAAAAAAAAAAAAAAAAAGGAAAAGAAAAGCCAAATTCACATAATGAGTACCTGCTGAGATTACATTAACACACCAGAGATTAAATTTACAACAGTCCCAATCATAATTATGATACTATTACACTTCAGATTGCCTGTACCGTGCCAATGACATCAACCAAGATTTGACGTAGTCATCATCGCAAGCCTTTGACCAGCTTCTGCTGTATTGAGAGAACTTTCCCCGTGGGAAGAGCTGTTTAATGCTGTTATGAATTACTAAGTAGACCTTAACAGCTACATGTACTCGTACTTGAATACGCGATAGTTACTACCTTATAGAGTCATGGCTGTAGGTCCCCCCCCCCCTCCCCCCACTTCTGTTTTCAAATACTGCCTATCGTCTAACGCTGTTACAAGCACCAAAAGCTTAATGAGAAAGGCAATATAGATAATTTGAATGGAAGTGGGCATGTACTCGTACTTGAATACGCGATAGTAACTACCTTGTAGAGTCATGGCTGTAGGTCCCCCCCCTCCCCCTCCCCCCTCCCCCACTTCTGTTTTCAAATACTGCCTATCGTCTAACGCTGTTACAAGCACCAAAAGGTTAATGAGAAAGGCAATATAGATAATTTGAATGGAAGTGGGTTTTCCGCGATAAAGTTTACGATACGCTAGCTCCACCGTAATGGGGTCTCAACACAAATATGCCGGATAATGAAATTCTTACGTGAAATGGACAGGCAGGGATACGAGAGCGAAAAGCTGATAAAAGCTAATGAGTGAGAAGCAATTTCTATGCATCGTATTCTTTGTGACGACACAATTTCAGTTGGGTAAAGACCAACGTCAAATCCTAGCCAAAATGTATTCGCACAGTATAACATATCTGAGAACATAACAGAACGGGGTTAATGCATAGTGTTACAGAATGTTACTCCTTTATATTTTATGCTGTTGGTTTAGACATACTCCGAAACTACTCATTATCTTGGCAAGTGCAGTCAAACACGTATCGTTGTAGTTTTACTGAATTTCAAGATTTGTAACTTTTATTGCCTTCCCACACAGCGTATTCTGTTGACGGCTATATCAGTTTTCAGTGTCATTGGTGGCTCTTGAGAAGTCTTGTGTCTTTAGGTCATCTTTTGTTCTTCAAAAAAGGTGTATTTATTGATAATATCGTAGTGGCTAGAATTTAAGAAGGATCATCTAAATGTCCACAGAACACTGTAAGACAGACTTTGTGGAGTCCACAATATGCAGTTTTCGAGATCTAAGGTCATGCTGTACGGTGAGCTTTCTTCTGGACATCGAGACAGAGATGAAATCAGGAAGAGATGCAAGGATGGCTTGAAGAGAGCCTTGAGCACCTGCCACATCGGCCATCGACAAATGGGTTGGCATCGCCTCTGATCGCACATCTTGGCACCTCACTGTCACACGGGCAGCAACCGCCTTTGAAAGTGATCGTACACTGCAAAAAGGCCGGTGCTAATTATGAAACACTGAGCTGGTGTTAAATTTCCGATGCTCATTCATGGTGTTAGATTAACACCTCCGGGTGTCATTTCAAAATGTATTTATTTTTTTTTTTTATAGTTTCTTAGTTACTGCACTTCTTGTTAATTTTGAACTTCAACAAGACGATAAAGAATTTCCCGAAAAGTACTTGATTTTTGAAAAAAAGAATGTGTAAACACATTTACACCACAGTAACACCAGTTGGTGGTGTGGTCCCCTATTGAAGCTGCACGGGTGTTATACCATTGAAATTAACACCACCAATATCAAATCAACACCATGCGGTGTCATTATTGAATTACCCAGTGTCAAAATTATCGCCAGCCACAGTGTCAAATTAACATCACGAAGTGCCAGGTGAACACTCTTTAACACAGTCACAATACATTTTCTACATCTGTGGGTGTGGTCCTCTATTGCATTTGATCGGTGTTAGATTTAACACCCATCTAACACCGATGTTTTTACAGTGTAGGGCTCACCTCAATAGAAAAAGACAAGGGAGGAGAAACCCAAAACCCAAACCCAACCAACCAATTTTCCCGTGCAACCGCTGCAACCGCGTGCCTGCCTGTCTGGCATCGGACTCATCAGTCACTTTCGAGCCTATACAGCAGACGTGGACTTCCTTAATCTTCGTTCGCAGAGGAAAACCATACCAATATATATATATTAGATATTTGTAGATGTTGCTAACTTTCCACTTAAATGTCATGACGAAAAAAAAAAAAAAGATTCTACCATATTCTGTTCTTTCTCTCTCTCTGTCTTTATGTTAAAAAAATTATATAAGTCAATCTATATACATAGACATTGTATGCATATAATGCGTTTGCGTGCGTGGTGTGTGTGTGTGCGTGTGTGTGTGCGTGTGTGTGTGTGTGTGTGTGTGTGTGAATGCATTTAGATATTTTCGTGTGTAAACAATGATGATGATATAGATTGTAAATTTTCCCCTACTTTGCATTCCTTTTTGCAGGGCCTGCCATCTGTGGGAAACATCATCATTAACCTCGGCTTGCTAAATGTCTTCGGTAAATATGTATTTTTCTTTTCGATTACCCTATGCGTTCATGCTTCCTCTCAGATGTTTGATCAAGATTAATAGCTGCTCTGGTGACAAGTGGAACTCATAATACAGCTTTCATTATTTTTTTTTTCCTAATAGATTATATAGTGTCCTGCTTAAAAAAAAACAAACAAACAACTGCAGACGCAAACACAGTACGAACTCGTCAGGTGCTGTTTCTCTGAATCCGAAAACAATACTCTTCATCACTATTAAGTGCAATAACTCGAATTTTTACAAAGACAGTGAGAACAATGTTATTCTGTTCCATTGAATTTATTTATGTCATATTTCTGTTTTAATTATGATGATAATCTGAAGCTCTCTGTGTACCTGTTTGTGCAAGCGGACTGATAGGAAATGGTTTGGCTTGTGTTTTTGATAAGCGAGTGTTGTAAGTTGTATCTCCCCACCCCCCTCCCCTCCTGATCTTAAGTTCATGAATGTTTTTGTAGCTGTTGCTGTTGTTGTTGTTGTTGTTGTTTGATTTTTCAGAAATCACTGAGACCAGCAGTGGTCAAGGATTCGGCCCTGTTTACCCTCTTCTCTTCTTCTTTATTACATTTGTACTTGAATATTCTTGTAGGTATACACAGGCTAATAGTGCTTTTTGCTGGTTGTGTTCAAATTTTTGCAAGTCAACCTGATGATGTCATCATTCCATTCCATTTCATGGGTTTTGGCCATATAGGCCGCCATGTTGCCTTTCAAATTCATTTTTGATTTGTCGAATCTGTCTTCGTGACACTCAAATCCAACATGTCGTCACTTAAATTCGTTGAAAGTATTCCAACTTCTCGAAGCGGTCAGTCAATTTTGCGAGAGAGGGGTGTGATTGCCCAATGCCGCTATTTCAGCATTTCGAAACAATTTATTTCACACTTTGAGCAATCGTTTGCACTACAGTATTCTAGTTTTATCCCATAATCATAGCCATGATCATGTGTTCTCGTCCATTGTGTACACAGTCAACATTCATTGTATCCATGTTTTCTTAATGTTTTATTAATTTTTGCACATAGATATATGCATTTATTGTTACAGACGGCATGAAATCACATATCATCATTTTCATTTTCCCGCGCAATTAAGAGAAATACTCATTTTCTTTGATTTGAACGCCAGTATGCTGTTTGTGATAAGTATGTATTCTTTCTAAAATATACACAATTGGCCCCATGCCTGTTAGAGAAAAGTGCATAATGATTATTATTTTCTTTGATAAAAATTTCTTTAATAGAAATAAAAATATTCTTGTTTAATCTTTCATCGGGGAATGAGTGCAAATCGCACTAAGTTAACTTTTGATTTACAGCCCTGTTATAAGAAGAGTTCATCTTAGTGCAATAAGCTTTGTATTTTCTGGCGTCTGCGAGGCATGTTGGAAAGTTCATGACTGATTGTGTCTATACCAAAAAAACTATTTTTTGTCTGTTTTTTATGCGGGGAGTTTTTTTTTTTGTGTGTGTGTGTGTGTTTTGAGTGATGGAGTCAGTGTAACGCCTCCCATTCTGTAGTATGCCGCGTGCTCGCTATTCTGTCGTGATTATACCGGCTTCTTCTGCAGCTGCCCGGTCGCGAAATCTTCGCTGCTAAATTGAATGAAATAAACCTGAACTCGGATGCTCCTCTACGCATTTGAATGTACTCGAAAAGGCGCCCCTCGCATTCCAACAATATCTAATGCTCTCAACAGGATTCTAATTCGAATGATGGAAATTAAGTGATCGAAATACAAAGTCGAATTCCTGTTTTAATGGTGCTGTGAGTTTGAGAGAATTTGAATGACCCGATGTTCGAATTGAATGACAAACGGGCTGTTACAATGACTGTAGAAACATTTACATACTGGCTAAATCCTACCACTTCGGTATAATCTACTCAAAACGTTGCAATGATCTCAGCAAATCAACGGAAAGTTTTACTTTAAGCCATATTTCATATCAATTTCCATGACCCCTCTGTCAGTCACTGCGTTTGCCGAGAGCTCATGCCCTCACGTTCCCGCGGACTTTGCCGAAGCATGTCCGTACGGTTTCTCCGAGGCAGCTGGAAGACGAGTCAAACTGCTCCCGAAAATTGTTCCCTTGGATCATCCTCACTACGATGCTCTGGTGCCCAAACAGGTCAGAGGTAAAACCAACTGGTATTGTGCTCCACCTGGTAAGTGCAGCGAAGAGTGATGTTTTTCTCTGTTGAAAATATATACATACAGTTTGTATATGAGCGAAAGAAATCATATTTGAGGCGGACGTTGCTTTCTTGTTTTCCCTTTATAATCGAACTTTCGGCCTTTCATGGCCTTCACCAGGATCTAAAAGCGGAACACACAATACAACAATTATCTAGATGACGTAATGTGCCATGATGCAATAACTACACTATATATATATATATATATATATATATATATATATATATATATCTTTATATATATATATATATATATATATATATATATATTCATTTTCTTTTCACGATTTTTTCCTTATACTGCAAATTGTATGTTGGTGTAGAACGCGAATAATGTAGAGATCATGTATGAGTGTCGGTTACCTTTTTGATAGCTTTAAATGTCAGAAATCTACGCAGAGAGGAAACTACATGTATAAGATTCTGTACTTGTCAATATGGGGCCGAAAAAAACCCCGGATAAGTCCTCTTGTCCCTGCTGGAAAGAACACATTGTCCACAGTGTGAGAAACACAGGGCGAACACAGTGTAAAATCTCTTAACACTGTTAAATTCGAGCGTTTTAACAGGGTGGGCACGTGTGAGTCATCAATTCACAGTGTGAAAAAAAAAAGCATCACAATGTGAACACTCGGTGAAAAACCACACCACCGTGTGAAACCATCTTCACTCTGTTAAATTCGAGGGTTTTCACATAGTCGACTATATGAACACATTGGGGGACACTGTGTACTTTCCAGTAGGGATCGTTTGGTTGCAAAAACCGAGAAGTCCACCGCGAGCTTTATCAAATCGGCAGGTTCCAAATCTTGTGAATAGAAATAATTTCCCAGTTTTTACCAACGCTCATGAAATCTAGCACACACACTCATCGGTTTGGGGACGAACAAGTGCAGGACTTTTTTTCGAATGTATTGGAAACTGCGTTACCATGGTGACGGATATTATGGCCATACATCAGGGCATAGTTTTTGGTGATCTAGCTAATTCCCCATTTTGAAAAAAAAAAAAAATCTTTAAGCTAGTGGTTCAATTATTGAGATGTAAATCTTAAATTATTCAAGTGAGATATGCCTTAATGGCCTTTTTTTCCCCTTGTCCCAGCATGTATCCCGAACCCTTGCCTTAACGAAGGAATATGTACGGAGACAACGGAAAATTTCATCTGCGACTGTCCGGAGCCATTCATAGGGAGGCGATGTGGCTCAGGTATCTCCTCTCGCCAGAAAAGGCATAAACACTTAGGCTAACAAGCAGGGAACAATACCTTGGGAAGGATAGACATGGAAGAAAGTTGGATTAATCATATCTCATTATATGTTTGTTTTGTTTTTGTTTTTGTTTTTTTACCAACCAAATTAATTATCAATTTTTTACGTCAATATATATATATATATTTTATATACAAATATATATGAAGAGTTTGTTCGCAAAAACCGATAAGTCCATTTTTGAAGATTTTGAAGTACGTTCTCGGTCATAAAGTACAAAATAATACCTTTTTTAAATGATATATTGGTCACTGCATAAGGGTACATTTTTTAAGTTATGGTCAAAAGAAGCCAAAATTTTCTTATTATTCTCTTTATTTTTCTTGACCTTTAATCACAAATATCTCCATTTGGCAAATATAGATTTATCGGTTTTTGCAAACAAACTCTTCATAGATATATATATTTATTTATCAAGAGTAGAAACAGTCGTATAAACAACTTTCATATTTTAACTTTCATCTATACATATACATATATAATAGCCCTATGTGTACATTACTGTATACAACAATACAGGAAGTCGAAACAATTATACTACTATCATTTGACATTGGGGTAAGGAAATAAGTTGTGTTAATATGTGTAATTGAGTGTGTGTAAACGAGAAAGACTTTGCTATACTATAGATCAAATGTCGTTCACTAGATGCTCTATTTCGGATAAACCCGGGTAACATAACCAAGAACAGACACGAAAATGACTTAACTTCTCTTGTTAACCCTCCAAGCTGAAAAAAATGAAAATATATCCAAATATAAATCCATGTCAAAAGTAATGTTTAATTTGGCAAAGGGTTCAAGTAATCATCAACGATGAGGTTTGAACTTGAAGTCCTAATGTCCTAATGTTGAGGTCTCTATACGTAACATCGCCGGTAACAAGTTTAAGAAATTAGAATCATCCAAGATATTTTTTTTTCTTTTCTTCATTATCAAGGGTTTGGAATTGCGCAAAGTTTACTGAATATGCCTATGTAGGCTAATATATAATTAAGGTTTATAATATGCGTTTTTTTTATAACATTGATATATATATATATATAGGCTATATATATATATATATATATATATGTGTGTGTGTGTGTGTGTGTGTGTGTGTGTGTGTGTGTGTGTGTGTTGAGAATTCTGGCTCAAATATAGTTGCCTCAAATATAACGAAGAATCAAGAACTAGTAATGCATTTTTTGCCAATGAAGAATGAGTTTTTGCCTCCACCTTCTTCAGGAGTCTCGACGGGGACTCCTGAAGAAGGTGGAGGCCACCGAAAATTGAAGCCCAATAAACTCATTCTTTAGTGGCAAAAGAAAATGCATTATTAGTTCTCCATTCTTCGTTATATATATATATATGTACATATATATATACATATAATTATATAAATTCTATGTAATATAGGGCTGAAATATATATATATATATATATATATATATATGAGCTATTGACGCGTATTCCTGCATCGTGATTTATCCACGTAACTACAGTGAACTTTATTTCGTCGGTATCTCTGCTTGGTGGCAACCAGCGACAAGGATGCATCACGTTCAGCTCTATTGATGACGACCAATCCCTGAAGTTCATGTCATTTCGTCATTGGAGGGCTGAATTGTCACAGCTCATTTGTCAGTACCTCGGATTTAAATTCGTGTGGGCGACAATAAATGGCGACGCCTACACTGTGCCATCAGGTGCATTATCAACCAACCGTTCCGTAATCACATGCCCGGAGGGAGCCCGAAACATCACTCAGTGTTGGTCTGTTAATGACACCAGTGAGGATAGCGTGGCTGTTGGCATAATTTGCTGCGAAGGTGAATTGTGATGTAACCACGCATTCTTCTGTCTATCTGTATTTAATCTTTTCTGTCCTTTTCAACGGGTCTATACATCAACGAGTGTAACAACATACATGTAATGATTGATATGGATGAAATCGCCGAGTGCACTATACCTACCATTCATTCATTCATTCGTTCATTCATTCATTCGTTCATTCATTCATTCATTCATTCATTCATTCATTCATTTTTTCATCCCCAACAAAACATCTCAATTCATTTTTTCATATAACATACAAGTGGAAATGTATATCATATATTCATGGAAATACCATAGAAATATCAAAAGGAAAACCCACAAAAAGCATCACGATGAGATGTCCTTTTAAATTGACGTTTTTATCCGACATAATTATAGAAGTACTATTGTTTACATACGAGTCTGTGCGTGTGCGGGTGTGTTATAATCCACTATTTACGTTGTTATTGGAAGCTAAGTGGGATGTCAAGTATATAAAAGCTTTTTAATTTTGTTTAACACTCAACCACTGAATAATTGAGGGGTATACTATGAATGTCACTCGTGCGTTAAGTGACAATCATCAGAGTAAAACTGGCATTGAATCCAGACGACGTGATGAACTTTGATAACATTGGCCTCGAAAATTCAGCTCATTATAATGCGGCTCACCTGACCTGTATGAGATGATTATCTAATCCAATGGCTTAATGCTTATACACAGGCGGTGTTGCCGAAAGCAGACTGTGATGTCACCATGATGGGGGGGGGGGAGGGGGAGTTGAATCCTCAATGTACCTAAACAATGGGGTTTTATCTTTCTAACAAAAAAAAGATTAGAGCTGAGTGGGGGCTGTGAAGACATTGATGACTGAAGTCTCATGTTTGATTATGGAGGATACCGGGGTGCCCTGTTCTTTGTGAGGTGGGGGTTAGGGGCAAAACGTTCGTACTTTCAGCTGCTTTTTGAAAACCGTATTACAGATTTTCACCGAAAGCGGCATGTATTGCATCCCTTTGGTAGTTGAATCCCGTTTTGTTCGAAGGGGCAACAAGTCCATGAAGAGGGAGGTGGGAAGAGAGGGGAGGGGGTGTGGCTGAGGCAAAGGCCGAAATCTAAGAAATTTCTGCCCCTATAGAGAAGCAGAAGTAAACAATGTCTTGTTGGAAAGTGTATTAACGACTGCAGTATCAAGTTGGCAGTAGAATGGTTAATGAGAGGCCAAATTATCACATCTTCACCATCTTTCCTAAGATCTATGACAGCGTTTCAATACAACTTTCCAGATATCCTAAGGGTAATAGGATCTCAGTTTACACGAGCATCCCCTCCCGGAGCCTTAAAGTTCCTTTGTCTCCTTCAGAATACCCGTCCCCCGAAAAGAGAGAGAGAAAAGAAACATAGAGCTATTAAACAACATTAATGACTGAAGTGTTATTGTTGATAAAATTAAGGCGAATCAATGGATACACTGTTCGTTCCTGGGGAGACTTTCATCTTTGCTGAGAATTTTTTCTTCTTCTATAATTCTTAAAATTGATTGATTGGTGAGTTTGAATTTATTTCCACTTTAAGTTCAAATTAAAATACATGTCTTTCGGTGAGAGTAAGTCAAATGTAACGTATATTCCATATTGCAGCATATGAATGCACGAATCCCGGGCGTCCACTTGGTATGCAGGGAGGCACGATTGCCGCAAGCCAACTAACTTCTTCAACGGCGCAATACTCGGCTTCATATGCCAGACTCCATGGCGGGAGCGTAGGGTGGTCACCGACTACTTATGACCGTAGCCAGTGGATCCAAATTGACCTTCTACTCCCGCACCTTGTTACTGGGATAACGGTTCAAGGTCGCAGCAACGCCGCCAACTACTACGTATCATCGTTCAAGCTGACTTACACGTTATCTGAGTCCATGTCGATAACATACAAGGATGAACTAGGTGACGTTAAGGTGCATTTTCCTGTTCGATTTCAGAAAACTTGTCGTAATTCATATCTTTTTATTCACGACAGACACATTCCGCAGCAGAGGAATGTTCATCTGCTATTTTTTGTGATAATCTCAAGTTAATACAATGTCCAGGAATTTGAAATATAGACTCAATAACCACGACAGAAAATAACAAAATTTATTTCTTTCCATATGTTTTCCATCCTTTAAAGCGTGACACAAAATGATGCATTCCACCATCATAATCATTTCATCAATTTGAAAAAAAAAACCAAAACAAAACAAAAACAAGAAGAAACACATCAGAATGACTGTTTTGGTTGCCAAGGTTACTAATGGGATATATCAACCGTGAGTAAACTAGAACAACCACTCCTACACACGCGCTGAGCCAGAAGCCATTAGCTGATTATGAAACGCTCTGAATCACTTACACATACAATATCAATTCCCCTTCTCCCTTCGCAGAACCCACCCCGCCAAGCCGCCACAATGTCCGGTGTTTTTATTACCATCTAAATCTCCTCTCTCCCTCTCTCTCTCTCTCTCTCTCTCTGCATGTATATGTATAATATGAAGAGTTTGTTTGCAAAAACCGATAAGTCCATATTTGCCAAATGGAGATATTTGCGATTAAAGGTCAAGAAAAATAAAGAGGATAATAAGAAAATTTTTGCTTCTTCTGACCATTACTTCAAAAATATCCCTTTTTATGGAGTGACCAATATATCATCTAAAAGGTATTATTTTGTACTCTATGACAGAGACCGTACTTCAAAATCTTCGAAAATGGACTTATCGGTTTTTGCGAACAAACTCTTCATTATGTGACCCTGCACCACAAAACAAACAAAAAGTCGCCAGACATGAAATTCTAGTTAGGAGCATATTCTGAAAGAGCAGACTTTAAGATTTGAAATGATGTATAACTCAAATCAAATGGACTCTCCTAACCTATCTAAATATTGGAAAGAAAACACACACTCAGGAAAAGTGTGAACTGAGAAAAGAGGCTTTGAAGTACAGTGTCTATTCAAGCGCTTAATCTTAACCAAGCCGTGCTGGCTGTGCGATGAATGGGACAAAAAATACGACGTATACCACCGGAGTAACAACAAT
Source organism: Diadema antillarum (assembly GCF_040938485.1). Classification (NCBI taxonomy): domain Eukaryota; kingdom Metazoa; phylum Echinodermata; class Echinoidea; order Diadematoida; family Diadematidae; genus Diadema; species Diadema antillarum. Next base: position 1,114,214 of record NW_027271320.1, read on the forward strand.
GAAGAGATCATCAGATTAAACTGAAATTGAATTTGCCTTATAAACACATTCTGTCCTTAATTAATGCCAACTTTCAAAGTAGTAGCGTCATCCTTTTAAAAGTTATAGGAGGTGAAACTGAAGAGTGTTTACAAGGTTTTTAGGAAATGGAAAGGGGACTCCAAAGACACAATTAGTCACACTTTGTCACTACAAAATGTTCAAAATAAACTGCTAGAAAACACACTTTCCTGCCTGTTTCATGATCCGAAATTTTAGCATAATCTACAGGAAGACTTGCTCTTTCAGAAAATATGAAAAAGTCAAAATCGGGTAGGTTGACCAATTTCACCTATTTTCAGTCCTCATACAAAATCAGTGTGTGCGACTTTTTGTTTGTTTGTGGTGCATGGTCACATGATACATGTATATATAATCATAGTTCGTTCTTTGCCTCTAACACAGGGGAAAAAAATCAACCTTTACAAAAGGCCGGTCAGGTCTTTCCGTCTCCTACATAACTGTAATCATTTCCTTGAAGGCAAATAATTTATCTATAAAAAAGTTAGGCAAATGATCTCAGCAAATTCAAAATGAGTCAAAGTGATTATCTGCATTATTTTCAACAAGATATAGCACAGAAAAACATGTACTTAACCGACGATGTGATCGTAGTTTCATAACAAGTACAAACGATCTGTAGTCAACAACTTACACAATCCTTTAATTACATTTATTTCTGTTTCATTTTGGGAGCATATTGTTTAATGTTTTTTGTTTCCGGTCGCATTTTCATTTCTGAGAGGAAATCTTCATCAACTTGGATACGATGGGCTGTTTTTAGCATTCCAATGAATTTGATAGAAATGGTTATTTCCTACTGTTCTCAAAGAGGAGAAGATGAATGCAGATAATGACATTCAGATCGTGTGTTTTAGGGTGTTTTTTTTTTTTTTTTTGAATACGCTATATTTTCTTTCATGGATGGTTGCAAACCAACTTGTCGCGTCATCCAAGGATATTTTCAACAGTAGTCACTCTGACAGCTGAAATTTGTATCTTTTATTTATTCTTTGCTGTGCAAAGTATTTCCCAGGATCCCATGATCACAGCACAGCGACCACGCAAACCTTCAACCCTTCACCGGTGGCGCGATTCATCCGAGTCCACCCCAACACTTGGATGAATGGCATCTTTCTTCGCTTAGAACTACTTGGCCAGGGTCCGCTGTCTATCTGGGATGGTTCGTATTAAGGGGTCTTCTTGAAAACTTGTTCGACATTATGTGTAGTAATGATACTAGTGTGATTCTATGTTTGTTGCTTGTCCCTTGTGTAACCACCAGTGTAGGACCGTGGTACGGTTACCATTAGGAGCAGTGATTAAAAAAAAATAAATAGATATTCGAGTTTTCATATTTGATGCATTTATGCAGGTCAGCTGTATCACAAAATATCCTAACATGTACAATTTTGAAATATTACCTGAAATATAAGGATATGTCTTTCTCACTAAAACATAACTGAAGGCGGTTTAGGCTGGAAACAATTCTGTTGTAACTACTGTTCACATTTTGTATATTTGAGAACAATCTAACATTGGTTATACTGATCAACATGGCTGAAAATAGAGAAAACATGTAAATAGTTAAAACAAAAAGTGGTGATTGAAAAGATCTGCTAAACTATATGAATATGATTAGACATAATTTCCAATTATATAGTCTTACCAGCTTATTGTTTACCGTGGGGATATAAACTTGTGCAAGCAATGTAGCGTAGGGTGGTGTCAATTAAAGTATTATAAACTAAAAATCTTCAGGTTAAAAATGTCATAATGAGCATGAGAAAAGTCGCACAACTGCCAAAGCCGGTATAACAAGGAAAGCATGCAGGGATCAATGTTCATGTATCAGCCTGCCAACAGTAATGTGTATGTGTGTGTGGGAGGGGGAGTGTTTGTGTTTGTTTGCGTGTGTTTTCGTATTAAGTTTGTTTTGTTTGTTTGGTTGGTTTATTTCTGCATTTTCTTTCTCCGAATACAATTGCAAATGAAAACAAAATGATACAGATACATACAAATCAATACAAAGAAAAATCATTTGCGTAACAACATTCAGTCTGAAGTGGCATAATTATGAATCAAAATAACATATTAAGGCACACTGTATCTATTAACAACTGAGAAATCAATACAGGGGACCGTCATCATAAGCAGAGCTTGACGTGGATGAGACCCTATCTGAATATGTGATACCAATGTAATACAACACCAATTATATATGTACTCATAAAACTAGTAATAATCTTAATACACGAAACACATTTTGCTACAGAAAAAAAAAAAACAGAAAAGAAAAATAGTGACTGGGCGCTTTAAAACAAACAAACAGAAAAAAACCAGCACGCAGCACCATTGACCATATACTGCATGGTATAGTACACAATAAAAGTGTAGGTGTGTGCGAGTGACAGTGCGTCGTGTGTGCAGGTGACAGTGCAAGAGAGAATAAAGGCTGTAGCATGCCTATTTTGGGGGTAAGGTATACGCTTTACTGAATGCATGCAATATCATTATCGAAGAAAGGAACGGGAGGGAATGAAAAAAAAAAATCAAAAAAAAAAACCCACTTTGCATGGATCAGGGCTTACTGGGACTTCAGGAAAAAAATACATTGATCAAAGACTACTAACTGGAAACATATTTCAATAATAAATTCTTTTTTAAATGAGCTTTAAAGGTAAAAGGTGAAGTACAGTGCTTTAATTGATTGGGTAGGTTATTCCAGACATCGGGACTGTAATGTCTAATTGATTTCTGAGCTAAAACAGTTTTGGGGTTTACAAGGTTAAAATCTGTTGAACGGCGAGTTGGATATGTGTGTATATTCGAATTTAAGTGAAAAATATTATGAAATAAAGAGGGAAGTTGATTTGTTGCATACTTGTACATAAATATACCTGTTTGTAAAATGTGGATGTCCTGAAGCTTGTAGTATACAAACGATGAAATAAAGGATCTGTATGAGATAAATATGTGGAATAAATAATAATTCGAATAGCACGCTTTTGGAGTAAATACAATGAATTCAGTTTAGTAATACTACAATTTCCCCATACAATGTTTGAATACAATATATGAGGAAAAATTAAAGAATTATATTAAATAATCAGGGATCGTTCTGATAAAAAGATCTTTCAACTTCAAGAGTACGCCAATATTTCTTGATAGGGTCCTTTTAGTACAGTCTGCTATGTCGAAATATTGGGTCCCGTGAGATTTTCGTGCCAAAATTGATTTCTTTAGCTAACTTTGTCAATTTGGGGGTGCTGAATCCAAAAAACTTTGGTTCCATTTTTTCCGACCACGTCTTCAGCCGCCATTTTGAATTTCAAAATGGCCGCCATAGCAAACTGTATTTTGACCCAATTCTCATAATGTGAGCTTCATAGAAGGTTCAAATTTGATGCAAAAAGCATGTTTATGATGTCAGACATTCTGATGCACCATTTTCTGATACCGTAGATAGTTTTGATACAGTTTTTAGGCAGCCATCTTGAAATTCAAAATGGCCGCCATTGCTATTATATTTTACCCATATCTAAGGTTGAAAGCATTATGGAAAGTATAAATTTGGGGCAAAAAGCATGCTTGTGATGTGAGACATGCTAATATATACATTTTTTTAAAATGATGGATCATTTTCATTGGCGGCCATCTTAAAATTCAAAATGGCCACAATAACAAATGTAATTGGGCCTGTATCTCATCTCGTTTACATTGTGTAAGGTTCTAATTTGGGGCAAAGAGCATGCGTATGCTATCAGACATTCTGAAACATCTTTTTCTGAAACGATGGTTCATTTTGATATTGAAGGTGGCTATCTTGAAATTCAAAATGGCCCCATACCAGAACGTATATTTTGACCCATATCTCATGTTGTAAGCAATAAAGAAAGTTCACATTTCGGGCATAAACCGGGCTCATGATGTTGAACATTCAGATGCACTTTTTCCCTCCCTTAAATTGCAGATCACTTTCGAGGCGGCCATCTTAACATTCAAAATGGCTGCTTTTCAGCTAATATCTCTGGTTACAAGCAACTTTTAGACATATGAATGTTTATGGTGGTGTACAGTATACATTCTTTTAAAAATCACACATAGGGCCTATACATTCTGTAATAATGGATTATTCGCATTGGCCGCCACTCTTGAAATTCAAGATGGATTTCGACCATATTTGGTGCTGTAAGATCTTTAAACTGCAAACCCAAGCATGCTGGAACACTCATGTGTAAGTCAATCACTTCAGTGAATTGCGTAGGCGGGACTGCTTCCTCTCCTGTAGGTACACTGCCATGTTGACATGCAAAATGGCTGCCATGGGAAACATTCATTTAAAAGCATTAATTGGGTAAAAATTGTAAATGGGAAATCATGTGATTCTGACGTCAAAACAAATGAATTTCAAAAGAACCTCTTCATAACTGTCTGAGTGACTAAATGCCCTATTTAAACGATTTGGTTGTAAAGTTTACAACATTAGCCCTACATTCTAAAAATTCATGGGATAGTCTCTTTAATAGATAATGTCTTCTAGGCTCATTCCCTGCATATGTTTTTGAAGTCACAGCACTTTAAGGCTGTACACAAGGAAGATTGGTTCTTATAAAATTCTTCCAGAAACAGTGACTTTTGCATTTCTTGCTATGAGCATGATAATGAATTCTGTGGCCACCGTTGGTGTAGGAAGCTCAAAGAATTTAATTGAACATTTTATGCATACCCTCTGGAAATAACTACAATGTAATATATCATATTTCCCTGTAGTAGAGGCACAAATTAGGTTGTGAGAGCTCAGTTTACGAGCTTTGCTCTCTGGATTTGTTGTATCAAGACTCTACGAGGGTAAAGCGGGAGATTGTCCTGGTTGAAGTCATCCACGCCAAACTTCTGGGAGGCATGGACTGTGTCATTGCACATTCTGCATGATTCCAGGTTTACAATGGATACTTCTTGGTCCATCTGCTCTTTGAGACATCCTCAAATTTTCAACTTCAGCCAGCACCATAAAAGGCATGAAAAGGTAGACCTTTGTTTCTTCGCAACGAACTGCAGAAGCTAATCTCTCAATAATGTCAATTGTATTTTTATCATTTCCTTTTCCAGTGATGGTGCAGATATCATGCAATGCAGTAAGTAAAGTAAACTTACAAGATCCATGAGGAGAATTGAAATGTCAGTGTAATAATCATCAATATCTCAGATTTTCCCGTTGCTCTTGAAGTAGCATCTCCATACAATGGAATGAGGCTATCTGTTTCCTCGTTGTGAGTAACGGGTGACAGCTCCCATGGCATCTTTGATGAACCCTTTGTTTCTTTTCTTTCCGTGATGTGGTCTCTGTGTCAGATGGAAATGACTGCTCAGTATTTCAACTTTCAGGCTGATTATATGGCTCAGTTTTGTGGGTTTATAAGACATGGGTATGAAAAATGAACCTTTGTTAGTGAGAATTAAGGGAAGGCCATGACATTATGAGATGAAGAGTGATTGTGGAATTATACCTTCCGATAATTGTATCGTTCAGCAATGACTGGATAATGACAGGTCTATCAGACTGTGGAGCAGTAGAAATGTTATGAGAAGTTGGTGATCCTCTTAAGCTTAATGACTTTGGATCCAATCTTACATGGTGTATTTTAATTGCACGAGTTGAATGTCTGCCCTTATTCATACTATCCCAGAGATTAATATATTTTAATTCTCCTAGATACAAATTCTTAGTACATAACATGAAAACTTCCCTTTTCATCTCTTTCTAGAAATATCCCCCTTGAATGTTTCCGATAGCTGATTGCCAAACACCACATTCATCAGCTTAAAGACAGTGACAATTTTTTAGATTGCCCTCATAATTTGTGATGGTCTTCTAAATTGTGGAGGAATTCTGATGCATGCAAAGCGCCACAGAACTGAGCTGTTATTGCTCCTTTGTTGTTTTAGAATCATTGGCTGTACAGCAGTAAGCATTTTGGAAGTCTTAATAACTGAAGATGACCCAAAAAGGGCAATCAGGAAAAAGCCTACTCATTCCTTATTAATTTTGTATCATTCCTGAAAAATATCTAGTGTCTAGCCAATCTTGTTTCTGTTTGTGGCCAACAAACAAGCTTGTGAATGGGATGCCTTGTAGGGTGACCATGGCCTTTCTTGCCATTGGCCATTGCGAGACTTTTCCTTGTTTGTCTTCATTCTCTCGAAGCAGCATCAAGTTTTGAAGATCACATTCAGTTGTATCAATGCTTGCTTTTGTACAAATATTTTACTGCTATGACTGGGCTTAAATATAATCGTTAACGAGGTTCCACGATGCAAAATAATGTGTTCCCTGAGAGGCAAAAACAAACCGCTTTTATAGCGTGCAGTTCGCGAACCCCATATACCCCGCCTGGCTATATGGGACGTAACGCTTACACGCTTGCCCACATGTATGGGACAGTGGTATGCCCCCTCCCCCTCCTCCATACGCAGTTTTTGCCCCTCAGCATGGCTTGATGACGTCATTGGAACCTCGTCCTTATATTTTGAATTTACGGCGACCATTTTGAATTGAGAGATGGCTGTCATTCTGCTTGACCTAGAAATGAATTTGGTCTATCTAGAACAATTTTGGCAAATTCATCTCAGGCGCTTTCAACAGTATAATATGTTTTTCTATGGCAGCCATCTTGAATTTCAACATGGTGGCCTGTCTATGGAGATCCACAATTAGGAAACAGCTGTACTGGAATGTTGGACACCACAACCATGTGCATTCTTGAAAATTTGATACTTCTACAATAATTGCAACCTGAGATATGGGTAAAAACTTTATGGCGGCCATTTTGAATTTCAAGATGGCAACCTACCAAACTGTACAAAACAATCCACAATATCAGAAAAAAGATATGATTATCAGTGTCTGATATGACAACGATGCATTTTGCACCAAATTTGAAGCTTCTACAATGCTCACTTTATGAGATATGGGTCAAATTACAGTTTGCTATTGCGGCCATTTTGAAATTCAAGATGACAGCCTAAAATTGTATCAAAACAATCCACAATATTAGAAAAAAAGATATATCAGAGTGTCTGACATCACACTCATGCATTTTGCACCAAATTTGAAGCTTCTACAATGCTCACTTTATGAAATATGGGTCAAACTACAGTTTGCTGTGGCGGCCATTTTGAAATTCAAAATGGCGGCTGAAGACGTAGTTGGAAAAAATGGAACCAAAGTTTTTTTGGATTCAGCACCCCCAAATTGACAAAGTTAGCTAATAAAATCAATTTTGGCACAAAAATCTCACGGGATTACATAGTAGCCTCTACTATTTGTAGACAGGATATATGTTCGTTCCATGTCAAATGAGAATCGATTGTAATGCCTAAAAATCTAATAACCTGTTTCTCGCAAAGAGAAAACCCATCAATTGATATGTTGACATTAAGATCCTGTGAGTAGGGTTTTCTAAAATGAACAAAATTTGTCTTATTAACATTCAAAGATAACTTATTTGATTTAAACCAATTCAATATATTCAATAATTCAGTGTTTCAAACGATTAACAATGGTCCCTATATCATAATCTGATGTAATAATGGATGTATCATCAGCAAAAAGTATAAAATTCAAAAATGATGAAGAACCTATAATATCAATGCTTAACAACAGAGGCCCTAAATGGATCCTTGAGGTACCCCACATTTAATATCAAGTTTCTGTGATTCATAAGACCTGAAACTAACATACTGTTGACGGTTTTGCAAATAATTTATAAACCAGAGCAGAGCGTGACCTCGTACTCCATACGTATTAACCTTATGTATCAATACTTCATGGTCGATGGTGTCGAATGCTTTTGACAAATCCATGTATATACCTATAACATGCTTCTTATCAGCAAAAGCTTCAATTATTTTATCATATGATTATATTTTAAGTGACCACTGCCTCCATGCGTGTAGTACTGTGAGTCTCAATTACACTGGATCTTTGTTTCCATGCACTTTGGAGATAAGAAAAGTTCGTTGCCCATTCCTTACCTTAACTATGAAATAAATTGGAAAGGGCAAAAAGGAGCATGTGGTGTTTTTTTTTTTTTTTTGTAAGGGGGGTTCTCAGAGCTAAGTATAATGACATAATGCTTATGAAGAGAATACAAACAGCTCATGTATAACTTCCAGCTCTTACAGATACTAATTTGCACATTTGACGTGGACTTCTGCGGGTGGGTCCAAAGCACCATCGATGATTTTGATTGGTCGATTCGAGCTGGAAATCCTTCAACGTCAGGAGCATGTCCCTCAGTTGACCACACTTCTGAATGTGAGTAGTCATCATCAATTAATTAAAATGACCTGGAACACTTTAAAAAACATCCGGGTCAGAACTGACCCGGAAAGGGGTCCGTTAGGGTCACACTCCGTTCCTGGTCAAAAATGACTTGGAATTTGGACATGAAGACCCGGAATGGGGTCACCCTGACCCTATTCCTTGTCATTACTGACTCGGAACGGAGTGTGGCCCCAATAGACCCTTTTCCGTGTCAGAGTGACCCGGATGATTTTAGAGTGAAGATTATAGTAAATTGGATACTGTATTATGATTACAACAATAGTGAAATCATACTAAACAAGACAATCTGTTGTCAGCAAGATACATGTCAGTCGTCGCCATAGTGCAACAAAATATTGAAATTCGCTTCTATTGACTGGATTTTTTTTTCAGTTTCTCTACACTCCGAGCATACCAATGGATATGATACATATTATCACATCATATCATATCATAATGTAAGCGAAAGGAGTGAGATAAAGATGATAAGTATGACTGCTCTACATAACTGAAATCCATTGAATGTTGCATGTGTAAATTAAAACAAGGATAGTGAGAAAGTTCAAACACAGCAAACTGAAAAATATATTCGACTATTCAAATTCCCAACGACATTGAAATACCACGTGAGTCTATGTTATCAAGTATAACGATATTTCTTTTTTTGTGAAAAATGATATATCTCTCGAAGACAAAGAAAAAATGCGTGCACTCATTTCTAAAGTTTCTCTAATGACTAACCTACTGGTTTGATAGCCAATTAGATATGCTATATGACACAAATATTTCTACAAAGATCTTCTAAGAAAATATATAATAAGAGAAGTGCATACTCTCTTTTCTTTTTCGTTTTTTTTTTTGCATACGTTTGTCTGTGAGTATGTGTGCGTGTGTGTGTAATACGAACACATGGAAAATGAAAGCAAAAGCGAACCGCAGAGAGGTTAGAATTTGTTTTATGCGTTTCATATTCATACTGCATATAGATAATGATGTACTATAGTAGCGATGTATTGTGGTAACAATCTAATAAACAATAGACAATGAAGTACATAGCAACAGCTGTTGTGCTCCGATAATATAACGTTTATAGGTCATCATATAAATTGAAGCTCTGGTTTAAAAGCATCCCTCTATGATTGGCAGTGAGAAAAATATCTCCACCCCCGCCAAAAAGGAAAAAAAAATGAAAGTGACGTTACTGCAATACCATTACCGGCTCATTGTCGGTGTGTTTTATACAGGACCCATTTACTTTCAAGCTAATTGATGATACTTCGCTTTTACACCAGATAATTTTTATTCTATAATTGCAAGCTTATCAGGCTTAGAATATGATTGATGGCCTTCTATCTATCTCTCTCTCTCTCTCTCTCTCTCCCTCTCTATTTCCATTTTGTTCTTTTTGACGCTCCATTCGCTAAATTGCAGTATTAATATACATTACGCCTCGTACATGTGGCATGAACGATATAAGATCCGAGTGCGAAAATGAATTAATGCTGGTTCGATGTTTGTCTCTCTCTACAGCAGTGATAAACGACCAGAACTTGGTAGCTACTACAAAAGAGAGATCATGTTTCATCTCTGTGAGAGAGAAGCGATTAGTATGGAGGGGATACGCGTTAGGGGGCATTCCAGTTTGCCTTGATACCAATAACTGCAATGAAAAAATACAATGGAAGTACCGTTATGATAATGTTAATTTGGCAGATCATCATCATATCAGAATCGCTTCCTAATGCCGAAGGGTCTGTAAGTTACCGAACCATCTCCCAAATTTCATTTGAAGCCAAAAAAAAAAAAAAAAAAAAAATGCCTCTGTGCCGGTAGTGTTTCAAATGATGTATGAAGGTCAAATACTTAATACCTCCCTCCACTTGTATTCACGACAAGTGTCCTTGATCTATTATGTATGACTTGTAAATAACGCCATCACAGATTCCTTCCACTTTTTTCAATATTAAGCGTTGCTCACGGACGATTTGAAGCTGTTGTCCGTAGTCATTCAGTGGAGATGAGAAAGGAAAACGGGTGTTATGGAGCAAGTCACGCTTAAAATGAGTGAAATAAACAGAAATTCAGCTTCAGTTGATAGTTCAATGTAGTGGAACGGGAGTTTGCAAATATCTGCGCTTAATTCTGATTTGTAACCTTTATAACGCATATATATATATATATATATATATATATATGTGTGTGTGTCTGTGTGTGTCACCCGCAACAACAAAAGGATCCTAAAGTCACTGACGGGTGAGCCGAGAAAATTGAGTTTGAAGTGAGATCACCAAAATTTTGTCAAAACGTTCGGATTTCTGTTTTTACATAATTTCGTAGGCTAATGTATCTTCTATCATTTGCCGAAATTTCGAAGCTAAATGATCAAAGGAAAGGCCTGAAAATAACATTTTTCTTGGCCATGCTTGGCTCGCCCGTCAGCGAGTTCAGGAACCTTTAGTTGTAGCGGGTCACATATTATATATGATATATATATATACTATATAACATATATAAGTATATATGTATAACATATATGTATAAGTATATATACATATTAAAGTATAAATAATTATGTGAAGAGTCTCATAGCAAAATGAGCTAATTGCCCTTTCTAACATTTCAAAGTAAGACCATCATCAGATAGAGCAAAAATGATCCCTTGCAGTAATACCTCTTGTGAAATGACAAAGAATATTCTAGAAATAATGATAAAAAATCTTGTATTTTTCCTATTATTTTCTTTGATTTTAGCACTTTTAATCACAAATATTTCAACTTAACAAGAATAGAGCTATCTCGTTTATCGACGAAACTCTTCATATATATATTAATGTCTATACATTACATGATGTCTGTGTATGTTTGTTTGTATGTGAGTGTGAGTGTATGTGCGTATTTGAACATACGTTTATGTTTTCATCAGAATGGGTCATGCCTGTTTATTCGCTTTTTCACATTATCGTCCGTCAGACGGTGGCTACGTCTTCGTCGAGTCACAAGGCACATCTGGCCAGACAGCCAGGATCACCGGACCCACATTACTCGTACCGAGCGGTCACAACACCACTTGCCTCAGATTTTGGTCACACATGACCGGCGGTGACGTTGGGACGTTACGTGTTATAACTGTAGAGGAAAATACAACCTATACTTCGCCTCCAGAGGTCGCTTTTGAACAGAGAGGCAATCAAGGGGATGCCTGGCTTGTTTCTATGGTAATCTACGTCAGGGGTCTAATTCGATTTGAATGCCACGTCAAATTTAATTATCTTTGCTGTATACAGCATAGCTGGTTCTTTGTTATCAGTGGATTCACATTGTTAGCTTTTCATTGGAGTTCTGTCTGATACACAGTCAAAAGCTGGAAGTATCCGTTTCACGGGAATCACTGGTGAATAATGTAAAGACCTATACTGCCATACTTTGGCAAAAGGAAGCAAGTGACAAAAGTGACATTTCTCGTAAAAGAGCAAAATGTGTCTGTCATTTACACTGACGTCAACGGACTATCATGATGTCTTATCTAACATATCTCTTAGTAGGATGAGTGCACATGTTTCTGCATGAAATTTGGCCTGAAAGAAGATATTATTATGTGAATTATGAAAACATCAATAACTCAAATTCGGATGGTATGTCACTTGCTTCCTTTTGCCAAAGTAGGACAGTATATACCGTGAAAGGTGTAGCGAAAAATCTGCTGAAAACTGCATATCTAGTAGTGGCGAGCCAATGGAGTAAAATGGAGTCAAAAGGGGCCTGAGCATTTGATCTATAGTAGAAATTTCGTTATAGGCAATAGATATGATAAGAAATACAAACAAAAGAACGATTCATTGGCACGGAAAAGAAATGCAGACTAGATTCGAGAATTTGTCAAGCCTGACAAATTAGGTGACCCGATATGATTCTGAAGTGAATGATTTCTGAGATTGTTATTGAAGAAAAGAGAATCAAACCTGTCAGGCCTACAGATTTAAAATGGAAAGTGCATATTATGCTAACAAAGAGAGAAAAAGAAATTTTTATATCTTTGAACCTCTTTTTGACATGCAATGTGGCGTATGAGAAAAAACCATTATCTTATGAAAAATGTGTTTGATCCCTTAACCTACTTTTGACAGCCAAGATGGTGTCTAATTAGAAAGTTGCTATTTCATGAACGATCCATATGCCATGGGCTAAATATGTGCAAAATATAGGAGTGATAGGGCATGCATTTGCCAAGATACAGGACAAAGTAGTCTTGACCCTTGATTCTATATACCTCTCACAGCCAAGATTGCATCTGAGTCAAAGGTCGTTGTTTTATGAAATGAGCCGGGTAAAAATGGTCCATATATGCACAAGATCTGGCCCCGATTGAGCATTAAAGCAAGATACAAAATAAAGAATATTATTTGACCTTTGAACCTCATTTGCACAGCCAAAATGGCGTCCGACCAAAGCGTCGTTATCTTACAAAATGATCCATCTATCAAGGTTCATGTGTGTGCAAAATATGGCGATGATACCATAATACACTTATTAGATTACAGAATGAAGTATATTAATTGACCTTTGAACCGCTTTACACAGCAAAGATGGCATCTGAGCATGAGTTGTTATTTTGTGAAATGATTTTTGCAACATGGTCCTTACGTGTACAAAATGTGGGAAAGATAGGACATGCATTCACCAAGATACAGGATTAAACACTTGACCTTTGACCTTACTTTACCTACCCAAGCTGGTGTCGGAGGAAGTAGTTGTTATCGCATGAAATGATGTTCGTGACATGAACTTAACATGAGCAAAATATGGGGTTGATAGGACGATGAATATTCTTTGCTTGTGTTTCCCCGAGTGCTATGTTTGCACAAAATAGGTAAAGGAAAAAAGAAAAAGCCATAAAGTAAGAGTGGTAGAAACGTCTTGGTTCCCCTACACAGACACAGACCTTAAGTACATACATACAGACAGTCATACACACACACGCGCGCGCGCGCGCGCGCGCACACACATACGCATTCACACGCTCACACGCCCACACACACACAGTCACACACAGGGCAGTGAGTTAGCTCAGCTGTAGCGCGTCTGCCTCACCGTCCAAAGAACCCCGGTTAGATTCCCGTCCCACGAAGCAATGTTGTGTATGATAAAACTGTCCTCTTTAAGCAAGATGCACAACACTTTGTTTCTTGGATATGACATAAAATTGAGGTCCCGTTTGTGAGAGAGTGACAGCCCATGCGCTGGAAAGATCACCCTTCATTATTTTATTCATCGCAAAGAGCAGGGTGTTTAACCCGGTGAAGTAGTTCTTCCGTACATCCTACTGGACTACATGGAAGACCAGCTTTTGCAGCTGAATACGGACTATCCAGCCATCTTCTCAGATGGAAATGGAACAAAGAAACAATTTTAAGCAAACACCTAAACACATCCATCGTTTGACAACAGTTGTGTGTAAGCTAAACCATGTGTACGTGTGCACATTCCTTACGGAAGCATGTTCAGTTCTGTTCATGTCAAGTTTGTCAAACAATGTGGAATATAAAGCATGTAATCATACCCTATTTCTCGAGGAATGGATACAATCTAACATCATCTCGGTGATCACTGAGGTGAACTGTGATTCATCTCGGCGATGCTAGATTTTACCACTTTTATCATTTTTGCACGCAGTCGATGATTATTTGCTTACTATCCGGCACCAGGTCGATATCGACGTGCCAGCATCACAACTCTTCCGTGTGATCTTCGAAGTCGTCATCGGTTCTGGTAATGTCGGCTGTATTGCCATTGATGACGTCGAGCTGCTCAACGGAGCCTGTCTTAGAGGTTATTTCTTACTCTGTTTTCTGTCTTTATCTTTAAGAAAACATCAACGATGATTTTACGGTTTACTTCATGAATTCATAAATACATGGCATGAATGTGTTTGTATTATGATTTCATATTCCCTTTCGGATAAGACGCGAGCCTCTTTGATTCAATATAACAATGTACTTTGAAATGTCATGCTGTAATTATACTTTTTTCCTAGGAAATGAAACAAGAGAAATAAGCAAAAACACAAAATTGAAGTCAATTGGATAACATATGTATTTCGTATGCAGTTCTTGTTTAAATACTTTTTGAAAGGATTGTCCTTCTTCCTGTATAGATTAACCTTGGTCAAAACAGTTTTTGTAAGAAGTTAGTTCAAAAATGTGAACTGTTCAATTTCTGCATATTTTATTTACATAAAAGCATTCAGGTCGACCATGTCAATTCATTCTTAGAATTATGTCAACAGCAGGAAGGAGTAATACTCATGAGTCTGGAGTGTAAATTCCGTATAATCTAGATATGCTCATAATGCACTGTTTCTGTAAAGTATAACAACTTATTGGTGTTTCTTTTCCTACAGCCCAGTAACAAAGCATTTCATTCACCTGCGCCTTCCCATTAAGTTCCTTAGGATAGAATTCACTTCGTTGTTGCCAGGGAGGGTAAGTCTCCGGCGAGCTTTGAGGTTGTTACGGGCAACTTTGGTGAACAAAATCACGTACAAAATCTGAATACATCACATGGCAGTTTTATGGACTTTACATGCTGTCTTTTTGTAATTAACATGATGTTATACAGACTTTCACAATCAAAAACGTAACTCTTGTCTAACAAAAAAAAAGATATATATATATAAACATAATATGTGATCCAATTGATTTCCCCTTTTCCAGCAGACAGTGAATCGAGAGTGGACTGTGATTTTGACAGGAACGTCTGTGGCTGGCGTCAAGAAAGAAACGACGATTTCGATTGGTTCCTGGTGTCCCAAAATGTCACAACGTCAGACTTAGGTCCCTCACGCGACAGATCCATAGATGGAAGTATGTTAGCATCACTGATATGCTTCTTTATTCATCCAAAGACAGAATACGTTAAGTTTACCAGTTTATGTGCTTTGTCAAATAAATTCGACTTCAAAGACAATGACAGAAGGAATCAGTTTCTGGTTTAAAATTGTGAGATCAAAGATGCGGGGACGCATTGAAGACAATTTGTGTTTTTAAACGTACCTTAAACTTTATAATAAAACATATTTGTAACGAGCATCCTAACAGACAATAATGTCACAATGACAATGCGTTCTGTGCTTTTGGGATTACATACAGGAAGTTTGTGAGATAAGATATATATATCCCCACCTGACGACCCCCTTCCCCCTTAGAGGATGTTTTAAGAAAACATTTTGAAAAAGCATGATATTTTACGAGGAACATTCTTCTCTGTCGAAAGGGGGGGGGGGGCAAGGATGGATAGGGCTTCAAAAATATAAAATCAGTCTCTATAAAAGCAATAAAGTTGTGTAAGTGATATACATGTTATACTACATCGAAATTTTGGTAGTTGCAATATGAAAAAAAAAGTGCTTCAAATAGGCCTATCATATCCTGTCCAAATCTGGCAGTTTTGGTGAGTGCAGCTAGTTGAAATGCATCTGCTGCTCGATTACTTTTCTTTGTTCCCCATGAGAAGAAGAGATGTATGTATATTAGAAAGAGATCACAGTTCTTCCGATCTTATTCTTTTTAACCTATAATGTGATTTTTTTCTCCCCCAACTATTTTCCAAAACTTAGCTTTTTCTGTCTCTATTTCAGCGTTTACAGTTTTTCTGATAATGAAATTACATTCTTGATTTTGAATTCAAGAAATCTCATTGCGCGACAGATTCTGGCATCTCGAGAATTTCAAATGTTCAGGAGTGCGGGGAAAAACACTCAGAAAAAAACATGACAGCATCAAAACGAAATATGGGATCTCTTTCCATTGGACATGGTGTAGTTACTTTGGGGAAAGACAGCTTAGATTTTTGATAACTGATTATCTGACAATTTATTTAAAAAAAAGGGGGGGTCTTAACAAAAATTTAGATACAAGGTTTTATCACCCCAACAACAATAAGTTGGGGTTATTTGCTTGGCGATGTCGGTTGCAAAGATGTCCGTTCGTGTATTGACTTCTTCAACCGATCAAAATGATCAATTTCCCTTTAAATGTTTTCGAATGCTTAATATAGCCGGTGAACAGGAAAATTTGGGCAATAACAGTTATCTATAAATACAGTTCCTGTTTAAAAAGGGAAAAGACACTAAACAAAAAACAAGATTCATATAAGAAACAAAGGTAATTGTTAAATGTATTACCATGTTCACAGCCGGAAGATATTTCTACATGGAGCCGAGCAAGCATCCAGTAAATCACGCATCACGATTGGTCAGCCCGGCGAATCACGTGGACGATACCGAGAGTGACCTTTGCTTCACCTTCTCGTATTTCGCACCGCCAGTAGGCGCAAATCTTCTTAGCGTTTATGTTTCTAATAGTCAACAAATTTCCCTGACTGGAGATGGGTCATTCTACTCACTGAACACAACATGGAACGGCTGGAAAGAAGGACAGGTAACAATATTTCCCTCCTAAATATTAATCCTTCGTTAGTAGCTCTGCATCGCAACACTAACCAAACGTCGCCAGACAATGAAGGAATTATCACATTAAGCTGAAATTGATTAAGATATAGTAACCATTACACCCATGACTCATACCAACTCTCAAAGCAGTAGCATCATCTTTACAAAAGTTATTGGAGTTGAAAGTAAAGACTGTTCACACAGTTCTTTTTAAGAAATGACAAGGGGACACTGAGACACACTTATATAACTGTAATTACACAATTCTTCAAGAGATGGCTTAAAAACGGCTAAAAGCTCCATTTTCCATTCGCTTTATAATCCCAAACTTTAGAGTAATGTAAGAAGAATTTTTCTTTAAGAAAATATGAAGAACTTACGATTTCATGTATTTGGAGTTTAAAACTAACACAAACTAAATAAGTGTCTACGAAATTTTGTTGGTTTTGTGATGCAGGGTCACATTATATATGCCGTATATAATATGCATCTCGCAGTTTTTGCCTTTGGCAATTTTAGCCAAACTAGTGCATTATAGATGATAATAAGAAGAAAGAGAAATTCGTCTTTTAATAGATGAACATTACATGGGATCTTCCGGATCCGTTTGTGATTGTTTTCAACGGGGCTGGAGCTGGCAGTACTTTCCAAGGTGTTATTGCCATAGACAACACGAGATTACAGAGAGGCCATTGTAATTCAGGTGAGATATTTCTTCGTTCAGTTGAGAAAGTGTTTTTTTTTGTTTGTTTGTTTGTTTGTTTGTTTGTTGTTAGTGTCAAATTATGATTGACAAATTATAATCGAATATTGTTGAGTTACAGTTGCGGAAAATATTTTAGAAAGTTTGGACACAATGAACGGTTCAGTACACCATTTACATTTTTATTGTTTTTTTTTCTACATATCTGTTTTATTACTAATTCCATAATTCTTCCTCCAATTCGTTTGTTTTTTTAGACTTTGTTTACACATGATGTTCGAGAAATTGTGTGGTTTTAGAGCGCTTAAAATCGTACAATGATAATAAAGTTTGACGGAATCTAGAAGGATCTTAACTGCAATAATATCGAAATCATGCTGGACAAAAAAAAAAAAAAACAATGTATGTGCATAATTCAACAACGGTATGCTTTGTACATTGTACTCCAATTGTACATATTCACAGTGAGCTACAGCGTTGATTGCGATTATGAAGTTGATTTGTGCGGATGGACGCAAGACTTGTCGAACAACGCAGACTGGCAAAGAGGACAAGGGTCACTTGGGACGCCGGACACAGGTCCAAGCAGTGACCACACCAGTGGAGGTCAGTGTGACTCGCACAGTTTCTTATCCAATATATGTGACCCTGCACCTAAAAATACACAAAAAGTTCTCGGCATAGGTTTTTATTTGAGGGCAGATTCTGAAAGAGCAGACTCTAAGCTTTAAAATGATGTATAACTCAATTCAAATGGATTCTCCTAGCCTATATAAATATTGGAAAGAAAGCGCACACTCTGGAAAAGTTTGAACTCAGAAAAGAGGCTGTGAAGTACAGGGGTCTATTCAAATGCCTAATCTTTACTAAGCCGTGCTACCCGTGCCATGAATGGGGACAAAAATACTCGATGTCCACCATTGTAGCACCAACAATGAAGGGATTATCAGATTAAGCTGAAATTAAATATGATTGATTAACACATTCTGTTCATAATAATTTTTCAACTTTTCAAAGCAGTAGCATTATCTTTCCAAAAGTTATTAGAGTTGAAAGTGAAGAGTGTGCAAAGGATTTTTCAAAAAAATTAAAAGGAGCCTCTAAAAAAAAAAAAACCTGATCACACCACTTTACCAAATAGGGGTTGTAGAAAAAACTGCCTTAAAACTCACTTTCCTATTCAATGTATACGATATCAAAAATTAGGGATAATGTAGAAAAAGAACAGCTTTTTCAGAAAATATGGAAAAACTCAAAACTGACTCGGTTGACCTGTTTCACCTTTCTTGAGTCCTTACATAAAATCAAGGGGTGCGACTTTTTTGTTTGTTTTTGTGATGCACGGTCACATGTACAGGGGCGGATCCAGGAATTTCTGTAAGGGGGGGGGGGGGTAACTATTATTTTTTGGTGCGACTTCCGGGTTTTCATTTCATTTTTTTTGTCTTTTTATTTCATTTGTTTTTTAAAGATAAATAAAGGGGGGCGTGCGCCTCTTGCACCCCCCTCTGGATCCGCCACTGCATGTATTAAAAATCGCTGAAACACGCGGTGTCTTAATAGCGAAAAACCCCTCCCCTCACACACTTTTCTACTTTCTACAATGTATGCCTGTTTTCAGGCAGCTATCTTGCTATATTAATACTCGCAGATATGAAGTGAGAAGAAGTAATAAGGACTGGTAGACACAACAGTATTCACAGAAATAGATGCTTGACTTAGGTGTTTTGTTATATGAATACATTGTTTACAGATACTAATAGCTCTATGTTTCTCTTGAAAAACGCCAAAAAAAACTACAGACATGTAGGGGTAGAAAATCTGTGGCTACAGTGCGATATTGACTGTAATATCAAGGCTGACATTTACGATGTCATAATATGACATTGTTGGTATCTCAATATTACCATCTTCAGATGGCCACTACCTCTATGCTGCCCACGTCGTCGGGTCAAAGTTTCGAAGGTCGTAAGTCCACGTGTACCAATGCTCCTTAGCTCTTCCGCGTGGTGTTTTCAGCTTCTGGTACTACATGCAGGGGCGTGTCTAGCCATGAAACTCGTGGTGAAAGTGACATCCATAGATGTTATAAGCAATACTGAGCATGTCGAGGAGGGTCTTTCGTCTTGCCGGAAACACAGGGGGGACTACTGGATCAGGGAAACAGGTGAGAAATAGGGGTTGGGGGCACTGTATGTTTTCTTTGCACCGGGCACGGAGTGAGTTGAGGATGATGTTAAGATCTATAGACCGATTAGATCTACCAGAACAACTGCCATTTCACGACGGTGTCAAGGTGGCGCACGCGTATGCTAAAAAAATGTATGGCTTAGATATTGCGTCGGGCGCGAAGCGGGGGTCCATGTATTATCATGCCTTCGCATACGCGAGCGCACATGGGGCAGCGCAGGCCGAATCGGCCTATAAGATGGGAAAAATTTTGGACACCGATTTTAATCGTCCGGCTTTATGAAATTTGACCAATTGTAACCCTGCACCACAAAAAAACCCCAAAACAAAAACAAAGCAAAACAAAAAGTCGCCAGACATGGATTTTTTAGGTAGGGCCAGATGCTGAAAGAGTAGTCTCTAAACTATCAAAATGGTGTTATAACTCAATTCAGATGGGACTCCCCCTAACCTGTCTAGGTACTGGAAAGAAAGCACAAAACTCTGGGAAAGTGTGAACCGAGAGAAGAGGTTTCTGAAGTTCAGAGTCTATTCAAGTGCTTAATCTTTTACCAAGCCGTGCTAGCTGTGCAATGAAAGGGACAAATCACACAATGCAAAACCACCTGAGCAAACAACAATGAATGGATTATCAGATTAAGCTGAAATTGAGCATGTTTCCCTTTAATATCTTCTGTCCATGATTAATATCAACTTTGAAAGCAGTAGCGTTATCCTTTCAAAAGTTATTAGACTTGAAATTGAAGAGAGTGATAGGGATTTTAAGAAATAAAAAGGGACCTCCAAAAACATACCTGATCATTCTACTCTCACCAAAAAAAGGGTTGTATAAAAAACTGCCTTAAAAACACACTTTCTCACTCATGTTTATGATCCCAAATTACAGTATAATAATAGGAAGAGGATAGCTTTTTTCAGAAAATATATGAAAAAACTCAAGATTGACTCAATTGAAATTATTTCACCTTTTTTTTCTTGAGCTCTCACGTAAAAATCGAGAGGTGCGACTTTTCGTTTGTTTTGTGATGCACGGTCACAATATTTGGAGACGAAGAAAGGCAATAGGAAACCTACACACAAGTAACCTCCGGACCTATAGGATTCCAAGCTCCCTGTATTCACTACAGGATGAGAATAGAGTGCCATGCACCCATAACGGCACCCGCTCTTTTGCCCACACTGCTTTGATAGACTTTAAAACAATACAAAGTTGCATACACAACGATGTATAGGAGTGTAGGAAAACCAGCCATTTGAGTTTTTAACACCCGCAAAGGAAAATTATCTTAATTACTCAGACTTTACAACGTTTCATGAAAGCGAGAAAGAAAAATGGCATACAATAAAACAAGAAAGAAAGCACAAACGATTAGCAAAGTAAAAACACTTAAACTAGCCATTTATATTCCTAGAAACATGAAAAAATTACCCTGCATGGGCACAATGCTTTACGAATGTTTCAGATTTGGCTTCGCAGAGCAGGAAAAAGGTATCTAGATTTGGCAGAGATGGGCACCCTGTATTTTTTGTTTGTTGTTGATGATGATTACAATGCTCTCAGTGTCTCAGTTGTTGTAAACGTGATTATTGCTGATGTCTAATGTTTCTTGCTTTTATCCTTATCACCATTATCATCTGCAGTTTTTCAATTACAAACATCAGCACAACCTTTTTTCTCCATCAGTATCGAGGTATCAACATCACCTTCAGCAGCTAGTATTAATTTCGGAGAGGTAGCTATTGACGACGCTACTCTAACCGCCGGGCTGTGTGATACTGGTATGATATGTCTCTCACATTTTCACGACGTAACTCTCAGATGAAAAAGTGCTTAGATCGTTTCATTTTATGTGTCCACAGATATCACCACGGTCAAGGCTTGGAAAATATCCTGTGTAAACTGATATGGAGGCAAACCTGCCGTTAGCGGTCACCTACCTATCATGCCTATACCAGCCACCTGCTGTATAGGCCCACTTAAATATACCAGGGCCGGCGCAGCGTTTTTCAAAAGTGTGGGGGCCCACTTCTGGGTTTCATGAGCTAATAAGCAAAAAAAAAAAAAAACAACAACAACAAACACGTCGGCTCATCTCTTCTTCCCGTCCACTTCCGGGTTTCTTCAGCTGACAAGCAAAAAAAAAAAAAAAAAAAAAGGGTCCTCAGTTCATCTCTCCCCGTCCACTTCCGGGTTTTCTTCAGCTGACCAGCAAAAAAAAAAAAAAAAAAAAAGAAAGAAAGAAGGTCTTCAGCTCATTCTCTCCTCTCCCATTTCCGTGTGTTTTTCACCTGGCAAGCAAAAAAAAAAAAAAAAAAGGTCTTCATTCATCTCTATCTATTTCTATTTTAGTGCCACTTACGTACTTCCGGGTTGAAAAAAAGTGTGGGGGCCCAAAGTGATGACACCTTATGTATTCCCTTGTATGGTGCATAAAAAAATGTGGGGCCCGAGCCCCCACGGCCCCCACGGTTGCACCGGCCATGCATACCACACAGTACCATGTACTTGTGAACACCTTGCTTGGCTGTTTGTACGTTCGTAATCTTGTGTTTTATTATTTCTCTGCACACGACGTATTCTCTCCAGCATTTGTAGTCTTTTAAGGACGTTCCTCAGTTAAAGTGAAGTCCATGTCATTTTCTTCAAATTTTCTATGCCATAACTTTGAACTATCCGAAGCCCAAATATGTAAATAAAAACCCAAGTTTCATGTGCTTGTATTTCTTCTACGGGACTTTGAAGAATATGACAAATCTGTCATCCTGTACCAAAATGATAGCGTTACAGGATCACGACCATGATTGGCAAGAAAATCTGCAATGACAAACTTAAATCCCCATAATTCTGTCAAAAATCCATGTAATTTTCTCCAAATTTGCAAGAATTGCAGAAAAAAGGTACGTAAAAACGAGGAAAATATTTCAGTTAGGGTTTACACTCTCATTCTTGAGCAAGCAACGCCCTCACGCGGACGAAAAAAACCGAAATCTTTCAAATCCTTCCCATCGACGTTTTTCTGTTAGAGGTGAGCTAAAGGATAAGGTTTATAAAAACTTATGGTGTACATTAAAAAACCCATGTCAATTTCACGAAAACTTGACCAAATTGTAGAAGTAGGCTTTACTATTTCCAGAAAAGCAAACAAGTGGGGGTTCATGTGCTCATTTTTGTGCTAGCAGCGCCCCCATTCGACATAATATCATTGTAAGTCCCCAAATCTGGTCAGGAACCTATGCAGGGATGCCCTGGCAGGGTAGGTTCATAAAACTTATGCTGTACATTCAAGACCCATGACATTTTCCCGAAACTTGACTAAAGTCTAGAAGAAGGCTTACTAATTCCAGAGAAAGAATAAAAACGTAGAGGTTCATGAGCTAGTTTTTTGTGCTGGCAGTATCCCCACGATAGAAATCATCCTACGACCCCAAATCTGGTTATAAACCTATCATGGGTGTCCTGATTAGGTGGGGTTCATGAATGTCATGCTGTACATTCAAAAACCATTGCCATTTTAACGAAACTTTATCAAATTGTAGAAGAATGGTTACTTAATGCGGAACAATTGTAAAAAATGGGGGGGGGGGGGGTGGTTTTCATGTGCTCGCTTTTGCGCCAGCAGAGCCTGATCCTTGCGACAGAAAATCATTGTAAGCCCCCCAAATCTGGCCAGGAAACCAATGCAGAGTATACCTTGCTATGGATGCATGAAGCTCAAGCGGGGCACCCTAAACCTCTTTTTTTTTTTTCAAAAAAGAAACAAAAAAACAATTTAAGAGATATGGTGACAAAAATATTCACAAAGGAAAGTCCATGTGCGTTTTTTGTCATTATTTCCCTTATACCGTCAGCCTTAATGATACAATGTTGACGCAAGCGTGGAAAACTCCACGTTGACATGCTTGTTTGTTTTGTTTGTTTGTTTTTATCCACTTGCTGTAACGATGTGCAGAAAGAGATAATGGAGGAAGAAGAATAAATATAATGATAATAATGATAATAATAATAATTGACAGTGCTTATATAAAGCATAACACAAGGTGACAATGTCCCCCTATGCGCTCAAAAAAAAAGGGAAAAGATTATACAAAAAACATATAATTCCAATTCCAAATACAATAAATATAAGGAAATGGGAGTTTTTGGCATGAGTCTGACGGTCCTCCAAAGGAAAAAACAAATACACGATGTAATGACGTTGCTTGTAGATTGCTTGTGTTGGTTGTTGCAGTTGTTGGTAAAGTGCGTGTTGTAAAACTATGGAGATGTACCTTGAGTACCTTCCCCCCTCGACCCCCCCCCCCCCCCCCAAAAAAAAAAAGAAAGAAAAAAAAGATCTTCGATTCTCCTATTGTTTATACCGGATTCGGTAATCAAAAAATTAATATCTAAATGGTGACAGTGATAAAAAACTTGTTTGATAAAATACTTTCGTGACCTTGTATTTTGTAACCAAAACAAAAACAAACAATATTTGTATTAGTAATGCCAAGTTTAGATCTAATTTAGATTTAAACAGAGATACTCAGATTGTTTTAGTTGTTAGACCTAAGGATAAAATGTTTTGTCATATGTTTGTTTTTGTTGTTGTTGTTGTTGTTTGCTGTTGTTGTTTTTAAACACCCAGTCTTGTATAGCAGACTAGTAATCCCCGACTGTGGAATGTAGGCCCTAGGTACCTTAGCACTCGACTTGACCATGTTGAATGAACTGCATGTCCACAAAAAACAGATCTATGTATTTGAAAATGGAAACAGCTCAGTTCCACCTCCAAGCTTCCCGATTCCGTCGATCAGTGTTGTGCTACCATGACCATGTATGAGGCCTTGGACAGCTGAACTTTTGCGTGGTACGTACAAATTGTAACGCTTACAGTCGGCACGCGAGCCGAGAGAGGCCGCCCAGCAGCGCGGCCGCGGTGAGGAGCTGTCGGGTATCCGTAGGTAGGACCTACCACACTCGATCTACTAGCAGCTGCTCAGCTCAAGCTAGCTCAGCTCATCACTCGTGCGTGCGCTTTCTACGCTCTTTTTTACGTCACTGCAAAACCTGCGCAGCTAGGATGCGCGCAAACCTGCGCAGCTAGGATGCACACAAACTCAACTGAGGAATGTCCTTAACAGACCGTCCACCTTCTCGTCACAAATGTGAAATGAATCCTATCGGAAGAATCCCTCAGCGGTCAATATTGATACATGTTTCCCTTGTATGTAGAATGTAAAATTTAAACAGATAAAAAGAGATTAAGATTCTCTTGAAATAAATTGGCATCAAAGTTAGAGCTCTCCTGTGGATGGCTTAAACATTTTTTTTTAAAACTATTAATCATTATCATTTATCTTTATCGTCAGTTCCATAAACGTAAGAATAAGCATTCACTCTATCCGAAGGCCGAAGGCAAACTGTATGTGTTTGCATTGGTTAGTACTCATTCCATGCACATTATGATGTCATTAGTTTTATTTTTTTTCTCCCTGTCACACTGATTTAACGGTTTAACGGGATGGTATAGTAGCGGTTGAGATGGGTCCATACAAGTTTTTCAGCTTTTTCGAATACATATACATCATGAAAAAATCTCTCATGAATTCAGAAAGAGCATAAACTAATTGTAAGAGGAATTCAACATTTTTAAAATGAAAATTATTAGTTTTGGAATGGCTGAGATATCCAAAAACAATGCAATCCTAATAAAAGATGGGACCCACGTTATATTAGGATCGCTATGCTTTGCTTCTTGTTTTTATCTCAGCCATTATAAAACAAATAAAATGAATAATTTCAAATTTAATTTAAAAAAAATCAAACAAATCCAATTCTTGTTTGAAAAAAAAAAATAATACAATGTAATGAAACTGAAATAAGGGACTTATAATACATAATCGTAATTCATAAAAGATATCTGATATCTGGGAACCATGCAGAGATGTACTGAAACTGTGACTGTGGGAGAAATCGAACTTACTGATTCTCATCAACTGAACTTTAAACTCCTTTTCCTCCTTCCAAGTATCTTGTAGAGGGACAGAGGCTGAATCGTCACCTCAACGGATTTCTATACCATCCCTTTAACCGTCACTCTATAAGTGGATTCAATAGACACACAAAACATTTTGGGATGGATTGATGAACACATATATCTTATATTTTTCATATATATTAATTATACCCTTCATCTGAGAATAACTTTATCTATTTAAGACCTAATGTCAACAACAAAAACAATAACAACAAAATGCAACAGTTTTTGTTTTGCTTGGCTTCTTATATTTTTTGTCTCCCTGTTTTGATACGAATGGCATTTGTCGCGGAATAGATGCAGTAGGATGTACTTTCGAGACGACCATGTATTGCGATTTTAGATATTCTACTGGAGGCAACTTCATCAACTGGAATAGAGCAACAGGTCCGAACTCATACTACGTCCGTGGGCCGCTCCATGACCACACATATGGCGATACACGTGGTGAGAGACCTCTAAACGTTCCTGTTTATGGTGAATGTTTCACTGCAAGATGAATCTGGTTCCCGTTTTACGAGGTTAAGTGCGTCTTCTTGTGAGCCGTTTGTAAATGAGCAGATCTGAGAGACGAAGAATTCTTGAAGATATACTGATCTCTGATTCGATCCCTTTAGATCGTATCATATTATTGTCAGCAAGTTACTTGCATAGTTTCTGAACCCTATCTATGCCAATGAGTCAAATTTGCACTTAACTTCACACACAAACCAGTCCTATCGACAGGAAAGTAATGTGGCAAACATAAAGTTAGTAGAGTTCATCCATCCGAGTCGTGAGAGGGCAATGCAGCCCTGCTGGGAAGAACTGTTGTCCCACAGTGTGAAACACAATGAGAAACACAGTGTGAACCCACTGTTAAATACAAGAACACATAAAGACTCATAAATTCACAGTGTGAAACAGAACATTCATTTTATTTATCAATTGTCAGATTTTGTCAGAGTTTCTCAACTGACGTTCCCAGGGCACGCAGTTAACGTTATGTACTTAATCGTCCTATAATTACGTATGGGCATATTTGTTCAGATCTGACAGTCTCGGGAGCATATTGATCCATTGTATAGGGTTGTCTGCATTAATTAAGCTATGTAAATGCTCAACTTTCTCAAACAAGTAAAAATCATCTATCATGTGATATCTATCAATCTATACCTAAGTATATCGGATATATATACAGCAGTATATATATATATATATATATATATATATATATAATATGATTATATAGGAACCAATTGAAAAGTACGTATCTAGTACTGTAAGTGTTCATTTCATAAGATACGTATTCTTTGAATATCTTTGTTTGTTTGTTTATTGCATTGCGAAAGGTCACTTTGTGTACACGGACTATGCAGGCCAACCGGCTGGGTCAGTTGCCCGGTTGATGACGCCAAAATACTCATCTCCAGGCGACTATTGCCTGAGATTCTGGTATCACATGCTGGGAACGGGTATCGGCACGCTTAGCGTGACGGTGTGGCCGGCAGGGACCGTTTATAGTTCTCTGGCACCCTTGTGGACAAAGTCCGGGCACCAGGGGTCCGAGTGGCGGTTCCACTCTTTAACCGCTTCATCCGATACACTCTTCATAGTGAGTCTCTTTCTTTCTTTTTTTTCTTTTTTGCAAGAGATCCTGAGTTCGAATCCTACCCTGTTCTTATGTCTTCAAAAAAAAAAACCAAGCAAAACAAAATAATCAAACAAGAAACACAAGACAATGAAAGAAAAAAGCGACACTAGAGCAAAGCAAATCGCCTCCTCCTTTAGAATGCAATTTGTGTACTCCTTAAACCAAAATATCAAATTGGTCAACAAGGGATTGTTGTGTTATGATAATGGCAGGGCCGTCCATCGGAAGATGCCACCCATGGGCGAACTAGTCTATTCTTTAACGCACACACAGACACACGCAGACACACACACAAACACGCACACACACACACACACACACACGAGTAGTACTCCCGATATTCAAAGACGACAGCAGTAATTTCATAGTAAATACTGTTATTTGCATTAATTCAAGCAACACCACTGCTTTACTAGTTTTCCTCTCTTTCTGTCTTCTGTTCGTCATAAGCATTAAAAGCAAAATCAGCATTACAGGCAAAAATACAGTACTAAATGTACCTGTGTATTGCATATTCATATGATTTTAACATCCACACACCTGTTTGAAATGCTGTGGTTTGTCTCAATTCTGTTTGGATGCTATAAAAATTTTCCTTTTATTGAATGTTAAAGTTTATTATTGATCACATATAATGAAAGGAGAATGTTATATTCGGCTAGGTATATGAATACATAAACATTTTTTTTTTTGACGTTGAAGGTTGCTTTTGATGCCACGATGGGGTCCAACAGCGCTCACAAAATTGCCTTAGATGACATCACATTGATACCAGGTGCTTGCCCACCAAAACAACAAGAACTGAAAGGTTTGTAATTTCTTAATGCGTGTCTATTCAAATATTTAAATCTTTTCCGCAGCTCTACCACGTTAAATGAACCTGAATGGAATCGCAGTAAAATTAAACAGATTTCAATGAACTCCTTCAGGAAATTGAACGTTTCGGAATGTAGAAGTTTCACTTGTAATCAAAATAATATGCTTATATTTGCTACAGTATCCTAACCAGAACGTGTTGATGGAGAGCTATAATCAACCTAGAACTTTTCAGTATGAACGGAAATCAAAGACGCTATTAAAGCATGGTATCTATAAGAGTTGTAATAGAACAATTGAATAGGATAGAGGAAGAAATATCTTTTTCTTCCAACAGGAGTTGAGAAAAAATATAATTAAAATATAATTAAAATCACTATGCATTTAAAGCTGATATCATTTTGTATGAAAACGTGTGAAACTAAAATTATCATCCATTTTCTATTGCCATAATTTTGTCATCCTCAACTGAATATTAGTTTAGCATTTATAAACTTGCATTTCACTGGTATTCCCTCCGTGGTTTTGTCAACGAAAGAAACTAATATCTATACCAAATAATTCTTGGGAGGAATGAATATCTGTCTTAGGGTGCGTTTACCAACTCTTTTCGGGTGCGTTTATCAACTCTTTTTCTCGGCAGAAAGCTTAAGCTTAAGGTCAGTTGTTTAGAATCTGCCCTTTAACTGAAATACATTGTATCTATCACTTGCGACTTTTCTTCTTTCTTTTTTTTTGAATCTCCCCTTAACTGAAATACATTGTATCTATCTCTCCCGACTTTTTGGTTGTTTGTTGTTGTTGTTGTTGTTGTTTTTTGGTAATATATCATGTTCCTGTTTTCTATCTGATGATTTGCTTGGTATGTGGGTATATAGCTGTAACTTTGCAAGCATATTTTTTATTGTTACGTTTTGTTTTGACAGGAAATATTTTGCCACGTTTTAGTCATATTGCCCTTCTCTTCTCGCTTTTACTTATCGTTCTGGAAAGAAGACTCTAATGTGATAGGCTGCCAGAGAGAGCCGGGTTTTCGCCTCGGGGTAGAGGATGGTCGGATTCCGAATAGCGGACTATCCGTCTCTTCTGTGAGAGCTGGCAACCATGCACACTATGGCGTCCTTAACGGTCGCTTGAACGGCGTGAGGCCCATCGGGGGTTGGCTTTCGAATTATTTTCCTACGGACTGGTACCAGGTTTGGCTGTGTTGAAACGAAATGCCTTGTTAATTTTGATGATGGAAATTTGGCTGGCATTTACTTACTTTATGATATTAATACAATACAGTGTCATTCACACAAATTGAGGGCATGCATGAATAGTAAGCACACATAGGACTAACAGAGTAAAACATGCAATTTTTCAATTACGCAAAATAAGAGTAGTAATAATAATAATAATAATTATTATTATTAATATCATTATTATTATATTATTATTAGTAGTAGTAGTATAGTATCATTATTATTATCATATATATATATATATATATATATAGATGTATATATAGATATATATGCCTGCTAATTGTTTTAGTGGGTAATGGACTATACGAACAATGATGGTCAAGTAATAAAGTGATGTAAGGGTACCTTCATGAACGAGTCATTCGTAAGACCACCTGAACAAGAAATCAGGTGAAAGACGTTATAAGTATGGACGTAAGATTCGAATTTCACGCTAATATGTCGGTTACAGCTCGTTATTCCGAAGGTTCGTTATTCCGAAGGCTCTTTATTTCTAATATTCGTTATTCCGAAGGTTCATTGTTCCGAATTTCATTTTCGGATTAACCGATCTTCGGAATAACATACCTTCGGAATAACGCCACAAATTTTCGGATTAACGAACCCTTTTTCATTTTCGGATTAACGAAGCTCTAGGTATAGGAAATTTGCGTGTTTCGGATTAACGACCCTTCGGAACAACGAACCTTCAGAATAGCGAACCTTCGGAATAACGAACAGCACCCAATATTTCACTATCCTAGACAATCGAATGTACGCAGAGCATTAACCCGTGGGTTTTCCAGCACTTTGCAGGGAAGGGGAACAACAAAACTTGACTTCACTTGGTAATTGATGTAAATACACACAACTTAAAAATTATTCGATCAAAACCTGCTGGATAAGAAAATTTAGGCCATTTTATTTTTCATACAGATGGAATGACATTTTTTTTTTGTGGTTGCATAAAGTAGTATCGAAATTAAACGAAAGATTTATTAATTGACAAAGGTGGACCTGGGTCTCCAGCGCTGGATTACGGGGGTTTTGGTACAGGGACGCTTCACCGCCTCCGAATTTGGAACGACAATAAAGGCATCACTTTCAAATGACGGCACAACGTGGGAGGACGTCGGGCAAACACATTGTGGAAGTTACAAGGTAGTACAGACAACAAGAGTGATAAGAAGTAAAGAACGATATATTTATCCTCTCCGTAGGTCAGAAGTAGCTACGCCATGGAACCGCGTGTCGAAATTTGACAGCTCAAGATTGTTAAATACAAGGGTATTTTTCTTTTTCTAAAACTGGACAGGTTTCTTCAATGAATATTCCCTATTCAAATTAAAGAATAATTCAGCATTCCTTAATGATGTTTACGAGAGATTGTTCACAGATTAAAATGAGATTCATTCTTTTACTTTAATGGAAATCGATTTGCATTTTGTCAGTCTAAAAATAGGTTAAGTTTGTAGTACACCGCATTGTAACATGTTTGTTCTATATTAGTCTGAAATCAGTGTTTTGTGGCAGAGACTGACAAACGTCATCTTTTTTTTTTGTAATATGCCATTCCTCCCCTTTATCCAATCAACGCGTCGTAAATTTGTCAGGTGATGTCAAGATAATCAGGTGATTTTAAGATGTCTGCCTCCATGTAACGCTGTGTTATGTATGTTATGTATGTACATAAACGAACGACGCGCACTTGGCGATAGCATTCAGGCTGGCGCGCCGACGTCGCGACTGTGCTGATCTAAGTAATAAGGAGACTAATCACGCGACAGAAGAGTCATTACCTTTTCAAAAGTTATTAATGTTGAAAGAGGAGAGTGTGTAAAGGGTTTAAGAAATGAAAGGGGGCCTCTACGACATACGTGATCACGTATTTCTTCATTTAAAAAGTAAAGAGCTTTCGAAAAAAAAAATCGATTTCCTATTTCATTTATGAACCCAAAATTTGGACTTACATGTAAGTGGAGTCCTTATTCCGCATAATTTCTAAGGTAATTATTAGGAAATTTGGTATGACGATTTATAATTTTGTTTTGCTTCTTTAAATCATGTACATTGTAATCTGCATACTGACTTTCTATGTGATATTACTGAAAAGAATCTTGATTTATGTATGAAATTGTGTTGGAAGAAAAATAAATAAATCAAACAAACAAACAAACAAATTGATCTTTCAGACAATGTATACAACTTTTAAAACTTGAATGGGTTGACTCAATTCATCTGGTATATATGTTATCACGTAAAATCTTGATTTGCGACTTTTCGTTGGCTTTTTGATGCATAGTCACATATAACTCAACCCAAATAGACTATCCTAACTTATCTAAATAATAGAAGGAGAGTAGACCCCGTTTAAAAGTGCTTACTGAGAAAGGCAACTTTTCTTCTTTAAGTTTAGGGTCTTACATCTCACCCGGTGGTGCTCTGTAGAATAAATAGGACAACAGGATAAACATATCTCTATTTTAGCAATCACTTGGAAGGTATTATCTGATTAACTCATGAGCATTTTTGGCCCCTATTTGTGTGTGTGTGCGTGTGTGCGTGCGTGTCTATATGTATAAAGGGGGTTATTCGAAAATATATTTCTGGCGTTTATATCACGATACATACCATTTTGAAGAGAACAAATAGAAAATTGTCACGATCCAACAAAATTCTCCCTCTGATAAATTTCAAAGATAACAATATTAGATGCCAAACGTAAGATTTCATTCAAAAAACCAACAACATAATTTCATCATCAAATATAAACTAAGGGAATCTGATAAAATTATATATGTATATTTAAATTCCATTGTTGTGTTGTCCAAATTTTCACCCTAGTTTTGTAGATCACTCTCTTAGGAAACTAATACACACATTTCTAGCTATCTATCATTTTCCATTGCTGAGATAGCTGAATAGTTTTAAATCATGTCTACAATGTCTGTGCAGACCCGCCTAATGATTTTTCTAAGGCCCTTTATGCAAAAACGGGTATTTTGACATCATTTGTAGCTGTGAAATCTCTTTTTTTTATGATGAAACGTTTTTCTTCTGCGTTAGTTGTCATAAAATTAAATATGTTTGAATGACATTTACACTTATTATTTATTTGCATAATTATGTTAATTTTGCAGGTGTATGCCACGAACTACGACTTTGAAAGTGTGGTTATGGTGCTTTTTCCCGATCCTACTGCTTCCAGATTTGTAAGGATCTATCAACTCACGACCATCAATAATGCATATCTCCGAACTGAAGTCCTCGGTATGACATCCTTGCACCTCTACATTATAACATGAAAAAAAGACCCATTACATTAAAAACAAAAATACACGATTGAACATTTTTCAGCGCGGTATACGAAAATGAATGCTGTCGTTGCATCCATTCACAGTAATCATCCCCTTGTTTGATTTAATGCTGGGTGTTAACATTGAGTTCAAGGTAGCTGTCCTTACTCCTTCCCAGTTGATGCATCATATCTTCTCGAACCTTTCTCATCCTAGCTGCCTCTCAGAGGATTTTGCATATAATTATGCCTCTGCAAAATTCGAGCGCTATCGGTGTTTACATGATAATAAGTACAGTGTAAAAAAAAGAAGATAAAGACATACGTACATACAAACATCCATCCATAAATACATACATACGTGTACGTAACATATGTTAGGTGAGTGCATGAATATCCTATCATCATGAAACTTGATTGAATTCGAGACATCCATCTTCTTTTGTTATTTAATTATGGCAGATAGTTTAAGGTGACTTGTTTAGTGAACCCTTTTTATTGCTGTAGGCTGGTCAGTTGTACAAGGTTTATATTGTTTGTTTTGGTGGCATTAAAAAATAGAAAAGAAAACAAAATTGATTGAATTTGTGCAGGAGCTTTCTGTAAGCGTATGTTGTCTTTACAAGACGACGACCTCTTAAAAAGACATTTTGATTAAATCATATTTCCAAACCGGGCATAGGCCTAGAAAATGGTAGTGATATCCTCGCTAAACTTTAAATTGAACTTTTCTTTTTTTCTCTTCTTGTGTTAAGTGCAATACTGTAGAATTTCATTCGAGTCCTGTTTTCAATAATTATCACTGCATTGTTGTAACGGACCTCCGCACGTACTCACACACAAATATATGAACCATATAATATTACATGTGCGTGTATGTTTGTGCTTGTGCGTGTGTTTCCCTACTTTAATTTCAAGCCATCTTTGCTCCGATTTTTTTTTTTCGGTTTAATTCATGCCGTTCCCTTCAGGTTTTTTGGACCTCGACTGTTCTGATTTGCATAACAACGGACTGCATTCAAGTGGCATCTACTCTTTGAGACCTGTTGATTCTGATAACCAGTCGCCTGTTCGTGTTTACTGTGATATGGACACTGACGGAGGTGGATGGACGGTTAGTAAATGAACACCCCCCCCCCCCTACATACACAAATACACACACACACACACACACACACACACACACATATATATATATATATATATATATATATATATACATATACATATAGGTGAACAATGCTCGCGTGGAAGTAATCAGTTGCAAACAACTAATCAATAAATCTTTGAATTACCTTGTAAATTCCGCAAAGTAGAACATGTTGAAAGCATTTTCATCTCAAGCTCAATTACATTTTATTAATTTTGTATTCAGTCGTTTCTAGCAGTTTCTTTCTACAAATCAGGATGTTTATGATATCAAGCTCCTAGGCCTCACTTAAGAACGAAGGTAAGTCGTGGTATTAATTTATGTGAGCATTTACGTCCAAGAAATGTTCATCTGAAGGTCTTTGCACATAATTTTTCTTCATCCGATATGTGTAGGTTTTCCAGCGTCGTGTAGACAGCGAAGGCAACTTTTCTCGAAGCTGGGAGGACTATACATCTGGTTTCGGCGATCTAGACCGAAACCACTGGTTGGGCAACGAGCCCCTTCGTCAGATACTGGGTCAAAGGTCATTTCAACTTCGGATCGATATCGAGGACGATAGCGGAAATAGACGATACGCAAAGTACAGCAGTTTTGCTTTAGATAATGCCGAGAATTATTATCGACTTACAGTTTCCCAGTATGAGGGAAATGGAGGTAAGGACATGCATGTATGAACACGAACAATATGAAGTAGATTTCTTTTCTTTTTATCTCTGTCATTCCTACTGATATACATCATTATTCGAAAGCATTGGGAAGCATGTGTTATTGTCATGCACTTTCTTTAAAATCACACTTGTTGTTGTAGTTTTTCTTGAAAATCATTTGAATGAACTTACGCATGTTTCAGTAAAGAAACTACAATTACAACAGACGACAATGATAATGTGTAACAATAATTGTATGCTACGAATATAAAGATGAAGGGGGAGTATAACCTGCTTCTCCATTCAGAAAAATGGTGAGAGAGAAAAAGGGAGGGGAGATGGGGAGAGGAAGGTAGGTTGCATATTATGCCATATCTCGATTTTCTGCCTGGTTATTATTGTCTGCCAATTATTTGCCACTTTTGCTTCCTCTGCTGTGCTTACCTGTGCTTCCCAGGGGATGCTCTGACCGCGCACAGCGGATCTCCCTTCAGCACTGCGGATCGATTCAACGACCCCAACGTAGACGTCTCTTGCACCTCTGCGACAGGTGGATGGTGGTATAATGGGTGTGGCCAGTCCAATCTCAATGGTGTCTACGAAGGAGGATCTCAGAATGCAGGGGACCTGTTTTGGAGAACATGGCCCACAGGCAGCCAGCCACTCACGTTTGTGGAGATGAAAGTCAAGCCGGTATAAAACGTCTGAGTTGAGTAGAAATGCTTGTGTGAGGTAAAGCTACTGGAGACCAGAATGAATTTATCCAATTGCTATGACACACCCTAATCTGAAATAGTTAAGCCTAGTTGTAGAGTATGACATATAAGGTTGGTCTGCATGGCATCGATGATGAGTGTAGATAAGATTTACTCTCTGGTTATTATCCTTCTTTGTGCAAATGATTTTTGTTACTTTGAAATGATTTTGTATGATGATAGATAGATAGAGAAAATAAATGAAAGGTAAGACAAATAAACGTGATAAGAACAATTTAATCTAAAGCTTTCTCCCCTTCCAAAAAAAAAAAAACCACGATGTCACACAGTATGAAGCAAAATGTGAAATATTTTCACGCTGTTAATTTCGAGCGTTTTAACATAGTGCACACTTTGTTCACATCAATCCACAGAGTGAAACGGATGATTACTCTGTGAACTCTTCACGAGAAACCACACGAAAGTGTGATATCATTGTCACACCCTTCAATTCGACTCTGTGAGCACATTATGAAAACACTATGGAATATCGTGTGTGTTTTTTTTTTTCCAGCAGGCTTCTTACAATCTTGACATTTTTGTCGAAAATTTGTCTGGATAGTTCCCATCAAAGACAAACATGACGGAAAATGATCAACGGACTTAACAAGAATCAATTGGACAGAGGTACTGATTTCTTAAACAGAGTATTTTAAGGATTAGTATTACATTGTCATCAGTTTGCTATCAAAGTATTATGGAAGGAAATAATCACAATGTTCTCGAACACAAATGTCATTTCTATATGTGTGGTGAATCTATTCACAGTAGACTATTGGGAAAAGACAACGTATCTTACACACTTGTGTCTTACAATGATGTGTGGTACTGGCGTTGTATTCTTCAGGTGAAAATAATATGTAAACTTTCACGAAAAAATCATTGGGTAAAATGCCGTACGACCCGACTTTGCTTGAGAAATCAAAATAGTTCAAAAAATTCAACCCAGTCTATCGTTTTTATGTCTGTATGTTTTCTGAAAGAGTCATTGTTCTTCTGGATATTAGTTTTGATATTAGGTATGTCATACCCCATAACAGAGGGTGAAAATAGAAGAAAAAATAAAAATAGACCCTATTACTTCTTCAAGGCCTTTTTTTCTCAAGGAACGCTTTGCACAATTTGTACTTCCTTCCAGTCACTTGGACAGGTTAGAAAGGTCCATTTGAATTGAGTTATGAATTATTTCAATTAAAGCGTATAAAGTGTGCTCTTTCAGAGTCTGCCCTCAACTATGACAATCCTTGTCTGGCCATTTTTTGCTGGTTCTGTGATGCATTGTCACATAATTTTCATCTTAGATAGACTGAATAGAGGTTTTTATTCACGTCATTAGCAAAAAAGGAAAAAACCCAAAACAAAACAAACAAAAAAGTATATATCATCAAGCAAAATGTATGTAATCAGTAGACAGTGCAATAGACACGTCACCAAGCATGTAAGTGATACCTATGACATTATCACTTTTTTCCCGTATTTTTCGGTGATATTTGGATTAGCCTTGCTTCTTTTACGCAACTCATCTGCGCCTTTCTCTATGAAATTTGTGCGTGTTGTAACTCATATTTCAAGAAGAAAAAAGGGATAGATTGTCTTCTTGGATGGTGATCATTGCAGCTTGTCACTGGACAAAGTTTTTTGCAGTCAAAGACCACTTTAAAAAGGATTGAATTTTGCTATTTCTTAATGCATCGGAAAGGTATGCTGATATATAACATATAATTTTTATGTTAGTGTAACATACAAAACATGTAAAACTGCGACTATTGAATTGGGAGGGATTAACGAAGACATCAGTTCTGCTTTCAATTCATCGTGACCGTGCTGTTGTTGCTGTTATTCTTGTTGTTGTCGTTGTTGTTGAGTTTACTCTGATCTAAGTTATTGACACATACTTCAAATTACACTATATTTCTGACAAGAAATGGTAATTGATAAAGTAATGAAAACGCTTTATTATTTTAGACTTCTGTAGTTTGTTTTATGAATTT
Organism: Diadema antillarum; assembly: GCF_040938485.1. Taxonomy (NCBI): domain Eukaryota; kingdom Metazoa; phylum Echinodermata; class Echinoidea; order Diadematoida; family Diadematidae; genus Diadema; species Diadema antillarum. The sequence continues at coordinate 1,151,454 of NW_027271320.1, forward strand.
ATTACAGCTGAAGAATTGTGTGAAATAGATTTCGTTACAAAAGCATTCTTTTTTTAATGTGCCTTGTAATTTAAACAGTAAAAATTTTGGAGTGCTGTTAGCATTCGAGACGATCATGCCCGATATGAAAACTAGAATTTCGTGTTGGGAACTAATGTAGTTCTTTATGAATTTTCGATAAACTTGCAGTTTGGGATCTGTACACTCGCACCTGTTCATGTACTGCACTGTGCATGAGGTCATGTAGCCCTCTGGCACCGTTGTACATATATCTTGCGTGGCAATGGGCTGTGTAACTGTGTTGGCGGTTTTTATGCCTCCGCCACGAAGTGGTGCCGGAGGCATGTTTTCGGGTTGTCCGTCCGTCCGTACGTACGTCCGTCCGCTTTCGTTTACGCGATAACTTGAGTAATATCGACTTGAATTATACCAAACTTGGTCCAAGTATAAAGTATGATGGGGCAATTAGTTGATTAGATTTTGGGTGAAATCCGCCAAAGGTCAAAGGTCAAGGTCAAATCATGAAATTGTATCCTTTTACGCGATAACTCAAGACTGGATCTAGCAAATTTCACCAAACTTTGTCGGAGGATGATGTACGATGGGACAATTACTTGATTAGTTTTTTTAGTGAAATCGGACTGAGGTCAAAGGTCAAAGATCAAGGTCAAATCCTGAAATTTGTCTGTTTACGTGATAACTCAAAACTGGATGAAGCAGCCTTCACCAAACTTTCTCCAAGGACGATGTATGATGGGACAATTAGTTGAGTAGATTTTAGTGACATTGGCAAGAGGTCAAAGGTCAAAAGGTCAAGGTCAAATGCTAAAAATGTTGCTATTTCCCCAATATCTATGCAATGCCCTAAGGTATTTTCTTGAAACTTGGTGTAGACATGTACTACTGCATAAAGATTCTCCAGAGAGAGTTTCATGTCATAAGGTCAAAGGTCAAAAGGTCAAAGGTTCGGTGAAAATGTTGTAATATCACTTTTCTCACAAATGGTTCAATGTATCTTCATGGAACTTGGTACATACGCATGTACTGACTGGCAGAGATTATCTAGGGAATTTAGGGGTCATAGGTCGATAGTCACGGGGTCAAATGTCAAGGTCAACTCCTCAATAGTTTACTATTTCCCTCATACACTAGTATATGAAATGCTTGCATTATTAGTTTTCAAACTTAATATATACATGTATTACCTAATGGAGATTCCCCAGAAAATTTCCAGGAAGAATGTCAAAGGTCAAAGGTTAAGGGTCAAAGGTCAGGTTTCAATGCCCCCCCCCCAAAAAAAAAATGTATATATATATATATATATATATATTGCACTGTAATTACACTCTTTCTTCATACCTTGGAAATTACTCAATGCATAAACTTATAAAAGGGTCCGTCAGAATTCAAGTGAAAATTCTCAATTCCCCAAATATGTGTACCTGCACTCTTCGACAATTACATGTATAGCAAACCCAGTTCAAGGAAAGTGAACATTCAAGTCATTTCTGACAAACCTGTCATATCAATATTTTGCCAGTTATGTGAAACTGTCATGGATCACACATTGTGAAGACATTGTACTATACACCTATGGGGAGAATCATGCGTTATGGCGGAGGCATCAGTCGCCATAGCGACATTTCTAGTTTTATTAGTTACAATATCATTTGGCAGAGTTTCTTTTTGGACACAGAGAATTGTGTTCTTCATAAATGCATTTTGTATTAGGTAGTACAGTATGAGAAAGACATTTATTTCTTTGGCATTTTGAACATTTGTTACAAGTTCACTGAATTTGATGTAATGACAGACGTCAGGTGAAATTTATTTGGACTAAGCTCGTGACAGCTAGTTGAAATTTAACTGTAAGAAGCAATGGGAGAAATTTGGAAAAGGTTGCATTCACAAAAATGATGGGAATAGGGAAATTTAGATAAGTATTTGAAGTGTGATTTTTTTTAACTTTTCGATGATTCATTATAAATACAGGTGGAGGGCGTTTTAGTATGAGTATGGAATTGAAGATGGCGGCTCTTGTATGAGGAAAATAATTCAAAATGGCGGCGTCCATGAATTGATGTGTATTACTAGTATAGTTGTTGTCCGAGGATGAGGGACCGTACCATACTTTAAAAGAGCAGAATGCTACCGTGACTTAGGGTAGACATGAATTTGTCATTAGTTACTTTTAGTCATGATTGTTTAATTAGCACATTTTAACTAATATGGTGAAGTTTTAGGAAAATTCGTGGTGGTTGATAGGTGAGCTTTAATAGTTTCTTGTATTAAGTGAACAAAAAAATTAGATATGCATTAAAGTAACTATTGGTGTGCATGGTTCGCGATAGTCGCTATGAGGAAATGATTGAATTGTTCATTCTAGCGCATGTTTAGAATCTGAAGAGTTTGTTTGCAAACAAACCGATAAGTCCATTTTTGAAGATTTTGAAGTACGATCTCTGTCATAACGTACAAAATAATACCTTTTAAATGATGGTCACTACATGGATCATAAAGGTATATTTTTGAAGTTATGGTCAAAAGAAGTAAAAATTCTCTCATTATTCTCTTTATTTTTCTTGACCTTTAATCGTATATATCTCCATTTGACAAATATGGACTTATCGGTTTTTGCAAACAAACTCTTCATATGATACATGCGACCAGAGAATACCATACTAGTTCATGTATCGGACGATGATGAGTCGTATGGATATCCCTACCAATGCCTACAAAGTATGGGTATTCAAGGACATGTGTGAATACTGAGTCCATGAGTTTAGTGACAGTTTATTGTACATGTTGTTTTTGCATTGCACTATCTAATAAGTATGAATAATTCTATTGTGAAACAGCACTTTAAATTTGTCCATAATATTGAGCTAAGAAATGAAGCACTGTTAATGAGATGTAGAGCATAATCTTAATGCTATGCAATGAACATACTAAATGTACCGCGATGATTTTTTCATGTTTTCTTTATTTTTTTTTGTCAGTGTTTCTTGACTTTGTGACCTTGTTTATCAATAAATTTAAATAAATCACAATCCTGCGTCCAGTCATTTATTTGAATTCTGGGGTCAATCACTATATCTTCACAACCCCTTCCCACTCTTCTACGATATTTCCTTGTCCTGTATAAAGATATTCAAATTCAAATTCAAATTCAAGTTTATTCCGTTTTTCGACAATAAAAAAATAACATAACATGCATCACTCTTTCTTCAGTGATAAAAATCGTATAAAAAAACAAACAAAGTGAGTTTAACAGAGTAAAACAGTACTTGTATACTTGTAGTAAAGATACATTACAATGCCTGAAGTAAATTGAAATAAAGTGGAATATCAACGTACACAAGGCGAAAAACGGAGGGACCCACTAAAAAGACGAAGCTTGTAGAGTGTGGGCCCCTCGGGAGAGAAAGAATCAGTGAAAATATTTGTAACAATTATCGGCATGTCTGAAGCAACAACAGCGAAAATATTTGTAACAGCAGAAAAAGAAAAAAAAAACTAGAGAGAAAAAAAATGTTTAAAAACATTGACTAAATAGAAATAGAAATGGAAGCCCATAAAGAGTCAGACAGAACAGGAAAAAACACATAATGACAACATTAACATATAAACGGACATAAAGCGACAATGGGACATCGACGAGGCTATAGTTAAACGCAAAAGACAGGCTACGACAGGAAGCAAGACTAGCACAACGGAGATAACGGAGGGTTGGACGGTGGAAAACAAAAACAAGACAGAAACAAGACCAGACGGAAAAAAAACTCCCTCGTTATATAAGCGTATAGAGTGCAGATCCCGAGGAAAAATCCATCAACTGCATGACTAACTTAACCCAAAACTTTATTCACGAACTTGGCGGTGGTCAGCCAGTACGAGCGACAATGTGTAAACAACTATGCGGATTTTATAAAAAGGGTATCAAAATGAATAACGTGTAAAACTAATCCGATTCATGGCAAATGTTATTGTAAAGTTGCAAAAGAAAAGCTTTTAATTTCCGTTTAAATGAATACAAAGAGGGAGCTGTTTTTATATCGTGGTTCAGATAATAATTCCAATAGTTTGGACCAGTGTAGATAAATTAATTTTTCTTTAAAATTGTTCGGAAAAAGGTAAATGAAATTCATTTGAACGTCGGGTGGGGTACACACAGAGAAATTACGGTTCTAATTTGCACCCTACAGGGTGCATATCGTTGTAACACCAGCGGCTCCATTTAGGGTTCTATTTTTTGGGGTGCTTATTTAGCACCCTATATTTAACACCATATATGGTGCATATTTGCACCCCTCCATTGGGTTCCCTTTCTGCACCCAATAGGGTTCATATCGTTGTAACACCAGCGGCTCCATTTAGGGTTCTATTTTTGGGGGTGCTTATTTAGCACCCTATATTCAACACCATATCTGGTGCATATTTGCACCCCTCCATTGGGTTCCCTTTCTGCACCCCATATGGTGAACAAAAATTCAGGTGCAAATTTGCTCCCTTTCTGGTTCATATCGTTGTAACACCAGCGGCTCCATTTAGGGTTCTATTTTGGGGGGTTCTTATTTAGCACCCTATATTCAACATCCTATAAGGTGCAAATATGGACCTCTATACAGGGTTCCCTTTCTGCACCTCATACCTGCACCCATTATGGTTCATATTGTTATTGTTGTAATTTTGCACCCTATGGGGTGATAAAGTCACCGCAATATAGGATGCAATACAATTTGCACACGTCTCTATATAGGGTTACCTTTCTGCACCCCATATGGTGAAAATTATAACCTTTTTTTTAAACCAAAATAATTATATACTGGATGCCTTCACTGACTTCATAAACAATTACCTAATGTCTACTGGATGCCTTCACTGACTTCACAAACAATTACCTAAGGCAACACTCCAGACATGACGCAAAATAGCATGCATAGATTTACACACAGTTTCTCAGTCAATTAAATCCACAATCTTTCGAAATATGAAGTCAGAGACTTCAATTCAACAACAAATAGAACATAAACATGATGAATACAGTGCATACTTACATATAAATTATTAACATTTTAATATATGTCTCATGGAAGAGGGACAAGTTAACAGCGATTTTCTTTTTCATGGTTTACTTTAAAGTGAACATCAAATATACATTGTATTTCTACAAATTCTAATACGAGATGCATATTTTGTCATAAAAAGGGCAATGTAAATCAAAAATGTATGAAATTTGGTCAGTACATTGAAAAAGAAATAAATAATCGTTCTTTCCATCAAATGATTACTTTTTCTTCTTTTAAAGGAAGTTACCACATTGACAAAAAGCACTAATTCTTTTTATTTAAAAAATCCCTGAAGCTTGTGCAGAGTAATAGTAAACTATGTGACAAATATCTTTCACATTGTCCTTCTACTTCTAGAATGGATCATAGATATGTACCTTGAATTTACCGGCACATCTTACGGTAATCAAAAGCACCTTTATGACGCTCTTAGACATTAACAGCGATATGTCAACTCTGATTTCTCGTACACAAGTTATTGCCAAAACAATGAAGGGTATGGCAAAGTTCTGTCATATATATTTGAAACTCACTACTTGTACTGACATATTCCATCCAATTCCAAACTTGAGAGCTAGCGAATGTGCCCCATTATACAGTTAGTATACTTCACGTTTTGTTTTTCATATACAATTACACCAATGATAAGAAAGGTGAAAAAAAGAATCAAAAATGAAGAATGCACATCTAAATTTGGTTACTTTTTTATGCACACAGCTAAAGATATGTCCCAGTTATAAATCTTGGGCAGAATAGCACATCTGAAAACACTTTGCATTGCATCAAATTAACATTAACAATTCCACAGAAAATGTTACCTCAGACAGGGAAAATAAAGTTAACCAATCAGTGGTATGACAAACTGGACATAAAGAGGAAGGAATATGTCTTGTGAGACAAGTTTAATTTTTTTTTTGACACATTGTTGTTTTTTTCAAGCGATGGAAACAAGAAGCACATTGTACTCAGTAGACCATAAATATAATTACAAAATGTATGCAGTTTAGCCCCAACATTCAAAATATTGTAAAGAGCAGTCGATTTTTCACATTCATAAAGCAGGTATTGGTATTGGCACCATCACAAGCATAATGATCAGAAGCAAAATATATTATTATTACTATCATCATCATTATTATTACTATTATTATTATTATTATTATCATTATCATTATTACTACATGTATTACCATCAATATTTTACAGAGATTTATGATCATGCATGAGAAATACCTCAAGTGTTGATGTTACAGTCTCACAACTCTTCCAATCATTTTAACACTTAATTTTCACCAAACCTTACACAAATATATCAGCACTTTATACAACCTACTTAAAGAAAGCTTAAAATTATAATCAGAGTTAGAGGGCAAGTCCACCTTCATATAGACCTACATGTGGATTGAGTGAATGCGCAGCAATAAGCCAGTCCGGAGATAGCTCATGTGCACATAGGTACAACTGACCTTTCATTTTTCTCAGTTGGTTAGGCACTTCACTCAATTCAAAGTGACATAATGCAGCAGCTTGCCCACCATAGCCATTTATGGAACTCATATTCAAACAAAGAATGAACCTAACCAGTGTAGATGAAGTGACCAGTATGGTTCGTCAATCAACACTTCTATTTTATCAAGTGCTGTTTTGAATATGTTAACAAACTTTTTTTGTGTGTTAACATTGCCAAATACCAGGCTTGCTGTCAAGTGGATGTACTGGCAGGCACCATTTATAAGGATTCCATGAATAATCCTAGCATTACAGATGCTTATCTCAGTGAAATTAAAAAACCAACATGTCTCTCGGTACAAATAACCTTTTTCCGCACATGCTCAAACTGGTACCCCGAACTGGCTTATACTATTAGAACACATCAGTAAAAAAAAAATGAAAAGCGGACATTCAGTTCAAAAGTTAATAATCTTTAAATCATTTGTGCAGTCGCAGCAGAGTGAGAAGAGTTTATGATGTCACATGCGTAGAACAATTCAAGGAAAACCTAAAGAGAATTTCACAATTTTTTTCTTTTAGGAAAAACATGCACATTTCCTCAACAAGTCACTGACGTATGTAAGGGCAATGATAATAGCTTCTGCCTTCTTAAAGAGTGAAGTCCAGTGTTCTTTTATATGCAAAAAAAAAAGTAGATATTATTATGATATGTTGAGTTTTCTCAGGTTTTGGAACAAACTCTATTTTTCAATCCTTATATACATAAAGGGTTTGTGAGAAAATCATGCTTTTGTCAAGTGTCACAAAGCTACTCCACTTATGACATTGCATTGCCAGAGATTGCCCAAAATTGACATACATTGTGTGGCTGTCTACTACAAAAAACAGCAGGCGACTTATTTTTTTTTTTGTTCCCAACTTAAACAATAAATTCAAAGTGTGCATGTGTTATTGAAGCACTGAGGCTATCGATGGTGAAGAAATATCTAATATATGAACAATACAAACTAACCCCATCTAGTATGAAATATAATGGAAAGCATAATTTGAGTATTTCATATCCATTAGCAGATTCATATTTTCATCCATAATCCACCCCCCCCCCCCCCAAAAAAAAAGATAAAAGTGAATAGAAGTCAAGTTCTCTTTAGGTTGTGTTTAAATTTGTAATTTGCAAGTTCGTTCTCTTGTATTTTTCTATTATATATTTCTTTAGAGTATTCTTGTAAATATTCAAGCCCAGTGCATTCTAAAAAAGGGAATAACCTGACAACAGTTTAGAAGACAGAATAAATAGTTATCGTTATCTATGAAATTAGACATTGTCACATATATTTTGCAAAAAAAAAATGCTAATCTTCATTTCATGGAGTGGCTTCATGCTCACCCTCGGCTAAAAACAGGGAGGTGATTACTTTCTGGATTAAAATGGAAAGATGTTTCTAGAGCCGTGGTGTTTAGCAATTCTAATGGGGGGGGGGGGGGGGGATTCAATGTGACCCGTCTCAAATTTTATATGGTTTATACATACATGACATAGCCTATGACATAGGAGTCTCATTATTATGCCTCCGCCCTGAATGGTGCCAGAGGCATATGTTTTCAGGTTGCCTGTCTGTCTCCCGGTCTGTGCGGATGTATCTACGGAAAAATTGATGAGCTTTCATCAAACCTGGTTCAGGGATACTACATGATGCTGATGATCTTATTGGCTTTTGGACTATATCTGCTAAAAGTCAAAGAAAATTTGAAAATAACGTTTTTGCTACTTCTCTAGTCGGGGAAATCGGTGTACTCGTGTGTACTGGTTGGTTGGCGCATTCAGTTGGGTACAGCAAGGTTTCATCCTCTGCTTTCACAGGAAAGCCGACTCCCAACTTCTTGTTCTCGTAGTCAAGGTATATCTGCTCCTCTGCTTCAGCAACCTGCAGCTTGGTCTTCATAGCTAATCTCATCTTACGCTGCATAAGTCGAAACTCCTCGAGCTCTAGTTTTTGATGCGTTTCTTTGGCACCTGCTTCAGCTGCCAAATAGTATGCCCTTCTGGCCATCACTCTCAGAAGGACTGGCATGGCTTCCACACTGACTCAACGGGGAACCAGGATTGACATCCTGAACATCTTCCATCTCCAGCTCTGGCATCTTATATGACTCACCAGTCTCTCGAGTTTGACCTGCATCACTCATCCTGAAGACCATTATTGAACTTTATACATAGTGAACTCGATGATAAATAATCAATCAAACACAGGTCCCTTTGGCCCAGTATGAGACCAAGCTAACACCATGCATCAGCATGGATCAGCAAGGTTCAACCTGTAATTGAATAAAACAAAGTTCAACATAAATCAATATTGGAATATCTACCTGCTAAAGTATGGGATCAAGTAGTTGTACTTCTGAAGTGATTTACCGTTTACATACCTTGTTTGTGTGACTTATTTTATGTCATGTCTAGCACATGCAACTTCTCCAGTAGATGTTATCTAAATTCACATATCGTGTATCATTGCTTATGCTCTGTGACTATGGCATTGCTAATTTATAACACACATTCTATTTTCATTGATAGACAACAAGGAGTCAAGGCCAACCTAAATTTTCTGACTTCAATCTTCATACATGTCTTAAATTCTCCTAAATGAACCAGGAACGCTATTTTTCTTCATTAGGCACATCATACATGCCTACATCGTTCTTCGTGTCAACTTCACAGAAACCAATATCCAACTGAGCCTCAACTCGGCTCAAACGTAATAATTCCCATTAACGAAAATGATGCGACTTTATCCGGTCACCTATTTACGTACGTACCTTGGTAACTGCGTCCAGCAGCCCCATACGCATAGCGTAATTACGCTATGCGTATGGGGCTGTTGGTCGTAGTTAGTACCTTGGTTGAGGCTTTCCGTATTACCGTGCACTTTCATTGACTTATTCGCTATGCTTTACTGTATGTATGATCACACTTCTGACATGTTAGTACACATGTACCTCGATACAACTCTTTCGCATCAGTTTTCACCACTCAGCATTCGATTAGCATAATTCACACATATCATCATCGATTACTGTGAAAGATTTTCAACGGAATTACAGTACAACTATCTACTCACAACGTTTGGCTCATCAAAAAGATTAATTCATCATCCCAACCTCACGGTCGTCTATCCATTTCAAACGAGGAACGTCAGTAGTATGCACGTACGTACGTATACCGCGCGACCAACGGCGTGGCGTGCGCATGCGATTTTAGCTTTGCCATTGACCAAGTGCTCAACGGTCCACGCGTGCACGCATAATACGTGTACTCTATGATAACGTCATTGAAATGATATTCTTGATCCCGGTGAGAGAAGAAAAAACAAATGTTTGATTCAAGTAGTAATTTTTTTTAGTACAGTAGGCCTATTACTGATGACACTGTTACTCTTTAACAACGTGTAGTTATATTTTCAAATAAAAATATACGATAATATCCAAAAATAGTGTGGCATTTCAAGCAAACACCATTCAACACCCACATGTCAGCTTTCGGGAAAGACTATGGAATGGTTCCAAATTCGAACCCTTAAGACTTGGCTCCCTTTAGGGTTCGGATTTGCACCCCTACATCCATCCCGAACCCTATAAGGTGCCTTTTAGTTAGATTTGCTCGTAGGGTGAAAATAAGAACCCTAATAGAACCCTAATTTCTCTGTGTGTATATCGTTTATCGTTTACACGGGAACCAGAAAATATCTTGATTTTGGTATTCATCATCCTCTGTGACCAGACACTAAATTCTCCAATTTATTGAATATGTGCCCTTCGGGCTCAAAGTTGAGCCAGACTGTCATAAAGATGACTTGAACTTGAACCCCCTCCCTCCCCCCCCCCCACACACACAAAGACAACAACAAAAGTTTTACGAAATGGACTTTAGCAAGGATCCAACTGTAGACCTGCTAAAGTAAAATAGCAAGTTCTAAAATATTCTCAGTTTACACTATGGTTAACCTTATTAAATTCTAAAATTTGTAGAATTTTCAGTGATTCTCTTTTGCAACACTGATCTGCCTTGCCCATAGTATGTTTGCATTATTTTCTATGGGATTGGCATGTACCCATTAATACAGGGTCATAAGACATGATCTCTTCTGTCACACTGTGTGTTTACTGTGTGTTTACAGATTTATTACTACGTGTACCAAGTGTAAAATTTACACTGTGGACACACTGTGGGGCACTACGTTTGCACTGTCAACATGTTCCAAATTGAAATTCAAACTATATTATTTATGTGTGTGTGTGTGTGTGTGTATTTTAAGATGGGTTGTTGGCAACTCATCAACCATAGGCACTCTATTTACAAATCAAGAGTCTTAGCCATATGCACAAAAGTGCGAAACAAGACCAAGAAAGAAAATGCATAAATGGATAATGTGGTTTAGGTAATAAACCAACCTGCTCGGCATTTGCTTGTTTTTTTTTAGTTTCATTTTGATGGGGTCCAACACGTTCTCAGGTATCAGAAACTTTTTTTTTCACTCTCTCATTTAATTTAGTATCTTTAGTATCTTTGATTTCTGTTCAATACACAAAGTATCAAAAGGTCTGTAGCAACAATGAAGTGATATAGGGCCTATTGCTTGTGAGATATGTTTAAACACGCCTAATATCATAACCTTTTCAATATAAGCCACCTCTACGTGGTCCTATTCTCCACAGGCAATGATGTACTTAATTCATATTCATTAGTGTTTGAAATGGAATTTCATACTTTGACTTTGATCTTTTACATTCTTGCTTTTTTAGCCATTTCAATTTTATATTTATGAATAAATAAAAGAGCCTGTCAACGAGACTAGTTCGAAAGGAGATGGACGGGTATTTCCCTCCACTGGAATTTTTCCCAAACTGATTCGGCGCATGCGTCTTGAGGAGAAACGCTGTACGTCAATTCACAATAAAAGCTGGTGACCCACATGCAGCATAGGCGCAAGCACAAACCTACTATATAAGACAGTGAACTTGCTCGGTTGTAGTGTAGAAACAGACGCATTTTAAATCGTATCATTTCGTGCCGAAGTTGTTTGATGACTGATTGTGTGGCAAGGCGAAGAGCAGGCAAGGATATTTTGTCCGGTGTCATGGATGGCCGGAAGGATATAATAGTACACCAAGTCCTGTAAATGTATCACAAACAACTGTGTTTATTACGTACAACGCACGGGAAGGAACAGCAGTGAACTTGACTGTGTACTTCGCATGCAAAGGACGCGGTGCAGTGCGTCGGCATAGAAAGATGTGATGTGTATAACAATGAGCAGGCATTCAACTGACTTAGGTCTACCTGAAAATCAATGGCAACATTGGAACAGTTGTATGCAGAACTAGTACTAATAACGTTGGTTTTGAGAAAGTGTTGGGAGTAGATGTCGAAAGCTGCCTCATTAGAAAGAGAGCCTGTTTTTCCTGCATGTCTGGCCGTCCTAGCGGTCCCACACATGTGCGATGATATTAACTGGTTAACCGGAGGTATACTGTACAGAGGCATACAGTCATGGCCGAGTTGAGGATGACGACGGCTCGTGTGGAAGCTGCGCTGTGTGACGTACAGGCCTAATCACAGCTAATCATTCAGGATAAAAACTGGTAGCGTTATCTGAGAAGGTAAATGCAAGCCATGAAGGAAGAGAGAAAAGAGCCTGGGCTTATCACGTCTGATACGTAAGTGGTTTAAAATTATGTTTGTTTGTTGATTTGCTTGTTTGTCGACCTATATTTTTCTTTTCTTTTCTATGATTGGGACCGTTGGGACCTATATTACAGGGAGAAGAACATAAACATTGAAAGGTACTTCCCCTGAACCTCTAGCACCCTATAATATAATTAGCACATACGGCTCGAGTGTGGTATATATATTATATAACCAAGGGTTACCGGGTATGAGGTCATATTCAAATGCTGACGTAGAGAGGGGCATGGTTCCCCGCTTCACCAATTCCCATCCCACTCCAGAATACTTTCGAATATGGAATAAAGACCAACACATTTTTTTTTGCCCTTTGTTTTAACCGATCGAGAATGTTCCTTGTGACTGCACGCGCAAGGAAGTTGATGTCATCACCGCAACAAGTATCACAAAGAAAAATTATTCGAAATCTACCATTTTATTTTTTTCATGTCATACCTAGTCTGACTTCCATATAATCTGCCTCTGCTGCTTTTTACTTTGCCGTCCAATGTATTTTATACACGGCGAGAGAAGTCTAGCTGAGCTGAGAAATGGTCCTGCTCGGCAAATGGGTCTGGAAATGAGACTATATCATACCATGTGATTGCGCATGATATCATAGTTCCTCTTTATGAACATAAGTGAAACTTTTGGTGTTTGAACTGTCTAAATTTAGGTCTGACTGTAAGGAAAGATGTTCGTACCCTGCTGCGTATCTTTCAAAGTAGCTCTTTTCCCTTAAAGAGATTAAAAACATGGTGTATTTTGACCTCACCTTATTACTGCAGTGTCTATACGGTTTCATACATCCATACATTTATAACAATCGAACAGTTGTCAATGAAACATTAAAGGTACTATTTACCATTGGGAACAGTGATTAAAAATATTAGACTTATAACATTTCATCCATATGACTATTGTGTCGATCAGCTGTATCACAAAATATCCTACCATATAATTTCTTTTTCAATACAATGTATATCCAAAACAAATATATGAGGAGATATCACTATGTACTCACTGAACCATAACTGTAGACTGTAAGACCGATGCATGATGACCGGACGTGATGACAACGTATAGCATAATGGTACAAGGCACTGTCTTTTCTAGTATTACATAGTATATTAGGAAACATCAAGCCTTAGAAATACGTCTTCATTATTTTTCGGGATCATCTAGCTCAGAACTTTTTTCTAAATAAATCTACATCATGTTTTCTAGTTTGTGTATAACTACATTGGCTTTTCTTGGACAAGTGACCATAATAAAAAAAGGTGACAAATATGATTTACAACTATAAAGTATGTCCTCAATAACTCATAAATACGATGTGGTCCTATCGTGAGGAGGTTTGGTTGTATCGTTTAAAATGCTGAAATTTTAATAGCTGAGTGTATAGTTCAGGATTATGTACGTCTTGAGTCTCTCATGTTCATAACTTTTAGACACCAATAGATGTATTAGCATGGCACATGTACATTGAGCCAGCCTACGTCATAGACTACACTTTCCGTTATTGATAAACACTCATATCCAAATCCGTCTTTCCGTGATGGGTCAGTGTCAGATTTCATTGAAATAATGGATGTGACCAAATTGCTTCCTGTCAATCGGGGAAATGAGCAAAGAAAAAAAATATCGTTGTGACTAGAATACAGGCTTATGTCTTCTGTGTAACGTGTTTTTGAATAATATTATTGATTATTCTAATGTACAAAACATTGCCTTAAATATATGCTGAAACTTACCCAAAAAAAGTTACCCAAAAGTTATTAGAGTTGAAAGTGAAGAGTGTGTACAAGGTTTTTCAAAAGTGAAAAAGGGACTCTAAAGACACACCTAATCATACTATTTTATTTACAAAAAATCGAGATAAACTGCTAAAAAAACACACTTCCCGCCCATTTTATAACCCTAAATTTTGGCATAATGTAAAAGAAGACTTGCTCTTTCAGAAGATATGAAAAAAGTCAAGATCGGCTAGGTTGACCCATACTTTTACTTATTTTCAGTCTTCACACAATATCAGTGTGTGCGACTTTTTGTTTGTTTTGTGATGCACGGATATAATGCAAAGCACAATGCATCTCGTACCTTAAAAATCAATATGGCGATTCTGACATCATGAATAAACTTGTAGCATGTGATAATACTACATCATTTTGCGATGATGTAACATAAGATTTAAAAAGAAAAAGGAATTACTCAGCGCCGTCAGAGGAAAAAACATGTTATTTATCAGCTGGCTCCTCCATGTTACTTTATCGTGCAATTTCATTTTTTTCTCTCTCTCTCTCAAAGTGTCATATCTATTTTTCTGGGGGCTTTTTTGTATAAAGTGATGCAATGTAATGCTATGATTTCATCTTTGTTCTTTGCATTTCAATGTGAATTTTGAAAAAAAAGATGAAATGAAAAATAAAATGAATGCCCATCAGCGTTGATATAAATTGCTATCAAAAAGCACAATCATACAGACCTACATGCTAGGGTTCAAGGGTTTAACCCTATTAAGCCCAAGCTATTTTGACCTCTCGCAGGCCCAAGGGGGGGGGGCACATTGTGCCCCCCCCCCCCACATAACTTTTTTATTATTTGCTGTATCATCGTCATATTTGGCACGTGGGTAGAGTAACTCATACTCTACATGAATTTGAATTTTCACAAGGTCACCCATGGAGGGCGCTATTTACAAAAATATAAAGAAATACATAGGAAATATGCTAAAAACATGATATTTCGGTATAATTTCTTTATCCCCATTATATATGTCTTATTATAGACCAATTATTTTCATATTTGCCACAAATGATAAGCAAGTGGAATTCTATTATTTGTTATGTTTGAAATTTCTCAAGGTCACCACATGGGGGCGCTATTCATATCAACATAGCGATACATTATGAGACCTGAGATGAAATGTTTGGGATGGGTACATGTATAGTTATGACATTTCATATTTGCATAATAGTGGAATTTTGAGATTGCAAATTGAAAATATGATAAAATAATGATATCAGAGGCATAACTTGGGTGAAGGAATCAAAATAACTCAAAATATAAGGGCAATCTGTAGAAAATATTATTGCTTTCAATTATCTCTATTATATCTATTGTTTTATGCCTTTGTCACATAAAATCAAAGAAATAATAAGAAAAACTTTTCAGGACCACGATTACTTCAAATTTTGCTTCTTCAACAAATTTCAGCCAAGAAACACCTATTTCATACACTATAATGCTGTAAAATGAAATGGGAACAGAAAAAAAGATGCAAAATCTGACTGACATGGTTGTCAGTTTATGGTTGCCATGGCAACCAGCAACATCAAATATAGCTAAATTATATATCAAAATGTTCGCAATAAGATTTTAGGAAAAGTCACCAAATTTGGTTGAAATCGGATTAAGGACGAAGGAGTGGCAAATGAAAATCTGGTAGGGGGGCACAATGTACCCCCCCCCCCCCCTTGGGCTTTATAGGGTTAAGACGACTTTTATTTTGATTAACATTTAGGGAATTGAGATGTCTTGTGTTTATAATAAGGCACTTAATAGTAGTCAGAATATGCATGTATAAGTATCCTGAATTAAAGCTTGTTTGTGCAAATGAACGAACACAATTGAGTACCGGTATATGAATATAAGAACGACCCAAGTCCATGGAAGATCATTTCGAGTAAACTAAAAAAAAAACTTCATATCTTTTTTTATTTGTCCAATAATATTCTATTTAACTGTGATGGGAAGGCAACATTGTATTTACAAATTAGAACATATATCATTATGACAATTAACATTTACATTAATTGTGGAGAGGCCATTTTGTGTGGTGGACTTGGGTCGTTCTTTGATTCATATACATGATATTCTGCTATAGAGATGGGAGAAGGATGAGAGAGGGCGCTATTATATGAATGTAAGAATGACCCAAGTCCTTCATTCTTACATTAATATAAGATTTAACTCATTCATTTCAGGCACTTCCGGGGGTAATTAGGATTTATCATTTACACACAAGATGAGTCCATGCATAAGCTACAATTTCCCATGTCAAACTAAATTTGGCCAAAAATTGGACTTGGGTCGTTCTTATATTCATATACTCAGTTGTTATGAGGGCACCTGATCATATATACACAACGGAATGTATTTTTGAAATGTTACTTGATAATACCTTTATCAGTTAAATTGAGATGAGGTACGTCGTTTGACACAAGACCATGTTATTGTTGCATTGTAATCAATCTATATAATTAAAGTACAAACAAGTCTTGAAAAGAAAAGAAAAAATAAATAGATTTCTATTTTTCGTAACCCACACCAGTTATCCCCTGTTTGTGTTTGTAGACATCTACCTTTTGGCTCGAATCAATTTGGTGTTTTATCCTCACCGGAACTGAAATAATAGTGAAAATAAATCTGAGCGAAAAGTAGAGCCTAATATCTAATAATATAAGTTTTCATACGAGTTTACGGGTTCTTTTCTTGATTGGAATTAATGTCTTACAGACAAGAGAATGTGCCGGGATGATTTCCTTCTGATGGGACTGAAAGGTATGTCTGCAAGAGCATTGGTACAGACTGTTCACCCTGTCATGACAGGCAAATATGGCGACAGAGGAAACACGTGACCATCAGGGAAAGGGTAACAATTTCTATTTGCAGATATCAGTTGGATTGTTTGGTTGTTGCTTTCATAACTGCTTCATTTCGTTTGTCCGATGTATTTATTCATCAGAAAAGCATTTACATTTTTTTGAAGTTGCTTTGTAAAAGATTAAGTACTCGTTTCATTGTCCTTGGTTCTTGTGAAAGCATGATTCCTTCAGATTCATGAAATGTGCTTAACACACAAAGTAGCTTACAAAGATGTAAGTTTCTTACTCTGGAACATCTCGGAGTGGGGAGGATGGGGGGTGATGGAGGAGCAGCACTGTTGCATAATGATTAAGACTCCCGACTACCGATCTGAGAACTCGAGTTCAAATCCAGCCCAGTGTTTTTTTTTTTTGTGTGTGTGTGTTTTTTGTTGTTGTTGTTGTTGATTTTTTTTTTACGTATACGATATCCCTTTTAGCCCGGTATAAAATGCACTGCATGGGTAGCTGCATAGCAACGCTGGGGTAATAAAAATGACAGGGCCCTCTGATACACGCAGTATCAACAATGAAGAAGATCTCCCGGCTAAAAATATTTTCCAAAAAAATATGTATGATGTATTATACTCATGATAATAGTTTTCAATATTATGATTCAATTCAGGGCGCTCTGTATATCCAGATTTGTGCAATATCTAGACGAGATAATTGAATAGGATTCAATTTAGTGCGGCCTGTCTCGAGATTTGTGCATTTCTATTGTTCCTTGGGAGGATGATAATTGTATATCATATACCAAATATGTTTATCACTATACTCCCTCATATGCTCTTTGGCGTGTATCTATTTACATGTTTCATATCAATGTTGATACCGCTGATTGGACAATCTGCTGTGAGCAAATCGTCAGTAATTTCGCTTAGGACTCAAATGTCACACTTCATAAAATGTGAACAGTTCCTAGCAACTATACCTGCACAGACTTTGGAAAACACTAGTTAAAACAAAATATATTTTTACCCATATGTTTTACATTCTCATTTAAAGTAAAAACAGGGGGAATGTTTTAAGTTTAACGCCGAGCTTCCTCAAAAGGTCTTTATTTTATTCAGGATTAAAAAAAAATACTAATTGACTAAAGTATACGTAGAGTAATAGCGCACAAATAGAACTACACGAAAAATTCCATTAAATCATGTGTTATAACTGACTCTTTCCTTTTTTCATAGGGAAATATTTGTTGTAATGATTGTAAAATTCGAGTGTTTGGTGCATTAAAGTAAAAACAGGGGAATGTTTTAAGTTTAATGCTGAGCTTCCTCAAAAGGTCTTTATTTTATTCAGGATTTAAAAAAAAGTACTAATTGACTAAAGTATACGTAGAGTAATAGCGCACAAATAGAACTACACGAAAAATGCCATTAAATCATGTGTTATAACTGACTCTTTCCTTTTTTTCATAGGGAAATATTTGTTGTAATGATTGTAAAATTCGAGTGTTTGGTGCATTAAAGTAAAAACAGGGGGAATGTTTTAAGTTTAATGCTGAGCTTCCTCAAAAGGTCTTTATTTTATTCAGGATTAAAAAAAATACTAATTGACTAAAGTATACGTAGAGTAATAGCGCACAAATAGAACTACACGAAAAATGCCATTAAATCATGTGTTATAACTGACTCTTTTCTTTTTTTCATAGGGAAATATTTGTTGTAATGATTGTAAAATTCGAGTGTTTGGTGCATTACCGTTATATTGTAATCATATTACGGTAATCTTCCACGTAGAATAGGTCACATAGAAGCAAAGATAAAATCGTCAAGAGGACAGTAAAAGACACTGGGCCTCCAGTATGTCTGTAATCATGCGCAAATGTTAATACATGAGAAAGAAAATAATAATCATTATTATTTAAACGCTGAGGGAGCAAATCTTGTATGATAGAGAGGATGGTTCTCAATTTGAACATTTTGTCTGGAAATAGCCTCTGTATTTGTGTTAGTTTTTAAGAAGATAACTTTCCATTTGCAACGTCTTAACTATAATGAAAGGAATGATGGCCTGATATAAAATTGGAGAACTAAACCCTAGAATGTTTCCATTATTGGCAGCAAGCGAAGATGAAGTCATCAGCGACAAAGACATCGCGGATGTCGCCGAGAGTATGGGCGTCGGAGACCTCGACCAAGTGGGACTGGCGCTGGGAATTCCCCGAGCCGAGATTGTACGACACGAAGCTACGAACTTCATGAGCGGCAGGGTGACCTGCAAGGGTACACGAGATATGCTACGTGAGTGGAGAAGTCGGACCGGTGGACCTGTCATCGGGCTTCAAAGAGCCCTGCGAACGGCTGGAGTCAAATTTGATTTTGGGCGCCCCGAGCTTGCAAGGATCCCCTCGCCCCAAGGTGTGCGTGTATATGATGTTGTTCTTTTTTTATTTTTATTTTTATTTTTGTCACAGTACATTAATTGTCTTGCACGTGCTTGCGTTTAAGATTTCTCATGAAATTATGTGTAGTTGTGCGTTCCTTTTTGTAACAGGATAATCTGTTCTCCCGATGCCAGCAAGGAAAAAAATTAATGCATAGGAAAAACAAAATCTTCCCAAAGGTATATATGCTTTTATTTGTTATCATTATCACTCTGTAATCTTCTTCTTTTTTGTGATTACAATTTTGGTTTTGCATTGTCCTGATGTTATTTTGTCTTTTAGAGTCTTTGTGCTCTCAGAAACACAAAGCGCGTATGAATGCAATTACTGTTATTATTATCACTGTGTTCTGCAAAAATCCATTTTTAATAGGAAAAGAATCAGTGACGCTCTCGGAGTCTTGCCATGAAATCACCGATGTCCTCCTGGACAACCTGTCGAAGGACATCTCGGTTGGTGACGACTTCGACGCCCTTGGGCGTGCCCTGGGCTGTACTCAGGCCGAAATCTCACGCCATCTGGCCACGAACTCGAGCTTTGGAAGGATGACAAACAGGGGAACGAAAGACATGCTGTATGCGTGGAGGAGCAGGACCAATGCGGATGCTTTCGAACTCAAGAGGGCGTTTCTAGACGCCCGGCTCGTTTCCTTGGTCGACAAATATTTCAAAGATGAAGCTCCGCCATATAACAACAACTCCTCATCAGCTCCTAGTCTTGGTAAGAAAGCAATTGTTCCTCATATTCGGGTCTTGCGATTAACCCTGTCTTGAATAACAAATTTCTAAAAAAAAAAAACACACATTTCGAAGAATCTTTTAATTACGTTATCATCTACAAGAGAAAAATCAAATATTTTAAAAGATGCTACATTCTTGCACAATGAATGCGTTGTAAGGTAGTACTGAAATCCATACATTTCATTTAACAATTTTCTTTGCCTTACAGAAACTTTAATCTCCACTTTCTCCCATCAGTAAGAATCGTTTGTACATGATACACTTACTTACACAATAGAAGTCTGCAATTGTGTGAGGAGAATAGGCTTTCCTTTTAATGAATTTCGTGCGATCAGACGTAAGTATTTTAATCATACAAAAATATGAACGTCCTCAACAAGTTTGCTTTTTATATTTAATCTGAAGCAGCCGAGACACGTTCATTTCTTTTTCAAAAATTTTTGCAAAACATCAACAGAAATAAACTGATTAAGTTATCACGATATTATACCCCATGTCTCTTCTTTGGAAAGGCTTCCTGGATACGAAGGTCACAGATACTTTGACTGTGAACGACCTGAGGCAAAGACTGGAAGACACGTACGAACATGAACATTGTCACGTCCAGTTAGTTCCCTGGAGCGAGGAAGCCTACGTTAAGCTTAACGATCTGTACATAAACATCGCCGTTTTCAAAGAGGGAAATAAGTTCGTCCCTGGTAGAAGCAGGGAAAGGTTAAAGTTGAATTCTGTCGATGACGTTTTCCGGAAAAAGTTTGATGGTATTCTGCCAATGCGCATCGTCGTTCTTGCGAAGGCTGGAACAGGAAAGACTACAATGGTAGCGAAAATTGCCTACGACTGGAAGCACGCCGTGGAGGGCTCCCCACTTAAAGATATTCCACTTTTGTTTGTGATAACTATGAGGCGACTGAAGAAGGATACCTCGCTCGGCGACGCTATTCTTTTTCAGCTCCTTCAGAGCATGGATGGCATCTCAGGTGAAGAGTTGGAAAAGTTCATCGCTGCCCATGAGGACAAATGCATGCTTGTGTTGGATGGATACGATGAGTATGTTGGCAAGATATGCACTAAGTCCTCACAAGATCCACACCTATGCAGTTCTGTTATTGATGTCATGTGCAATAGGAAGTTGAGAAAATGTCGGACGCTTGTCACATCGAGATTCTACAGGGAAACGGATTTCAACAAGCCAAAGTTTGCATTCGTGAAAATGACCGTTGAAGGTTTTTCGGATGCGAACATTGCAGAATACGTCACACAATTCTTCAAGGAAGAACCTCAGATGGGTAAAGGGTTGCACGAATTCCTACAGATTAACCCGTTGATAACTGAGTTAATCCATGTTCCCTTATTCTGTGTCATGTTGTGCGATCTATGGCAACAGAAGTCCTTGGAAGATGTTAACACCAAGACGGGTCTCTTTGATCAGGTCAATCTGTTCCTCTGGCACCATTCTCGGCGATCTGATGATGGTGATGATGGTGACGTGGATGACGACGACGCTTTGGATGATGACGACAGTGACTCAAGATTAGATGAACTTGTTATACATCTGGGCAGAATTGCATTTGAATCTCTCCTAGAGGACAGGAAAAAGATCGTCTTTTCAGAATCTGATTTTAAAGACGTGAAAGACGAGCTTGAAATGGGACGAAAGATGGGGCTGGTATCGAAGAGGACTGTCACTGCTCGGCAGATCAAGCGAGGTGCACCGCCCTCAACGACAGAGATTCAATTCTATCACAAGCTAGCACAGGAGCACTGTGCGAGTAAGTATCTGGCGCAGCTTACATCGGAACCAAGCGCCCTGGAAGACGCGCTGAAAAGAATGGGTGGGAAAGAGGGCGTCCTCGTCTATGAGAATCTATTAAGATTCACCTGTGGAGAGAGCGCGGCCGCCTGTGCCAAGGTCCTCCAGCACATTCATGGTCAAGAGTGGCTTCTACCCCCTGACGTTAACTTCCTGTTTCGAGTGACCCTTGACCTGCTTCATGAGTGCCAAGAAGTCACCTCTGAAGTAACATCAGAGCTGGAGACAATATTCAACCGCGGATACCTGTGTCTCCACGGGCTGCCCTCCCAAGTCATTAGGGCGCTGCACAAACTACCAGTGACTGTCAGAAACAAGGTAACTTGCACAATAAGGGAGTTCACAGTTGTGATTAGCGCATGTGCAAAACAAAGGTCAAATGAAAATGCCTGTGTATTTACCAGTGACTTTAAAATGAAAAGAATTATGTCAGTATGTGTTTCAGAATGAATTGATAACGTACAGGTGTAAGTCATTCATCAACACTTTTTAATAACATCTGTCCATGCACTTTATTGTTAAAATACAACGATTGTATTTAGATGCAAATGCTTCAGCAAGGAATTCTTCATCACAACACATGTCCATTTCATAGGAATGTTTCTGGTGTAGGGGTCAAATGGGACATGCGCTAGCCATAAGCCCCCTTATACTTCTTGTGAAATCAACAGGAAACATTCTTTAGTATCTTTCATTGATAAGGACTTGCTATATTCTGCTGCCCTGATGAAATTTAAATTGTTCCTATTGGCATAAACGTAGAGTGCTTGTTTTATGAATAAAAACTACAAAATAATGTATGTCCGCTTGAAATAATTGCGTTGCCGTGCCATTCGGAATATGATTTCATTGAAATAGATGTTTGTAATGGATTTAAATGGTGACAGGTGATATTTAGTGTAAGCAGAATGTCAGCATGTCTTATGACAAAAGACTTAGCGGGTTTGTTTTGCGAAAATTCATGAGCCCTTGCAGACACACACATACACGTACAAACACACACATTCGCACATAGGCACACACACACACACACACAATGAGCATTCACCTCGATGTTGACATTTCTTTCAAAGCATCAATTTATTGCAATGAGATTGTCCAATGGATTTAAATGGGATCAGATGATACAGAGAGCAGCAACAGTGATAATGACAATGCGGAGAAAAGGCTTCAGTATAAAACATACTGTACTCAGCAGGTGTTGTTTCACCAAACTTTAAGGGGATTACATACGCCAACCACCCCCCCCCCCCAAACACACACACACCACACACACACTTGCCACATGCATGGTATATGTGTATGAATTATATATAACTATGCATGATATAATCCTACATATGTAACGGTAGAAAAGACAAGAAGTCATAAGGATTTCATTATGAGTACTAGTTCGATTCATTTGATTGTTTTCCTATTCTTTTGCATTTTTTTTTCAGATAAGATTAGCACGCGTACAGTCCATGGAACTTCCTGATGAAGTCATTAAGGACTTTGCTGAAATCGTCAAACAATTTGGAGGACTCGTTCACTTTGGCTTTCGTGGAGTTCAAATGGCAGAATCGTCCATGGAGAAGATGGTCACTGCAACACGACATGTAAAATCCTCAAAAGGCATAATGTGAGTATTTTCCTTTTTTCTGTCTCT
Source organism: Diadema antillarum (assembly GCF_040938485.1). Lineage (NCBI taxonomy): Eukaryota > Metazoa > Echinodermata > Echinoidea > Diadematoida > Diadematidae > Diadema > Diadema antillarum. The sequence goes on from NW_027271320.1 coordinate 1,174,933, forward strand.
CTCCCTTTGTGTATGATATTGTAACATTAATATAAAGGTCTATATCCTTGTTTAATTTGACACACAATTGTTACTGGTTGTTGCTGTTTTTTCGTTATCGATTTTCTTACACTTTCTTTTACCGATAGGTTCAAGTACTGCAAAACACAAATTAACGGTGATCTTGACAGCTTTGCGCGTGGAATTCACGTGAAGCAAAGGGAGAACAATTTGAGGATTCTCATCTTCCACGTGAGTATCTTGCAATGCCAACGTTTCACCCTCTGTTCTTAAAACACACACACACACTTACACATATGAAATCAAAAGTGTTGACAAATTGAGTGAGCAAAGTGATCTGATGAGATAGAGAAACAAATGTACGGTATAATTAAACACACATCCCAACATACCCAATTTGTTACATTTTCACTTGTGGCATCTGCGCCCGTTTTTAAGATACAAGTGAATATTTAATCATGGAGACAAATGTTGAAAACGAAATACAGACGAAAAAAAAAAGAAAATCTGCAAAAGTACGCTCGTAATACATGTAAAATTTCCTTCTTGTTTACTTTTAAGTGAACCCAATTGTTTCAACTAAACCCTGTTTTTGTCTTTGTTTTGTTTGTATTGGATACTGAAATTCCCTTTCGTTTATTGGTTTCTTCCTTTTCTTCTTGTTGCTTTTGTTTCCTTAATTTTCCTCATGATTTATCAATGTCATGATCTCGGGATAGTCAACGGTAATGTTATGAGACTTTTGTGGTCGTATATGTTACAGTAGAAGAGGTGATCTGCATTTGGCAAAATATTGAAGAGATCGATCCAAATGCGTGTACATATACTGCATTCTTTTTAAAATTAGATATTTGCGATTATGAGCGTTAAAACCGAAAAACATCACAGAGAAAGTGATAAGAAAATGAGGGATATTCTCAGTTACAACTTCAAGAATGGTCATTTCTTTTTTTAGTAACAAGTTACGTATCACTTTCAAGGTTTTAATTTTTTCAAGTGATGGACTCTTGTTTTGAAGTGTTTAAAAAGGCGCTCAACCCGCCTTTTTTATATATGCGAGGTATTTTTTATATTTGCGAGGTGAGGCAACTTTTCGAAGCATCATGATACATTAAGAAACGAACTAAATGAACCATTCTAACCAAATCTATGTTTAGACGTCACTTCGGGATTCATTGTACGTATGTGTCGAAACATCCTTATCGTCTCTCCCATGAGGATCAAAGTTTTAGTTTTAGAAATGTTAAAAATTAGACGTTAATTTACAGTGCCATACAACGATTATATTAAGTAAAGGCATCTCAGGTTATTTTCCGCCTATCTCTTGTTTTACTTCTAATTGGATTTCCGTTAAGAAATAAAAGCTACCAAGAGAAATTTGAGTTTATCCGTATCATTTTTGTTCTTGTTTGTTTGTTTTTTTCGCAGGCCAAAGAGGATCAAGATCCCGTTATGCAGGTAATACGTGATTTTGAGATTTTAATGCAACTTGAATTTTTGCCTCTTTCAAACCGTGGATTATCTTAATTGGTTCTTCACACTTGAAAGGATAGCACGTTCAGTGCTGTAACCTTCAGCCGTGGCTTCTGTTGAAAAAAAAATTAACTGGGCAAAAATGGACAAAATAACTTCTTTCCATTGCAAGTTCTATTGTTTGTTTTTTTAATTCGATGCATGAATATTTTCAAAGACTTAAGACATTTTACTATAAAATGTCAATATATCTACACATCAACAATTTTGTAGTAGCATGTTCTCTTCCTTTTTTCTTCATCTTCATTTGCAAAGTCTAATATTCAAAGGTAGTTTGTGTATTAAACAAGGTCCAATTTCATAATTGGTGATGGAAATAATGACAGGTTTGCCTATTTTCAACATTATCTGCTAAGGTGAAATTCAGCAACCAGCGTGTCGTATTTTCAAGTTTTATCAAATGGCCTGCTGCATTTCATTTTTTAAAAATGAGATAAATACTTTTGGAGCATTGATTGTTTCAGTGAATTTGCACTTGTGACGTCGTTTCAACGACAAAAAAAAAAATCTACAAACTTGAACCGAAAACAAGACCAAAGTTCCTGCGTAGCAAGAACCATCTATCGTTCTTTCCTTTCCTTTTTTTTTCTATTTCTAGTGTCCTATCTTTATTCTTCTCTAAATCATTACAGGATGACGTGAAACGGGATTTCTACTGTACGCACTTTGGACGATGACGTTTCTAGATTAGCCCTCGTCTTTCAAGAAGTGATTGTGATGAAGCGAGATTTAATAATTGCAGCTACGTCCTCTTCAATGCTGAAGTGGATAGCATCCCAATGCTCAGTCTGACGTGACAGTAGTTCAGTTGATGTAATTTCCAGACGTAACATCCATGTATTCATGGGATTGTTTGAGTGGATTTTCAATGGATTAGTCTAGTAGCATGAAATCGTTCCTTCACACGCACACGCACACACACACACACACACACACACACACACACACACAAACAACCACACCAAAACGGTGAGTTAGTATTTTCGTAAAAGCTACTCACATTTACACACACATAAACACATACTAAGCATGGAGTATAATTACACTGGTGCTAAATATTCACTTTCAAAATCCAAGACTGCTGTCCTGGAGAGACATTGTTGGAACTACAAACAGACGGACAAAAAGGTCCGAAAACTTGGGTCGTGTCATAAACAGCAATTGTTCGAGATTTTCCTGGTACAATATTTTTTACAATACTAATTTACAATTGAAGCTTGTCACAGATCACACGTCTTCCTATATCGCTGCCTGTTGTCTGTCTTACTTGTTCTTGAAAACATTGTTTATAGATATAACATACAAAGGGAGAGAGAGAGAGAGAGAGAGAGAGAGATGTACCAAAGATAGAAGTGTTAGAGGAATTTTCTTTCCATGAAAAGATTGTCCGAGGTGACGGTTTCAAACAGAGAAAACAGGGAACAAGGTGTTAAAGGGATAGTACAGTATTGGTGGAGATGAGAATTGGGCTTTTAACTTTTTGCGAGATACCAAGAAAACACTTATGATATAGTACAGAGCATACCATTTTAAGAGGAATTCAAAGTTTGTTTGATGAATATCGGGATTGGAATGACTGAAACATTCAAAAATAAAGTAAAACAAAACGATCGTAGTTAAGTGTGGGTCCCACACTTTATTAGAATCCCTCTTTTTTGGATATCTCAGCCATTTCAAAACCAATTTTCATCAAATAAACGTTGAATTGCTCATAGAATTATATTCTCTTTCATATTTCATAAGAGGTTTCTCATTATCTCACCAAAAAATGTTAGAAACCTGAAATTAGGTCTCCACCAAAACTATACGATCCCTTTAAACTTCACGCACTAAATAACAGTGGTGTGAGTAATGCATGCATGCTGACTAGATAATATAAGATTCTTAGAGCATTGAATGTATGAATAATGGATGAATAAGAAAAAAGTCTATACCTATATCATCATGTTTATATTCATTGTAATATTTATTTGTTAATTCATTGATATACAATGTACATGTTGTACAGAGGGACATCGTTACAACAAGACTGTTTACCTTGTTGATTCAGGTTTCTCGCTATCATCAGGGTACAAAGACAAGAAGTGGGAAGAGTTGGAACCTACAAAATTATCTTGTGGAAAGCGTATTTAGTGACATCCGTCCTCCTTACATCAGTATGGTTTGCAGCAATACAGAAACAGGGAACAAACAGATACAAGTTTGAAACCAGTCAGTGGATTTAATGAACTGTACCTGCTCCCTTGTCGGAGCAGATATAGGGAAATCACCTAGAAATTATCACTAGAGATGGAGCAAGTGGCTTTCATTTCTCGCACCTTATAAGAAACAATCAAGGGAGATTATCTCATGCTGCCAGGGATAAAGACAGCATCTTGGATAATATGTAAACAGAGGAGGATTAGCAAACAAGCAACGCATCTTCCACACATCCGACCATTTGGACTATTCGGTGACCTATAGTATAGGACATCATTGAATAATGGACTTTCGGAGAGCGCGTTGTGCAATAGACATAAAAATGGGTGATTTCCTAGTTAGTTGATGTGCCTTCATGTCTCACTGTTTCAGAGTCATTTTCACGTACAGCTGTTTGCTTGTTTGTTTTGTTTTGTTTTGTTTTTGTTTTTTTACTGGTGTGGTCGAAAGTTATAAAATACTTGTAAGCAAATGACGCATTGATGTATATAATGTCCAAAGCCTTTACACACGCTATTATTTTGAGGGTTTTTAGATACGTTGATTATTTGTATAGCAATACCACTTTTAGCAGTACTTGACAATCTGTACGTTTCAGTTTGCGTGAGAACTCTCGTTAGATATACATGCACATACATATTTATTTGAAGTTTTGAATTATGACTTTGGTATTCCCTATACTCTTGCCGTGCCTTGGTGTTGATGCGACTGAAATCTTTCCAATGCAAAATAATGGATTTTACTTCATGGTGCATGTACAATATCAATTTTTTTGTGTGTTTTGTCTCGTTTCGTGTTTATTAACGTGCATTGGTATGAGTTTCACTAAAGATGAATTCACGTGCAGATACGAACAAGTTGAATTACAAGATAAGTTATTCCAATGAAGGTATTATTTTGTTTTGCTTATTTTAATGCGCAATTCATATTATTCTCAGGCTGAATGTAGCGCATTGTCGAGTACAATGACCTGATTACTACAAAATGTGTATATGTGATATAAAGCATTTGAATATTGTACTCAATTGAGGCACTGCTTAACAGCTATTCCGGGATGAAATACGTGAACGTCAAATTCAATTTCATGTACATGTATATGCAAGAAAGAAAATACTACAAATGAAACAAATCTGTATTGAAGTAATGATCCTTTTGATCGATTTATTGGCATGATGGAGTTGTTTATGAACACATCTTCCAAACAGCTGTATACATATTCAATGGTTTTCATCGTATACAGCATCATTATTCTCCTTGGCCTCAGTCGTAACATTTTGCAAACTTTAGCAACTACTCAGTCCTATAGATTATTGCTTGCATGACAAGACAAACAACGCTGTGAAGGAATGTTAAATACACGAAATATTGCAGAGTGTTGTTTAGGGTTTCCATCATTTTTTTTTTTTTTTTTTTTGAGGGGGGAGACACAGCTTCCGTTTTGCAATTTTAAAGTGGCGTTAAAATAAAAACTAAAATAGCTTTTAACACTTTCGTACACACTGATCGTTTTTTCCCCCTCTGGTGGTTTTTCTTCACCGTTATCCACACAGGTAAATTACAGGCAGTTCCTACGAAGACTTAGTAGAAAATGTGTTAAAGTTTACATTAGGTTTAATACTTTGAACATGGAATATGTTTTCACATAATCATGAGTTGAATACCAATGGATGTATCAGCCGTCAGAGTTAATATGACAACTTCAGAGTCGAGGCCTTTGAGTCTAACATTCCTGGTTTATTTTGCAATCAATAAAAGCTCACTCAGTGAAATGAATGGGCATGTGATTTCAAAGCGGTTTTTGCATTTAAATGTTTCTTTTCTTAGGTGTGTACGTGTGTGTGTGTGTGTGTGTGTGTGTGTGTGTGTGTGTGTTGTGTTGTGTTTTCATCATTCAAAACATACAGAGATAAGATAATGTTTGCCAGGTTCAGTTCCGGATAGCGTAAGATAGTGACGTTTGAACAATATACAAATGACAAAAGAACCTGAAGACACAGCTTCATAAACTACAATACTTATGATATATAAACATTATTTCCCAATGCTGTGGGTAAATAGGCATATATGTGCATTTACATTTTAGTTCTGGACATGGCATAGGATATAATGTCAATGTCTGTAGCGATTCCATGCACGAGAATATAGATAAACACACCACTGACAAAATATAAAAGGTAATGACATAATATACAGGATAATGTGACAACATGCGTCATTAAACAAGAAATGTTAACTTACGGTTCTCAAACGCAGAAGTAACTTGTAACTGCTACTCCTTATCATAGATATTCTGTGATGGAAGGTAACAGTAGACATTTGTGAACAACATCACAGTTTCCGGAAGTGAATGTTTATATTTCATTTGCTTTTTAACGCTGTTGTCTTTTTGCACTAATATTGGCATTTGAATGTAGTGTTCAACCTCAAGCACAGGAATCGTATCACATAGCAAGTTTAGCCCAATGGAAAAGTCCGCAATGAAAGACAGGTGTATGTGTATATAGGACCCCTATATCTTGTATTCATGATTACCCTGTTCTTAATGCCAGATTCAACTGGTAAATTATGTTTCCCGTTTGTTTGTTTGTTTGTTTGTTTATTTGTTGCTGCATTCTGATTCCTTTCCATTTGCCCACACATAAAATTTGATTATACGTTCAAATAAAAGATGGCAATCAATAACTTGGGAATGCCCGATAAAGTCATTATTTTGTTCTATACAATTACGTTAAATAGAGATATAATCAAGAAAGTATTAAAAAGTTGATACAGCTTTTGCCTTCTTGAAATTCGTCTACAAATAAAAATATCAATAAAAGATAAATAAAATAAATTTATTTTCTCCGAAAAGAGTAAGTTAAAGTATATACACAGTATAAGGAAGATATCGCATATCGGTTAAATTATACCTAATCATACACTATCATTGTATCCGTACACTTGCAACACACCCACAAAATGAACGCTATTTTTGAACACGTTCTGGCGTGATAATGTTGTACACATTTATACTCTGATATGACGCCATATTGCTGATCAAGAAAGCAGGCGAGAATTAAGAATTACTTGAAATCTACGGGATGTGTTTAAATTTAAGTTGAAATTGTTTATTCAATCTCCAATAATATAATTACAATGAATCGCTTGAATACACGTGACACAAAATCAGGACAGCAACGTGATGAAGCGAGATATAATATGATTTAAAAAAATGTTATGACAAATGACAAATACCGAAAACACCAAGTTCATTAAATGGATGAGTTACCTATAGGCCTACATCTGTTATAAACAACTAAGCAAATACTACACCATAATCCCCCTGGGACAACGCAAGTTCTCAGAATATTGTCAGATTGTTTGTTATTCAAAAAGGGTACTGATTTAAAATAATATCCAAGATGAATATCAAAGTGCATTCAGTCGGAGACCTCGTGAACCTTAAAGAGAAAGTTTAGACAATATTACACAAGTATTACTCAAAAGATAAATAATTGTACAATCAACATGAAATATAACATTGCCTAATATCATATCATTTATCATAAATGAAGTGTTAAAGATATCCATTATGTATTGATCAATGCGAGAAGAGTATAATCGATTACACGTTTCAAACAATTTAGATACAAATAAATCAAAATTGATTTTTAATGCTCTACCAATACATACAATTGTTTTATCATCAATTGCAACTAGTAAAGTAATGATAAATGGTTTTTGTTGCAGCAGTCTTCCTTTTCAGACACTCAAACAATCTTACGAAATTTAAGTTTATCTACATGAAAATAAAAGTTGTTTCATACTTTCACTTTTAAGAAGTAGTGGTATTTATCCTAAATTAATTTAAGTATGACGTACCCATCACTTTTAATTGTTTCATCACAAGAACATGTGTTTCATAATCAAAAGTTGAAATTGGAAAGAAAACTGTATGCCACATCAGCATTTTTTGCTGGCTAGATTGTTGTTGTTTTTTTTTCCTGCGTAGTGCAGGTAAAATTTGATTCATCATGCCGTAATACACGGAGAGCACCATTGATTTGTAATGAAGTGTAACATAATATTAGAGAAATATTAACTAGTCATGGCGATGTTACTTTTGAAGATCAAAAGTTGCGTTATGGTATACGTTAAGTAGACACAAACGCCACAGTGGATTTCTCCCATGCACACTCATGAAGATAATATCTTGTAATGATAAGTATAATTATGTTGTATTTCATGTGAAAGTTTGCCTAGTTCTTCTGCAGAGACACCTTTGGTACTTATACATGATTTTTCTGTATGTATCACACCAATCGTGATTTTCGGTTGGGCTTTCTTACAATTCCACAAATAAGCATTTACAAAATGAGATTGCTTCATCTTTCATCCCTCAGATGATATCAGACAAAATGAAATATTACTCTTGAAAAACGAAAAAGGCATAACCATTACCTCCTAAAAATCTATCAATACGTATTTACAAACTAAGAACCCTCTTAACAATAATTACAGTTTCGATGCACCTTATATTATCCATGTCTTTAAAAAAAAAAAGATAATGACAGTCAATTTTATAAAGACTGCGAGTATTACAATTAACCCAAGTTTACCCAATAATATTTTCATATTTGTATTCCAACGTATACCACTTATACATAGGAAGGCAAGTCAGGGTCGAAGGTGTCTAAAACAGTTATTCATTGTAAAGATAGATACTTACAATGAACAGAAAAAGATATGACACTTGATTTTCCACTCTTTGATAACAAGGGAAGAGGTGTCACAAGGAAATCAGCCGCAATGTGAAAATAGACCAGCGTATTACTCGTTACCCATTCAAATTGTATTCGTCTCCTTGTTGGAAAAGAGATGAGGAAGTACTCTTCAAAACAACCGAGACTATAATAAGCACCATGCAAACTGGATTCTAAGCCATGTTTTATTGTCACGTGGTGAGTGGAGTAAAGAATTCTTGACTAGTCCCTGAAAGGCAGACTAATCATATCCTAACTTTGAAGTGCTTTAACAAATAGACCCAGAGAAATTCCTCCTCAGGTCCATTCTCCGAAATGTACTTTTTCATAAATGAAATATATGGGTTAAGAACCGCATCGAATTGTCTTACAGGTTGTGAGTTTTCATGCTTAACCCTATAAAGGCCAAGGGGGGGGGGGGGCTTGTGCCCCCCCCCCCCCCCCACTACCAGATTTTCATTTGCCACTCCTTTGCCCTTAATCCGATTTCAACAAAATTTGGCGACTTTTCCTAAAATCCTATTGCGAACATTTTGATATATAATTTAGCTATATTTGGTGTTGCTGGTTGCCATGGCAACCATAAACTGACAACCATGTCAGTCAGATTTTGCATCTTTTTTCTGTTCCTATTTCTTTTAACAGCATTACAGTGTATGAAATGGGTGTTTCTTGGCTGAAATTTGTTGAAGGAGCAAAATTTGAAGTAATTATGGTCCTGGAAAGTTTTTCTTATTATTTCCTTTGTTTTTATGTGACAAAGGCATACAACAATAGATATAATATAGATAATTGAAAACAATGATATTTTCTAAAGATTGCCCTTATATTTTGAGTTATTTTGATTCCTTCACCCAAGTTATACCTCTAATATCATTAGTTTATCATATTATCAATTTGCAATCTCAAATTCCAGTATTATGCAAATATGAAACGTCAGAACTATACATGTACCCATCCCCAACATTTCATCCCAGGTCTCATAATGTATCACTATGTTGATATGAATAGCGCCCCCATGTGGTGACCTTGAGAAATTTCAACCATAACAAATAATAAAATTCCACTTACTTATCATTTGTGGCAAATATGAAAATGATTGGTCTATAAGACATATATAATGGGGATAAAGAAATTATACAGAAAAATCATGTTTTTAGCATATTTCCTATGTATTTCTTTATATTTTGGTAAATAGCGCCCTCCATGGGTGACCTTGTGAAAATTCAAATGTACAGTCATGTAGAGTATGAGTTATTCTACCCACGTGCCAAATATGACGATGATACATCAAATAATAAAAAAGTTATATAGGGGGCACAATGTGCCCCCCCCCCCCCCCCTTGGGCCTGCGAGGGGTCAAAATAGCTTGGGCTTAATAGGGTTAAAAGTGGAGCTCCTTTATCCCATATCAGCTATCAGTGAAATGATAAGAAACAACTTGACTTCATTTAGGCCTACCACTTAAATCGAGCTATAAGCTATAACGCTAATTCCAGGTACAGTTCGACTTCGATTATCCGGCCATGTCGGGACCGGCGCTCATCCGGATAAGCGAATTGGCCGGATATGGGAGACACAATGTTAATGTATATTGTTGGGACCGCCGAGTTGGTACCCAAAACAGTTAGAGTTAAACTCTAAGGGACACAAGAAGAAACCAGGCAACTAGTCATTTCGATGGTTCATGTCTCAAAAGTAGTGTTTTATTCCAGCTCGCAAGATCACATAACTATCACACGCCAGTGCTCATTCCAAGACTGCCTTTTACTCCAGTCAGCGTCCCAAGATACAATTGTATACTCAACACTCACTCTTAATTTCTTACAACATCAAAGCATCATTCATCACCTTCTTGTATACAATGACTGTCTTCTACAGTGACCGTTACCAATGACCATTTGTGGTCTGGTCTGGGGACAGGGAGTCTACTTGGGGGTGATAAACTCTAGGGGGCTCGTCCGTGGTAAGGGGAAAGGAAGAACCACAGATACAAACAATGTTCTCAGTTAATGTGTCCGCCCATAAGACTTGTCCTACCAACTTTCAAGTGGAGTCCCAATTTGCCTAACTCTGGGACCGTAACAATATAATAGCTGCCGTCCAACCTGCCGTCCCAGTGCACTGGCAGCTAGGCAGGTAGCGTACCCCGCGACGGTGGTGTAATCTATGCTAGCCTGCGCAAAATTGTAGTCCCTTCTTCACAAAAATATAGTATATCTTTGTGCAAGTTCTGTCGGGAATATTGTAGGTAAATCGTGTGAGTTTTGTAGAAATTTTAATTGAGTTTAAAGTCACTGTTTTTCTCAATTTTTGGACGAAAAAAAAAGTCCTTCACTGCGTGAACGCGTCCGGATGATAGAGATTTCCGGATAAAAGGAGGCCGGATAATCGAGGTCGAACTGTAACTGAAATTTAGATTAAAAAATGATAAATAAAGATACAGAAGGTGATCTGAGTTTACTCGGATCACCTAATAAGCGTCTGACTACTCGCGAGAGCGAAAGCATTAAATATTGAGATATTATTTCATTTCCTGCAAAGCGTGTTTCCGGCCTTTGACGGTGGGGTTTACATTGATGTATCCACGCGGCACGACTGGCAGGGGTCGTTCAACTTCGGCTGGCAGGGGTCGTTCACCGTCGGCTGGCAGGGGTCGTTCACCGTCGGCTGGCAGGGGTCGTTCCCCATCGGCCGCCACAGATTCCGCGACGTCCTGAGGGAACGTATATGCGTAGTCCTCGACGGCCATGTAGTCTGCGTCCCGTATTATAAGATCTTGGTAAACGATTCCAGGGGCATCAACACAGACCACTGGTTCTTCATAAGCATTGTTCGACTGGTTTGGGGCTATTTCTTCCACTGTGCGCGGTACACGCGTTTTCCTTTTCCGCCTATTTATAAAGAAATTAAATGCAGCATACAAAAGAAAAACTCTTAAAGTTGAATCAAAGTAACTACCCATGCATGGATTTTATGTTTTGCGGCAAAAATAAAAATGGTGAACATAAACGCAGGACTGACAACTGCAAATGATAATACAACAAGAACGAAACCGCCCTCATCTGTGTATTTCTTGTTGATACTACAGTTTTGTTTTGTTTGTGTGTGTGTGTGTGTGTGTGTGTGTCGTTTTTTCACGGCATTGCTACCCTCTTCTCTGAATAAAGACTGATTGCCATTCAATCAGGCTGGGCGGGAACACTTTAGGGAATGCGTATGAAATATGGCACTCATTATGTCGGTCAACACCATGTATCCACGATGTTATACTGTACATAATTATGATATGACTCCATCGGTTTTATGTACACTTAATAATTTGAGTACGTACATTAAATGTACCTGCGATCCGTCATAGTCCTGTGATCATTGAAGCAATGCCGAGGAACGGCAGAAAGTAAGTTTGTTGCCAAATTTAAAAAGAAAGAATACATTATTTTCGACAGTGTTATATCTCACACACCACATGTCAGCGTTTCAAAACTTTTCACAAGTTTTCTGATGTTTTAAAGCTTTAAGAATTATATTTGTACTTTAAATGAAATATTGTGTTGACATGCCTAACCTCCTTTAAGAGTACGGTACCTTTAAATTTTGGAAAAGAATTTCTTATTTTCGATTTTGGGTACCACATCTCACCTATTTCAAGTACGTTTGTTTTATGGTTTTTTTTTTTTTTTTTTTTGGGGGGGGGGGGGGGTTTGCTGTTTGTTACTTGTTTCTAGGATAGGAGGGCGGTCAGGATTGGACGCAATCCTCAGTGGAATATCAGTTGATTATTAACGATTTTGTTCATCGGATGACTGACGTAGTTGCACAATTTGTAATACAGATAAACACACACACACACACACACACACACACACAAACAAGCATTTTAAGAGTACATGCTTACCAGAAGACAATGAACACACCACAAAATCCAAGGAATAGTATCGTGACGACGACACCAAAAGCGAGACCTAGCGTAGAATCTGTGGAACTTTGATCATCAGATACTTCAGATGTAGAAGGAAAAAGGAAATTGAGCAGAAAAAGTAAATGAATTGATAGTTGTATTTTCTACAATGTTGTAAAAGGGAAGAATGTGCTTGTGCATGTAAAGTTATTACCGTAATCGACTTTTCTAATCTCAAAGCTTCTTTATTGTTTGTTCTATTCGGCAACCTGTCAATTCCTAGAGATTCTTCAACATCCCGTCCAGTAATGGCCAGAATTAAAGGTTTTTAAGTCCCAGACCCATACTTTGTAAAAACATCGGTGTTAGATTTAACACCACGGGTGAGATCAAATCAATAAAGGACCACACCCACAGGTGTTAAAAGTGCACTGTGATGGTGTTGAAAAGTGTTCACCTCCTTCGTGGTGTTAATTTCACAGTTATTTTAACTGGTGTTAATTCAAAAATGACACCACATGGTGTTGATTTGATATTATCAATGGTTTTCAATAAGAGACCACACCAGCTGGTGTTAGTCAAAAATCTAGTATTTTAATGTAAAATTCTTGATCGTCTTGACCAAGAAGTGCAGTTACTAAGAAACTCTTACTTATCATTTCATAAATGAGCACATAACACCAGCTCGATGACATTTGGTGTATTTTCCACACAGCTGCACAGCTGCTGCAACTCTAAGACCTTGCAGACACTCTTTATCAACGGTTTTCCATCGACGAAAGAGTTAAAGATTATAGAGCATTATGTTTAACGTTTGTATTCCAAATTCTTCCGTGTAGACAGTTTCATTCCAGGTTTTGTCCAACTATTTAAAGTTGCACAGTGTCTTTAATAACCCTTGAATTAACCAAATGCGATGGAAAAGAACGATCTACAGATAATCGGAGCTTGTGAAACGTAGATTACTCGAAAATCAAAATGCCAAAATCATGGTATAGATCCAAATTTATTTAAACATAATTCACAGTTAGAGCATTTTATGGCTGATATCATACGTTGCAGGAAATTAAAGAAAGTGATACGGTATCGGCTGAGATGGGGCTTCACTTCTCCGTTTTTGAATGATGATTTTTTTTTAGATGATGAGAAATCTTTGATGAAATATGAAAAAGCATATAATTCTAAAAGGAATTCAAAGCTTATGTGATGAAAATTAGCTTTGAAATGGCTGAGATATCCAAATAAAGCAATCCTAATAAAAGGTGGGACCAATCTTCATTAGGATCGCTTTGTTTAACTCAGTTGTTGGATTTCTCAACCATTTCAAAACATATTTTCACCAAACAAAATTTGAATTTGCCATTAAACATTTCATAAAGTTGCTTCTAAGTATCTAGCAAAAAGTTAAAAGCTGAATCCTCACCTCAACCATTAATATGACACATCCCTTCTATATTATATAAATGATTATATATATATCATATTTATAGTTAGAATGATAGATAGATAGATAGATAGATAGATAGGAGGACATGAAAATCCACACTATTCTTGAGCCGGTCTATGGAAAATCTGGCACAAAAACAGTAGATATACATGCACTCAAAATTTATTACGCAAAGAAAGCAAAATAAAGAGATTTCGCTATGGCAACTGGTATGCCTCCGCCATTACGCATACTTCTCCAAATAGATCTTGAGTACGTCTTAACAGTGTAAGACAAACATTTTATGTAATTGCCCCCCCCCCCCCCCAAAAAAAAAAAAAAATGAATGGCAAGTTTGTCAGAAAAGTGTCGAGTTTCTATTTTCCTTGAACTAGGTTTCATTTAGCTGGATGGCGAGATCTTTTAGAGAGCAAGTATTTTGGAATTACAGCATGTTTTACTTGAACTTTGACTTTCACCTTTTGACCCCATGTCCCATAGGTAATCCTTTGACCTATTTTCAAAATATTGGGAAAATTGTGATTTTTTTTTAAAATGTAAGATTCATTTGACCTTTGACCCCATGGTCAAAATCTTTCCACAAAATCATTTCGCAGTATTGCATGTATGAACCTAGGTTGACTCATTTTAAGCATTGTTTAATTATCTTCAAGGTATGGAGATAAACGTGAAATTCCGGCATTAAATAGAACCTTTTTTAGCATTTTAACCTGACGTGTGATCCTACCTTTGACCCCATGACTCTAAAATTCCAAAGAAAACAATTGTCAGGCAGGATATGAATATGTGCAGAGTTTCATAAAGATACCATATGGCATTTCCAAGGTGGAGAAAAATAAAATTGATTTTAAAATTTTTACTTAACCTCTGACCTTTGCCACTTGAGCCATGCCCCAAACCTTTCCCTAGAGAATTTCTATCTGATAAATTATTTATACTCTAAGTTTCAGGAAAATACATTCAGGCATTGCGTAGACATGGGGGAAAATAGCGAATGCTAAAAGTTTGACCATGACCTTTCACCTTAGGCATTGCGTGGACCCAAAAGTTGCGAGGCACGACTTCTTCCACCCATACATACATAAGTTTTATGATGCCATTTTTTTCCGTTATTCCTCAAACAGTTTTTTTTTTAATTTACGCTGTCCCGCCCCTCCCCCCCCCCCAAAAAAAAAGCAAACAAACAAATAAAAATATAATACTATGGACGGAAAGACAATACCTCCGGCGGCACTATGTGGCTGAGGCATAAAAAGCAGAAAGAACGACTTCCCGCGTGACAAAAAGACGCTATATTGCAGCAGGAAGAGAGAAAACGATGACGTCACAACACAACGCAGGTCAAGAAGAAAAGAGGAGGGCAGAGCCTTCTCGAGCCTTATATCATGGCTCGACACTAACTTTTTTGTTTGGTGGCCCGATGGGGCCACCAAAATCCTAAATTTCAAATTTTTGGTGGCCCGAGAGAAAAATTTGGTGTCCCGAAAAAAACAAACAATAAAAAACATTAAAAGTCCTTTTTTTTTTAAATGAGTCAAATATTTAAGATTTATGATAGTAAGAATTAGAAGTTGGATATATCTACTCATAAATAAACTTCAACAAACTTGCAACACTCACTCTCAGGCACTCATTCAGTCCTTTTCATCCATCCTTTTAACAAATTTAACTGCTAATTTCCGGCGCAAAAAGTTACGAATTTCTTGACATACTTTTCAAAAAATTTTGGTGGCCCGAGGCGGGCCACCAAATTTGCCCTTTTTTGAAATTTGGTGGCCCGACTTTCATTTTTGGTGGCCCCGGGCCACCGGGCCACCGTTAGTGTCGAGCCCTGCTTATAGCCAACATTCCCATTCTCAGAACTATTTTTGAAACCGTATATTATTCGAGGGATCCATATGCAAAGAAAAAAAATCATAATGATATAGAAAATAATAATATCAATGCATTATGTGACATTAAACCAAAATTAGGAAACAAGTAATTAAGCGATCCGCGAGAGAGTAAACGAAGCAAGAATAACCAAATGTGTGCAAGCTTCCTTTTTATTTTTGTTGCTGTTGTTGTTTTTTATTTTGCTATATAGTTGGTTGTTGTTTTTAGGGGATGTTACTCTTGAAATCACTTTACCTTGAGAAATTTAATCTGCATTTCAAAGCAAGAATATAACATGTGTTTGTGATTTCACTTTAAAAAGGAAAACACACCTAGGTTTACAAGTCAACGGAAACTTTGAAGGTTGATGATAATTATCACCTCATCCTTCTTCCATAATTGACTGTACGACATCGTACGAAACACACAACATCACTGTTTATGATAAAAACAAATGCTCTGTATGCCGCAGTTTCTATTAATGATCCTATCTGCTGTTCCGTGTATCAGTCTCTTTATTAAGGTAAACTCAAAGATGGAATTTTCGTTTTCCCTTTTACTTCATTGAATATTAACGTTTAAGTCTGGATTACATCCAAGCTCATTATGAAACTAGTTATGAAACTACATTTCAAATTAATTGATATACAGCTATTAATTATCCACGTTCACTCTAAATAGATGTGTGCATTTACATAATTATTCCATGGACTAGATTCAAAGTACTTTTGCAATTCCTGGATCCCGTTTCATAAAACTTGTATCAGTAACAACTGCTACAACTATGACAAAACTGTTATGAGCCAATCAGATGCAAGGATTTCAGTAGCTTATAACAATTATCATCTTGTTATTGATAACACTTTTTGTGAAACGGGGCCTTGGTCGATGTTTGTGCATGTCTAAAACGGAGAACCTGAGCACGGGGTCATCCCACAAGACCAACACCGACGAGTCATACAGCCCACGAGTTCGACATTGAAAACAGGTCAATGAGTCATACAGCCCATGAGCTCGAAACTAGGCTAATAAGGCCCGTGAGTTCGGGCACTAGGTAAAAACAGCCCACGAGTTCGACAGATGCAAAACGGGACTTAATGAGTCGGTCTCGTGGGCCTTGTTAGCTTAGCGTCGAACTAATGGGCTGTATGACTCGTGAGCAGTATACGTCATGGGCTGTATGACTTGTGACTATAGTGAGCTGTATGACTCGTGGGCTGTATAACTCGTGGGTGTCGGTCTCGTGACGTGCACCCCTTTAGCACCACCTCTGGAAGCATGGGACATTTGCGAACGAAGAACGTATGATTGCACAAGCAGGACACAAACCTTCTCCCATGGTGTGGACAAAAATGTCCGAAGACCACGCGCTGTCTCCGACGCCATTTAATGTTCTAACCTGTATTATTGAAATAGGAGATAAACAAAGGGAAACATCTTTAAAAGGTGTCTACGTCAAGGTTGGTAATTAATCTCATGTGACGTATTGAAAAATCCTGAAAACACACACGCACACACACACACACACAAGGAGAATAGGTTATGTGGGTATACTAAACTCTATGTTACCCTGCATCACAAAACCAACAAAAAGTCGCCAGACATGAATTTTAGTTAAGGACCGATTCTGGATGAGCAGCCTCTAAGCTTTAAAATGATGTATAACTCAATTCCAATGGACTCCCCTAACCTATCTAAATAATGGAAAGAAAGCACACACTCTGGAAAAGTGTGAACTGAGAAAAGAGGCTCTCAAGTACCGTCTATTCAAGCGCTTAATCTTTCACCAAGCCGCGCTAGCTGTCGGATGAATGGGACAAAACGCAGGATGTAAACCACTGGAGCAACAACAAAAAAGGGATTATCATAAGCTGAAATTGAGCATTTTTTATTAAAGCATTCTCTCCATGATTAATGCCATCTTTCAAAGCAGTGACTTTATCCTTTCAAAAGTTATTAGACTTGAAAGTGAAGAGTGTGCAAAGGATTTCAAGAAATGAAAAGAGGCCTCTAAGACATACCTGCTCATTCTACTCTCCCCTAAAAACAAGTTGTAGACAAAAACTGCTTAATTAAAATACACTTCCCTATTCATGTTATGATCCGAAAGTGAAAGATAATATAGAAGAAGGGTAGCTCTTTCAGAAAATATGAAAAACTCAAGAGTGACTTGGTTGACCCATTTCACCTTCTTTGAGTCCTCACGTAAAATCAAGGGGTGCGACTTTTTTGTTGGTTTTGTGATGCACGGTCATCTATAAAGCCCAAGCTATTTCGACCCCAGTCTTCCGGACCCGAGGGGGGCACATTGTGCCCTCCATACTTCTTTTTCATATTATGTATCACTGTCATACATATTGGTAGAGCAATTCATACTCTCCATGACACAATATTTGAAATTTGTCAAGTTCACCAATTGAGGGCGCTGTTTACCAATATATAGAGAAATACATAGGAAATAATATGCTAAAATCATGTTTTTCTTTACATTTCTTTACCTCCAGGATATATGATTTCATTTCAATCATTTATATATTTGCTACAAAGGAAAAGCAAGTCAACCTTCACTATTTGTTATGATTGAAATTTCTAAAGGTCAACACATGGGGTGCTATTCATTACAATATCAAGAAATATATGAATCCTTTGATGCATTGTTTGGAATAGGCAGACCTACATGATTTGGTATCATATTTAATATTTCCATGATATTAAAGGCATTATTTACCAACTGGAGCAGTGATTTAATACAAAATGTTCGAGATATCACATTTGATGCATATTATGTGTAGGTCAATTGTATATATCACAAAACATCCTACCATGTAAAAATTTGGCAATAGAGCCTAATATATAAGGAGATATCACTATTTTGTTCTATAAACCATAACTGTATACGGTTTAGTCTATCAACATTTTCATTTTTGTGAACTATATTGTTCACATTTTGTATATTTGGAGTCAAAGGGGGCCTGAGCTTTCTATTCTAGCAGAATCTTCGTCACAGGCAAAATGACAAACAGGCAGGGAAAGCAATCACATATAAGGACTTCACACAACAATAACAGTCAGGGACAGGCTAGGAACACAGAACAAAGGAAACAAAAGGAGAGGGTAGGAGGTCATGGGCAAGGAGCCCAACAGGTAAAGGGAGAGGGGATTAGGGCAGTAGGGTGGACAGACAAAAGGCAGAGGAGAGTCGGAAATGATCCTGAGGACCAAGGGGGCAACCATAGAAGGAAAAGGATGAGTAGGGAGGCAACATCAAACAAGATGAGGAACAACAGAGAGAAAAAGAAAGGTAAAGAGTGAAGAAGCAACAGCAGAGGGGGGGGGGGGTGGGTGGGGGCTGAGCAACCAGCAAGCCCTGAAAAGGTGTACCAAGAGGAGGCAACAAAATGAAAGAGAGTCGACCAACAAATGCAAGTAATGAAGCATATACATCAAAGTATATTATACACTATAATGGTGATAACAGCAACAATAATGATAATGATATTGATAAAAGAAATTAACATAATAATAATTAAAGCACATGAGGAAAAAGGGGGGCACAAAGTCCAAGGGAGAGAAAAAATGTATGTATGTTGAAAAGCGAGCATAAAAGGGCATAGTAAACACAAATATGTAGAAACACAAACCAAAACAGGTGTGTGTGTGTGTGTGTGTGTAGGTGGACATAGGCTGTATAAAAGAGACTCTGACAAGAGGAAGGAATCAATCGGAAAAGAGATGGTCTGCAATGGGAAAAGGCGCAAAGAAAGAAAAAAAATTTTTGCAGGATCCAGTATGTTGGGGAAAACAAGACAGCACTCAAAAGACGCTTCTATGGACACAGATCTACTGTCAACACAGCCAAGCTCGATACTCCAGTGGGCCACCATTTCAATCTTCCCAATCATTCCATCACTGATATGACTCTATATACAGGGCATTGAATCTTTAGGCACTCGTCCAGACACAGTCCGAACCAGCATTTTGCCTTTTGTCTGTCCACCCTCCTGCCCTAATCCCCTCTCCCTTTACCTGTTGGGCTCCTTGCCCATGACCTCCTACCCTTTCCTTTTGTTAAAGTGTCCCTAGCCCGTCCCGGGTGTTGTTCGTTATTCCGAAGGTTCGCTATTCCGAAGGTTCATTATTCCGAAGGGTCGTTATTCCGAAACACGCACATTCCCTATACCTAGAGGTTCGTTAATCCGAAAATGTGTGACGTTATTCCGAAGGTTCGTTATTCCGAAGATTGGTTAAGCCGAAAATGAAATTCGGAACAATGAACCTTCGGAATAACGAATCGTAGGAATAAAGAGCCTTCGGAATAACGAACCTTCGGAATAACGAGCTGTAACCGCCTGTCCCTGACTGTTCTTGTTGTGTGAAGTCCTTATATGTGATTGCTTTCCCTGCCTGTTTGTCATTTTGCCTCTGACGAAGATTCTGCTATGATCGAAAGCTCATTCCCCTTTTGACTCCATTTTACTCCATTGGCTCGCCAGTATTTGATAAGCAGTTTTCAGCAGCTTTTTTTTTTGCTACATTTTGTATATTTGACAGAGCTTAAAGGGGAATACTAAAGAAATAAAATTATATATGAAGTGAAAGAGTGGGACACATAGAACAATTTGTCGTTTACATCGTTTAAAATGGCCCTTTTGAAGTGGAGTTAGAGGATTTTGAAAATTTACACCTGTCACCCCCCTGAAATCTAGGTCACAGCGTAAATTTCGAGGCTTTGCCGATGACGTCATGGGATGAAAGGAATCGCGCAAGGTCTCGAGCGCCGCAGGCCCCCGCGCGCATAATGCATGCATTGTATCATACAAGTTGTCGTAGATAGTATTTGCATACAAAGTTTAAAAGTTTGTTTTTCGATAATGCACGCCATGCAGTGATGATCAGGATGATTTCTTGGTGGAATTTGAATGTGGGAGCGATGATGAACTGAGTGATACAGTACACACTAGTGATGATAACGATGATGAAACTAGTGATGATGACCCTGGTGAAGTTGGAGAGATAGATGTTGCTGATGAGCCGCACGGCGGGGCGCAAGAGCGGAGGGAGACGCTACGGGCGAGCTAGTGGGGATGGCCCAGGGCAGTCCGGTTGAAGCGGACGGACTTAGTGGAGATTGGCAGTACGAGCCCTTGCCACACGGCAGGCCAGGGGACAATGTTGGTGATGCAGGACCAATACCAGGTAGACTTCAAAATTTAGACGGGTAAGAGTTTTTTTTTTTATTCTGAACTGAAAATGAACCGAGCTTAGTGCTGACTTGATCTCGTACTTCAGAGCAGCAGTAGGCCTAACTGAACACAGCCCAGTCGCTGTAAGTAGCGCAGCGTCTGGTCGGGCTACGTATTATCAATCACATCACACTCACTCCTATACAGCCCAGTCGCTGTACGTAGGTACGTCGCGACAGGTATTCGCACAGTGTACTTACAGCGTCTGGTCGGGCTAACTCACTCCGTACTCCCGTTCACAGCTCATCAGCATTCTATCTAGCAAGAGTTAGGTACTGCACGATCCATTCATTACTTCACCGAGTCCATCAAAGTTTTATCACTATCGATGAAAATCGCAGTGCTCTGTATCGTTTATTTTATCACCAGATAGGCCGGCCGGCCTAGTCAAGACTTCGACTTAGCCGATGCCCGCGCATTGATTGCGTGGTACCTGTATCTAACATTAGCGATCCACGTACGCCGAATGTTTCGCGAGGTTTTTTTTTTTTAATTATTATTATTTTCGCCAATTTCGCGAACCTGGTGCTTTTTGCGAATTTAAAAACACGAGAAAATATTAACTCTCTTTCCATATATGTTTCCTTCTTCCGTGGTGTACCACGAATTTAAGCACTCGCGAAATTATTGGCAAGTCCCGATTCGCGAAAAAATAGACTCGCTAAATACATGTACAATATGTATATGGCGTACACAGCTGTAGTACTACCGAGGAACTACCGATATAATACATTGTACGTATCAAAGAGGTACGAAGCTCAGGCTTCTCCGCTCTTTGATACACGGAGGCTACTGCACTGCGACATACGCGGCCGGTGATGGGCGCATGCATGTGACTGATTGACTACGAAGCACCATCGTACAGGCACTAGGCCTGACAGCTTCTGTATTCGTGGCCTAAATAACACGTAACAGACTCTATTTAAACGAGGAAATGTGTGATTTCACAGGAGACTTGAAGTAGAAAACAATTTTATTTCATTTTTTTGTGACATTCTGATAAAAAATGTCTTGGGATTTCAAGGTATGAGCCTCGACATCACGCTCTCATCGAGAGCATACATAGGTAAGCTTAGGCTGTTGTGTGATACTTCCGGGTTTGCCTTTCATCCCATGACGTCATGGACACGCCCCAAAAATAACCACGGATCTTCCGATTGAGCATGATTCAGGATACAATTTTTCTAAGCAGCCGTTCTCCAAAACGCAATTTTCTGAATGGATGAATGAAAGGCCGCTGTGTTTAACATGCTCTATGCTTGAAATGGGGGAATAATCCAACAAAATATGCGTTTCCTTTAGTATTCTGCTTTAACATTAATGATACTGATTCAAATTCTTACATTGCTTGTTTCTATCCCTGACCCACATTTTAATACTATTTTCTAACACTGAAGCTGGGTTTTCGTTTCATCTGCAAATGGTAAATTACGCCTTTAAGATTGTGAGTTAGGAGATTGATACAACGATAAATAAATGATAGAGCCCTGCTACACTTTGTACATGCAAACCTTGTGTGAAAATGACACAAAATAGAACGGTTGTCTTTGGAAAACAATGTATTTTGAATTATTTTTATTGTATCTATTGTTTGATGTTTATGACATAAAAGATATAAATGAAATAATAAGAAACACATTTTATAGTATAATCGACGACCATAGATACTTCACATGTTGGTCCTTCAGCAAATTACAACCAAGAAAATCCCCATTTCATCCAATATCATACTGTTACCTGAAGTTGGAACAGAAAAACTAACAAAATCTGACGAATTGGCTGTCAGCCTATACGGTTGCCATGACAGCCAGCAATATCGGACACATTTGAATTATGTATCGAAATGTTGGGAAAAATAGGAAAAGTCACCAAATTTGGTTTATACTTGGTAAAGGAGTGGCAAATAAAATGAAATGAAATGAAATGAATGAAATTAAAACATGATATAGGGATCTTGGGGTTTATAGGGTTAAGACATCATCTTTCACCCCGACACAATATGATTAATTCCAATATTTTCATACCATTCTCGGAAGGATCATGTCTTTGTACGTCATAAGTTAAGTACCCCATATTTCTCACGATACTATTATGTGTGTGTATGCGTGTCAATCCGAACGATGCCTGCTATTTTATTGCATTAAAGGAAATTTCCCTTTGATAGTACATGATAATAATATTGTATGCTGTTTGAGTCCATAGATTTAGTCGTTCCTTTGGATACCAAACCAATGCAACTTTTTGCACTTTCATTGATTTTAACGCTCTGGTTTCATTAGATAAAATAAAACAAATGTTCTTCTCTGTTTGTACAAATCATTTTTAGTAAAGAGAGCAGGTACAGACTTTGACTTATTTATGCATATAGGGTCTCTGAGAATAACAGTGTTTGAAGCCCCTGACAGATCTACCCTACTGAAACAAACAAAATTAATATTGACCCAGGTAACATTTGGACGTCATTTGGATGCCAAAACGTTTACTTTTTGTGGAAGGTTTTCGACGTATTTGAAACGTTTCATATGGACGTTATAAAAACGTTTTTAAACCGTTTAAAGGTAACAATAAAAAACCTTTCGGAATTTTTAAGGACCTGCAGAAAACCTTTTAGACCTTATAAACTTCAGTAAAACCTTTAAAGAATATTCAAAACGTTCTGTGGACGTTGTGCCGACGTCCAGAAAACCTTTGAAAACCGTCTAGAACGTTCAAAAAACGTTTTAAGAACGTCTAAAAAGTCTTATGACCCGTTCGACAACGTTTTGAGAACCTTTCATATCTGTCTAGAACGTCCAGAAAACCAGGACGTCTAATGTTTATTTTTTATTGGGTATTTAGAAAAATATATATATATACTATAGGTAGGAAATGATACAGGCATAATCTGGGATTAATGTACCCTAATCCTTATATAATCCTACCCTAACCTGTTCCTAATGTCCTACCACCTATACCTATACTACATCAAATTCCCAATTGATGAATCCGTATCACATTCTTTTATATGCCAGCAAAATGTTAGATTGCATGAAGACATGGTTACTAAAATTAAATTGCACACACCTTAATCAGGCCTATTAACGCAAGAAAATACCTCTTCATAACACAATTTGAAATTGTGAATGACTGGACAATAACATAGGTATTTTCTTTTTACCAAGAAAGTTTGAACACATCATAAATCTTTCGATTTCAATGTTTTTTATATATTTCAACCAGCTTTCAAATCGTATATTTTCTCATTTGAATATTGATAAATATGCATGAATATTCATGATAAAGAAACCAATTGCGAGCACGTAGCGGACCAGGTAAATAAAAACGTTTCTAAACGTTCATTGAAGACGAAGTCGACGTAGCAGACCTAATAATTTTGTGTGTGTGTGTGTGTGTGTGTGTGTGTGTGTGTGGACGTTTATAAAGGACGAAGGAGTAGCATACATAATAAAGCGTTTTGTAACGTCCATTAACGTTTTTAAAACGTTTTCCAAAAACCTGTGCTTTGCGGTAAATGCTAAGTCCCAATTTTGACGGCGTGTGTACGTTTTAAAACCGTCCATTTTATACGAAGACGTACGAACCTCAAAAAACGTTTAGGAAACGTTTTGAAAACGTTATGTGTTTGCTGGGGAAATAAATAAATCAAACTTGGAGTACGCAGTGATTTTAAGAGCCTTGCAAGGTAAACTGCTAAGAACTACTGCGAACTATAACTGGCTAAATATCACAGAAAAACATACCAAAAAAATAATTGGTTAATATGCTGTCCTCACCTCAACAGTATATGTTGTCTGCGCTGATAGGTTGAGGAGTGTGATCTCTTGTTTCGTTTCTAGCTCAAACTCATAATCTTGCCACGGCTCTGGTGCTACAGCGATATACCTGATCTCGAACCCTCGGCGGGCACCGTTTAAGTTTTGCGGAGATGCGACTTCCCACGTGAGCTTGAATGAGTGTGCGGATATCTCCACAGCCATGACTTTAATCGGGGGCGGAGCAACTATTTTAGACAAACAAAGAAAAAATTATGCAAAAGACAAACGATACAAATAATTATCAATAATAATAATAATAATAATAATAACAACAATAATAATAACAACAATAACAACAATAATAATAAGTGCAGCATTTGTAATGCGCCATCGATGTAGTAGCCTATTCTGAGGCGCAGAAGGACATAATTATAAAGAGAATAACATACATTATAATCATAGTTGTACATAAGAAGGTTGGAGAAGAAAGAGATAGAAATATATACCCGATGAGCAATTCAATGAATATTACAATAATACAACAACGGATACGCGACTGTGGCCATATTTGCTGATTTTGTTTTTTGTTTTGTTTTGGTTTTTTTTTTTGTCCTTTTTTTGTCCTTTTTTCAACTTGTATTTCAAGGCAAGCTTCTCGTATTTTCCTAGTAATGCAATGACATGCTTCCGTTTACACCATTTTATTTTCATTAAAATGAAGTCACTGAGTTTTAGCTTGTGATTCCAGCAGCTCGATCATACAAACATAATCATCAAGATCCTCATGCAATGTCCAACTTACAACATGGATGGCAGCTAATCCCTAATCATGTCTTATGACAATGCAGCATTGAATTAGGTTGTCTCAATGGAGCTCTTATTTAGCGTTTTGAAGCCACTCTCATTATATTGTTAAAACCGTTTAGTATTGATATATTTCATGATGTTAAAGTGTGTAATTTTGTAACATTTTACTGAGACAAACTTACATTGAATACCTTCGACCCATACTTTATGGTTCGCATTAATTTACTGATTTGATTGATTGATTATAGATTATAGATTGATTGATTCATTCATTCATTCATTCATTCATTCATTGATGAATTGATTAATTAATTGAGGGATTGACATTGCCCTGTATCTTCCTTCTGCAAAAAAAAAAAAATTAAAAAAAGATAATGATAATAATAATAATAAATAACAGATAGGTTCAACAATCCAAAGCAAAGAATTCGTTACTAACTTTGTCATTGTGGGCATGCACAAAATTGAATAATTCATGCATCAAGTTTAGGCTGTTATTTAATGCTGAATTCCATACAGTGACAATATTCATGAAGAGCCTTAGAAATCAACACACAAAGAAAATTTCAGCCCAAAATGCTGTCGTTGAGAATATGATACCCCATATACTGATATCCTACCATGGACTAATATCAAAATTAATTTTAATAATATTATAAGAAGCATATTTTTTGTCCGCTTTTTTTTTTTTTGTTATCGCCAGTTATTACATTTAGGGTTAAGATGTTCTACATTATTGTATTATTATTGCAGTTGGGGGGATACAATTTTATCATTACAAGAAGTATACGCCCACCTTCTTCCAGCGTCTGATTAGATCGCATGTTACTCTTGCTACTTTCCCCGTCCTTGTTGGCCGTCGCCACTTGAATTTCGTAAGTTAGATAGGGCTCCAATCTGATCAAGGTCAGCTCTGTCGCTGAGCCATTGCTGGTCCGTGCAGATGCAGACAATTTGGTTCGAGTATTCAAGTAATAGACGACGTAACTGGTAACCCCGCTCCTGCATCGTGCTACGTCATCAGGTACTGCCTTCATAGCGTGTAATAAGTGTACAGACAAATTGTACTCCCTCATGTTATAAAAAAAGAAAGGAACAACATTCATGTCTACTAGTCATATTCAAACCAGGGACTGAATAAATATCAGTTCATGAGAATAGAGTATACTCCCTACTTTCTAAACTATAGAACAATAACATTACAAGGCCGTCACCAGCTTTTTCAAGTGGGGGGTGGGGGGGGGGGGGCGGGGAGGGGTGTGGAAGTTTTGACCCTTAATGCATGGCCGGCCCCATGTCTTGTTTTTGTTTTTGTTTTTTGCGTTGTTTTTTTTTTTGGGGGGGGGGGGTTTGGGGGGAGGGAGGATTTTTTGTTTGTTTGTTTGTTTGTTTTGTTGTTGTTGTTTTTTTTGGGGGGGGGGTTTGTTTTAGTTTTTGTTTTATTAGGGCCTTCAGCGCAATTTTCTCCTTACCCTCCCGGGTTTCTTCAACTGACAAGCAAAAAATAAAAAGAAAGAAACAAACGACATACAGGCATACATTGTAATGCCGAATACCAGCGCACCTGACTTCCCGAAGGTATGTATTCAACCAAACCCTTACGTTTTAGAACACTTTGGCAATTTTCATATTAAGTACTATATTGATGTGACAATGTCAGTGTTATTCGGATCACGTTTATTCCATCGCAGAATCAAAAGAAACAGACGGTACTTGTTTTGTGTGTGTGTGTGTGTGTGTGTGTTTTCTTGTTTTTGTTTTTGTTTTTGTTTTTGGTTTTTGTTTTTTTTTTTTTGGGGGGGGGTCTTCTTTTGGGGGGTGTCTTTTTTTTGGGGGGGGAGGGGGGTTGACGTCGTGATTTGGTTATTTGATCAGCTGCTATAGATACGTTAAGCTGTTTTCGTCACCATACAGTTGTGTTACTTTAGTTTCTCCTTTCCTTATTATGGTGAGTTTTGCCCTTAAAACAGGGAACAAATTTATGCTTAATTACTTAAGTGTCATTATCAATACTTTGAAGTGCCATTATCGAAATTAAGGAATAAGAAACTACTTATGTGACGTACCTGCCAAGCAATTTTTAGTTGTCCAGGGGCTTTTGCTGTTACAGACGCAAGCGTAGGTGGCGATGTTGGTGCTGCGTTAGGAAATCGAAATGGGGTGTATGTGTGTGTGTGAATGTGTGTGTGTGCATGAGTAAGAAAGAGACAGACAGGTAGACAGAGATAGTTAACGATTATTATCAAATTCTCCTACCCACAAAAAAAATTAAAAAAAACCTTTCATTTATGGCTTCTGTACATGTGTTCTGCCTGTCTCCCTTTTATTTGAAGTAATAAAACTAGGTGACGGGGTGAATATAGGAAATTCAGTATCATTTAAAAAAAAATCAAAGTTTGTCTACCCACCACCTTTCTGAAACTCAATGTCTACTGAGTCTTTTTTTTATTTAATGTTTTTTTATCATTTCAGATTACCAATTAATAATGTTTCTAGGTATACGATATAACGTTTTGCATTGACTATATCCTGCCCACTTGTTTACTCGTTATCTTCAAAACAGACTTCATAAGAAAAGAAACTTGTTTATAATATTGTGGGCAGCCATTTTCTGTCCCAGGTTTTCAGAAATACAATTGCGAAATTATAAAATTACCTTTTTGTTGTTTAATGGGGATGATGTCACAGTCATTTAAAGATGTATACATATATACATATATTTATATAATCATATATTCATATACATATATATATATATAATCATATATATATATATATATATATATATATATATATTAATATACGTGTATAATATAATGCCTGCGTCAGAATTAAGTTCATGAATGACAGATGACCAATATAGTCAATTTATCAATTCTATCAAATCAATTATGATTACCGATCAAATTCATTGTGCATGACAAAGGGCTACATTAAGTAACGTCATGGTTGTGAATGTTACAAGAAATTATATTCATTTTGACGTTACAGGAATAATATTATCATTTTGACGTTTGTATCACCTAGGTAAATTGCTTGGAAATAGAAATAAAACATAAATGATATGAAATGAATGCATTGTTATGATTAGGTTTTTAACTTAACATTTTTTTTTCACATAATGCCTTGTCAGTCAACATCGGAATTTCAAACTAGAATCAACGTAATGCATGTTACTCAGTTTTGAAAATATGATAATTCCCAAATATTTATATCTTTTTCTCATAGATGTTATCACCATGTTTGTTTGTTGTTGTTTTGAAATCTATGTCTACGTGCATGCACGTCAACAAAATTTTATGCGTCATTCCGGACGTTCAGCGGCACTGTTTCTTATATGGACGAAAAACGCAACAACAGAATGCTTGTTAGGTCAAAATCGAGCAATCATGAAATAAAAACGTGCGTGTATCTTTGTTTTCTTTTTTTCTTTTTTTTTTTTTTTGGGGGGGGGGGCTAATTCTACGTTATGAAGTTAAATTGGAATTCAAGGAATCGAACATTGAGTTACTATGCATTCACTTATTCACTTATTCACTTATTCATTCATTCATTCATTCATTCATTCATTCATTCATTCATTTAATATTCAGTTATTCATTCATTTCATTCATGTCTTGGTGGTGAAAAAAAGGTACCACTTACCTTTGCACAGGGTGGCGAATTGAGTTACCGGTGATCTCGGCCCAATGCCACCCGGACCCTCCCTGGCCGCCGCCACACTGGCCTCGTAGTCCGTATCCGGCAGCAGTTCAGTTAAAGCAGCAGTCACAACGTTGCTATTCAGCACCGGCCCTTCATCCCAGTTTTCAGCGGGATTTCTCAGAAACACTGTGTATGACGTCAGAGGAGGATCTCCGATGCTGACGCCCTGTAGCCATGGTAACCACTGGAGATTTACACTTGTAGTCATGACTTCAGTTACGAGCGGCCCACTTTCAAGAACAGGGAGAACTGCAAAAATAGTTAGATAACAAATGTCATTTCCCCATCAACAATGTCAAAGTTTCTATAGCAATTTTATATGGATGTTTTGTTTTCTTTTTTGTTAGCAGAATTTAGGCGACAGCTCATATTTAGTATATGCAGCAGTTTGGAGTGTAGTGGTGAGACCATAGCTTTGAAACAGACGATATGGTGGGACTTTTACCCATCAATCCTGTAGTCCTGACGACAGGGCGGTCTTGCAGAGTAGAGCTCATGGCACACCGAACATTCTTATTTTGATAAATGAACAAAATTTCATTATATTGCCACAGACAGTGCACTACCGTTCATAACGAACACGGTGACTATGAAATTCCGGTTACAACGAAGTAAAAAATTAAGGCCGCAACATTATCCGCGTGTATTTTTTCTTAAATTGTTTGTTGTTGTTGTTTTAACGAAATTTCGATATAACGAAAGAAAACTGCCGGTCCCGAGGAGTTCGTTATATCGGGAGTCCACTGTACGACGTGGCACAGGAGGTAAAGCTGCACAACTCCCAAAATTTGGAATACAGTTCAACCTCGATTATCCGGCCTCCTTTTATCAGGAAATCTCTATTATCCGGACGCGTTCACGCAGTGAAGGATTTTTTTTTTCTCATCCAAAAATTGAGAAAAACAGTGACTTTAAACTCAATTAAAATATTACTACACGATTTACCTACAATGTTCCCGACAGAACTTATATAAATTCACACCACATTATTATCGTAAAAGTAAGAAGTCATGATCTATCGGGACTACAATTTTGCGCAGGCTAGCATAGATTACACCATCGTTGCGGGGTACGCTACCTGCCTGGCTGCCAGTGCACTGGGACGGCAACTTGGACGGCAGCTATATACATTAACATTGTGTCTCCCATATACGGCCAATTCGCTTATTCGGATGAGTGCCCGTCCCAACATGGCCGGATAATCGAGGTCGAACTATAGTTATCATTACCGTAGACATTTGATTCGACTTCGAGCAAAGCATCCGAGCTGTTGCCACGCAGCAAACAGGTGTAATAACCCGGAATTACTTGATTGACGACGAAGACTATAGATCGATCGAGTCCCGAAGCGGACAGAGAGACTTGACCGCGCTCTATTCCTAGTTCATCGAGTGTTCCGTTACCAGAGCGATAAAAGTGAACATCAGTGGCCGGTGGGGGCGGGCTTCCAGTGACCGCACACGTGAAAGAAGATTGTTGGGAGGGATTAACTTTTTCGTTGGCTATAGCCTCGAGTATTCCTGATGCGTCAAAACCGAAACAAAACAAATGCACAAACAGAATTGCAGACAGGTTGTGTTAGTAGTTATCACAATATATGCATCATAGACAAAACAATGGTATGAATATTTCCTTGCAGGTAGTGTGACGCGAGCCGTGGAAAGAGCGGTATATTATTACAAATTGTTGTTCAATATTATTTACTACAATACATTATAGCATGGATCACTAGGTGTAGACACAAAAAGCACAAAAAAGAGAAAAAAGTAAACATAACAGACTTATGTGACAGTATTGTTAGATAATAGTTATGTATGAATGTGTGTGTTTGTTTGTTGATTTGTATTCAATCATACATTCATGTAAAATAGAAAGATACACATACATTACACATAATGCACGAGTCTATACAAGTGTGCGGAAGTTTAATATAAATTACTTTTATTTTTTTTAATCATTTTTACCGGTTTCGCAATTCGGTAGGAGCCAGTTGGGCAGACAGTCTCCAGTACAGTTTCCTGTCTCTATGTCACACACCTCATCGGAGCAGCGACACTCCCCCACGCAGTTCACACCGTAGAACCCTGGACGGCACTCTGTAGGGTATCGTCAAAATGATCATTAGCTGGTCGCTTTTGAATCGAGTTGCATGGAATTGAAAGGATTGGATTGGATTTTTAACAAACCTTCTCAATAATTTTCATGGAACTGTCATGGAATTGAATGGATTTGATTCTACTTTCAACAGAAGTTCTCAGGAACCGCTAAGTTATGAAGCAAGCAATCGTTTTGAACGACGACGCAATTTCATATCAGAACGTACGGAAGGACTAGGCGAGTATGAAAGTGTCTTGAATATTACTGTACCCAGGAGACTCAACCACAGACCTCGTAATTGATACTAGTAGTCGGCAGTCAGATCTGGCGAGTTACATTTTTCCTTCTGGTGTTTGTTTTCTGCCAACTTATCTTGTCCCATCATATCTAAGAAACCACATTTCTCAGTTTTAGGTACCGCGACATTTTTCTTACGTTGTTTTCATTATTATTCAGCTTTGGATGCGCGAAGCGACCGCTAAGACGACGCTAACCTGGGTCGAAAGTGGTGTTCTACACATGCCCGAGACAGCTGTTTCCATTGCCCTATACCCGGGAGGCTGCGTCGTCCTGGCGTTCGCGTGGCAGATCTGAAGCTAGTTAATCACTAATAGTGAGTTCATATAGTTCAGTGTAAGACGTGTCTTTCAATGAAGTTCTACGAAGGTCATCATTTCAATTGCAAAATTCAATAATGTCCAAAAGTTGGCAAAACATTCTAGAAGACTACATGTATTTTTTTTTCTATCGTGATTAACATTACTTCGATTCTCGTATTATTTAGGCAGGTAAAATGAATCTTTTCCACTGTTCTTTATTTTTGTAGGATATACTTAACAAAGGCTGAGTTGTCAGTGTTTGCCGATGACAGAAAGCTATTTTCTGTGGTGCAGCTATAGATTCATCTGAAATTAATGTGTTAATTGGCATAATACGTCGGGCAAACATTTTGGTAAAGTTACCAGTAATGATAAATAAGAAATTAATTAATCATCTCTTTGCATTTTCCCAACCACTTTGCCCTTTACCTTAACTTACTTTGATGATACAAGTAAAATCAAACGAAATTTGGATTGATACAGCCACAAACTGTTGACCGTGATTAATATTCTCTATCTGATAAGAATAATACAAGAACCAAAAATAGGACACGCAAATCTCAATACTCACATGCGAATTTTCATATTTTAATACAAAATGGTCAGAAGAATATATAAAGTGAAGATGGATAATTTTTGGCGAAAGATCACTTTCAAGAACTTCTGACTATGCCAGTTCCATGTTTAGTCTCGGTCAACCCCCTACATGAGTGGTGCACAATTTTTTGAGTGGTTCACAATTTCACAAATTAGCTTTTTTAGTGGACCTCTCAATTCTTTTTTTTTTCAACTGAAGCATACTTTGTATTTTTTTTTTGCCAGTATGCATTTTTATGTTTATCGGTATCATTTGTATTTTGCAAAGGCAAATGTTTATGTTTATGATGTAATTCCTGATTTATTTTGTGTTATGTCTTGTTGGAAAAAAGAAGAATGAAAGTAAATGAATTCAATCAATTGAAAAACATCATTGTACATTGCTGGTCCCCAGCTCTCTAGCCTACCCACCCTGATCCCCTCAGCCAAATCCATTACTCTAAGATCTCACTTTCTTGCTGTATATTAAATTGCTGAAGCTGAAACTTCAGAACAGCACCATTTTCAAGTTAACATCACTAAATAAGGCAAAGCAACAAAAAAAAATCGTCTGAATTACATTAAAACCAGGACAAATGAAAGTCGAATACTCACTTTTTTTTTTTGCATTACCCACATGTTTATAGTTTAACGAATGTCTAATAATAGGACTTGAATATCTTTCAACAAATTGTGCTCGTCTGATCTTGTTCTCGTTTAAACTCTATCATAATCCTAAGATTTTCGATAGTGTATCTATATACCTTGGCAGTTCAGCTGGTTTCCGAAGACACCATAGCGGATTGCACAGATTCCGGATGAGCATTGCCCGGTAATCTTGTCACACGGTTCGTCGTCCATGCAGTAACATTTGTCGATACATTCTGGTCCGTAGTAGCCAACATCACATATATCTGGGACTGTGAAAAGCAGAAATTCTTACACTTCAAGCAAGAGCAAGGACTCATCAAACCAAGCAAAGTGAAACTGAGGAACAACATGTAGGATAGTATTCGGCAATTTGACAACACGCCATGATTACAGTACCAAGTTCAATTTCATGTATTGACCATAATGTCAATGTATATCAAAATTGAAAGTTGCAAGGCGATGCCCACTAGCTAGAGATTCGCTTTTAAACAGCTCAACACTGCGTACATCAGGCATATTAAGCCTCATGAGAAATGTCGAACTCTCTAATAGGCCTCATCTGCCCAGAGTGTTGATCTTAAGGACCTTATTAACTAGTGTTGAGCTCGTGGGCTGTATGTCTCGTGGGCTGTATGACTAGTGGGTTGTGTGACTCGTGGGTCGTATGACGTGATGGGTATCGAGCTAGTGTGACGCACATCTGAATACCCCCCCCCCCCCCCACACACACACACACATTACATAGATGTAATGAGGAAATAAGTCTTACTCTGGCAGTTGGTCCCGGACCAGCCTGGCTGACACGTATCGCCTGTCGTGGACGATAAACATGCCCCCGAGTAAATGTTGCACCCATTAATGCAATGACACGTCAGTCGACAATCTGGACCGAAAGTGCCCCATTCACAGTCTAGACATCAAAAGTAAACAAATCATCAACAACCGTTACAGCTTGTAGGAATGATTACAACATTTTACTGCATAAAGTAGAATGTGATAAGCAGCGTGCGGACAAAATGGAAATCGTAAGAGAGAGAGAGAAAGGAACAACTTAAACATTTAAGTATAGAAGAATCAAATAACTTTGTGATAGAAGCTATCTCGTTTCCAGCAAGTATGCAATGAGGATAGATATGAACAAAACAATGGAATATGATTATATGAAAAACAGCTGGTCATTGCGTCCGCTGTGTGGGTCACGTGATAATACTAGTCCATATACCTTTATTACACATTAATACGGATATATCTGATCATTATGCCATTTATATGTGTTCATCCTTACAGTTAAAGACTAAAATACCTCAGAATTATGAAAGAATGCGTAAGTTTACACCTCAGAATATAGCCCGTTTTCAAGAATCTTTGATGGAAATTGAATGTAGCTTTTGAAATCTTTATAAATAAGATTGTTACTTTGTTAGATACACATATTCGATTAGTTAAAAAGAATTTGGGTAGTTATAAACGTGATCCAAGATTGCCATGGGTGTCAAAGTCATTATTACGTTCAATTAATCGTAAAACTATAATTTGTATTTTGTAAGTAAGGCTAAAAAAAACACAGCAATCCCGTGATAAGTATACTACATATAAAAATACTCTCACTATGGTATTGCGTAAAGAAAAAAAAATTATTATATGAGAAAATTAGATTTGTTTAAAAATTATATGCGTAATACTTGGAAATTGATAAATGAAACATTAGATAAGCATAAGGAAAGAAATGTTATTTCTAAAATTAGGAATGATGGATTTGAAATAAAAGATTTATGTATGATAGCAGAAATATTTAATTCACATTTTTCAACTGTTGGTCGGAATCTCTGTGCAAATATTCCGTTGTCTACTAAAGAATTTTATGATTATCTAGACGTAGGTAATCAAAATTCAATCTTTTTTCCCCCTGTAGCAGTATATGAGATTTTAGATATTGTTCATAATTTACCTTCTAAAAGAAGTTCTGGTTATGATGATATTGATAATATACTGTTAACAAATATAGTACCTTATATTGTTGATCCTTTGTTTCATATTCTTAATTTATCAATATCACAAGGGCAGGTACCAGATGTTATGAAAATATCAAAAATATTAAAAAGGGTAATAGGGAAGAATTGAATAATTACAGACCTATTTCACTTTTGCCTAATATATCTAAAATATTAGAAAAGATAATATATTCTCAATTTGGATTTCGCAAGAAACATAGCACAGCACAGCACATGCAATATTATCTCTCACTGAAAAAGTATCTCGAGCAATTGATAAGTTTCAACATACTGCAGGAATCTTCCTGGACCTCTCCAAGGCCTTCGACACGATTAACCACGACATTCTTCTTTATAAACTTAATCATTATGATATACGTGGGAAGGCCTTGGAGTGGTTCAGAAGCTATTTGAAAGACAGAAAACAATTTGTTTGTATAACAATGAAAAATCTTCTTTGCGCTCAGTTGATTGTGGAGTTCCACAAGGAAGTATACTAGGGCCGTTACTTTTTATTATCTACATCAATGATTTTCCAAAATCTTCAAATGTTCTTTCTTTTATATTATTTGCAGACGATTCTAATCTTTTCTTTTCTCATTCAAATCCTCATACATTAGTTGATGTCATGAATATAGAATTGAACAAGATAATGCAATGGTTAAGACCAAATAGATTATCGCTTAATTTGCAGAAAACAAATGTGATGTTGTTTAGTAATACCCTTGATAAATTGCCACATGATATAATTTTTGAAAATGAAGTGATAAAACAGGTCTATTCTGTTAGATTTCTTGGTGTAACTGTAGACAGTAAGCTTTCTTGGAAACAGCATATAGATTGTATATGCCGCACTATTTCCAGTAACATAGGTGTAATTTATAAAGTAAAGTTTTGTTTTTCTGTTAAAAAGTTGTTAATATTATATTCAACGTTAATTTGACCTTATATAACGTATGGAATTATAGTATGGGGAAATACACATTCAACTTATTTGGATAGATTATTTTTGTTACAAAAAAAGCACTTCGAATAATATGTAACACCTCCAAATATTCCCATACTGACGGATTATTTGTGGAGAATAAGGTTTTGAAAGTAAGGGATTTGTATTATTATTACCTTGGTCAATTTATGTACAGTTTGTATAATAATTCACTTCCTGTAGTTTTTGAAAATATGTTTAATAAGAATAAAAATATTCATAAATACCCCACTCGTCAAACAGATGAATATCATTTGCCCCTTACCCGAACTTTATTTACAAAATCCACGTTTATCTACAGTGGCCCAAAATTTTGGAATTCCCTTGAGAAAAGTATAAAACATTCCATTAATTTGAAATCATTCTCTAGTAATTTAAAGAAATATATGATTAGCTCATATGTACCCAATGATTAGTTTGACTGTTTGGAATTGTTGTTCTTTTTTCTTCACCCTGCATCGAGAATGCTGACCATGCCCTTCGTTCTCTCTATATACTGCCCCTCTCCCCCTCCCTCCCTCTCTTTCCCTACTCTCTTCTGTGTGTGCACAATGTATGTGGATGCATACATGTGTGTGTACGTGCGTGTGTGTGCGTATATGTGTATGTGTGTACGTGTGTGTGCTTGTGTGTTTGTCTATGTGTATGCCTATGTGTATGTCTATGTCTATGTGTATGTGTATGTGTATGTGTATGTGTATACATGTGAAAGCGTATAGTTCATGTAACCATCCGATTCGATTGGATGAAAACTGTATACTTTCAATGATTAGCTTGTACGGTACATGTATCGTTGTATTGTGTTATAAAGTCATGATAATTAATGTATTGTAGTAATGTAACGTAAGTGAGGGGAATTCAATCTACAAGTTCGCTTTTTAGCAGCCCCTCAATTTCCATTTCCATGAAGTTCTTTTAAGAACCAATATGTATTATTATGTTCCAATATATGTAATCATGTCAAAGT
This sequence comes from Diadema antillarum, assembly GCF_040938485.1. Classification (NCBI taxonomy): domain Eukaryota; kingdom Metazoa; phylum Echinodermata; class Echinoidea; order Diadematoida; family Diadematidae; genus Diadema; species Diadema antillarum. Next base: position 1,212,006 of record NW_027271320.1, read on the forward strand.
GTATTACCTGTGTTTGATTGGAAATGAAAATAAAAAAAAAAAAACATGCATGTGAACATGCATGTGTGAAATAAATAGAATCCTTGAAGCATACCCATGGCTAATTTTTCAACTTCATTAATGATATATGCCACCTTAAAAAGACTTCCTCGAAGCTTCTATTTTGTTATAAACATCAGACTGAAATCCATGTCTGTTTTACCAAAGTCGAATTCCGTTATTAAAAGCATTAAGATAAGTGTTGGAAATTATACCTTGATACCGTACTGTATAATTGTCTCTAGCTATCGTCTCCCATTATTCCAGTTAATCCTTACGATTACAACTGTAAACACACACACACTATTGACATACGGTATATGAAATAACCTGCTTATTGTGGAGATTTGTCCTCCCCGAGCATGTACAGTATGTCCAAAAAAAGAAGAAGATACAAATAAATTTTTGCATTGATAGCACCCAATATGATTAAACTGTCTAAATGCTACTTCATGGTCTTAAAATATAACATCTTAGCTCTATTTTGCAGAAAACGCCATTCAATTTGGTTTAGCGGTCACAGAAAAATGCGGAATGTTATAAAGCATGTCATGAGTCTTATTCTTCCAAGTTTAGCACTTTGATACTTTTGTGTGTGAATACAATAAATAGAACTTGGAGGGAAGAGATTCTTGACATCCTCTACAAAATTCCTCGTTTCTCTTTGACCGCTGAAGCAAATGGAATGGGGTTTTCTGTAAAATGTGGGAAATGAGTTATAGTTTCATATTCTGAATTTTTATTTGGATTGATGCATTATCCTTTAAAGATATCATTGCGGAGGATCCCGTTGTATTTTTTTCTTTTTTGGGGGGGGGGGTGGGGGTGGGGGGGGGGGGTGGGTTAATACGGTATTTTGGTTCAATTGATTATTGTCTTACCGGATGAGCATTTGTGTCCCCGAACTCCTGTCTCGCACGAACAGCCATACGGATCGGGCAGACAAAACAAATACTTACGACACGAGTGGGCACGGTCGGACTCCGTGTACGAACATCGATATTCACAATCGAACCCAAATCGATTGCCACCATCCTCCCTGCAAACTTGATAAAATAATGATAATAATAATAATAATAATAATAACAATAATAATAATTATATTAATAATAATACAATGCAATTTCCCGTCATGTTTCAGAAACCAAATGAATTTGTGGTTCAATACTGAATCTGTTCTTACAATTTTCTATTATTTCTCCATAGTACATTATTTTATACGTTGGAACCAAACGCTCATTTGGCCATACTTTGTTTTATTTTGTCTTGTATTTTTTTTTTTTTATTCTATAGTTGGGAAAAGTCCCAATTTCAATTGCTGGCCCTTAGATTGGTTAGACATTTTTAACTGATGAGCTCTTGTGTTTCTGGATTACATCGGCATTTCATCTAAACGTCCTCCAATATAAGATGCACAATAACATTCAGAAGTGGCAATTCAACTCTCAAGTGAATAATCTCTACCAGCTCACTTTCTGCAATCTTTCTACCTCGAAACTTCCTCTATGAATGTTATAGTAATCTTTGTTTATGACGTTATTTGTGTAAGTCAATTTTCGTATATTGAGTCTCGATTTGTAGTGCAATTCCATCTATCTTATTTTTCCTCTTCCCCACTGAACATACCGAATATACATGTACAAAAATTACAAGATGACCTTAACCTGCCCCATTCTGGAACCTGGTGGTCTGTATGTTTTGTCTATGTGGATTTCAGAATTCAGTATGGAACAGGTTAATATAGCATGAGGGGGAAACCATGAGTCCATATCAGGCGCGCCGGAAGCAGTTTTGGATTGGGGGCAAATATTGGAGGGGGCTCACGATAGACCATACATATGTTACACAATATACACATACACATACACACACACACACACACACACACACACACACACACACACACACACATAATATATATATATATGTGTGTGTGTACAATGGCGTACCGTGGGTCGAGACATGGGGGGGGCACCTTGTGGAAGAGTAATTTTGAGGGTGTGTATGCTTGTGCTTGTGTGCGTGCGCTGTCAGTCTGCAAACTTAATGGGACTACAATACATTACGGAATGTGATACATTCAACAACGCAGTCATTAGGCGTTTTCACATCAGCCCGATGTTTCGAAATAGCGCGCTATTTTCTGACTTGGGAAGTTAAAAAATATCTCGAGCTTGGATTTTTATCGGGCTGATGTGAAAAACGCCTATTGAGCAACATTGTAAGTTTTCCTTACATGGATTATGGAATGACGATGTGAAACGACAAGCACTGTCAGCAACATCAGGAGAATTGTATAACAATAAAATGCGAGCGAGCGGAGCGAGCGAGCTTGAAAATTTTGACATTTTACAGTCCCAAAACTGCCGTTTGCTTTCGCTTTGGAAATTAAGGGGGGCGCACCGGGCGCAACTGCTGGCATTTATTGGCAGCAACATTAATGGAGAATGGCATAACAGTTCAATGCGAGCGAGCGAAGCGAGCGAGCTTGAAAATTTTGACATTCTACAGTCCCAAAACTGCCGTTTGTAGCTATGTTTTTCACTTTGGAAATTAAGGGGGAGGCGCACCGGGCTCAACTGCTGGCAATTACTGGCAGCAACGTTAGGAGAATGGCATAACGATTAAATGTGAGCGAGCAAAGCGAGCGAGCTTGAAAATGTTGACATTTTAAAATCCCCAAACTGCCGTTTGTAGTAAAATGAGTTGTAGTTGTAGTTAGAATTACTAGTTTTAGCTAATAAATTTCCCTATTTGTATTTTATTCATATGAAGAGTTTGTTTGCAAAAACCGATAAGTCCGTATATGCTAAATGGAGATATTTGCGATTGAAGGTCAAGAAAAATAAAGAGAATGGAGATAAGAAAATTTTTGCTTCTTTTGACCATAACTTCAAAAATGTACTTTTATATGTAGTGACCAATATATCATTTAAAAGCTAGTATTTTGTACTTTATGGCAGAGACCGTACTTCAAAATCTTCAAAAATGGACTTATCGTTTTTTGCGAACAAATTTTTCATATATATATATATATTATCTATTTTTATCTATCTGTTAATTTTTTGGGGGCGCTTTTTTTTTTGGGGGGGGGGGGCAAAAAAAAGATCATGGACATTCAGTACAGAAAGAAACATAAAAACAGACCACACATGCAAAAACAAAATCACAGCAGCCTTGTATAACTGCACTAGGCCAAGAGACTGCCATTGAGGAAACGGGACAGCAATGAACAAGGAAATCGCAAGATCGAATGTTTATCTTCCCCTCCCCAGGCATACACCATGTACACAGCAAGCTATCCTTGTCAGCGTGTTTGTATTAATCGTTTCTCTTTCAAATTAAAATGTTCTCCTAATAAATTTGTGTTTGCTCTTCCTTTGTCTCCATACTGTGTGACAGAAGTGCCGTTCAAGCTCTACTTCTTTGCTGAATAAGTCGGGGGGTTTATTATTATTATTACTATTATTATCATCAAGTAATCTAGCGTGACCCCAGTGACTGATGAAATGAAACGAATGAATGATTGGAGTTGTTTGCACTGTGTTTCTCTATAAAGCAGCAGGCGTGATTAGCTGGCTAGTATAAACACAGTATAGAAATTTGACCTTGATTTTTAAGAAACGAAGTATACATTCAATAGCCTCACTGGGAAAAATCTGCAAGGAGACAATTTTACGAAAAGGCGTGGGTGTATTTCTTTATAGAGGAAGCCAAATCTTATGTGAGATTCACAATTTACAGCCACACTTTTCCCTTTAGTTAATTCATTTTTTTTTCTTGCCAGAATGCGATGACTTTGTCAGACTTACATTGTGATATCAACCACTGCGAGAGTTCAACAAAGAGATCGACGCGAAGTGGAACTTCGGTGATTTGGGGTGGAGATTTAATTAATTTGAACTCACTGTTCAGGCAGTTTGGCCCCCGAAAATTATTTGGGCAAATGCACCTCCCAGTTTGGGCATTGCAGATGCCTCCGTTGTAGCATTTATCGCAGATTCCTTCGCAAGCAGGTGGGCCCCATTTGGCAGCGGAACAATCTAAGAGATACAGAAACATACATACAGAGAGGAAGAAAACAGACAGACAGACAGACAATTAATACGACCATACATATATATAGAGAAATATCATAATAGACAGACAGACAGACAGACAATAACGGAATCGGACTCATGGGGGAGGCAAACGAAAGACAGCAAGTAAATTTTGGGCTACAAACAATAAAACGAACCGAAGACAACAAGACAACCACAGTAAATATTAAGATGGAAAATACACTTATGTGTGAGCCGAGGCATTTGGCATTGTGTCTACAGTATGCATGTTATAGTGGTAGAAAAGGATAACAGGATATAAATGCTATATCAGTCACACACGGCCGGATTTCGAAAAGGGTCCATAAGGAATTAAAACTGTATATCGAGCCGTACAGACCCGCATTGACCCGTATCGTTACCCGTGTCAATTCCTGATGGACTCCGGGGGCTACGATACGGCGGTGAAAAAAGTTGGTCATGTTCAAAAGTTTCTCACTGATTTCAATTCCGTATTGGTATCGGAAATGACCCGGTTCGAACCGCATTGACTCGCATCGACCTGCCGCAACCGGCAGCGTAAAACTGTATGGACCCTTGCCGTATACCGCATTGCCTTCAGGCAACGGATGATGACAAGGTTTACTTCCGGGACGGTACGGGTCGAAACGGGTTGACACGGGTCGATAGGGGTCGAAAAGGATTCAGCTAAGGATTTAAAGTGGATTTTTATACGGTTCATTTCAGGTCAATACTGGTCTCGACGGCTCGAACCGGGTATAAATTTTCCGGAATCTGTTCTCTCACAGTCGCTTTGATATAGCTGGTACGTTCTCGCACGACGGATAATCATTATGTATTATGGAAAAGGCGAATTGTAGCAAGAATTCTCTTTAGAGGAATCCCGGTGCTACAGTAGGTTATATCAAAGATTAGAATCATAAAAGTACAACAGTGAATATTTTATCAAAATCAGAAAAAATGGGAAATTATGAAAAAATAAAGTGTCGCGAATTTCTGCAGAACAATTGTCATTCATTTCATTGGAAATGAATAATGCAAATGGTTAGCTGATGATATTATCACTTCCCAATTTTCCATCTTATTATGTACGGGAAAAAAAAAACGACGAATACTTAAGGTTTTTGTTATCGAAGTGTAAAACATGGTCCTATCTCTGTTTGAAGAACTTAAGAATAACGATCAGTTGAATATATCAGGATTTGAGACTTTTGTGTAATTGCGTTTTGAGAAAATTACAGCATCACTACTGAAAATCTAGTGAAACATCAGAATGTCTTACCACCCTTATTTTTCATTCGATTTTGATCAAATTTTCATTATCCTTTTTATTAGACCACCTCAACTGCGCTGGATATCACCTATAAAGATGCAATTCCACAAAGTCTAAGTTGTGTTAGATAACAAAATACATTAAGTCAAACTGAGTAGTGATTTCAAATCTTTTACCAGTGAACTTCACATTATCTCTTTTTTAGAGAGATATATCATGTTGTAACCATCCACATACGCAAATTAGATGCAGAAATTCAGTACATCTTTCAAGAAAATACGTTGCAGTTGTGGAATTGAACTCGTTTTCTCGACCATAAACATTGTTTTCGTTTCACAAAGCACGTACGTGCTATGTGACTGTTGAGAACGATTTGAAAAGAAAACACCTAACGCAAATCGATTGTTTTTGTTAACGTTCGACAAGCTGATTTACTTGTAAACCATAATGATTATTCCGCAACACATCGAATCTCAATTGATGGACTGAATCTTGTGGGTACAGTTAACGTTTAGCTGTAGGACCAGAGTTTGGGGGTGTGTGTTTGCGTGTTTTCACTTTATTTTTATTGCATAGTATCCTAATATTTCTAATTACCCTGAAGAAGTTTATGTCATCCGTGGAATATTACGATAACGATTTCACGATTGATATACTTTTGAATGCCGATGACGATTCTTTCCATTTTCAAATCATCGACTTCATGTACTACATTTTTGAAATAAGGGATTTTAAAAAAAATGAAAAGAAAACAAAAAACCCAAACTAAACAAAACAAGAAACCCAAAATCGGGGGAAAATGTATTTTACATTAGGTATACCAAGTGCGGGATAACGAATCTTATTTCATTTTTGGAATTACGAACCTTCGGAATACCAAACTGTAACCAAGTTACTATAACGAGCGTGCATAGGTTACATCACCTACCTCGCACAATTAGCCTATACAGGGCACCTCTTCCTTCGTGGCGCGTGCCGTTATAATAGATTTCGTAAATCCCAGCGTCAGATGACTTAATGGAGTCGTTGAAACGGTACACCTCGCTACCTTCCATTGGTGGTCCGCCGTTCTTCCTCCAAAATATACGAGAATCTTCCAGAGGAGTGGTGACTGCCATCTCAATAGCAACTCCCGTGTCGCCAACATTGACCGTTCGCGTTACCAACTCGTCCGCGGACATGAAATACGCTTTTTGAGAGGAATCGCGAGAAGCGAATGAAAGTATTGTTGTTGACGTTGCATGCTATCAAGAGGAAATCGTGTTTGTCTGTGTGTGTGCGTTTCTTCGAGGGGCACTTTTATATCAAAACCATATTATGCTTACCAGATGTTATACCAGTATATGAAAATAACTAGTTATGATAACAGGACTATTTGCCTTGATATTACACAGACAAAGATGAGGAGGTCGGCGGTTTACCGACATGAACTTTTTATATTCATTACCAATTGCGTGTTCTGTGTACGCCTACCAGGTAGCAGTAAAGGAACCCCGACATTGTAAAGAATGTATAACGAACTTCATTTCATGTTCGGACAAAAAAACCTTCGGAATAATGAACATTCATCTTTTAAATGAAAAAAAAATATAATGAAATTTAGGAAAAGGTTATTAAATATAAGTTATTGATAAACATGTATTTACTTTTTCTTCAATTCTCTATTTATAATAATATTGTATGTCGATTTATGTAAAATTTGTATTTTGTTTCTTTCTACATGCTTTGCTTACTACACTGACACTCTTGAAAAGAAAACAAATAAAGTGAAATATATGACTTGACATGAAATGAAATAAAATGAAACGAAATGGAATGAAAAAATGGAATGAAATGAAATGAAAATTGATTTCGGAGGAGGTATCGTGGAGTACCATTTCATAGGACATAATTCACTTGTAATGTACATATCATACAACAATCATAAGGCGCAAGCAGACAAAAAAGAAATAATACCATCTTCTCTTTGGAAAAATGTGGAAACGGTGGTGCCTCCGCGTCGACAGAAAAATGCTCCAAAACCGTCCTCGGTCCAGTCACTGGAGTCCAGGAATTCCACCAGGTAGGACGGATTGTCCGAGTTCCGGTGGAACCTGCCCGGTGGAGAGTCGCGCGCTGTCTCGCTGGGAATAGGCGCCGTTCTACCAGTTTCAAACGGGATACCATCTTCGCCCTTGTTGGGGTAACACTGGAAGATTGAAGTGTCACTTGTAGACTGTACGTCATAAAAATTTATCCCGAGTATGGTTAAATGGACGTCTTCTGTAACAACAACAATAAAAAATCAAGCTGGTAGAGGAAAAACAGTTAAATTCGTGATTGCGTGTTGGGAAGCATGTGACAAAAACTCAAGGCTCATCAAGAGAAAACTTTATATTTGGTTTTAGGGACAAGGTATTTTCCCCTCTCACTCTCTCCATTTTTTCTTTCAGCTTCTTGCGTTTTGAAACTGTGTTTACCTACTATGAAGGTTGTTTCAATCTCCTTCGAAAAGTATATGCTTGTATGTGCACTATAATATAGACCACTTATATTGCATGATTATATATGTGTGCAAGTCTCTTTCCCCATTGTGCTAACACAATGTATAATTATTTCCCCGCCCTGACACTCCCTTCCAAACATATTTATACAGGTAGGTTTTCTGGGCTGCCACGTGTTCAAGCAAGAGCTCATTTTTGCAGTCCTTCAGCATAAAATTTGGTAAAATTTGGCTAGATTTAGTAAAACAATAACATAAGTTTTTTTGACGGAATATATGAAGAGTTTGTTTGCAAAAACCGATAAGTCCAGTTTTGAAGATTTTGAAGTACGGCATCTGTCATAAAGTACAAAATAATACCTTTTAAATGATATATTGGTCACTACATATAAAGGTAGCCATATATTAATTAATTATGTTATACCTTTGGAACCTACATCATACAAGCTTTGCTTTTTAGTAGGTTCCTCATTACACGTCACTTATTTATGAAATGTAGAATACGGAACATGAATGAATGTGTATAATATTATATATATATATATATATATATATATATATATATGTTCAGAATGATAAATCAAACAAGCACACAAACAAAAAGAAAATACACGCCATTCCTCCAGAACTAATACGAGGAGTGAGTCGGATATAAGCAGTAGGACCAATTGTTATTATATCATCGTAACATGGGATGTGTTATGATAATGTCATATAAGATGAGCTACCGATCTACCCGTCTCACAAGCCCCTGATTTAGGAAGAAACACATTCTTTTTTTTTCTTGAAATTGATTCGAAAAGGGGAAATCCCTCCAATCAAATAATGCGTGTTCTGCGTTAACTTATACCTCTACGGCTGTGGAAATCTTTACGCGGAAGTCTGATAACCCAACCTAGTTTAGAAAAAAAAAAGGTACGTTGTAATGATAAAAATGTATCTGTATCAAGGATACCTAATTCATAGAGATAATCCGTCTGTTCTGGTTCTGTGCACTTTTCCTTTTCTTTTCTGTTTTCTTGTAAAAGCTTTTCAGCAGGAAACATGGACCACTTTAGTGTGTACTCTATAATTTATACAGTGCGTATCAAAAAGGTAATCCAACTTTGGAGGCTTATTATTTCATAATTGTCAGCTATGGAGTACGCAGTGTCAATTGTAAGAGAATGGGAAGGGAACCCTTCTTCTTTCCATTGATACCTAATTAATTTGACAGTTGTCACGCATGGCTAAGCACTTGTCCTTAAAAGACAACAATGCCAACTACTATTATACAACTAACATTTGTGCTCTCCACAGCTGACAATCATGAGATGGGAGCCCCCCAAAGTTGGATTACCTTTTTTTTTCTTTCTTTCTTTCGCTTTTTTTTTTTGATACGCACTGTATATGCCAAAGTCTCAGATCAAATACAAGAAGTCAAGGTTATCAACTTCATCGACGTTTTTTTTTTCTGTTTGGCAAACAAAACAAAAAAAACGCCATGATTTTCGCAGTCATCATACAGTGCAAGTCATGTGAGGAGATATCCTCGAAAATCAGTAATCATGAACCACATGCCTGATGTACAGGGAGGCATTTTGTAAAAATACGTTATCCATCCGCCGTGCTTTGACTTGTGCGAATAATGGGCACCATGGGTGGTGAGCATGCATGAATGAATGTACATAGTAAGTCTTGTGCATAATGGGATACAGCATGTTTTTCATGAGATCGTGAGGTTTATGATACACACACCCCCTCCTTTATCTGTTAAAGATTAATAACGGCCTTCTTTTGTTGAAATTAATGGGGAAAAAAGAAATGTCAGCTATCAGTGGAAATTTTCCAAACCACTTATAGAACCTGGGATACAGTGTTTTCCTTCTCCCGCTTAAAGGAGAAAATCCAGTCCAAGTATAAGTTAGTCTGATAAGATAGAGTGAAATATTTTTAGTTCAAAGACAAAATTGATTGAAATCGGATGAAAAATAAGGAAGTTATGACATTTTGAATTTGTGCTAATACTGCGGAAACAGTTTTGAAACGGTCAATAAAATGAATATGCAAATGGCCAAGTGAACATGTCATCCCTTCACAACTTGCCATGTAGTTTGTATAAAAAAAGTTCTAAAATTCCCAGTCTTTCATTCAGACGCAATTATGCCCGAGGCTCAAATCCTGATATATCTAATCACTATTCTGAAGTTATTTAACCAGGAATAACATCATGTTTCACGCTTCAATGACAGAAACATTGAATTTTCGTTATTTTTTGTACACGATCAAAGAGAAATTGTGAGTTTATGACATGGTCAGCTCACTCATTTTCATGGTCATATCCACTGCTCAAGAACTGTTTTGTAGAAATTAGCAAAACTTCCAAATTTTACAACTTCCCTATTTTTCATCCGATTTCACTCATTTTTTTTTTTTTTTTTTTTGTTGAACTCGTAAACTTACTTTTTTATAGATGTACTTATTGGACTGGACCGGTGAGTTTCCCCTTTGATGTATCTTCGGCATTTTATTGCAATCAGTTAAAATCGCATCTTTATTCATGTACTCATATACTCACGACATAATCAAAAGATATCACAGGCATAGCCCCAGCATATTCTTGCCCCTCATAGTTTCCTAACATTCGAATTGAATTTAGTCAAAATGCTACACTGTTAAACATCGGTGTTAGATTTAACACCACGGGTGTTAAATCTAACACCGATCAAACTTCAATAAAGGACCACACCCACAGGTGTTAAAAATGCACGGTGATGGTGTTGAAAAGTGTTCACCTGACACTTCGTGGTGTTAATTTGACACTGTACCTGGTGTTATTTTGACACTGTACTGGTGTTAATTCAAAAATGACACCACATGGTGTTGATGTGATATTTGTTGGTGTTAATATCAATGGTTTAACACCCGTCCAGCTTCAATAACAGACCACACCAGCTGGTGTTACTTTGGTGTAAATTTATTTTCACATTTTTTCAAAAATCGAGTATTTTAATGTAAAATTCTTGATCGTCTTGTTTAAATTAAAAATCAACAAGAAGTGCAGTTACTAAGAAACTCTTCAAAAAACAGTTTAAAATTTGGAAATGACACCCGTTGGTGTTAATTTAACACCATAAATGAGCACCGAAAATTTAACACCAGCTCGGTGTTCACTATTTAACACCGGACTTTTTGCAGTGTATATTCTATTTCTGGAAAAGCGAAATAAAGATTACTCACTCATCTTTATAAAATTCATTCTGTTTGGTTCAATTTGTGTGTACTTTTTTGTTCATGGTGGTAGTGATGTTGTTGTTGTTGTTGTTGTAGTTGTTGTTATTATTATTATTATTATTATTATTATTATTGTCGTTGTTGTTGTTGTTTGGGATGTTCAGATAGGCCTATGTATTGCAGCATCTGTATAGCCCTTCATGCATGAAATTGACGTCAATATGTTAGACTCTGACATTTGCCGCAGTGAATGAGACTAAAAGAAATATTACGTGTTTAAAATGAATATAAATTTGGCTCGGTATTGATGGAGTGTTTGAAAGTTTGTAAAGTGATGTAAACTATTGAGGAAGAGAGAATTTGCGGTAACCATGGTAATAACATGTGGCTGGACATTGCTTGAAAGGATAGTAGGATTGAAAGTCAAGTACATCTTCATGATTGCCTTGACAATTCATTTCATTTCATATCATTTTTTCTATTTCCAACGAAAAATTATACACACCCTTAAAGCATAACGTAATTGCATGAAAGGAAAGTTTTAGTTATTTTTTTTTCATAATGGCTCGTGAATTGTTACATGATAACATAAGTTTATGCAAAGTCTAATAACGTGTACTAAGGTAGTACTGCTGAAAAAAAAGTCCCCTCCGGAAAAAGAAAGAATGAACAAGAGCTCACAAGAGTGAGCAATCTTTAATGCAGAACAAAAAGAACAAAAAATGAGAACAAAAGCGCTCTCTGAATGCAATGTGCCGCATTCAGGAAAACGCAGAAATTAAAGAGGGGGTGGGAAAACGAGACGTTACAGAAGGTAACAATACAGAAACAAGGGACGAGCATGAGGTGTTGTATTGTGGGGGGTTCCATCTTGCGTATCGCTTTGATAGTCAGGTCCTGTGGGGGTAAAATGACAATGTGGGAGTATTTCTCTCTGGGAAAAGACAACGGGGGTACTCCACAAAGCATGACAAACACCTATTGCCAGTTAGCCGGAGTAGGCCCTACATTATCTTACACAACGCAGAATTGCCTGGTTTCAGTCATGAAAGAAGAGGCAATAAATGATTTTTGCGTCTAAATATGGAAGATGTAGATATGCGAATGTCAACTCGTATCAAACTGATGACCCTAAGATGAGACTTGGTAATGGATTCGAAGAGATTTCTTTACGGTATCTTGCAACTTGAGGGCGTTAAAAGTGAGTACACATTTTATGTTAACATCAAAGGACTTCCGAAACATGGGACCACTACAGACAAAACAGATTTCTGTAAAAACTATGCGTGTCACAGGTAAATGAAATCAATTCGATTTGCGTTCTGGGTATTGTATGGATGGATTTGTTTGGGGAAATCATTGTATAGTATTGGTTGAGATGGGGCCTCAGGTTTCTTATACTTTTGTGAGATAATGAGAAACCTCTTATGAAAATTCTCTGAAAGAGAAAATCAAAGTTTATTTGATGAACATCACACACTGGTTTTGAAATGGCGGAGATATCCAAAACCACGTCTTGATAAAGGGTGGGACCAAACTTTTATTATGACCACTTTGTTTTATTTTTTTTTTTGAAATCTCAGCGATTTAAAAAGCGATTTCATCAAATAAACTTAGAATTCCCATTAGAATTGTGTGATCTTTCATATTCAATAAACTGGTTTCTCATCTCTCAAACAGAATCCGAAGCCCACATCTTAATCAAAACTCTACCTTCATTGTTGTTTCATCTTAACATTTGACCAAATTTAAAGAAACACAAATCATTCATCTTGATAATTTTGTTTTCCGAATAATTATATTATCATATAACAGTGATTGCATCATGGAAAAAATAAATTGAATGGCATAAGTCTAACCCAAAATCATACAGCGTGAAAGAATGCGACTTTCACATATTTTCAGTCAACATTTTGTTTGAAGGAACACTATGCAAATTCAGCACAACAATGTTTAATGAATTGATGATAAAATCAATCACCCCACTACTATCCAACTGCATGCTTTTAACACTACAATGTATATTACCGTATTCATAAAATCATATATTTGACCAGTCCTGAGCAACAACGACAACAACAAATATATGCGTATATGTGTGTATGTATATATATATATATATATGTATATATATATTATATACATATGCATTATATTATATATATGCATTATATATATATATATATATATATATATATCCATTAACCCCTAAAGAACGTCAATACTCTGTTCATACAACACAACAATTATATTTATTTTCACACAAAGGTTGTGGTGGTATGTCATTAAAGATTTGTCTGCTTTGGTGAAAGTTATAAGAAATACAACCAATTTGTGCAGGTCTTTGATTTTTGTAAAATACGTCATTAAAGGGGTGACATATTTCTGGTTGAGACCTGGCTTCAGGTTGTCAACTTTCTTATGATGGAAATTGGTTTTGAAATGTCTGACCTATCAAAAACCAAAGCGATTCTAAGTAACTATATGACCCATCTTTTTATTATTTGTTTCTGCATGGATATTTCAGCCATTTCAAAATCTGTTTTAATCGAATAAACTTTGAATTCCTCTAAGAATGGTATGTTCTGTAGCATTTCGTAAGTGGTTTCTCAATATCTCGCAAAAAGTTAAAAGCTTAGTTCTCATCTCCACCAATACTGTATCACTTTGAATCTCATATTACTGTTTCGCGAACATGTGCATTTACTCTCATAAGAAAATTTAGAATTTTTCCCACCACGTCCAGAGGTTTCATCGAGTCTACCATTTTCTTTGATCAATTTCATTTAACTTATCGTAAAACAAAACAAAAAAAAACCCTCGAACACTGATCGCCGCTGTCAATCAGATTCGTTGCATCTTGAATGTGAGTGAACGCATGGCGTTATCAAAGCACCCAAATGTAGCTTTCTCCCATGCATAATAGTGTCCTACCGTAAAGTCATTATGAACATTCTATACCCCGATAGGACTTTGGTGATTGAAGTTCACTGTGTGCAGATACGCAGAGGCAAACGTCATGATCTTACCTTGTGAAGAAACGTACTGGAGGCAATTCAGGGCGTTGACTGCAATGGCTAGCACGAGTGTACTCCCCATGTTAGAAAGCTCTTATTTCAGCCAGTGGAATTCTTTGACCTTTTGTCACCTTTGACCTTGCTACAACACATTCAACAAAGACCCTCTTTTGTCCTAATTCCAACCAAAGCGATTAGAGGGTCGCCACGAATCATGGTCCGGAGCCTATCCATCCGCAAGCATGAAGCCACCGCGAGAATCGTACCTTTGGCAGACCTGTCATGTCCTACATAAACATTCGCAGCAACAATCAGCCAATTAGAGGAGCTGTCTTCGGAAAAGCTTTTACGTGTGCGCAGAGACGTATGACCATGGCGGCACCATTTTTTACTTATTTGGCAGGCGATACCGAACACGTGAGTATTTCGACGTATTGTTCAGTGTAACAATGCGTCTATGGATCGGATAACTGTATTCAAAAGCTTTCAGCAATAATATTGATACTTTGCACTTAGAGTGACTGTTGCAGTTTACGCTATTCAAATTCATATGCAGCTTTACAAATTTAAACATATCTTCTTCTTTTTTCTCCGTCGGTGATGAAACCATCATTTCTTCTAATTTGGTTGAGAAGTTAGACACTGGGCGCCATCTTCAATTCCTTGACGAAACATCCTTATGTGCATTGTCGATACCTATCTTTTTATTTTCTGAAAAATCTGATTCAAAACAAATGTCCTTCGTATACGTATTTGATGAAACCAGATACAATTCGCACCAACACAGTCCAGGTGAGTTTTTTAATGGACTCAGTGTCAAGAATAGGTGCGCAATTTAGCATATGAACATTTTTGTTTGTTTCTTTTCTGTTTTTGTTCATGCTCATGTTCTTTGTCATGCTACAGTCACACACGGCCGGGTCACTAAACGGATTTGATCCGGGTGAAAATGAGCCGGAGTAGTCTCGGAATGGAGGGTAATGCTACAGTCACACACGGCCGGATTTCGAACCGGGTCCATGCGGAATTAAAAACGTATTGACCCGGTTCTAGCCGTATAGAGACTCGGACTGAGCCGTATCGAACCGTATAAAAATCCGCTTTAAATCCTTAAGGCCCCAGTCACATATTATAGTAATGCTCTGCGTCCGGAGTTACGTCCAAAAAAAAGTCATTTTTCCTGCGGACTCTCGCGGATCCCTTGCCATCGCAAGAATTTTTTTTAAATAAAAAAAATACGGCAAAAATGCAGAAGATACGGACAGATACGATCAGATGCGGACACCTGCGTCCACTTGCGGATAATCTTACGAATTGACACCTTATTTTTTTTTTCGACTTGCGTAAGCTTCCGAATACTTCTGAATACTTGCGAAGAGTTACGGATAGTTACAGATTGTTATGAATTATATGGAAAATGTGGTTTTCTCTGACGATCCCTGCTCAGTTAGTGTATTATGACGACAAGGTTTTCACATATCGGACTGTCTTATATTGTACACTATATAGGGAAAAGCTGAAATCATGTCACGTACAACTTGTGAAGACTTTTCGCATTCCTTTAATTCGTTTTACAGCAATAGAAGAAAAATGAAATTTGAACTCTAACTTTGAATTGATTTTGTCCATCTCAAATATATACGTCATCAATGTCTAGTATACATAGCATATCTGTACCACAAATAAAATATAGTATAGATCGATAAGTTCCACAATAGAGTAAGAAAATCAAATTACCGTCATGGAATAGAAAAAGAAAAATTTTGATTTAGCTGTAATTGTGCATCAATCGTCATGACTTAATACTGGGTTATTTTAAGGAGACTGATATAACAAAGTTACCGTAATGCTTGATAAGTTTCCATATGGACGTCGAATAGAACATCCCTCCATTTCCAAAATACAAAACAAGAATGTAATACAAATTCCATGGAGTGTAAAGTGGTTAAGACTTTATAGAAATACAGTCGTTCTCATTTTATATAGTTTACCTATAATGTAGGCAATACGAAACTATGAATTGAATTGAATTGAATTACTGACAATGCACTGGTCTTGCACTTGAGACACAGTGAACAGTTCCAGCTGTTTATTTTCATATTTCACATCATATCTGTACATGTACTTAACAAAAAAGAAACAAAAATACAAACAAGCAAATTTTAACAAAATACAAAATATGATGTAAGGTTGGTCATTACAAGAAAGTGTGTCAGCATAAAAGACAATTCTCTATTAACATGTGAAATACGAAGGAATCGGAAAAGCAAAGCTTGTAACCGCGTGTTCCAGGAAAAAAAAAGTATCAATGTAAATTCGTTTTGCAATGGAGATAGGACACAAAGTACTAATGAAGAAACTATTTTGAAAGCTAAACCAGCAAGGTACAAAGAGCACAAGAAGTAAAAGAAAAGAGAAAGAAAAAAAGAGAAAAGGAAGAGAATAAGTACTGATTGATAAAAGATACTTAAAAAATACACTGGTATACGTGCATGACCTTTCTACAATCTGTTTCATAACAAATACAATGTTCAAAGTATGAGTACATTATAGCGCAGTATAATGGGAGCATACAAACACGAGAAAAGCTGAAACCAGAGGTAAAGCAAACGTACACTTAAAGTTGATCTGCCATGCATTGAAAGAGAATAATATAAAATAACAGGTTACATAAATTTAATCAGACATGTTATACTCATTAAGTAACATTAATTTGAGTTTTTGTTTGAAAGTAAACAGAGAAGAACATTTGACTATCATATCTGCGGGAAGATCATTCCAGAGTTTGGGTCCGGTGAAAGCAAAATTTGTTTTTTGAGCAAAGAGTGTGCGAGTACGTGAAAGGTGAAACGAATCCCTTTGCCTAGTATAAGTGGGGTATGCAGGAACCGCATAGTTTTTTCTGAAAGATATGCATAAATATGTCGGGCAAGTCGTTGGCTGATAACTGGTACATAAATGTGCCTAAGTTGTATAAAAACAAATCAGCATTTTTAAGGAGTCTGTTTTCAAAGAAGAAATAATGCGTGTGAGAATAAAAACCAGCTAAATTGACTGAACGAATAGCCCGTTTTTGTATTTTGAAAATTTTCTCAATGTGTGATTTCGTACAATTCCCCCAGGCAAGTATAGGCCTGTACCGAAGAATTACTGAATAACATAAATAGTTTTATTTACATTGCGAGATAACTTGTTTCCTTGAATCCACGTTTGAATTGACTTTAACTCTCTGTTCACTTCGTCTAAAAGGGTTGTTGGGATACCATGTGGAATCATCGGCAAAAAGAAGGAAGGACAAAACATCAGATGAGGTTTTGAAATCATTTATGTAAAGAATAGCCAAAAGCGGACCCAAAAGAGATCCTTGAGGGACCCCGCAAGAGAGTTGTTTTTTTTTTTCAAACTAGAACTAAAACCTTTAATACTATGTACAAACTGTTTCCTGTTGGTTAGATAGCTCCTGAACAAGTAAAAGGCCTTTCCACGTATCCCGTAGTGCGAGAGTTTATATAGCAAAATATCGTGATCGATCTATATAGTGTCAAAGGCCTTGGACAGGACAGGTCCAGGAATAATATAATTATCAATTCAATCATTATGTGATGAATCGTCAATGGCGTGGGCGATTTTGTCGATAAAAGCAAGCAGAGCGTGAGTAGGGGGGCGGTTTTTTTTCTAAATCCAAATTGAGAGTCACAAAGAATATTGCATTCATGTAAAAACTTAATTACACGAGAATATATCGAATGTTCAAGAATCTTGGAAATTGTGGTCAAATGGGAAATTGGACGATAATTACTTAAATCTTCTTTTTGTCCATTTTTTATAAACTGGAGCCACTTAAGCCATTTTCATTTGACTAGGCACTGTACCAGTGAGAAGGAACAAATTCAATATTTATGTTAAAGGAGACAAAATTTTGGATATTACATTTTTCAGTAAAACAAAAAAAAAACACGCAATGCCATCATGTCCAATACTCTTTTTTGCTTTGTGAACTACGTCTTTCACCTCATATTCTTGGATGGGAGTAATGAACACAGTTTGGGGATTTAGATTAGTTAGGAAATAACGAAATTCTTTATCTGTTGCAGGGATATTACCAGCAAGACTGGAGCCTAAATCAACAACAACAACAACAACAACAACAACAACAGCAACAGCAACAATAAAGATCATTAAACGCAATCGCTACTTGTTCAGGATTTTGGATCAGAATATCGGCCATGTCGAAATATTTCCTTCACTTGTTTCGATCTATCTTTAACTCGGAGAACTTCATTAATCACCTTCCACGTACCCTCTTGGTATCATTTTTTTTTTTTGTGAAGATCAAACTGCCTTGTGAAATAATTCTTGTTAGCAAGTCTCAGAGAAGTTGTAAGAATATTGCAATAACGAACATATTTCCTCTTCGTATTTTCATTTGGATTCCTTTTGTATTTGCAAAATAAGTTATTCTTGTCATGATATTGGGTGACCCAAGGCATTCTTGGTGCTCTTTTATAAGTAGAACGAGTGGATTGTCGTAAAGGAATAGTTTCAGCATACTCTCTCAAGTTCACTATGCTGTGAACTTGAGAAAGTATACTTTAACCACGGAGCATACACCTGCAGGTACATGGGAGTCCTTGACCTTTAACCTCTCTCATTGTTGATTTCTATCAAATTTCATTTCTCTTTATGTGAGTTTTTCTCAAGTACCAGAAATTATTTAATTTCAAGCAACTCGAATAATGTGTGGAATTACGAACGCTAGATGCATATTGATAATGTAGGCCTATGTCTTCACGCGAACAGCATTCCTCCTCATCTCCAGCATCTTCTATAAACTTCAGAATGTTCTTTGTGCTTTTTCTTTTTCACCCTATCATTTGTACATCCATAAATTTCATTTATCATATTTTGTAATATTGACATAAAAAATGTAGGCCTACTTATATTTTATGTGAAAATTGTGTTTACAAGTTCTGTTGGAGATGGAAAAAAAAATGAATGAATGAATGAATGAATGAATGAATGAATGAATGAATGTATTCTACAACGTAGGTTTTATCCAATGTCTGTGGAAATGTCACGTTGAAGAGAGGGCGGCCTGTACAATGCATGCCATTTTGGATAAAGTGAATGACGTTTTATGGCCTCTGTTTACTCTTTCTTAGTTTATATTTATCTATTATATGTATTCAATTCCGTTATTTTATGCCTTTACCTAATTGCACATTTATCTATTTATTTATTTATTTATTTACTTATTTATTTATTTATTCATTATTATCATTATCATTCATTCATCCATATTCATTCATTCATTCATTCGTTCGTTCATTCATTCATTCATTCATTCATTCATTCATTCATTCATTCATTCATTCATTCATTCATTCATTCATTCATTCATTCATTGTTTATCTACGTTCTCTCATTTCATTCCTTTATAATTCATTCATTTTTAGTGGGCGGGGTGTTTCGTTGTGTTTACCTCTCTTCCATTCATGGGCAGTGCGTGCGAATGCGGGCACCCTTCACGTAATACTAGTAAGGCCTACGACAGATCGTGAGATTTCCCGTGCGCGTCGTCCCCAGGGTCGTTGTCTGGATGTCAAAGGTCAAGGGGTTACAGCAATCATCCAATAATCCTCCACACCACCACACATGTGTGTGGTGGAGCTATGATCACTGCATAGAAACCACATCACACAGGAATTACGAAGCGCCTGAGATGAGCTGCATGCACGCGCACACCATCGTAACCACTCTGCATCCAGTCTACTAGCCCAGTACAGAAGATCTTCATCATGGCCATTATTCCAGAGCCTCTCATCCACTTATTCGCAACTCTTGGGCTATTCACGACGATCTACGCCTCGACAAAAGTTTTTCTTTCAATTCTGAGAAATGTGAACACCTTTTTCTTGGCCGGTCCCTTGGGCTTGGGGACTAACCCTGCTCGTCAGGGGAAATGGGCAGGTAAGATTTGTAATCTTTCATGCACTTTAGGGCCCTGTACTACTTGAGTATGTAGGCTGTATTATCGCATATCGGTGCAATACATGCAAATGAAAGTAGACACTCCATTCTACATGGAGCCAAACCTATTACCGTTTCGGTGGTAGCTCCATGATTCTACCTGCCGCCGCGCCGTAGCCCCAATCAAGCATTGTAGAACTAGAAATAATGGGGAAATTACAGAATACCGGTTTTGCCTCATATAAATTAGCATATTGGTGCGTATAAGAGCCGCCGGAGGCGGGGCCGAAGGCCCCGCCTCCGGCGGCTCTCCCTTAGAGATGAATTTCAGCCCGAAGGGCTGAAATTCATCTTTCCCGTCGTCTGGGGCCCCCAAAAAGCCCGGGAACGGAACGGCCTTCAAAAAGTAGGTTGACCACACAATTTTTATGAAAATTGCGTGGTTTCGGAGGAAAACTGCTCTAAATCAAGATAACTCGAGTAAATCGTTGATAAAGAAAATCGAGCCGATTTTGACGGAACTATTTTAAAGGTGATGACGTCATCACAGCTAGCAGCTCTTCTTCCTTTCACTCTTTTCGACACAAGTCATTCACGATCAATCACACTACACACTACTGTAGTTTGGCAAGGCAGCGCGTATACGCGTATTGTCAAGAGACAAGTGCGCACTCAACTGCTATAGAGATCTACGTATTGTACACTGTACTAGTAAACATGCGCGCGTTCTGCAGACTCAATACGCGCTACCACTGCACACGTACGCATCATAAGCTGTTGTGTGTAGGTACAGGTACTGTTGTACGACTGCATAGAGTCAACATGGTGGGCTGTCAAGAGCACCCACACAGTGCGTAAGCTCTACTGTAAACTAGCACCAGCAATTAGATAAGTGATTGTTTTCTAGTCTCACCTAAATTGCTATCGATTTCTGTGATACGGACTATCCTCAACTCCTAAAAACGTGAGTATTCATCGTAAATTCGGGTAAATTTTAACGGCTAGTCTAGACTAGCATCGTCAGGATCTAGAACTACATTATTCGGGGGACACCCCCGAAACCCCCAACAACGTAAGATACCACACTTCTCACCGCACAGATCAAGGAAAACACACGTAAACAAATGCAATCGTCGGCAGCCGAATCACGGACCGTATCGCAGATCGGATTAATATTTCAGATGGTTGCTATCGGCAAGCGTAATTACGCTCTTTTCAGAGCGATTTGCGCTCTCCGTGATTGGTTGCCGGTATTCTGTAATTTACCCGAAATAATAATAATAATAATAATTGTTTTGGATATAAACTCCAAATTTTATTGTCCAAGAAAATGGAAATTCATTTTGCCCAATTGATCGTGGGCCCGGCCCGGCAGCCACTGAGCAGCGCCAGATCAGTCCGGGAAACCCGCTCATGAGGACCGCCCCCGCGTACGAGGATGGTCCCTCCTCATGAGGACCTCCCCCCGCCTCATGAGGCCCCCCGGGGAACGCCTCATGAGGCCCCCCATTCACTTCTTATTCATCTCACATCTGACGTATAAATTGTCGCAACTTTGCACGGTGATTTTTTGTTACACACACATGTCCACTATCCATGATGAAAAGAAGAAAAAATCCTGTCTGTTTTTGTTTTTTTTAATCGAGTTTTAATCACCCGATGCAGAGCGCCCATCAAAACACGGGCGCCAGCGCGTTCGCACAATGCAAGACTGCCGCACCTAGCGGCCTGATCCGACTAAATATTTTCGATGCTTTTTTCTGTGGCTCTCACCTCTCCGCGCACGAATTAGCCTCGTGAAGCTGAAGTCTGACATCTTTTTACACAAATTCGTAACGAGAAAAATTAAATCAGTACTAACCTGATCTTGTCCATATATTCCAAATTACTATTCCACACTGATAGAGTAGGTGGGTAGATGACATACTCCAGTTTGTTAGCAAAATAATCACTTTGTAGGTACATGTATGACGAGTTCACTTTCTTCGTCAATTCCGCCCACGATTCCGCGGCCCGCTTACCGTTTGGGCGCTTTCTCTGGAATCATCCCGCGACGCGACGTACGTCGCATCACATCACGCATCCAGCACATACCAGTCTGGTACTTAGTATGTGCTGGATGCGTGATGTGATGCGACGTACGTCGCGTCGCGGGATGATTCCAGAAAAAGCGCCCAAACGGCGGAATCGTGGGCGGAATTGACGAAGAAAGTGAACTCGTCATACCTACAAAGTGATTATTTTGCTAACAAACTGGGAGTATGTCATCTACCCACCTACTCTATCAGTGTGGAATAGTAATTTGGAATATATGGACAAGATCAGGTTAGTACTGATTTAATTTTTCTCGTTACGAATTTGTGTAAAAAGATGTCAGACTTCAGCTTCACGAGGCTGATTCGTGCGCGGAGAGGTGAGAGCCGCAGAAAAAAGCATCGAAAATATTTAGTCGGATCAGGCCGCTAGGTGCGGCAGTCTTGCATTGTGCGAACGCGCTGGCGCCCGTGTTTTGATGGGCGCTCTGCATCGGGTGATTAAAACTCGATTTAAAAAAAAAAAAAACAGACAGGATTTTTTCTTCTTTTCATCATGGATAGTGGACATGTGTGTGTAACAAAAAATCACCGTGCAAAGTTGCGACAATTTATACGTCAGATGTGAGATGAATAAGAAGTGAATGGGGGGCCTCATGAGGCGTTCCCCGGGGGGCCTCATGAGGCGGGGGGAGGTCCTCATGAGGAGGGACCATCCTCGTACGCGGGGGCGGTCCTCATGAGCGGGTTTCCCGGACTGAGATCGACGTTGCTCTAACAGTTAGGTCATTTTCAACTGTTGAACGGCACGCAAGGTAGCAGCAACTCCCATCTTTTAACGTCTTTTGGTATGACGCGGCCGGGGTTTGAACCCATGACCTCCCGATTGTGAGGGCAGCCACTCTACTCACTGAGCCAACACATCGGTACTAAATTTATCTAGATTCTAGAACATCGAAGTAATAATATCAATGGGCTCGGTCGACAGAGCAGAATGTGCATGTGCATGTGTCAATCAATGTCTTGCCTAACGTTTGATGAGTTGTTGCCACTAATACCGGGATTAAAATGGCTTTTAACTTGGTAAGAATGGAAGAAAACAAAAAGAAACAATAAAAATTAACAAACAAATCAGTGGGGTATAATCTTTAGAACTAATTGTTTACAAGGGCTAAGGGTCTAGATTAAAATTAGGTCTACTTTTGGCAAATATTCATAAGAGTAAGATTGCATTTGTCCCTACTGTACTAACAACAATTATGCTATATATTTCGCGGGGGTTTTATTTTCGTGAATTTCGCGAGTCGGGAGCTATTCGCGAATTTAACAACACGCGAAAATATTACCTTCCAAAATGAATCCTTTGCGTTGATGATACGAACATTTCAGTACTAGCATACCATGTCACGGCCCTCTTTGGTCACGGCTTACTTACCGAACAGACCATACTGGCTAAGCTTGTTTACGCACGTCCACGTCTACTTACAAATACTATAGAGAGCCAATCCATTATCGCAAGGGGACCACTCATCAGAAATCTAGCGCGATGGACTTAACCACTTCAAAAATGTTGAATTCTAACTTACTAGTTCGCAGAGTTTGGCAAGTCTTTTTCATGCAGTGTATAACTAGTATCATTCTTATTTGCTAGTAAGTTGAAAATTCACACTTTCTTTGCCACTTCATATTTTCTCTGGTCCCCCAATCGCGAATTTAACCACTCGTGAAAATGTGTGACAGCGGCAATTGGCGAAAATTTATGTACGCGAAAATTATAGCGTATACAGTATACTAGCCAGCCGGTTAGCCCGACCAGACACCATCAAATCATGCAGAGCACGGCGTCACCGTCGCGTTTTTACAGTGACTGTACAGATTGTTCCCTAACTAAACTTTACTGCCTGAATGTAGCATAGATTCTAGTTCATGTGTTTCTTCCTCAAAGCGATGGGTGTGGGACTAGTTAAGAACCAATTCCAGCCCAGGAAACCTGCTCACGAGGAGGGATCGTTACAAGCAAGAGCCCCCGCCACAAACAGGTTTCCCGGACTGAATACAACTCCACATTGACTATCCTGTTCTGTCCTGTGAAAGACTGTGTGATCATTTTTTGGTGTTGTATTCAGAGCTACACATAGCTAACGTTAGAGCTCATGCACATAAGTTTGATCTCTGATTCAAAGTTGAGTGCAGAACTTCCGCATGAATTGTTTCATTGTTTGTGTTTTTTACTACAGTTGTGACTGGTGCTACTGATGGTATTGGAAAAGCATATGCAGAACAGGTAGGTAGATCCTAACGTTGTTAGAGTCTTATGTAAAGTCTCATGAGGCTGAGAGAACAGTCCCATATTTATTCTGTCCCACAATCATGAACTTGTATGCTACACTTGTGGCATCATGGTGCTTGCCAGTTAAAGGCATGACAGCATGCATACCAAAACACGATCTTCTCAGAAAAGAATATTTAAGAATAAAAATGATTCTTAAAGTTCTATTTGTGTCATGTTAATGTTAAATGTGAAATAATTGTACAAAGCTCGAATGTTAATTCACAACTCTGCTCATTATTCACTGTCTTTCAATCCATGAACAACTTGGCGCTGGAAATCCTAAATGCCATTGAAGGCAGATCAACTTTGTGCACCAACTAGAACATTTTCTATGCTTTTCTTTTCTTACTTGTAGGTGTCTGTATTCATAGAGTTTTTCTTATTTTATTTTTATAGTTGAAATGTCCTGAAAATATCCTCTCTTTATAGTGGTGACTGAAAACACTGCAATAGAAAATGGCTCTTGGTACCGTAACTAAAATATGAGGGTTTTGTTTTTTTCATTTTGTTATGTTCTTTGTTAAATGTTTTTTTTTTTCAATGCCTGTCACATTTTTTTTTAATAACTATATTGCTCTTGAATTGTTGTGTTTGCCTTTGCATAACTTTGCTTTTTATGGTTCATTGCAGCTTGCCTCAAAGGGAATGAGTATTTTTCTTATGAGTCGGTCAGCGGACAAGCTGAAGGATGTGGCTACTCAGATAGGTAAGGCTCTGAGGGGTCAAATATGTCTGTGGGAGAACCTTGTTTAACGTGTGGAGGACGGTTTGATATTGCTTCAACATGCATTTCCCATAGACACCTGCCCGCGTATACTCGGGACTCGTCCTCAACAGGTTAATAGTACCTATAAGGCTATATGAAGGACCTAAAGACCCCTGAAAATTACCTTGTTTCACATTTTTTTCTCATTCTGTTGGATGCAAAAAGAAGAAAAAATACAGTCAAATTTGTCTTTGATTAACAGACATAACGTACGAGTGTATAATGTAAACCCCTTATCACTAATGTGTTGCTACAGTTTTCCTGTGTGATACTGAGGCACTTTGCCACACTAATATGGGCTTGGGATCTTTATAACAATTGGGTCAGATCTAGAGGGATTAACTGAATTCCGATGAAAGAGCATGGCGAGTTAAGCTCAGGGCACTGGCACAAAAATGTTCCAGTCACTTGAAAGGACTTCAGTGCAATATTGTGTTCACCACATAATTAATGAGGCTAATTTTTCACCAATCAGGACTTTCCAACAAAGTTTTAGAGTGGTTGAATTTGCGATTGTGGAGTACAGTAATAAACACAGAAATGTATATGTGCACATTGCATTGATGTCGACTCTAAGATCAGAGTTTGATATTTTCACATGTTCTTCAATTCACAAATGGCACCCGACTCGCTTAACTCACATAAATTGCTAAATATATGGCATATATATGCAGTATGGTTCTAACCAAGTTACATGTACCTTCTGGACAAGTACCCCATACCCTTTATCGGACCCTAATCCTGATCCTGAACCTAATCCTAACCCTAAATCAAACTGTAACCCTTAACCTTTAACCTAACCCCAATCTTTACACTATGATATTCTTATCACTAACAAGTATTTAACCAAGGGGGGTTAATTGTCCTTGGGTTGACGTGGGTGGGAGGGTAATTTCCTAATACCATACAGTATATCTGCACCTGGAAATGAACAGGAAGGTAAATGTGTCTGGTTTGCCCACTCGCAGGAGAGAAATACAACGTTGAGACGAAGACCCTGGCCGTCGACTTCTGCGGCAATGCCGACATTTACGGAAGGATCAAGGAAGCCCTGGCCGAACTCGAGATCGGTGTCCTCATCAACAACGTCGGGATGTCGTACAGCTTTCCGCAGTTCCTCACAGAGATTGAGGATGTGGAAAAGGTACATATTACTGTAAGCGTGGGACTACAGTGAGACTGGGTGAATGGGTCTGAATGTATTGCTCTGGCAGAGGTTTTTGGGTCAGGGCTATTTATAGCTCTGCTGCTTGTATGATGGTATTCTTAACCCATCACACCCCGAGGCAATTCTGCTAGAGAGATTATCCCAGTATAGTCAGTGCTATCATTGGCACCTGCCAGATTTTTAGCATTGTTCGTAAATTTGTGTTATTTTGAATCCAAACCCTGCTTTTCACAAGTAGGGTCTTAAAATGTGTGTATGATATGAAAGAAAATGAAGTCATGAAATTTCAGCATGAGGACCGTTTTGTGTTCAAATTGTAGCAAATAATGTTGAGGTGGGCTATTTTAATGGCTCTATCGGATGAGATACTGAAAGTATTATACCCACCGTAATTTGTGTTCTTATTAATGGTTTTTTCTCTGCAGTTTCTGCCAAACATCATCAACATTAACTGTCTCACCGTGGTTATGGTAAGATTTTCTGAGTTTGTGGATGTCTTTAATAGTTTGTGTCATAGATGCAGGGGTGTTACAAAGCAAGGTGGCAACTCTTCCTTTTTTACGAATGCTGAAAGTCTCTTTCATGTGTCAGTTGGTTGGTAGAACAGGCAATGTTTCAGCAGTGGTTCAGCAGTCTCTCCAATAATGCTAGATGATATTAGTAGGACCCTTTGGTAGAGCAGTGCTACCATGAAGAGGATAGCCTTGATAGTAAAATCATATTCTAATTATTTTTTATAGTGACTGTAATAATAATAATAACAATAGTAATAATAATACTGATAATATTACTATTATTATTTTTTATTATTATTATCATCATCATCATAGGAGGATTAATAATGACCCTTTTCCCTTTGCATTATAATCATTTATAGTAGTAGTAGTAGTAGTAGAAGTGTTTGTTCTCCTCCTTCATCTATGAAATGTCTATAATTTCTTACAGAGATTCCACGTCTCCTACTTTCACCCACTGTCCGAGTTCTGTCACATGCTGTATACTACAAGCTCTGTCTTTTTAGTGGGTCCCTCCATTTTTCGCACTTTAAGCAACGGTATACATGTACTTCACTTTGATCACTTCTGTTTCTTTTTTACTATACAATGTATGATTACTATAGGTCCTCAATTGTTGTACAGTCTTTTCATATCACTATGTTCTATTTACCTTATTCTTTGTTATCAAAAGAAGTGAAACATGTTTTGTCAAAAAATGAAATAAACTTTGAATTGAATTGAATTGAATTGAATTGTATGTTCCATAGCCCAGTGAGGACGAGTCCCGAGTGTACTCGTGCAGGGGTCTATGGGAAATGCATGTTGCAGCAAAATCAGCCTGTCCTCAATGGGCTTTTAAAAAAAAAAGAGCACCAGAGAGCATCCGTAACACTAGAAAATCCATGCCTCCTATATGATCCCAGGACCCCAACCACAAAGGACTTCATACTTGCGATTGTGCCCCATACGCACACAACATGGTGCGCATGTTCACACGACCGCAGAGTCTCCTGTTTGCTAGGGGGTCCATGTGGCAGGAGAATCTTCAGGTTAAGAAATACTTGGGGTTGGAGTCTCTGCTACTAACACTAGCATTTGTGTGATTATTTTTGTTGTCATTATAATCGGAGCAAACCTATTGAGGCCATGCTTACACTGCAAACCATGTCGGTCATTTTTTTGCAGATGAGTTACTTGGTTCTACCCAGCATGATAGAAAGGTAGGTATGCATAACATTAATTGGAAAAAAAAACAGTAACTTTAATGAAAGAATACGGTACATCAATAGATTGGGTAAAAAGTGGACAGGTGGCTACTCAAGCATTTATTTTCCAGCAATGAGCAGACATTTTGAATGGAGATTAGTAAGTAAACAGTCTCCATAACTTTTGAACTGGAACACTGTTTGACCTCTATGTAACTATGATTTACTAATTTGACTCTTTTCCCCAACCCCAACCCCACAAAAGAGAAGCAAACAGTAGTAAGAGATTACCAGATATAATTGTTAAACTCTGTTTGTGCCAGCCATTTACTGAACACTTTTGCATTAACTCTTTATGTGCCATGTTTGCACATTCGACTCAGTCGACGGCGTACCAACTTCGCATATTCTGCTCAAACCCACAAACCCGCCCAAACCTATCGATAAATCGCCAAATGCCTCAGTGCAATGAAAGCTTTTCTCGCGCTTCCGTTTGTCTCACATAGAGCTTGAATTTTATGTGTTGATTGACTATCAAGCTGTGTTTCCCAATAGATTTGCGTGTAAATTCTAAGTTTCTGGCACTGTTTTATGTGCAAATGTCATGCCTTTACATTAATGTAGCTACTGGTCATATCAAGAAAAACAATCATCGATTTGTCTTGCAAATTTCCATCAAAGCAAAGCTTGGCATTTTCTCTACAACTTTACTCACTACATGTTCACCTTAACGGAAATAGATAAAATCTACATAGATTTGAAAAACATAATGTTTTCTCAAAGCATGACTACGTTGGTGTCTCAGAATAATGTGGCACACAGGGGGTTGCCACAATGGCACATGAAGAGGTGTTAACTGAGGTGTTAACTGAAGCACAACCCAAACAGATCACTCTGTCAGTGATGATAAAGCAAGCCTGTGATTTCCAGACATTAGGCAAAGAGGGTGGAGCATGTACACAATACTCAAACATCTCTCCATCCTTTATATTATCAGGACAGTTGTTGACAGAAATAGCATCCATTCTGTATTAACAAACTGGATGGAGTCGCTAGCTGCTGTACTTATGGTTCAGCGCACACTAGTGACAGCATTGATACACAGATCAGTGGATGCAAGCGTCACTGTCCACAGAAATTGAAACGGCTACCAAATCATAATGGCGCACGGCGCGTTAATATATAACAGTCGACTAGCTCTCCGCTCTGTATACCCTACAGACCCAAATTGAAAGCTCTCCTTTCATTCAAATACAGTAGCTCACAGGACGTGCATAATGTGAGTTGGAATAGTAAAAGATTCCGAGCTACTCCCATTTCATAATTGCTATTAGATAGAAAACGCACAAAGAGGGAATGTGGGTAACAATCGCATTCTCAAAGAGGGTTGCTTTGGCGTTGAAGCGGTGCATATGACCCGTGACAATTTTATGCTCATGCATGTACCTACTTAAAGGAACAAAAAAGTGGAAAAAAAAACTTGAAAAATGAAGCATTTATTGATGTTACTATGGAGAAAAAAAGCTTTGACAAAGGGTAATATTGAAGTGCGCTGAGGCAATGTCTATTGTATAGGGAACAAAAGCAAGGCTTTCAAGTGGCGTGCTTTTGACTCTACTTGTAGTGTGTGGTGCTTTGCTGTCTTATTTTCTCTTCAAAAAGTGAGAACACATGTATGATTTTTATATTGATTTTTTTTTTCTGAAAATATATTAAGCAGGCTTGGTTTGTGCAATTTTCTCAGTTTTAACCCACATATTTGAGGTTTTTCTGGGATAGGTTTCAATATTTAAAAAAACAACAGCATTGGTTTGATATGGGATCATACAAATCAGTAAAAGAAGTTTTTGTTCAACTGCATTGGTACTCTTTCAAGGTGCCTGTCAAGGAGTTTCCAACCTTTCATTTTTTTTTAAATAGTGTTGCCACTCTCAGTGAACTAAAGGCATTATTTACCATTTGCAGATGAAACAAAAACCCAGCTTTAGTGGTTTAAGTATGCGCTGTTATTTTCTCATGCAGATATTGTCACAAATGAGGAGGTCATAGACATTTTTTCGAGATGTTTTCGCGAATTGATTCCAATGCCAATGTTAAGGCACTATTGCCCTAGCGCATCAATGGAGACATTTTCGCGAGATATTAAAATCGTATTCGTGAACCATTTGATTTGGGAAATTCAGGAAAAATAAAACCGTCGCGAAAATAACAGCTTATACAGTAGTTCTAAAATGTGAGTTAGAGACAGAAACAACCTATGTAAAAATTTGAATCAGTAAACTTATTTTTAAGTAATGTTAAGTATACAAAATTTGAAAAATGGAAAACGTTTCTTGTGATGTCTTCTGATATTTTAGGCTTCATTGTGAAATCTTTACATGGTAGGATGTTTTGTGATACAACTGGCCTACACATATGCATCAAATGTGATATCTTGAACATTTTCTTCAAATCACTGCTCCCAACAGTAAACAGTACTTTTAGAATGCAGTGAAAAAAAAAGGAAGATATTTATATGTATGAATATTCCTGGTATTTTGTAACTGTGCCGCAAAGCTCTCTGTGTGTGCAGGATGTTTCACACATGAAATTTGCTTTCCATCCACACGTTAGGAGAAAGGGTGTCATCATCAATGTCTCCTCAGCGTCGGCCATGAACCCCAGCCCGATGCTCACCGCCTACTCTGCAACCAAGGTAACAACATTCAAGATGTGCTTGTAACGACATACTGTAGGCCATGGGACACCTTGCACCCCATACAAAACTTCCATCTTTGTCCATGGTTTAAGCCATGGACAAAGATTGTACCACCTTCATGAATTCGGGCCTGAATAGTGCATTTTAGTCTATTTTGTGTTACACGCTTTCTTCATTTATTTTTCTGTTTTGAGGGGAGGTGAGAAGAGATTTGCTTTTCATGTTTGTGATGTGTGGTTTTGTTTTTTATTTACAAACCTCCTTTCTTTCCAACCCATAATAGTCCATGGGCCAGGCCAGATATTGGTACCACCTGAGGTGGCAAAACCTTTTTGGTGTCATTTTGTTTTTCGGGCATAGATATGCTTATCAAGCTATGATAGCATTTCCAAATGAGTAGCTTAGTCATAATAAATGAATTTTAAAGGGGATGGCTAATAACTGATCAGTAGGAATCAGTGGAAATGCTGGGGGATGATTGTTCCAATCCAAAAATTATTTGCTTCAAAACAGTGTCATATTCTAGTAATGTGCAGTTTAATGCCCCATCACTGACAGGCACGCTAAACCTGGAAACATTAAACTGCACATTACTTGAATATGCTACCATTCTGAAGCAAATAATTTTCACACAATAATAGATATATAAAGTACTCTTAAATGAATCCCACAAAGATTGGAACAATCATCCCCCAGCATTCCCACTGATTCCCATTGATCAGTTACTAGCCATCCCCTTTAAACCAATTTGGTCTTATTGTTTATCCCTATACTTCTGAATCGAAACTAACCGCTATACAAAGGAGAGCACGCCATTAAAACCAAATACACGCCATTAAAAATACACGCCATTCAAACCAAAACAACAACAACAGCAAAGAGCACTGTCTTCTGTATATATGTTCACACGTGTTCTATTGTAAACGCGGTGCGCTTAGTCTTTATTCAAGGCAGTGAAGGGAACATCCAAAGGTTATGATGTCCACAGTGCTTAGTCTAATATTCAAGATGGCGAAGGGAATATCCATAGCTTATGATACAGTGTATATCCCTTTATCTAAAAAAAAAACAACAACAAAAAGCAATTCCTTGTGAATTTTACTGTATTTTTCAATTATTTATCATTTTCCGGTGAAAACGCAATGGTGAAAATGCTAATACCACGCCAATGTTGCTTTATTTCCATCCAACAATGAAAGATGATGCAAAAACAATGTACCGGTACAGTACAATACATTATAATAAATAATGTCGTAAATGAACAGAGTGATTTCTGTTTAAAACTGATGTATTTGTTGAGAGGGTAGTGTAAAAACAGTATAGATAATCCTTTTTATTGAATAGGAACTTTAGATATGATAACGGTACATTGTTCTAGATAAAGACTAAGCGCACCGCGTGACAGCTGTGGATATCATAACCCTTTGGATATTCCCTTCGCTGCCTTGAATAAAGACTAAGCACACCGCGTTTGCAACAGAACACCTGTGGACATACAGAAGACCGTGCTCTTCTATGTATAGCAGTTAGTTTCGATTCAGAAGTATAGGGATATGACCAAATTGGTTAGAAATTCATTTATTATGACTAAACTACTCATTTGGAAGTGCTATTATAGCTTGATATTATAAAGCATATCTATGTCTGACAAACAAAATTATCATTGAAGTTTGCTTCTTCACACTCGCATGCTTTTAAAGATTTTGTTTGTTTTTGTCTCCCTCTTTTCAGGCGTTTGTAGACTTTTTCTCCAGGGGCCTCAACACAGAGTACGCTTCCAAAGGAATCATTGTTCAGGTGAGTACACTCATAGTGCTGTAGACAAGTTCAATTATGTCATCAAACTATGGCTCAATTTGCTGAGGGGCAAAAAGTAGAGGGGGGGGGGGCAAACGAGAAAGCGTTGCATCCCATGTCCCATCATCATCGTGAGATTTTATCAGGCCAGCTGGGGAGTCGGGTATGCGGTACACATACTGCATGCTAGAACTGCGCTCTATGAATAGACACATGACCTGCTTTTGCCCCTCAGGTGACACGTTTCTTGATGTCCTGGAACCTCGTTCTCAAGATATTTGAGAAGTGATAATTGGCTTTTTAATACTGACCATGCACACTCTTTCTACTCAGGGGAAGTTTGTCAGCTTGTTTGATTTTTATGTGCAGATCACACCTTCACCAGGGGTTTGTGATGCATTTGGTCTGTTTTCTATGGCATTAGAAAGCCATGCTGATATTTGATTTCGAGAAGGAAAAGTAGATTTTAAATATTTGGACCCTCCTGTCGTAGTGAATGGAAACCACTGTGTGTTCTTTAAATGTCTGAGAGTTTAAAAAAAAAAGTTCTATTGTGTGTGCAGATTGCTGCGTGAACACCTAAACACACAAGCATACACACAGGCATGTACCGGTATATGAAGGCAAATTTGCATGATTACATAATGACAAGGTTGCCTCATGTGTATACATGAATTGTAAAATACAAAAAAAAAAAGAAAATAAAAGATGATGGTGACTTCATTCAGTGTACAGCTCACTCTTGACTTGAATTTTCATGGTATCTTGTGCAGTCTGTG
Organism: Diadema antillarum; assembly: GCF_040938485.1. NCBI lineage: Eukaryota > Metazoa > Echinodermata > Echinoidea > Diadematoida > Diadematidae > Diadema > Diadema antillarum. The sequence continues at coordinate 1,245,336 of NW_027271320.1, forward strand.
CTGCCCTTCTACGTCACTACAAAACTGAGCAAGCTGCGCCGTGAGACTATTACCATACCGAGTCCCAAGACGTACGTAAAGAGCGCCCTCCTAACCGTCGGTCTCCAGGATCGCACAAATGGCTGCCTTATGCACAACCTCCAGGTATAATGTTCTTGCCTTGTTCGTCAGCATTTGTTTACATGAATGCTGAAATTAAAATAAAATTACACATTTGTGCATACAGGTTGATGTGTTGCTTGAAGGTTTGCATGGTGAAGTAAATGAGGGAGAATGGTGTGTGGTAGCACTATGAACAGGTTGATGTTGTGAATAAAGTGCCATTTAAAGTGTTCAACGTAAATCTGTCACTTCATCAGAATTTTGCGATGCTTTATCGACAAAATCCGGATAAATGTTTGTGGTATGCACAACCTCAAGACATAAACATTGTTCATTTTGTTTGTGCATTTTTTAAAAGGAACACAAATATAACAGTGAAATGACATACAAATTGATGCTGTGAATATACATAATTGTAAAGCTGTAATTATATATGTACTACCTCTTTTCAAGGGGAAAAAAAATCTCAGAAACTTTCTGCTTTGGATTTAATAGGACACACAGCACATTTATCATATGTGACCCTGCATCACAAAACCAACTAAAAGTCGCCAGATCAGGAAGAGCAGTCTCTAAGCTTTAAAATGATGTGTAACTCAATTCAAATGGACTCTCCTAACCTATTTAGATATTGGAAAGAAAGCACACACTCTGGAAAAGTATGAAATGAGAAAAGAGGCTTTGAAGTACAGGATCTATTCAAGCGCTTTCATAATCTAAACCAAACCATGCTATCTGTGCGAGGAAAGGGACAAAACACCGGAGCAACAACAATGAAGGGATTATCAGATTAAGCTGAAATTGGGCATGCATTATTAACACATTCTGTCCATGATTAATGCCAACTTTCAAAGCAGTAGCATTGTCCATTCAAAAGTTATTAGAGTTGAAAGTGAAGAGTGTGCAAAGGATTTCTAAGAAATGAAAAGAGGCCTCTAAGACATACCTGATGTCATAACTTTACCAAAAACAAAAAAACAAAAAACGATTGTAGAAAAATTGCTGAAAACACGCTTATCCATTTGTTTTATGATCCCAATCTTAGAAATAACGCAGAAGAATAATAGCTCTTTTAAAGAAAATGAAAAACTGAAGATTGACTTGGTTGAGCCGTTTCACCTTTTTTGAGTCCTCACATAACATCAATTGGTGCGACTTTTTGTTCGTTTTGTGATGCAAGGTCACATATTTGAGACAATACCGGTAGTTACCTTTGTGAGATTTTTATTGTAGGAATATCTGTGAACTTGAACAATTCACAAAAAAAATATACTGCCTGTTCACCATTTCCTCCCACGCCAACCGGTGCCTAACTAAATGTTGTGATCTCGCTGACTTTTCCAGGCCTACGTGGTGGATTTGGCTCCCGAGTGGCTGCTGAACCGGGTACAGATGTCGCTGCACACCAATATACGTCGCATCAACCTGAAGAAGCTGGAACAGAAGAAGGCTAAATAGAAAGACCGGGACCAGCAGTGAAGGCTTGTCACTACCTTAATAGATAGTGTAGCATTCATTATCCAAGCAGTACAGGGTTGTTAGTGGGAAGATACAATTTGCACTTAATGTCCCATATATCAATGTCATCTTTCTGTAAGCAAAGAATTTGTCAAATTTTGAAGGAATCAAAACTGTGTACTGTATTGTCAGTGTGAACAAATCAGAGCTTGAGTTACTATCCTATGTAGTACCAGTGCTAATGCACATGCTTGAGAGAGAAGGTGTTGAAAAAAAAAAGAAGAAGATGACTTTATTGCAACTGATTATAGCAAATTGCCCTTCCTGGATGTAATGTATGCCCACTATATACACCTATGATATGTATCATGGATTCACAATGTAGTTGTGTTACACAGCTACATTGTATGTGGGTTGTCAGTACTGCAGATCTGCCTACTAGAATGGGTGTAATGATATTAAACAGAGTATGTTCTCTTCAGCAAATGTTACTTGTGTGCTTTATGAAACATGACTCAGCGTGCATAGAATGCACTGCACAGTTTTTCCACTTTTATAGCAAAAAACATGATTTTATTGCCTTCTTTTTTTGTCCTGTTTTTTTAATGCAACATTTCTCTTGCGACAGTTGCAACTTGTGGTTAGGTTAGTGATAGGGTTTTTTGCCTTATCAATACATTGCAGTTTAGTGTGAAGATTAGGATTAGGGTCATGGATATAATATGTCTGTGGGTAGAATTTATGTTTGGCTTAACGTGGTAGATATTTCATGGAGTAATTGTCACAGGAGCAAATGTTGTGAAACCATACATGTGCCTCCCTTTGGTTATTTTTCACTCAAAACAGAATCAATTTGATTTTGTCCAGTTTTTGTGATGCAGTATTATTTGTTCACCATGCATTACCCCATGACTAAGAGTCCCACAAATGGAACTTCTTGATAATTGACTCGCGAATTGATTTGACCAATGCGATGATGTGAGTAAATCGTGATATGTATCATCTTCCATCAACCCCTGTGATTGCATCTTGTTGTAATACTTCATTTGTTTATTTCATGTTGTGTGTTTGTGATTCTCAGCATTGTTGATGGTTCCTGTAAGGATTGGACACACATTGTATTGATGTCCTGTAAAGTAGTGCTTTGATCTGAGTGTGTGCCTTTGTATGACATTGCCAGTCATTGTTATTACTATGTTTTTTGATACCATAATGTATGCTCAGTTTAGACACGGAGTCATTGACTAGCAAGACCTCTCTCATATACCTGCAATCACCACAGCCATATAAACTCTGTTGCGGTCATGATTTTAATCAGAGAAATACACTACACAAACAAACTCTGCAGAAAAAAAACAACAACAACAAATACACTCCTGTCTCCAGTACTTGTGTTATTATGAAAATCACTCATTAACATATAGCAGAGGAACTCTCATCCAACACAAACACTCCTTTGGTTTTATAGGTTAAGATTGACTGTTCATAGTGGACCCAAACAAGTTTGCATTATGAGGTTGATGGGGGAAGACTTGACCTGTACAATTATACTCGTGAAAAGAAAGGCTATTTCAAGTGAAAAAAGGCTGGATTTTTCATTTGACTTGGCCACTTCTCAGCCAAAATTTTCAGTCGGCCCTACATTCTGAGCCTACATGAATGCATTTAAGCTGAAACCTGGACTGTTTAGGAGTCCAGAATTCTAAGTATTCTTTCTTCTTCTTCTTCATCTTTTGTTTTTTCATCTTTTGCTTTTTTTTTACAAGTTTTCACTCATTAATGCAATGTTCACTAAACATGATAATGATAATAATAATAATAATGATAATAATAATAATGATAATAATAATAATAATAACAATAATAATAATAACAATAATAGTAATAATAATGATGTCTTATTTACCCAGGGTAGCCTCTTCAGTGTTACCAATGCTCTACCAGAGGGCCCTGCCATTATTATTACCCTAGCGTTGCCAGGTACCCATTTATACACCTGGGTCGAGAGGGACATGGTGGGTAAAAGCATCTTGTCCAAGGACGTAAGCACTGGGCGGGATTTGAACTCGAGTCCTCCGATCAGGAGTCGGAAGTCTTATCCACTATGCCACAGCGCCCCACAGCGTACACAGTACATAATCATATCATCGCTGGGGTGACAATACCTTGTACACTGTGTATCTCAAATTTTGTTGAAAATCACTTTTTAGATTAATGGTCAAATAATCGGTTGAGTGATGTCCTGTCAAAATCCTAACTGCCTCACCCCACCACAGCATGTCAATGCTTTGGCAGCCATGTTTTTTGGCTCTCCTATGAGCATTTGGCATTTTGTAGCTACGAGATCTTGTCACCCCAGCGACGATATGACATCTCAACATGAGTGATGACATTGCCAAGCATTAATACATGTATCCCGATTTACTGTTACATTGCCAGTACAGTGGATTCCCGTCATAACGAAGAGCTCCAGACCGGCAGTTTTCTTTCGTTATAGCAAAATTTTGTTACAACCAAAGAAAGACAGAATAGAAATACATAGAGGGGATAATGTTGCTGCCTGAATTTTTATTTCGTTGGAACCAGAATTTTGTTATAACCGTTTTTGTTACAACAGGAGTGCACTGTACAAAATTTTCAGACCTTATGCTTTAGCATTTTGTCCCACCAAATACAGTAGAAGCAAAAAGAAAATCACACAACTGGTCGAAAAACAAGAAAGTTGACTGCAATCAAAAATAATTATGCAATGTAGTGACTTTGTGGCTCTGTGTATTATGTAGGATCAAACAATTTATGTCACAGTCAAAATTGTAAAAAGTGAACTGGCAAAATATGAACAAAACAGTACTTGTATTGAAGAGGATTCAACACAATTGTTTTCAAGAACAGTATTTAAAGCCATCGGTGCACGCTCAATTCATACCACGCGACCAATCAATATTATTATTAGATGAGAAACACACAATAAAAACAATCACAGGAACTGGTAAATATGAACCAAAGGTAATATATTTCATAGTCTTTTTTTTTACAACAACCCTATATACAGCATAAATCCATTTTCTACTCTAATCTGCCTGTATCTCTAGCAATGTGTTCATTCCTTGCTATTAAACGTGACAAGCCTAGCTCCATTCCTGATACAACATCAAATTCAAAGCATTTATGTATTTTTTTTTTTCATACTATCAAGTATGGGCAAGTTTCTTCATACAGGACGTACAAAAACAAAAAAAGTGACATAAGAAATTAATTACACATGATATCGATATAGATACAACACATGCCTTCAACATTAAATGGTACAAAGAAAGAAAGGTGTTAGGTTGATATAAAGTATACTGGACTACTCTGTTTTTATCTTCCTCCATTGTGCCCAGGGAATCGTATGTTCCTTGTCAATATTTTGTCATGATTTGTGTTTGGACTAGATAACTTCACAGTGTACGTGACCACTACAGGAGCCCTTAATCCACATGACTTTCGGACTTTTGCATTTGAACATCAGCAAACTGGCTATATTGGGTACAGAATAGAATAGCATTTGGGATATGGAATGAGAATATTTACAAAACTCATATTAATAAATCACGCAAAATTTGTGACACAATGTTTAAAACATTCTACTGTATAACAGCATCAAAATTTGCTGGTAAGGCAAGAAAATATGTTGTCTAAGCAAGAATCAGTTACAGAATGTTCCATTTGACATGATTCCACTGAGCAGTTACACTCCATATTACTGTACGAGCTGAAATTTTCGTGGTGGTTTTATTTTCCCGAATTTCGCGAATCGCCTTTGAACCGCGAAAATAACACGCGAAAATAACGCTCGAATAGCTAAGTTCAGTAATAGACCCTCGCAATCGCGAAATTAACAACACGCGAAAATGTCCTCCATGTAGCAATTTGCGAAAATATCTGTACGCGAAAATTTCAGCTCGTACAGTACATATCACAGTAGTAGTGATATCAATAATGATAATCGATGACTATACTAAAATAACAATGATAATGATAATAATAATAATTATTATAATAATAATAGTAAACAAGTAACATAGTAAACAATAACAATTATCATTATCATTATTATTCATATTATTATTATTACTATTATTATTATTTTATTATTATTATTATTACTATTACTATTATTATTATCATCATCATTATCATCATCATTATTATTATTATTTCTTTTTTTAATCATCATCATAACCCTGGCATTAATAACAATAATATCAATAATAACAAGGCTGAAGAAAAGAAAACTGAGAAAGCAAGATGAAAGGACTAATCAACGCTGCCAAAGAGCAAACCACTGTCAATGAATGCTCTAAAAGCCTATAAAGTACAGAAGAAAGATGTGAATCCACATGGAGAATATGCAAAAAAATGATGAAAAATGATTAAATGCCAAATTATTAGTCTCACATTCGGCCAAATCGCTCATCTGTATGGGTATCGGTCCAGACACAGCCTGACGACTGAAAGTGAACATTAGGTTATATAGTGAAACAACGAATTACAACCTTACTGTACATGCTGTATATTTTGCGAGCACACCACATATCTCGAGTTGGAACTTCTTAAGAGTTAATGATTTTGTGAGCAGCAACTGGGAACAAAATGAAAGAATGAGAAATTATACGTGCATACACAGCTGTACAGTGGAAACTCTGTACCAAGAGATCCTTGGGCCCAAGGCAATCTGTTCTTCATGTCAGATAATATGTTATATCAGTAGTTAATAACCAATACAAAACAAAGGAAAGACATTCATTTGGACCCTAGAAATTAGTTTTTCAAATACATGAAATTCTTCCGTCGAGATGTTTTTCATTGCAAATGACTGACAAATTGCTCTACACACATCGACTAAATATACACCGAGTTGGTCAGTGTTTTAGCAGTAGCCATGATAAAAAATCATGGGCGTACATATGTACTCGAGTAGCCTACGACCTCCTGATACAGACGTCATCTCCAATAGAGCACCAAGCTTTCGCCTGACAACAAGTGTTGATTCTTATCTTTAATGCATGCAGCGTTATTACTCGAATATATTTAAATTCTTCCGTTAAAGTGTTTTTCATTGCAACAGATCGATTGTGAAGGGCAATCTGTCAATCAGTTGCAAAGAAATTAGTTTGTTATATCAGATCTCCTTATATTGAGTTTCCACTGTCTTATTAGTATTCATCCAGAGAAAAATACAGCAAATTTCCCAACTTGGATTACAACACATCTTTACATACAGTACATACATGATGCTTCTGTGTTCAAAGACACATTTTAAAAGTTGTTCATTTTGTAAATCAAAGTAAACTTGGAAAAATTTCAAAGATATAATATGAACAGCACAGACTATATAGCATTATCATAGCAATTCATGTATTGGCCAGTTACTGAAGGGTTTTGATGCAAGCACATCAGCACTAACTGTACTTTGACCAGTATACAAGCACAATTTTTCTACAATGAAAGACTCAAGTTTAATTATCATCAAAGAATTTGGTGAGCAATCTCTTATTTACTTTTTTTTTTCTCTCAAAAAAAAAAAAAAAACACAAGGGCCTATGTATTGCTGTCATGGTTAAACTTGAAAACAGGACAAATACCTCTGTGTGACAATTTCACATGAAAAAAAAAAAAAAAATTCTTGGACGACAAAAGAGCCCTTAATGCAACTCTATCAAGAGGTGTTGAAAATAATGCCATAGAACCTTGATATATTAAGGTTAGAAATAGCAATATACTTAATAAAAGGACATAATTTGCAAATCCCATTCATTCTAAATTCATTCATTTTTCTCCCTGGTTTAATGAGATACTCAATATAGCAAGGACTTTTTGAATGGTAGCTCGTTATGACACAGCTCCTCTGTATATCATACCTGTATTCGCCTCGATCTACTGGTAATCATCTCAAACACAAGAAGAGGGATCGTTTGCATTAAAAAAAAGATAACAATAATGATAATAATAATGATGATGATGACAATAATAATCATCATCATCATCATAAAATAACAATAATGAAAATAAACTAAGATCAAATACTTTGATATTATTCTGACATTATAACTTTAATAGTGTTTGTTAGAATTATTTTTTCAAGAAAAGCTGCACACAATGAAATTTGTATACATTTCCCATCTACCACAACTGAGCAATGATGCTGTGTCACATTGTTTGTTTTGTTCAATTTCTTGTTTTTTCTACTTGTGACTCTAGGAAGTGGCCAACTAATCTTCCTCGTTTGCCATGGTATTGTTGTGTAAGATTGATTAACTTTATTTGCTAATACAAATAACATGGCAGCAGACATGAACAAAATTATCAGTTGTATTCTTTTGAAACATTTTTTACTATGGTAAATATATCACAAGTCAGCAGTAATTGCAAATCACACACACAGAATTTTATACTCCCTCGATAAAGTTGACTTCGGTATCTAAAAAGGTCAGACCAAACTTAAAAACAGAAAAATCAAGTCTCAAGACTCTCATACAACTGTCCTTAAGTTGAAAGGAGAGATATCATTAAAATGTCTATTTTTCACCACTTTTCAAATTCTCCTTCTACCCCATTTCACCCCCCCCCCTCCATACAAATAGCAGTATACCTCTACTCCTATACCCACCAGTGTCCCAAGCTCTCACGATGATCTGTACTCAAGCATACCAACTTTTTCTTTCACTCGTTACGTAACTACTCTTATGATTTTATGCAATGAAGATATCAAAATACTGGTACATGAACAAATTTGCACTCTTCTCCTTCATTAATGCACCAGAAAAGAGGAATTTACCTAGTGAAGATGTTCCTGCAGGCAAACAAGATTGGTGAGACAATGAGCTCCGTCATGTGAGTGCAATTGTGACCTCAGTTATTGTATTTTTATTTTTATTTATTTTTTTTTATTTCTTTTATTTTTTGAGGGAACAGTGACACTCCACACAACTTCCACTGGAAAAGCCTCGTCATTGCAGACCTCCTAATGTTTGTCTGACTAAAAAATACAGCACATCTTCATTATAACAAACACTGTTATAACGAAATTCCGGTTACAAAGAAGTAAAAATCCAGGCCCAAACATTGTCAGCTCTTTATTTTGTATTGTTTATTTCTTCATAATATTTTTGATATAACATAAGAAACCTGCCGGTCAAGAGGATTGAGATTTGTCATAACTGTAGTCAATGTGTGAGAAAATTATCAAGAAAAAGAATATCGTGAAATGAGAGCTGAAAATGGTCAAAATTCACTCTTTTCCCTGTATTCAGAATGGTTGGGAGCTCTGTCATAGTAACTATAGTTTCCCACAATTTTGGATACTATGGGTACAAAATTTCAGATATTCCTCATGCCTAGGTAGGTTTCATCTTAAAACAAAAAAACAAAAAAAACAAAAAAAACAAAAAAACAATGCAAGTTCAGGAGACTTCTCTACTTCAAAGGATAGTGCTGGTGATCTGGTGTGACTATTTTTTTTTTTTTAATACAACAGTACATGTAGCATGTATTCCTTGGGTACTGATTGAACATTTTGCAAATTGGGACTTGCAAATTGCATGAGGTTAATATTTAAAAAGAGAAGAGTAACAAGTGCAAGTAGAAGAACCTGACCAGAAATGAATATAATTTATAAGTGGAAAAAAATGAGCAAAGAAAATGGGAATTCCATCAGGATTCATACCTGAGGCCTCCGGAGCTAGCCCAGTACTCTACCGACTGAGCTATTGAAAGCCCTAATTCAGCGTTTGTTCCAGAAACCCTAAATTCTCAATGCTTGGATGGTCAAAAGCTATACAATGTAGCAGTGTGTTTGTGTGTGACACATACCTACACACTTGAACCTGGCATAAACCCGAAGGATAATTCAACTTGGGGGATAAATGCGAGGGATCACCGAAGTGATGCAGCTTTTAGAGTATGTAACAAACGCAAACAGAAGAAAACTGACCAGAAATGAAATTCTTCCACTAGAGAAGAAGAGTGACAGAATGATAAAAAAGGCATTATCCCTTTTTAAGAGATTCCATCATGCCGATTAGGTACAAAGCACTAATATGTTGTATTACAGGTGGGAATATATCTGCAAGTTGTGACTCACACAAAAATGAGTTTTGCGAGTTGCATGCTATTGGTGAATTTAACCCGTTGAGGACGAGTCCCGAGTATACTCGGGCAGGTGTCTATGGGAATTGCGTGTTGTAGCAAAATCAAACCGTCCTCAACGGGTTAAAAACATGTGCATATATTAGCTCTGATGCTTACGTACATGAATGCAACATGCGTGCATCCATTTTTCCGTTCAGAAATAGTACTGTACTCCACAATCGCAAATTTGTCCACATGTGAAATCGTGGGGTGGGGAAGTCCCGATTCGAGAAAATTTAGGCTTGCTAAATAAATGGCATATACAGTATTACAAAGAAATGGAAGTGAACGTGTACCACGGATACAGCAAATTCTGTCATGGAATATGCCCAGCTGCACACCATGATGAAAAGTATCTTCTTCATAATTTTTTTTTTTTTTCTGAAATGGTTTCTACAATGTACAGATGCCAAACCCTCAGCTTTCATCTCATGATTCTGTTCAGGACCTCGTACACTGCTTTGACTTGCCTCCATAAGTATAAAGTACATCATGCATTGCGAAGCTCACATAGACGCAGCTACCGTCCCTGAAGGCATTGGCGTATGAGGCAAACCCTGAGGATATCAACTGACGTTTCACGTTCTTCATCGCATCCTCACTTCAACAAATGTCTCATCCTCATGATTGGATTCCTTAAAAAAGATAATAAAATAATGGTAGATAATGGTTAATCATCTGGATTGTCCACATACAGTGATAGGTCACTCCGGCCCGCTTTCTCTAACGCTTTCTTGAGCTTGGCTTTGGTCGCGTTGACGCCATTTTTCTTCCGCCATTGAAGGAGCATCTGGAAAATGCATTCCTGGGAAAGAAAAAAAATAGAGTGAAACACACATACATGTTAAAATAATGTAGGCATACACAGTATTTAAATCAAGTTGTAAGGCTAACACACACGCATTCTCGTAAGATGCTGCAGCCAGGGATACGACAGTTTGCTCAAGGTATTAAGTAACCAGCTATATTGCATTGTTTGCTTCTGGAATTTGTTTTCATTTTTTTTTTCTTAAATAAATTGACTACCGGTAATCGAAATTGCACACCATGAAAAAATACTATTAGTTTAGCATGTATATATATATATATATACACGTACACAGGCATCATGTTATGTATAGGTGCATACACAACAATGGAGGATATACATGTATGTACAAACTTTCAAATTTTCCTATTTGAATAGTGTAAAGAGTTTTCGCCTACACCTGTCTAACGGGCAGGGGCATTAATGCTGGGGTACCCCCTAGGCCGTACGCATTACAAATTATATGTTAACCTGTGGCTTCAACTGATATATGGGAACCTGATATACTAGGTTTTCCCAAAATATAGACAGGAGGGCCTGCATTGGTGGCCTAAATTCATGTTAATCAAGTGTTATGCTGCCCAGAAAAATGGCTTTAATAGAAAGATTAGAGATTCTTCTATCAATATTTGTTATCTTTCTGTATACATACAAGCTGCATGTATCACAGTATTATTTGCCTTTTTTCCAATGTAGTGTGTGCTTGTTAATATAAAACTTGTTTGAAGGTGTACATAGCAATCAAGGCTGATCACAGTAAATTTTTGCATTCACTGACTCCACTAAGGTGCCTCTTTTGTGTAGAGTGTGTGAGCACATCAGCGCACTCTCTATCCATATATCGCACCCGATCGATATTTTCATTGTTCCATGGCACATGTAGTTAAAGGTGCTCAGAGAATTGCGGGAGGAATGGGTTAAGAGGGCACTTTTTATTACTTGATTTTAAAGGCTCTGAACAAATGGGCATATACATGTGGTACCCAGTGTGAAATGTACAATTGCCTGGAGTGAAACACTACAATGTCCCCCATTGAAGCTGTTTACGAGAACAAACACACACATGAGTGATTGAATTAATCCACTAAAAACTCTGATATCAATAGATTTTATCGCGCATTGTTTGACCTTCTGTGTGTCAAGACACTAGGCTGTAAATTACACATAACTTGCTAATGCGCTCCAAAAGATGCCGTACCTTACCGCGCCATGCCAGAGAGCACTAAAAATCAAGAGTGAACAGTATCACAAGTTGACAGGAAAAACACGTGGGTAATAGTTTCTTATAAGTTGATTGACGAACCATTCTGGTCACCAGATTTATGCAGGTTCATTCTTTGTTTGAATACGAGTTCTATAAATTGCTATGTGAGGCAAGCTGAGCATTATGACCCTTTGAATTGAGTGAAGTGCCTATTAAAGCAATTGTACCTGTGTGCACATGAGCTTTCTCCAAACTGGCTTATAGATGCTGCGCAAACCCCTTGTTGGGCACAAGCCCTGGCTAGTTAGATAGAATTTCTAAATACATTCGAAACAAAAGGTCAAAAAGTAAATAGAATATAATGCTTACAGATACAAGGTTGTGTTGCTGCTGTAAGATTTCAATTTCCGAGTTGAGAAATCCAAGATACGTTCCTACAAATCGCCACTCTGCACCAAGTTTCATCGCCACGTCGCACAAGAGAATTTCGGACAACTCCAACTGTAGGTGGTCTCCGCCTCCTCCACCTGCTATCGGGGCAGGTTGAGCTGTCTGCTGAGGTGGCAGGGGATAGGCCTGGGGTGGCTGCCGATGGGCTTGTTGAGGATGGGGCATCTGATGCGCAGAGCTGTTTGCCTCCGTTGTTTGGACAGGTTTCATTCCGTCTGGTAGGCGGGCTCGGAATGCTCCTGTGACAGAAAGGGCATTATGATGATGATAATAATAATAATATTAAAATGGGACCTATAGGGTGCGAAATCAGGTACATGAGATAAAGAAAAAGTCAAAGTGAAAAAATGCAGTGAAATAATGATAATTAATCTGCATAATAATGTGCAAAGAGCACAGAATGCACAACTGCAAGAAATATAACTTTTGACAGTGGTCCCAGAGAAATACAGAACATTGAGAACAAGAAACAAAGGCACAACTTATCATGGTCATTTTATTATCATCAGTGAGCAGAATCACTGTAATTCACACATTTCTGCAAACTAGTGGTAAATCTGCAAAACTTCAAAAATTTTGTATGGACATGGCAGCTACATTGTTGTTACAATTACCCTGTTGAAGACTAGCCCGAGTATTCTTAGGTTGGGGCAAATAGGATATATGTGTATAAGAAAATCAGCCTGTCTTTTATGGCTCAGAACGAAGTGACTATGTCATGTCAATCAACCTGACATGTGCCTAATACTGTACAAGTTGCTGTTTCACAGCAGAGACTCCAACTCTCCCGTTTTCGACGGGAGATCTCCCGCTGAAAACCCATTTTTGCAAAATCTCCTGTTCTCCCGCTTGAGATTTAATTTCTCCTGCCCTGGCTCTTTGTCTCCCATTGGAAAGGATTTCTTACTTATTTCTATCGTATGTTGAAAAAACATAAGCCTTAGATAGCACGAGAGAGCATCTAGAACCCTAGGAACTTGGCGCTTCGCACACATCAACTTGGAGTCTCCCGTTTGCTAGGGGTTTCAGGCAGGAGAATCTCCAGATCAGAAGGTGCTTGGGGTTGGAGTCTCTGTAATGTCAGTAATATTAGAAAATACCAAAAAAAAATGCATAATGCCACTATCCAAAGTTTTACAAATCTACTACCACAGTAAAGCATAAAATCTTGTGCCTTATTTGCAAATATACACCATTTGCATGCTTTACTTTCTTCTCTGATTGACATGGACAGTCAAACAATTGTGATCATGTGACATTCCTTACAGAGCAATTCCATACCACGTCAAAGTTGACTTTACAGTTGAAAAAAAGAAATACATCTATGAACAAAAATTGATGTCAAGGACTCACTTTCCTATCCAAATTTCAATTAAGAAATAGCCTGATTTTGTTGCTTTTTGTGGGAAAAGCCAGTTCAATATAATAGATAAGACAAAGTAAAAGAAGATAGTACATAGTTGCTCATCCTCTCGCACATCTATTTTGGCCGCCGCCCTTTGCTATTTACTATTTTCTAAAATTGGCTTTAAAAATATCAAAAACTGTTGTTTCTCATCCCCACCTGCACCCCTTTTTGATTGCTGCATCAATTTTTTTGATACATGATATATGTATCTACTATTTTTTATCGGGCGGTTGTCCCGCTGCAAACTCAGAAAATCCTCCATACAGACTGCGATTGTTTACACTGAAAATTACGTAGGTCTACATACACTTTCCAGTATGTCTCCGCGCCTCAGCTCACCGTGGTACGGTAAGTACATTGTATCATGTATACATGTACATTAGCCTTTTTTTGAGTCAAGTAGTCTTTTTCAATCAAAAGTGCCATATGATTCAACGTAGCAATAATTGTGAAGGATGTTTGTTGTGTGTAAAATGTTAAATGCTTTGCCATTGAAGTCATTCTCATTAGGTCAATTCCACGGAAAGGTTGCATTTTATGAAAATCAAACTATTGAGTATAGATGATTAATGAAGCTTAATTAGATGATCTGAGTGTGTTTACTCAAAGCAGCCTTTCACAACGGATATTTTGATACCTCATTTGTGAACATCGGTGAACGTGGAGTGGAGTTATGTCCGAAAAACCTTCATTTTTCACGAAAATTGCTAATTTTTGCAGAATTTTTGTATCATTTCTGATACACTATTATGACCGTAATACAGCTTGTGTAATTCTCAGATGGCTTATTTTCTGAATGTTCTTTGGTCATAGATTGGTTTTATGATGTTCTAGAACTTGTTCCGGCATCAGTAAATATTATTCTCTCAATCTCAAAAAGTGGTAGTTGATAGCGTCCCATAAGTCACGTTTTTGTGTCCCATCAGTCACACTGGTTTTCCCTATCCTGCTACTGTACCAATGAGTAGATATTCATACCACTTGGCTCAGGGTAAGCACCAACCCTTTGCTACATTCAGGAAAGAAAATATCTTTCCAGAGACTCTGTGTGTAAGAATATTTCAGAACTTACTTTCCCATGTGAAAAACGGTGGTCCTCAAATGTCCCATAAGTCACGACAGCAATTTTTCGTTGCTGTACGTAATGCAATGATACTTTTCAAACTAAGTATGGTGTTTTTATAAACTGTGATATGATGGATCTAACCATGAACTGAGAAAAATGCATTTGATGCAACTATTTTCTCAAAATACTGGTTTGAAATTGCCGAAAATTGTTACTTTGTCCCATAAGTCACAATGGAATTGACCATTAGCGAGTGGTTCGCGCGCTCGGTACGTACGCGCGTGTGTACCCATGTGCAACATGCAACGTGTAGAAGTTGTACTGATCTGGTACAACTCTCCCCTGAGCCAGATCGTACATGATGAATTGTCGCGCTTATGAATCGGTAATTTATAAATCACCCTACAAGTCTTGGAAGTAATATTTCATGAATGCTAGGTACAACATAAAATTATCCTTGAAATAAACCAAATCCTTTTAGATCAGAAAACTTGAATTTGTGTTTGAAGTCCATCGGAACATGAAACCAACATTGTTATGATTGGGTTTCTTGTTATATCACTCAGGGTCAAAACACATGAGCTTGGACCAGTAAAATTAACTTGTCATATTCATACATGGTTTTGTTTTATATCAGACCTCTTACTTTCTAGATTTCACTGTATTCATATGTTGAGCATGCTTCACCTAAGTGCCAAAATGGAGCCTGACATGGCTGCTCGATCAAAAATAGTAAATAGTAAGGACCGCCCTCATTACTGCTTTCAAAAAACCCGGACGAGAAAACTACTTTGTTTAAAAAAATAGTAGATTAAAGGTCCCGCTTACATTTGGGAACAGTGATTTGAAAAAACTTCCAAGAAATTACATTTTTTAATGCATACTTTCATGTGTACAGGTCTGTTGAACCACAAAGCATCCTATCATATAAAGAGACATCTGTATTTTTTCTCAATAAACCTTTACTGTGCACGGTTTAATCTGGATACAATTTTATTATAACTATTGTTCATATCTTTTATATTTAACAATAACTAACATCCACTTTACCAATTCAAACTTTTACAGCGGTAACTTCTATCCCAAACTCACTTTTTAGAACTATTTTAAAGCACTAATGATGGTCCTTTGTTTCATCTGCATAAATGGTAAATTATGCATAAAAGCAGACAACTACTTTGTACACTCTCCTTTTATTTACCATTCTGGACTTTATCAGACAGATTGCGTAATTTGCAGCTCTCGAGGGCAGCCATCAGCAACCGTCGCCCTTTTTCCTCGTCCTGGCTGTTGTTCCAGGTGATCAGCATCTGGTGGGCAGCTTGCTCCGTGTTCATGTGGAACTGCCGTTCCCAGTTGGCTAGCCTCACCTCAGTAAGGCCCAGGTACAGGCCAAGCTTGCGCCATGCGTACGGTCCAAGGTTCTCAGCCACCGAGAGGAGCTCCAGCGAGTCTAGTGGCGTACTTTCCGACACTGCCATTCTGTATCTAGGTAGGGAGGATCAACATAAAAAATAGAGAAAAGGAGATAGAATCTTATCTGGTTGTAGAAATTATATTTATAAACAGCTATACTAACACTAACAGTTTTGATGATTGTTGAAAAAAGGAACGGTACATGTACACTGTCTCACAGTGTCTACATGTATGGTTGGACCTACTACTCATCGACCGCCTAATGTTTATTTGCTTGATAAGAATATTTAACACTGAAATTCACGTAAAAAACTTGACCTACATGATTGAGAAAATCCAGCTCTATCAAATGCCGTTGTTCTCTTTTCGATTCGAAGTTTCAGTGCAAAAATATCGCCGTCGAACTTGTGTGGCCTCGTTTCAGCTCCCCGCGATAACACTCCTTATTGAGATCGACCGCTGTTTTTGCACTGACAATGCACGCAAACCGAGTTGTATTGAACACCGTGTTGTACGAAGCTTTTTAGAAACTTCCATAGACATTACATTAGTCATTACGATTCGGTGAAAACATTCATTCGAAATTTTGTCCTTGATTAAAACCATTAATGAATCAGTGAATTTTCGCGTTTTCCCACACCATCCTCATCAACAGTCAAAGCCAATCCATTTTTATGTGCTTTGCGTGCAGTGAAGTGCGTACTAAGCGTTCAGTGCGCCAATTGATACGCTGTCGGCTTAAAAGAGGGTGGTCGATATGTAGTAGGGCTATCATACAGGTGTACAGTGTGCAGTTGTCTCACACACGATTACATAGACTTTTCTAATGCCTGTGTAACTGTAACGTTAGACCAGCTGCAGTAAATTAGGCCTAGGCCTACAGCTACCAACCAGACTAACTTTTTAGGGGTAACTTAACTAATCATGTTTAACTAACTTCACTCTGCACTCGACTCCCGTTCACTATAGTTGTAAATTCCCTCAATTTACGTTCAAAGAGAATCCTTCAGAAGTGACGAACACAAGGTTAGAAAGCTGTTGACAAGAAATGAAAGTACATGTAGATTACTAAGTAGTAAGCAAATAATCAACGTTGGTGAAGGCGATGGGACAAACTATCACTTCCGAGGCGATCTGGATGTAGCTATCTTTCCGAAGCGCAGCTGAGTGTAGTTTACTTTTTAGACATATGCGCGTAGATGACAAAACACTGAATTTGCTCCGCGCCCAGTGTGTGGCACCGAAATAAAAGTGCGTTGCACTGTGGTCTATCACTTGACCCAGGTCTATCCTCATAGAGTGTAACAAAATTTTATTCTTAGGTAATGTGATGGGCAAAATTACGCTTTATCACGTGATCAGCTCTTGACCAATCCTCTATAGGTCAATAGCACAATCAGGGTATGCAATTGTGTAACAGGGGAAAAATGAAAAAACTTGGTGAAAATGCTTTTTTTGCTGTTTGTTGTAGCTGAGTGTTCAAATTTTCATTTCTTGTAAAAAAAGAGTCAAAATTTTGCATTAAACTGCGCATAAATTAGCATTTTAATTAGGGGTGTTGAATTACATTGAAATGGCTAATATATTGGAAAAATTCATTTAAAAAAAGCAGAATGCTTTTTTTCATCTGAAATTGCTTTTAGATATTCCTGATAAATATCCCTTTCATTCACCGCCAGCACATAGCCATAACATATCACAAAATATGAATTAATGTCATATTTTCACTACTCAAAATGGATGATCAATTTTGTAGGCATTACTTTGAATTCAAATAAAACCACTTTTATATTGTAGCGAAATCGATCAATTCTGCTGTATGGCCTGTATATAAGCTGTGTATTGATTTTTCACTATCGATTATATGAAGGTGTAATCGATCATTGTTGGTAGTAACGTTGGTATAGGCAAGGTCCAAAAATCACGGTTTTGGTCACATTTATGCTTATTACGTAAGATAAGGGCATTAGGGAGGTAAGATGATTTAAGATTCAGAGAGAGGTAATGGATACCAGTAATTTGAGACCAAATTTGTAGGGTTTTGGTGAGAATCGCTTCTTAAGTTTGGTGTTTTAATAGTGGAAATATTGATTAACTACGCTAACAATTATTCAGTAAAAATACAATTGGGTAATTCAGATTCTGTTTCGATGTCGAGTTGGGACGGATAAGGTAGGCACGTCTAGTACGTGTTGAGTTGGATCGAGCTGTCAAAGCTCGAGCTAGCTGTGTACAAACAGTCTAGTGAAGGCGATGGTCAGGATAGTGTACTCCTGATTGCTAGCCAAGCCTAGATCTGTGTATAAAACGTACATAGCAGTCGAGTCGAGACGAGTAAAGGCCGGGACGGGACTAGAAGTTCGGGACTTTGGAAATTGCGGGATCGGGTCTGCATTCTGAACTGTGTACATTACAGCGAAAACGAGTTGGACTGTGTTTGTACAGAAGTATTCCCGAATTAAAGACTACCTGTTGAACGTTATACCAAGAAGTGACTGGAAGAGTAATCTTTCCTACCAAAGAATCCTGAGCGAGTGCAGGTGAGTCGAGTGGACCTTGATGGTGACTGGTGGTAAAGAGATTGGTAGATGTAATATAATAGATAAAGTGCGAAGCTGGTATGTCGGACTGTTGATGAAGAACTGGTAGATAACTGGTAGAAATAAATTGGTAGCAAGAATTAACTGGTATCTTGGGCCGTATATTGCGGCCAAACGAACTTACGCCTAGCTCGGCCATCCTGATCGAAGTTCGACGTAGGGCCCCATTTTTGATACCAATCAATCTATCATCACACATCTGCCACCAAACACAAGTCATTCGCTACATATATGGTGTCAGGACCAGAGGGATCTACCCCTTTCTACGATGCGGTGTCAGGACTGAGGGATATGCCCTGCGACCGGATTCGCCACACGTGGTGTCAGGAGTGGGATTGAAAGAACCAGCGCTACCAGTGGGTTAGGAATCAGCCATGGCAAAGCAGCTGTCACCGGCGCAGCTATGGAGGAAGCTGCAATCGGAGATGGTAGAAGTGGAGCGGATGATGGACGAACTTCGGGCTGAGATGGGGATGAGTCGGCCACCACCACCAGTATCAGGAAGTACTGGTAGAGTGAAGCCAGCAGACGGGACCAGCGTCAGGGGTGGTATTTTACCACCACAATATGACGTTCCGGGTGCTAAAACCAGCACCAACAGCAGTGGGAGGACGACTGGTGCTACAGCAGGGAGCTGGGTCGACAGTAGCAGGGCAGATGTAACGTTGGAAGACGATTACTACCCACCTCCAGCTGACAAAAGGCAATGGCAGACTGCATCAAATTCAACCAGAGAGACAACGGCAACCAACCCGGTACCAGAGAGAGAAGTCCCGATAAGAATCAGCACCCCATGGCGCCGCTCTGAATTGTGGGACGAAGGGCAATTCAAGCATCACGAGAGGGGACGTGATGTAATAATAAAGATGACACCAGACCGGTACGACGGCAAAGGGCCTATTCTAGATTACCTAACCCACTTCGAGGCATGTGCTGGGGTAAACAGGTGGTCAGAAGAGGAGGCCCTGCAATACCTTGCGGCCAGCATGAGAGGTCCTGCAGTTAAGGTACTGGTGCAGCAAACAGGGAGGAAATTAACCTACCAAGAGCTGGTGGGGCGACTTAAACACCGATTTGGTCCTGCAGGGAAGGCAGAGATGTTTCTGGCGGAGTTACGAACGAGGCGACGAAGACCCAAAGAGTCACTTCAAGAGCTGGGCCAGAGCATTCGGGAGCTGACGGCTCTAGCCTACCAAGAGTTTGATGAGGCGGGGCAGGACCGCTTAGCTAGGGGACACTTCATGGACGCTGTCGTGAGGCCGGAAATAAGAGAGGGGATGTTCCATGCGCAGCCTCGCACGCTAGATGAGGCGATAGAGGCTGCACTAAGCACGGAGGCATTCTTAAAGATGGAGGCGGAAAGGTGTGACGGAAGGGGACCACGCTACAGCAGGGTGTTAACAAACACCAGTGGAAAACAGAAGGAGGGGACCACCAAGGAGGCTGAGGGAGTAGTCAGCAAAATGACAAAGGCCGTAGAAAGTCTAATTGCACGGTCTGAGTCTACCAACCAGAAAGCAGCCAACACGGGAAAGATACCTGCTCTTCCAACAGGAATCTACCAGAATGAGAGGTGCCTCAATTGTGGCCAAATGGGGCACTGGAGGAAGGATTGCCCCTTTCCACAAAGACGGCCAGTCTCCAATACACCCGTCATAGATGCACGAAGATGCTACAACTGTAATCAGGTGGGCCATGGGTGGAGATATTGTCCGTATGGGCAAATGGAGAGACCACCACCAGTGAGCAGCAACCAAGGGGGAGAACCAGTATCTGCGCAGGGTAATACTGGTCCAGCTCTCCAACCACAACCTGCTGGAAGGGAGCAGGCACGACCATTGGGTACCGCAGATGGTAGACGACTGGGCCTCTTCATCAATTCCAAAATCAACGGACAGCCAATTACCTTCTTGATCGACACAGGCTCCTCCCAGTCAATCGTGTCTACCACCATTTATGACATGATTGCAGAGGCACGGAAGCCGTCGCTGCAGAGTGTGGACAGCATAGTGCATCAGGCGGACGGTACTCCACTGGGGACCAGGGGTAAAACCATGGCCGAGATCCAGCTTGGAGAGCTACTGTTCGTGCTGGAAGTAGTGGTAGCTAATGTCAACAGTGAAGGAATTTTGGGGTTGGACTTCCTGATGCAGACGAATTCAGTGTTGGACTGTCAGAAGATGGAGCTCCGGACGCCATGGGCCATCATTCCATGCCGAGACTACCGGGGCCAACCATTCTGTCATAGAATAGTTGCCAGTGAAACCACGGCTGTTCCAGCGGGTCATGAGGCCATAATAAAGGGAGAGGTAGCAGACAAACGGCGACAGGCGACTGGGGTTGGTCTGCTAGAAGCACCGACAACTTCCACCGAGCTTCTACATAAGGGACTACTGGTAGCACGAGCAGTAATCGAAGCAGACGCTGAGATACTACCAGTACGAGTCTTCAACCCAACGAAGGAAGAGAGAGTAGTAAAGAAAGGGACGACAGTTGCCTGCTTGACTGGAGTACGTGATACTGAAGATGTGGAGGCGATTCGAGACAGTGGGGTACAAGCTAGTGATGGGGTGCCATCACATTTGACGGAGCTGCTACATCGTAGTATCCAAGAGGTTCCGCAGCAATACCACTCATTGGTGGCCGAATTGCTGTGCGAATTTGCTGATGTCTTCTCCAAAGGACCAACGGACCTGGGCAGAACTGATTTGGTGCAACACACGATTTCTACCGGTGACGCTAGGCCAGTGAGGCAAACACAAAGGCGGCACCCAATGGAGCAACGACAGGAAATTGACAAGCAGATAAACGAGTTCCTCTCCCAGGGTTTGATCGAACGGGTCAGTAGCCCTTGGGCATCCAATGTGGTTCTCGTACGGAAGAAGGATGGTAGTAAGCGCTTTTGTGTGGACTACCGGCAGCTGAACGCTGTCACACTGAAGGACGCATACCCTCTACCAAAAATCGATGAGACATTAGACGCACTGAGTGGGGCTCAGTGGTTCTCTACACTCGACTTAGCAAGCGGGTATTGGCAGGTGGAGCTGGACAAACAAGCAAAGAAGAAGTCAGCATTCATTGCCAATGGTGGTCTGTATGCATGGCGGGTCATGCCCTTTGGCCTATGCAATGCACCGGCCACGTTCGAGAGGCTAATGGATCGAGTGATGGCGGGCCTGACGTGGGAGACGCTACTGGTGTATTTGGACGATGTCATCGTTTTTGGTAAAACGGTGGAGGAGGAGCTTGGTCGACTGAAAACTGTGTTCCAGCGATTGCGTGGGGCTGGTCTGAAACTGAAACCTGCTAAGTGCCAACTGTTCCACACTAGTGTGGAATACCTGGGGCACATCGTCTCATCTACTGGGGTAACCACGGAGCCAGAGAAGGTCGCGGCCATCCAAAATTGGCCGAAACCAAACAGTGTCAAAGAGGTGCGGAGCTTCATAGGACTGGTCTCCTACTACCGGAAGTTTGTGGAAGGATTTGCTTCGATCGCTAGACCACTCCACCAACTCACCAGAAAGAACCAAAAGTTTCTCTGGACAGAGGAGTGCCAGGAGGCTTTCGACAAATTGAAGCAACGACTGGTGTCACCTCCAATTCTGGCGTATCCCTGCCCAGAAGGGGACTACATTTTGGACACAGACACCAGCCAGCATGGAATCGGAGCCGTGCTGTCGCAAGTACAGGGAGGAACTGAGAGAGTTATTGCGTACGGAAGCCGCACACTATGTAAGGAAGAAGTCAACTACTGTGTCACCAGGAAGGAATTACTGGCAGTGGTAGCCTTCCTCAACCAGTTCCGACAGTATCTCTATGGAAGGCACGTGATCATCCGCACTGACCATGGATCATTGCAGTGGTTGGTTCGATTCAAGGACCCCAGAGGGCAGCTGGCACAATGGTTGGAGCTGGTATCGGAGTATGATTTCGAGATACAGCACCGGCAGGGGAGGAGCCATGGAAATGCTGATGGTCTATCTCGGAGACCATGTAGGCAGTGTGGCCGGGACCAAGAAACCCCACCCGGGCAAGTCAGAGCACTGACAGAGGAGGCGTTGGGAGCCCCGAGTATTGGGAGTCTTCAGGAGAAGGATGGGGACATACTGGTGGTGAGAGCTGCAAAGATTCAAGGGGTGAAGCCAGCCAATGAAGTGGTGTCATCTTGGCCGGAAAAAGCAACTCGATTGTTGGAGCACTGGGACGCATTGGAGGTGGTAGACGGCGTGCTGGTCCGCAGATGGGAGTCAGCGGATGGTACCAACACCCGGAGACAGACCATCCTACCAAGGGCGCTCATAAAGAATGCGATACATGAGG
The DNA here is from genome assembly GCF_040938485.1 of Diadema antillarum. Taxonomy (NCBI): domain Eukaryota; kingdom Metazoa; phylum Echinodermata; class Echinoidea; order Diadematoida; family Diadematidae; genus Diadema; species Diadema antillarum. The sequence continues at coordinate 1,268,343 of NW_027271320.1, forward strand.
TCCATTCTGCTCTTACTGGGGGACATTTTGGTATCAAGAAGACACTGGGACGATTGAAGTTGCGGTACTACTGGGTCGGCATGGCAGCTGATGTTCGTTCGACCCTCAGACAGTGTGACGTGTGTGCCAGAAGGAAGTGTCCTGGTAAAGCTGCTCGAGCACCACTACAACAAAGGATTAGTGGGTTCCCGTTGGAGAGGGTGGCATTGGACATCATGGGCCCTTTCCCCCGGACCAAGCATGGGAACAAGTACATCCTGGTGATTGGCGACTACTTCACAAAATGGATGGAGGCCTACCCAATACCAGATGAAAGGGCGGAGACCGTGGCAGAGAAACTGGTGGTGGAGTACATCTGTCGATTTGGGGTACCAAGATTCGTACATTCGGATCAAGGCCGAAATTTCATCTCTGAAGTCTTCAGTGAAGTCTGCAAGCTGATGGGGGTGAAAAAGACCAGGACCACAGCCTACAACCCAAAGTCAGACGGGTTCGTAGAAAGGTACAACCGCACTCTAATAGACACAGTTGCTGCACTACTGGACGTGGAGAGGCAGGAAAAGGATTGGGATCAACTTCTCCCCTTGGCCACCTGTGCCTACCGCAGCTGTGCTCAGGACTCGACTGGGGAAACTCCCAACATGCTAATGTTGGGGCGAGAGGTGGTATTACCCGGTGACCTCGTCACACCAGATGATGTTGACAGCCAGCAGGACCTCCAGACCGATTATGCGAAGGAGCTACGGGTTCGAATGCAGAGGGCCCACAACCGAGCCAGGGTGAAACAGATGTCGGCCTGTAGAAAGCAGAAACGATTCTACGACCAGAAGGCCCATGGATCTGCCTTCAACCAGGGCCAGTATGCATGGCTACGGCGGAAGATGAGGGTGAAAGGACAGAGTCCAAAACTTCAGACCAAATGGCTGGGACCGTACCTGATAGTCACCAAAATATCGGATGTGACTGTTCGACTCCAGTTGACACCTCGCTCCAAGCCATTGGTTGTCCACGTAGATCGGTTGAAGCTGTACACAGGGGTACCAAGACCAGTTTGGGAGTTCGAACCAAACACGGAGGTGGTACAGGCTAGAGACCAGCAGCAAGTCACTGCTGCCGACGTGGAGCTGGACGAGTCAGGGCTGGAAGAAGCTGGTGCTACTCACCCCTCTAGCTATGAAGAGAGAGAAGTGGATTCTCAACCGCCAGTTAGGAACCGGAAGTCTCCGACTGTGCCAACGGCATACGACAGTGATGACTGGAATGGAGGAAGGCGTTATCCGAAGAGGGATAGGCGTCGGCCGCAGTATTATAATTAGGCACTAAGTAACGAATCTAAATAATCGAGTGGTACTCGAATATATTCGACGAGCTAAATAACAAGGATTAAAGACTGTGGTATTATTAATGTACAGGTGCAGTGCAGGCAACGACATGGCATCTTCCAAAAAGAGGGATTTGTTCAGTCCCTTCAACGATTATTTCGGGCTGAGTAAGCTGGTATCAACGGGGAGGAAGAAGAGGGAGACCGTGGACCAAGAGACGGGCAACCAGTTCTTTGATTTTGAACAGGTGCGAGGCTCGTTCAATAGCTACCTGGGGTTAGACGAAGGGGAAGCGACAGTGACGAAGAAGAGTGGATCCCAGGACCTAGGGACGAGATACCGGTATCCGACCTTACGGAGGGACGGCGATGCAGCTGGGTGTCTGTCAACTGGTAGCCGTTGGCTGAGCAACGAGGGGATTCTACCAGACATCACCGCGCTAAGAGGACGAGATGGAAGTGATGGACCACTCAGCAGATCAGTCTCTTGGTGCGTTTTCTGCAAAAACAATGGTGAAAGTTTGCAGGTCTACGGAAGCCACGCGCTGAAGTCCATAGACGGGAAAACTACCTGTCCTGTACTTCGGGCATACAGGTGCCCGATTTGTCGCGCCACCGGGGACGAGGCTCACACCATTAAGTACTGTCCGTTATCTAGGAAGAAAAAGCTGCCTGGGTCAGCAGAGCCAGGATCTACCAGTAACGTCAGCACAGCGGCGCTGTATTTTAAAACCCCACGAAATGCTGCCGGACGGCTGAGGAGCTGTAATACCAGGTAGCGGACACCGGAAGGGGGAGAAGCAGCAGCAAATATGGACCATGTCAGATACCAGCTTCGCACGAGTTGATTGTAAGATGTGTATGAATGACTGTAGGAATTTGACTAAAGACACGAGTAACATTCGATTGGTATTATTTGTTGAATATGCAGAACGATGTCTACCCCCGGCAAACCCAAGTCCTGTTCAGACAGGGGAGAAGTCTACCGTTGTAAGGTGTGCCGGCGGTCCTTTTCCAGTAAAAGCTCGATGCAACGACACGAATTCGACGTGCACACCCCCAAATTTAGGTGTGATCGCTGTGCTTTCCAGACGCTGCACAAGCGAGAATTAGAACGCCACTACGGGACTCACGCCACCGATGTAGCTCCAGGGCGGGTACATTTGAAAACCCCAGTTTATGCGCCAATTAGGAGTAAGAAGCCGCCGTCAACGGAAACCAGACCCAGGAGTAGATCCCCCCTGTGCCCCTCTACTCCAACCCCTTCCCAGTGCATGCCTGAGAGGTGCACCCCTGAGAGAAGTGTCAGCCCGGTGAGGAGCGTCACCTCTGAGAGAAGCAGTACCCCGGTGCTGGATGAGGACAGCTGTGGCAGCGGGCTCCTCGACCTGACTGGCAGAAGGCGGCGATTAGTAATCGAGGACGTGGTACCTGAAGTCAAATCCCCGGTAACATGTGGAATCGGGGTCCAGGTGTCACCATCCGACATTGACGGGGGGATTATCTGAGGGAGGCTAGGAGAATTACGTCGCAGAGGGAAGACCAGTTTCAGCGCTACCGAGACGCTGGTGTTGCGGCCTGGCCGAACGTGGACCAGGAAGACGGAGCGGTTCCTGACGACTGGTGGCGAGTTTTTGGAGGTAGTAACCGAAACCGTGGAGGAAAAGTAGTGGAAGCGAAATTTTGGTAGAAGCGCGTGGGCAGATATGGACGTTAAACATAATTTGCCCAAATTGAGTTTGGACAATAAGTTATAATTGGACGTTTCTGAGGACTGTTCGCGAAGATAGTGAAAGTGGTAGCGGATACCGGAAGGAAGATGTGGAAGCGATTATTGGTAGAGAAGGGTAGATACGGACGCTAAATTTAATCTGCCCAATTTTGAATTGGACATTAAGTTGTTAAAAAGCGAACATTTCCCAAGGACTGATGGACATTGTTAATGTAATTGTTCTAGAAGAACGATGGTATTAAGTTGGATTCAATGAAGCTTATGTACGGAGATGTAGTGATTCCACGGAGTAGTGGAGGGACGTCATTGAAGCAATACCAGGTGTTGGTAGAGTTGGTTTGAAGAGTTGGTAGAACCATATTGGTATCCACATTACAATTGGTATATATGGTAACGACTGGTCTTGGTGTCTTAGCCTTCTTCTTCTCAAATTTTGAGTTGGTTGTGTCCATGTTGGAAGAAAGGGGGTATTAGACAAGGTTGGAGAGGTGGCGTTAAAAATGTACATAATGTTAATGGTTTCAAAGGAATGATGAGTGTTATTATAAATCATAAGGTGATGTTTTAAAAGGATTTGGTGGTGGACACCAGTATAAGTATTTTGGTAGTTGATACCAGTCGGAATGTGATGGAGGTCAGTTTGTGTTTAAAGTGTTGACGTTTAAAGTGTTTAGGATTGAAGTGGTATAAGCTCGGGGACCGAGCTTGGTGGGTCGGTGGGTCGTGTAGCGAAATCGATCAATTCCGCTGTATGGCCTGTATATAAGCTGTGTATTGATTTTTCACTATCGATTATATGAAGGTGTAATCGATCATTGTTGGTAGTAACGTTGGTATAGGCAAGGTCCAAAAATCACGGTTTTGGTCACATTTATGCTTATTACGTAAGATAAGGGCATTAGGGAGGTAAGATGATTGAAGATTCAGAGAGAGGTAATGGATACCAGTAATTTGAGACCAAATTTGTAGGGTTTTGGTGAGAATCGCTTCTTAAGTTTGGTGTTTTAATAGTGGAAATATTGATTAACTACGCTAACAATTATTCAGTAAAAATACAATTGGGTAATTCAGATTCTGTTTCGATGTCGAGTTGGGACGGATAAGGTAGGCACGTCTAGTACGTGTTGAGTTTGATCGAGCTGTCAAAGCTCGAGCTAGCTGTGTACAAACAGTCTAGTGAAGGCGACGGTCAGGATAGTGTACTCCTGATTGCTAGCCAAGCCTAGATCTGTGTATAAAACGTACATAGCAGTCGAGTCGAGACGAGTAAAGGCCGGGACGGGACTAGAAGTTCGGGACTTTGGAAATTGCGGGATCGGGTCTGCATTCTGAACTGTGCACATTACAGCGAAAACGAGTTGGACTGTGTTTGTACAGAAGTATTCCCGAATTAAAGACTACCTGTTGAACGTTATACCAAGAAGTGACTGGAAGAGTAATCTTTCCTACCAAAGAATCCTGAGCGAGTGCAGGTGAGTCGAGTGGACCTTGATGGTGACTGGTGGTAAAGAGATTGGTAGATGTAATATAATAGATAAAGTGCGAAGCTGGTATGTCGGACTGTTGATGAAGAACTGGTAGATAACTGGTAGAAATAAATTGGTAGCAAGAATTAACTGGTATCTTGGGCCGTATATTGCGGCCAAACGAACTTACGCCTAGCTCGGCCATCCTGATCGAAGTTCGACGTAGGGCCCCATTTTTGATACCAATCAATCTATCATCACACATCTGCCACCAAACACAAGTCATTCGCTACATATATGGTGTCAGGACCAGAGGGATCTACCCCTTTCTACGATGCGGTGTCAGGACTGAGGGATATGCCCTGCGACCGGATTCGCCACAATATGTTTTATAATATTTCACTTTTGCCGAAGAGTAAAAAGATGAAACTTTCAGGAACAGGTAACAGACATACATTGGCCATTATTACAAAGTTTTATGGAAATAGGGCCGGTACTTTGGAAGATATGATATTTTTCATGAAAAAAAATTATCTGTACAGTTTGACCTTGAATGTGCGCATAATGTTTGGATCCATTCTCATATTTGTAAACACAGATAGAAGAATGAATATGAGATTTATGATGACTTGAGTTGATATCCAAGCTGTGACACTCAAATAATGACATATTAAGCCAAAATACTATGTTTTTGCATATGATATCTTTACAAATTGAAAAAGCATTGAAATACGAACACTGAACACTAATATCATATCATGATATCATACAGTAGAACATGGGCGTGGATCAGTCTTATTTTACCTCAGCAATTTGTAAAAATATAAAAAAATAAGTTCTTATTGCTCAAATTTGCTAAAATTAGTTCACACAATAGATTACTACATATGTACATTTCATGGCTAAAAATCCAGGGATATTCAATAAGGGAAAAAGATTCTTTTAAGAAGTCAAATTAGGATATAAATACCTCACTGAAAATACCAAAAAATGGCTGCACTTGTGACTTTCCTCAGCATTTGAAAATGGCTCAAAACTCAAAACTGGCTGAACATTTATTGGCGAACAGCACACCATATTGTAGTGTATCTTCAGTACTTTAAGGAAAAGCAGAAAAATAAGCTGTTTCTCCATGTATAGCTGTACAGCATGGGTTAAAAGGTCACAATGTCACAAAAATAAGCCAGGATTACACTCCTCCTAGAGTCCTACTAGGACGGGTCTTCAGACCCCATAACTTTCTCCAGCTGAAAGGACCACTGTTTTTTTATTGCATGCACGCAATGCCAGGAAAAAAATCCATTAATTTGGTACCGTACCAAACACTAGGGGTAGAATAAAAATTTGGACCTCAAATCTTGATTTTACGTAAGATGTAAAACGCTTTTTTTGACGCATTACAGCTGTACATGGGTTTGGGGGGACTTTTTGGTAATTAATCTTTAATAATTAACAGTAAATGAGAAGAAATTAGCTATTGTATTACCGCATGTGATTACTGATGTCTTAGCATGCTGCATGTGGATTTTTAAGTCAGTTGGTGTATTCTAGTTTTAGATGTTACAATTTTTTAAAGTGAGAAAGTCATGATTGCATAGTCCGTATTGTATGCCTGTGCCGCTGTGGCAGGCTGTGCTGAAGTTAGAAGCCCAAAATAATTTAGACCCCTAAAACCCAGGATAGCCAATTGTGCTTATCACCTGTAGCATAGCAAGATTCTTAGTATGTGGAATATGATAAACTCTAACCTTCTAACATGTTAATAGTTAGACCCTACTGGTTACATTGCCCCGTGGCCGTGCACATCATAGAAAAGTTAAGGCCTCTACCAGCCAGACGCGGCCGTACTGGGTGCCGCGCCCGTCCGGTCCGTGCGCAGCATGGCTAGCTGTCATGTCGCGACTTCTCTACTACTTAGACTCTAGCTGGTTCTTTTGACTGTACCCATGGCATGTCGATATCTAAACGTGCTAGACATCTAATTCCGCTAAACTAAATTTAACCAAAACCACACGAAACACTTGGTCTACTATCTTATTTTCAATTACTCACGTGAACTTGAACAAATCGGATATCGGCAAGTGTACTACCGACGTACGACGACTTGAAAAGCAAACGACAGCTTTTTCGGGAAAGCGAAGAGTTCACACGGCAGGCACTGGTTTGTGGTACGGGGGTTGGTTGGTGGTGGTGTTTATTGGCGCTTTTCAATCAATCTGATTATCTGCGCCCGGGCGGGCGCGCTACTTATACTGATCACAGATAGTTGAGTGATACTGATACTGATACTGATACAGATACTGACATACCCGTACATACTGATACAGATACTGATACGTTGTGTACGCATACGGACGATACCGATACGAACGAGCACCGAGCTCGAGGTGCAGTCAGTGCAGTACGATTGCACCTAATCTATGAAACGCCGAATTTCGACAGTGAATTTCGTAGGCGCATAGATCTCTAATTTGTGACCTGAAGCCGGAAATTAAAGATTCCTGTCATGAGAGATGAGTAGCCGAAAACAGCAAATAGGCTTACAATAGGCTGTTGGGTGCCCTTCCCTTTTTAGAAAAAAAAATGCTGAAGTGTCCAGTCTTGAAAAAACGCCTAGCTTTATTTGATCATTAACAAAAAAAAATGTGTAAAGGATAAGTGTCTTTGAATACGACTACGGTTAATTATGGCAAGCCAAATGCGTCGTAATGGCAATGTACTAGTACAGCAGCAACTGACACAGCTCAGCTAGCTAGGTAAAGAACTTCACCTGTTTGTCAAATCGAATTTGGCCCAATTCGGAACAATACTAGAATTCTAGATATATTCTGTATTCTGGACGTTTTGTCTACGCACATAAACATCATATTGCAACAAAATTAACAAACACTAATACAAAATAAAATGTACAGCGTAATTATACCATAAACAAGATTAGAGAAACAGTTTAGAATTCAGACTAGTAGCCCGACGGCCAAGGGGACTCCCCCAAAGCTATACCGGAAGTGATTTCGCAGCCATGAAACGCACACTCATCTCCCCCCCCCCCCCCCCCCCCCCCACCCACCAACACCACCACCACCACCACCACCACCACCAGGCCCTGCCCACCCGCTGTGCCAAAATGATCTGAGAAAGGGAATAATGAAACTAGATGTACCTCACCCGAGAACTAATTTCAAGAAACATAGTGTAACATATCGAGGCACTAAATTATGAAATACACTTGTAATTCATCAGATGATGTAAAGTAAAATGGTATCCCTTTCTAAAATTTAAAAATTAGGTAAATTATATGCATAGTAATTGTTTACATTGAACTGTAACATTGTGCATCAATCCTTTTCTTTTCTTTTTTTTCAGTATCGTAATTCCCATTTTCTTTATGTAATATGCATGCATTTGTATGTTTTGCTTTTGTGTGTTTGTTTGTTTGTTTTATACATTTCCTATAGTATATATAAAATGTTGTACTTTGTAATTGTATGGCTTTTACTTCACAGACTCACAGAAGAACAGCCATTGGCTGAAGTGAGTGCCCTGGACCCTTGGTGAAAGAAAATGAACTCAAAATCAAACCCCCTCTCCCCTTCCTCTCTTGCTCTTCCCCTCTCATTGACATGTTGTACCTGTGTTTCTATTCAAATTTCTACTCCCGAGGGTTTTTTCCTGTGCCCTTCTCTCTCAGTCTCTCCTTCCACACACACGCATACATACAAACACATGACACATTTTGTAGGCCTACAGTAGGATTAGATTCACCCTTTTTCCTGTGATGTGTGTTAAGGGAAACCAAAACCTAAAGAGAAACATGGATTGAGTGAAAGCAGCAACAAAGTAGAACACATCTGTGAAAGTTTGAGGAAAATCAGACAATCAATGCAATAGGGCCAAGGCTTCTAATTTTGCACATGCGCAGACATTCATCAACCACATGTATCATCTTCAGTCTTTACTAGAGGCAATAACAAGAGCACACCTGTTCTGCTGAACAACAAACTTATGTAATCTTGGCTTTAATTGGTGAATCTTCCACCTGAACCTCAAACATACATTTATGTGGATAGGAGAAACAGTGTCCATGTACTCAGCTGCCCACCAACTCATACACTGAACAATCAACCTCGTATTTTGTACTGGATGTAGAAATAGAAGGAAGATAATGCTATAAGATAGACATGAATGTACAATACGTATGTGGAAAACAAGCACTACAATAATTACCTGGTACAAATACAGCCGTACAGCACTTTTCAATGCACAAATTGTGCATGGCATTGTGTATAAAAACATGCTGTCCTCATACCTTGTGAACTTAAGTTTGTATGGTATTTTGTTTTGTTTTGTGTTTGTTTTGTTTTTGTTTCTTTGACGTTCTTTTTGTGTGAACTTCCAAAAGCTTATATTTTCATCTTTCTATATTAAAGGTGCATAACTGATTTTCATCTACATGTCGGGCCTACTGCATACAGCAGGAACTGAGTAGAATGTGGAACCTTTGACCAGAGAAATGTTTTAGCAAGTCAAATGCAGTCAAGTTCACATTGTGGTCGCAAAAAGCAAATCTCATTGGAATTCCAATGTGAAAGGTAGATACGATCTTACAAAGTGTAAAGAAGATAATACTAATTATGTGAGTCCCGTATGTGAAAGCCAGAATGTTTCTGCAGATAAGTGGCACTACACAAATGCTACTATTATCATCGTCATATTTGTGACTATGTCAAATACTGTTGCATGGTATTTACATGGTATGTTCTTCTCTGACCCCATAGATTAGACTTATAAAGTTTACTGCATCATTTCACAGTATTGTAAATATATACACGTATAGGCCTATATTAACCCTTTCCATACTGAATTCTGGAATCCCCATATAGACTCTATACACAGGTCGCTAGGTTATCATAAGGAATGGGTTAAGGTGATGAAATTCTGTCAGACAGGTAGTAACACAGGGCTCCAAAAGGCCACTGCATTCAGGGAAACAGAAGGCCTAATTTTCCATGACAGGGCTAATATCGTTTGGTCTTATTCCTGGGATGCCTTACCAGAGGGCCGAACCTTATATCCTAAATCACAAAGAAATTTAAATCAAATGCACTGTTTGCATTTAGATCTATGCCATACAATAACAAATATGTAAAACAGGCTTTAATGCCTTGCACAGTGACATTTGTATGCATTCAAAGAAGGCATGCTGGCATATGTGACTTAACACGCACATTTATTAGCACTGTTAACATTTACACAATCCATGGACTAGATCTGAACACCTTTTGTGACTCATGGTCTATATACAACTACACGTACATGTAGTAAATTGACTAATTTTCTGTGCTTTTAGAAATTAACTAAAGGTTCATGTCATAGACCTACGTATAAGTTTGGCTCAAGATTATACATGTACACGGCAGTGTCCTAAAAATGGGATGCTCAAATGTCCATGCTTCATTGGGCTCTTATTATCTAGATGAAAGAAGCAAAAATTACACACAATATGAGGTCAGTGACAAGTTGAGTGGAATCAAGCAATGGCTGTACAGGCCTACAGTTATAACAATTCAAGTACATGTACATTGTACACCTATCAGAAAGTCATGTTTGAGGTAAAATGACCTGAGATAAAAGATGGCCACAATAGAAACGCCTGTGGCAAGAATGCTAGCAGCAAAATATATTGGGTACAGAAGTCTGGGGTAAAAATCAAAACACAAAGCAGCACTTGGCCACAAAATTATAACATAAATTTCTGTTCCTTTACCACTGATACATTTACTAGTCACTGTAATGAAATCGACAGAGTCTCCACAAAATGTATACAATTGTATTAGTGCCTGCTTTCCACAAAGTACCGGTACATGCACTCTCTTTATTAAGACTTGCATACAAAATGACTTTAAGGCACTTCCAGTTTTCTTACAGTTTCATTTTTTTTTTTTTATTAACTAATTTCAGCTATCAAATGTACCGGTACATAAAGATTACAACCACACAAAGGAAATGGTGACAAATCCAGATGAATACGTGGGGGAACTTTTCAAGGAGAAATGATTTGTGATTTTGTAAAGCATCATCAAACTTGTCTCAAGCATGGAGTTGCATCATATATATGGCTAAGTGGAAGGTTCATGCCCCTGTGCAAGGGTGGAACGAGGCAAGGCGACATTGAGTTGCAGAATAAGAGAGCCAAGTACGTTTGAATTGGCCTCGGTGAAAAGAACCTGGGCCCTTTTTCACAAAGCTATGTGTAAAGTTACGCACAACTTTACAAACAACTTACATGTAAATATATGGCAAGCCAAGAGGGTTTCGTAATCATTGTTACTTTCAACAGCTTACACTGAAATTTGCAGATGATTATTCACACATGTAAACACACATTTTTAGATGAAAGTGTATGTTTGCCCCAATGTACATGAAATACTGACATACAGTCGTACTTTGTTAAAATGTAAGGGGAAAAAATGGGCACATTTGGAACTTCATATTCCAGTCATTGGTAAAGTCAGGAGTAACTTATATGGACAGCTGTATGAAACAGGGCAGTGATCAAAATCAAACAAAAAAGAATGGTGGAGGTTCCTTTGAAATCAAACATACGGTTGAGTTATGATACTTCAACTTTAAAATCAAATTTAGTTTTGCACAAAAGTAACATTAGTAGTAACCACAGCTGCAAATGAGATGGATCAATGGTAACAGGAAATCACAATTTTCATGGACTAACCTCCTCAAATATCTTTGCTTGGTTTCCCCTTCTTTCTATGAACACACAATAATGGAACAAAAGACATGTTTCCATCACAGCAAACTGTTGCTGCTTTGAGTTGACATATGATGAATGTTTGGTGAAAGTGCAAAACTTTCAATACAGTTCAATGACTTTTGTACGGATATTCAAAGGACAAATTCACTTTCATATACACATAGCTTGAGTGAGTGCAGCAATGCCAGCATAACACATCAGTTTGATGAAAGTAAGATAATCCGTTAAAAGTTCTGATTTTTTAAACATTTTTATGCAGTCACTGCTGGATGAGAAGACTACTACAGTTTTGTGATGTCACATCTGCAGAATATGATTGATTTTTTTTTTTTTAATGGTAATAATTTTGTGAAAAATGCACATTTCCTTACCTTGTAACTCGCATATGTTGGGGGTAATAACATTTCATTGGCTTTCTGTAAGAGGCAAGTCATATGGTCTTTTGTCATGCAAGAAAAGTGAAATACATTGAATTTTCATATCTTTCTATGCAAGTAACATTACAAACTGCAGTTAGTCTTTTCATCAAGCGATTGTAGCACTGAATCTTCAGAAATTCATAGCTTTTGAACTGATTGTCCAATATTCATCAAACTGTCATTGATAACTTCTAATAACACATTGCTGCATTCGATCACTCAGAGGACATGTATATTAAGGTGAACTTATATTAAGGTGAACTTAATACAGTATCCTCATGAAGAAACTCCTACCAATTTCTTCATTCAAGTGAAACCTGAGCCAACTTGAACATGGCGTCGAATTGCACTAACAATATTTTGTGCAACAATTATGTTCACCATAACTAGATCACACCCATGTTATTTGGGCCCTATTGCGCATTGAAGATGCGGTCAATCTAGCCCGACCAGACGCTGTGACAATTGTGTACAACAACAGGGATGTGTATGGTTACAATCAATCATAAGTCAGAAAATCAAAAATACTATGGTAAATCAGATACTAGACAATCCAAATTGAGCATCAAGAGACCAATGTTTGATTTTCTGACCTCTCTTTGATCTCAACTTTTATGCAACAGGACCTAGCTTGGCTATCAACATTCACACCCAAAACTTTGATCTCGAGGTTCTAAAAAAGGCAAGTAACAATGGTATAGAAAGAAACATAGGCCTACATGTAACATGCCTCTAAAGGCTCGTCCAGGCCAAATTATTTTGAAATGCAAAACTACTTTGATTTTCTCCAGTACAGACATGAAGAAATTTTAGCACATAAGATTTCAGCAGTTTAGTGAGAATAACTTGACAGTGCAGACTCGTGTTCTTCTAGCCTTCAGTTTCATATCTGTTGATTATAATCATTCCACTCATACCTAGTAGCATTCCTTCATGCATATTTCTGCATTTGTAGTTTTAAAACCCAAGTGAAACAGTTGCAATCTTATTCAAGCTCCAACTCTGTATTGCTTCATTTCCATTTTTTACGTGTACATTTGCATACATTCATCAATGAGTAAACACTCCTGAACACATCTCAGTTCTACACATTTCCAAATGTACAGGTACAATTGTTAACTTGAAGTCTACCACAAACCATAACATACACATACTTTGTGGCATACTCACAGACAATACTACACTGTTACTGGAAGCTTTGGAATGGTATTAAATGTTGACCCAAACACTGCTTGAAGAAGTTGAGTGCTTCAAATGACGACCCCTGAACAGACCATTCTTAATTTGTACAAGCATAATGTACCTCTGTTTTCCTTTCTTTCTTTTTCATGTTTGATTGTCATCACATCTTCAGCAAAGCTCGGATTGTAATCATTCAATTGTCATGCAATACAACAAGCAAAGTACCTTTAAAAAAATGATTGATATTTGAATGTAAGATTCACACAACATTCTCTAGCTCTCATAGACCAAAAAAAAAAAAAAAAACGACAATCAACTCTACAAATGTATTGTAGAGTATAAAAACTTTTATACTGTTAAAAATATAAAAATAAAATAAAAACAACTGCTCCTCCATTTTCATAGGAAACTGAGGCTAATGCTGTTGCACTTTACCTGCAAAACAAAAGCCTGTACTAAAAGGAAACTTGTTGGATGGAATTACATATTCCCTGAAGAAAATGTTTGTTTCACCTTCAGTCCAGCATACAGCTGTTTTGAAATAAAACCATCCACCTTAAACTTCCATGGACCTAAACACCATGACAATTCCCTTGTTATATCAGTTTTATCACTTTACCACTGTAACTTACAGGTAAATAAAAGAAGTTAAAACAGTTGGGACCTGCAACATCGTAATGTTACTGTCTATCAAACATCTTTCAAACCAAGGTTTCACTGTATGTGCTAATAATAACACACAAATTTTAAAAAGACAAAAACACAGGAAAAAATAATTGTAGTTGTGGCTGTTATGCAACGACAATTTTCAATTGTGATATGCTCAAATGAGTGTATCATCATCTGAAACTAGCACTGAATCATTTGGCCATGTACTTGATCGAGACCTTGCTTAAAGTTTCTAATTTTATTGGTGAGATAATGAGAAACCTCTTACAATTGTATGAGGTACTGAAAAGCATGTACACCATATTCCAAGAGAAATTCAACATTTGATGAAAATTGGCTTAGAAATGGCCGAGACAGGCATTATCTTGAAATAGTCCACCACTCCATTCATCTCGTCATAGCCGGTGACTGCTTTCAACCTCCATAGACTTTGTACATAGTGAAGATGCACATGCTGAACAAGAGGGGACAGTTATCATGATTTAGCCCAAACCCAAGCTACATTTGTATAACCCAAACCCCTGTACCTGTATGTCAGCACGTGAACCAGTACCCATCAACATTTACAGCCTGAATATTATGTTGTATTCAGCTACATCTTGGTAACCTTTGACCTTCACATTCAAGACAGTCATTCTAGGGACAGAGGTTAGCTGAGAGATCTTTACTGACAGTGACACTGAACAGTTTGTTAAAAACTGTTGCTGAAAGCATGCATGAACTGCTGGCTAACATTTAAAATATCTTTTCTCATGTTATTGCTTATCATAGGAGTGCTATTCTACTGTATGTGGTGACAGTAATATACTTCTGCAAACAGACAAGCCAATAGAATACAGTACAAGTAATGCTGCTTGAAAGGTTGATACATTGTACCATAAAGCACACATAAAAGAAAAACATGAATCATACAATGACATTGTGACACTGAAACTAATTGTGACCCGCTACAACAAAAGGATCCTAAAGTCGCTGACGGCCCAGCCGAGAAAATCGAGCTTGAAGTCACATCATCAAAATTGGTCAAAACAATCGGATTTCTGTTTTTGGCATAATTTTGTAGTCTAATGTTTTGTCCATCATCTGCCAAAATTTTGAGGCTAAATGATCAAATAAAAGGCAAGAAATTAGCCTTTTTCTGGGCCATGATTTTCCGACTTTCAATGTAAGAGAAACGTGTCCGAAGATTTGGATTTAGCGCCGCAGCTAGAATCCGCCCCTGGCAACGAGGGAGTGATCTTATTGGTCAGTGCATGGCATCCTGATTATCGATTGGTCGTGCGTAGACCGCTGGCGCTAAACTTGACTGAATATGGCGGAGGTCGCTAGGGCGTGCCTTCTATTGTCAAGCGATGAAAACTGTCTCGCCTCCCCATGACCATGATAGCGTCGGAAGGACAACTTTGAAGGCATTTTTCTCGAAACTCTGATTTCCTCAACCGCTTGAAATGCGCTGATAAAATCATCAATATCTCCGCAACCGAGTACTTTTATGAGTTGCGCTATATATGAAATTAATTTAGAAGAGTACAGGAGCAATATCATGCCATTTTTGGAAAACTGTCCTCCCTGACTTTCGGATCCTTTTGTTGTAGCGGGTCACAATTAGAGTAAATCAGCAGTCTTTGATCCCATAAAGTACACTATAAGATAATGTTTATGGCACATATTGGAAGTTTCACTCTAGTACTGCAACAAGTTAATATGCAGAATATGCTAAAGAGATCCACTCTCAAATGTTCAAAAAATACATAAAAAAGTAAATACATATGCACTGTATAATATATAGTCTGTACAGAGTAACACAACACATAGTGAACTTTGTACACTGATTGTTCAATATGTACATCGAGTGCATCAACACAACTTAATGCAACAATGCTAAAAAGCTCCTTTTTACTATAGGAACACTTTGTTAAAGGAAGTGTTCTGAGAAAAACTGTCTGTAGCCCTCGAAAGATGTGTCAAATCTTGAGAGGATGTAAAAACATGTAATATTGAAGCATGCAATGTGGGGTGGGGTGGGGCTATGGCTCGGATGGTTGTTATGATTTGGGTGGTGTTATTAGTTAGTCACTGATTATAAATGATGATCTCGAATAAAGTCGGATGAAACATTCTCAACAAACTGAGTGGAGTTAACACTCAATAATTAGACATAAATCAATTATAACTCAGCGTTAGAGAAACTAGGAGGTCAAATAAGGGTGAGAACGTTCATGTCTGTGGACATGTTCAAGGGAGGAGAAGGTCTGGTCGCAGAAGCGGCAAATGAAGAGCTCCTCGCGAAGCTCCTTCTTCCGCTTCACCATCAGGCTGCGCTGGCTGACGATGGTTTCGTCCCACTCGTCCTTGGCCTCACTGCCAAACTCACTGAGGGTGTGGTACTCCTGATGTTCCTCCAGCTCAGCTTCTGTGCTGAAGACCTCCTGGCAGAGCTCGCAGCTGTATTCCTCATTACTGCTGGAGGCTGCAGCTCCTACAGCGGCTGCAGGTGGGGGCGCTTTCCGTTTCCTACCAGCAGTGTGCTTGGCGACCTGCTGGTGCTTGGTCAGTTCCTCCAGCTCTTTGAACGCCTTACTGCAGACATTGCAGGTGAACTTGAGGGCTACTGGTACTGGGCGCTTCGGGGAAAACACTGGCTTTGCTGGACCAGCAGCCTCTATGCTGTCCCTCCTTGAATCAGACCACCTCCTTCCGGTATTGCTCAATGCATGATCGCTGGATCTGAGACTGT
The DNA here is from genome assembly GCF_040938485.1 of Diadema antillarum. NCBI lineage: Eukaryota > Metazoa > Echinodermata > Echinoidea > Diadematoida > Diadematidae > Diadema > Diadema antillarum. Next base: position 1,284,638 of record NW_027271320.1, read on the forward strand.
GCTGTCGCCTGCTGGGGAGGCTTGCTGTATCCTCAGTCTCACTGTCATCATCACTGCTCAAAACCTGGCAACTGCTGGCATGACGAGACAGGTCACATCGCCTCTTGAACTGCTTCTTGCAAGTTCCGCACTGCAACTGCTGGTCGCGCTGTTCGGATACACTTAGTACCGATGTTTCCTCCCTGCCCTTGCCAGTTGTCTTGACCTTGACACCCTTGCCGTTCTCCTCCCCTGTATCCGTGACTCCCTTGCCCTGAGAGTTGTTGACTTGACCATGGTAGCTTAGCTTGTGCTCTTTGAGGCTGGCACACGTTGTAAAGAACCGCTGGCACTTTGGGCACATGAAAACACCAGAATTCTTGTGTCTCTCACAGTCCCCTCTGGAGCTGAAGCTTTTCCCACATTTTTTACAGGTGAAATCCGTCTTGACCTTGTGACTGCTGGATTTTGAATTGCCTTGAGGAAGACCTTGTTTACGAGATTTGCGATCCTGATCACCAGACTTGATGTCTGCAGTCTCTGAAACCTCTTTCTGCTCAACCTCCTGTCTCTTATGTTTTCCTGTAATTGCAGCAACCTTACTTGGTGACCTCCTTTTCTGGACAGCATCTAGTGTCTCTTTGGTGGGTCCCAGACTGTCTGGGACTTTGTGACCAGTGAACTTCATAGCATGCACTTTGATCAGGTGTTTGGTTAAATCGCCCTGTCTACTGTATGACTTCTTGCAAGGTTTGCATGTAAACTGAGCATGCCTTGCTGTTGCTTGATGTTCTGCAGGATCCACCATAGTGTACAACTCTTTATCACTCAGACTAGCAAACTTGCGTTTCTTAGAGGGGCTTCCCGTCTGAGTATTACGTCCACCACTTGCATGGTCCTTCCTTGGGGAAGCAAGTCTCCTCTTGGGTGATGAAGGCACGAACTTGGAAGGAACATTCTTCTGAACCACATGACTCTTAGAGGGCACCTTTTCCCCCCTAGATGTGACTTGGGTCTTGCGTCTCTGTTGAGAGGAGACCCGTTTGGCATTGGGGTGTCTCAAGAAGATGTGTCTTTGCAAAAAACTTGCCTTGGCATACTGTCGATGGCAGATGCTGCATTCGTGTGTCTGATCAGCATTGTGGAGGGCAATATGGTGTTTCAGCTTTTTGATGGAAGTGAAAGTCTGGTCACACTTGTCACAGAGGTACTTGTGTTTGGACATGTGTTTCTGCAGATCTCTTTCAGTTGCAAACGATATTTGACAAGTTTCACACTTAAAGTCTAAGCTACTAGCCTCATGCTTTCTTCCTGGGCTGGCTATCTTTTTGGCTGCCTCACTACAGGATTTCTTTGGTTTCTCAGATGAATGTGTCTTCATGTGCCTCACAAAATCACTTTCCCTAGAGAAGGCTTGAGGACACTTTGAACAGTTAAAATAAACAGAATTTCTTGGAGGTTCGGTGTAGGTCTCGCCGCAAATGATGACATCATCATCTGAATCGTCTACCTCAACATCGTGGCACGTATTTGAATGATGCGGTAAAGATGATTGAGCTTGGCCTGATGTGCCCTCTTCATCTAAGACCTCCTCCTTTACAGGCAGCTTAAACAGATCAAACAGATTTTTCTGTCCCACGGATTCCTTTACTTTTGATTTGTCATCTTCACTGTCATTTTCAGAGTCTGTCCCATCAGCACTGATGGGATTCCCTTGACAATACTTCATCATGTGCACCTTGAGATTGCTCACGCGTTGGAAAACCTTCCCGCAGTCCTTGCAGGAAAAATCAGCTTGACTGTGCTCACTCTCATGCTTTAGAAGGCCTGCATGGCTGGTGAAAGTCCTCCTACAGAAGGAGCAGGCAAAGATATGTTTCCCCCAGTGTGATAGAAGTTCGGCTACATTGCAGAATTCAAGGTCGCATTCATGGCAGACATGCTTCTGCACTTGGGACTTCCCAGGTCTCTGGTCCAACTTTTCAGGTGTTTGCTGGGGCTTCCCCACCCTGTGGGAGTCCTCGTGTTCTAGGAGGTCCTCATCTGAAGAGAACTGCTGGCCACACTGCTTACACTTGAAGGTGTGCACGAGAAGGTGTTTTATCAAATGGTTGTGCTGGCTGAATGCCATACCACACTTCATGCATCGATATATCTGCATGTCCCAGTCATTTATGGAAGACTCATCACAGCTCTCGCCACTTTCTTGTCCATCTCCTTTGCGTGCCTTTTCGTTCTCCTGGACTGGACGTTGTCTGCTTATTTCATGATATGACTGCTCTGAGATCTCTTTGGATGCATCATCATCGGCAGTATCATCCGTTCCACTGCCCGCACTGTCATCATCTGTATCATCATCACCATCATCATCATCCCTACTACTGTCAGTTGAGCCACCTGCAGACGAAGTGACACTATCAAGAAATTCACTGTCTTCAGGAGGCCGTCCTCTTGTCTGATCCTCCTTTTCTTGAACACATGAAGGCAAATCTACTTCCTTTGAGGCAGGAACGGGAGACACTCTGTCCCTTGCACTCGCTTGGTCTGACTCACTCGTCAAGCTGCTTTCATCGGAGGATGATGACTCCATCTTGACCTGGGTCTCTTCTTCACTTGTGTCACTCATGTTCAAGTCCTCCTGCCAGTTCTGCCTGAATGAAGAAGAAAAAAGAAAAAATGAGAAGAAAATCAGATAGGTGATCAGATAAGCACAATCAAGGGTACGCAATCATGGTTTTCTCACTGTAGGCAGTTGTAACTATGTTGGAAGCACCAACTGACTTTCAAATTCACATGTAGCATGCTAAGACATCTGTAAACACAACTGAGGTTGTTTTTTTATTGTTAATTACTAAAGAATAACTTCCAAAAAGTCAAACCAAGTCCATGTAATGTATTGAATGAAGCATTTTGCCATTTTGCGACTAATGTAAAATCAAGTTTAGAGGTTATAACTTGAAGATTACATGTAGTACCCCAATGCGTTTGGAATCAAATTAATGTGGTTTCCCTCCTCCCACCTTGCATCTCATGCATGCAAACAGAAAAAAAAAATGGAAACAAGTTATGGAATTGAAAGTCATGTTCTAGTATCAGGAGAATGCAGGACGTATTTGCAATGTAGATGACCACTTGACATTTTAAAGGGATTGTACAGTTCTGGTTGGGACCTAACTTCAGGTTTTTAATATTTTTGGTTAGATAATGAGAAACCTCTTGTGAAATGTAAAAGAGCATTAATTCCAAGAGGGATTTAATGTTTATTTGAAGAAAACTGATTTTGAAATGGCTGAGATGTTGATAAACAAGGCAAGAGCCAAAATGTGTCTCTCCCATTCACGAAGAAGTATTAATGTTTTCTACCTCCTGGAAGTTCATTGACCACGCCTATGACCTTTGACCTTGTGGTGACCTTCAACTACCCAAGGGACATTTACCAGCCAACTTTGGTCACAAACGGACATGGAACAAAAGTTATGAGCCATAATCGAAATGCCCCGTAAAACCTTAACATTGGGCCCTAAAAGTTCATTGACCCCTGTCTGTGACCTTTACTTTGTGATGAACTTCAACTCCCAAAGGGACATCAACCATCGAAGTTTGGTCACAAAAGGAAGTAATATTAAAAGTTATGAGCCATAATCCAAACGCGCCATAAAAAAATTAATATTGGGCGATAAAATTTGTTTACCCTTGTCGGTGACCTTTGACCTCGTGATGACCTTCAACTCTCTAAGGGACATCTACCATCCAAGTTTGGTCACAAACTGACATATATACATCAAAAGTTATGAGCCATAATCGAAACATGCCATAAAAACTTAACATTGGGCCCTAAAGTTCATTGACCCCTGCCTGTGACCTTTGACCTTGAGGTGACCTTCATGTTTGGAAAAATGTGTAACTTTGTATATCCACTCCTCCCTCCAAGTTTGATTGAAATTTAGATCCTTTTAATTAGAGAGCTATTCAAGTTTTTGTTGCATTACGGACGGACGACAGACGGACCACGGACGACAGACGGACAGACGTCCATTACGGCGAATATTTTGCAAGGTTTATATTGTCTCCAAGTTCTCAAGTCTGGTGCAATTTGTGAGAGAGCACCCCTCAAGGTTCGCTCTTGAAACAACACTGTCAACAGTCATCAATATACGAAGTCATTGTATTAACTTCTGGTTCTAAAGAAAATCTTTAAAAAATTCCTTACTGGGAGTTGGTTGGGCTCACCTGGTGGCCCCGCAGGAGGGGCATTGTGCCCATTTGAGAGAATTGAGAGAATTGAGATTCTACCCCCCTAGGAATACTACCCACAAAGTTTGGTGAATATTCATCATCCATGGGGTTTTCAAGAAGAAGATCAGAAAATGTACAATTTACGCCCCACTAGGACCCCTCCCCACCCCCTTCCCTGGGTCCCAATGGGAGCACCCCTGATTCCGCCATGAACAACTTGAAACTACAGTCATCAATGTACAGCAGCCTGTCTCTGCTCGATCATGCCGCACAGGGGAAATGCCATTACAGCAACGGTGTGGGCGCTGCCGTCAGTGCTTTCATTATGCACACACATTATACACGTACTGTAAAAGTGGTTTCTTTCACGTACAGAAACTTTCGTGGTTTCCATCTGTGCCGACTTTTTCGCGTGTGTTTAAATTCGCGGTCGGTAATGATAGCGTTGTAACAAGCGATGAGTTCAAAACATTTTCGCATGATGTTAAATTCGCGGTTCAACCGCAGAACCACTGCGAAAGAAACCACTTTTACAGTAGTACGCACACACACGTGCACACTTCCAATGCAAGATCCCACACACCAGCACATGGTCAGTGTTTATTATTGGGTTTTTCAGTAATATGTATTTAGGCATCTTCAAATCCCCAGTGAAGAATGCAAAACCACTGTGCGTACTTAACTTAGTTGTAGTCGCATGCGTGAATGTTCGTTTAGTATGCGCACAGTACTGACTACTTGTACATAAAATTACATTAGATTTGCATTTCATTTATTTAATACCAGTACAGTAGCGCGTTGCAGCACATTATCAATTTTACAATCCATTGGCATTGCCATTGGCAATATTTACTGCATTACTGTGCTTCGCATGGCGTCTGGTCAGGCTATACATCTAACATCTGTTGGTTCTACTACAGAACTCTACACACAGTGTGTGCAAACATTAACATAATATTGAGTTCTGCTAGTTCTACCGAGTACCGGTAAATTAAATTTACCGGTTTTCTAGGTTCTACATTACAATACAATTCATTATAATTAAATATTGCATTACCAGGCCAAGGCCAGGTACAACTACAACTTACCAACATACATTCTGCTTTACGTGCAAATGGTCCTATTCAGACTCTCATATGAGCTCACTCTAGTAGAGCCGAATTTTGGTAGAACAGCTAAATTAGCTGGCTCTCACGCCAAACTTGTAGACAAACTCACTGATCGAGATTCACTGCACGCACCGTTTTACACGTGTGGGGCTGACCGCTGCGCTGCTAGCTTCTAGCTCGATGCACATGCAGCGCGGCCAGTAAGCAGCTCTCCCCATGCTACTAAAGTAGTTCAACCGACGAAAGCAAGCGTACGAATGTCAGTACATTGTAACAATACTCCATGCAGTCATTACAGTCAGTGCATTGCAAAGAATATTATGGAGTGCGTTGTTTGGACTATAGAGGGCTCACATCGAAACTAGAAATCTATCGGGGACCCTATCCCTAAACCTAACCCTAATCCTAATCCTAACCCTAACCATCAAACCCTAACCCTAACCCTAATCCTAACCCCAACCCTAACCCTAACCCTAACCATAACCATAACCAAAACCAAAAACCCTAACCCAACGTTTTTCCCATAGGTTTAACACGCGCCATGCCCCAATCTGTGCCGTCTTAAAAAAAAATGCGTCCGGCCGAATTTAGTAAACTAGCATTGGTGGCACTGTCGTCTCAGTCTGTGCACAGAACTTAAGTTCTGTGGTCTGTACCCACGGTATGACTTCACTGGGCCCCGTTTCATAAAAAAAGTTGCTGAAATGGCAATTGCCATGACAATGAGAAGAATCCAGCTTCCTGATTGGCTGTTGCTATTGGAAGTTGCCATTCCAGCAAGAGTTGCCATCCTAACATCTTTTATGAAATGGAAGGACCCAAAGTTGTGTATACCACGCTTTTCTTCCTAGTTTTGTAATAGATAATGCACTGTACTTTGTTAAATGCTTTACTATCCTGAGCTCAACGCTATTTCCCTCGCTGCTGGCCCTAATAAATAGAAACAAAGAGGTTGATATGACAGTGTGAAGGCTGAAGGTATTTGACCTTTATTATGCGCCTTATAGGCCTACTGTCGGGAATATCTGCAATATACACTGCAGATACTGCTTTTTCCTTGGAAAGGCATAATAATTTATACAATCAATCAATTTTCTATTGTCTGAAATAGCAACACTGGTATCTGCTTTATCTGCAATATTCAATTCATGTAGTAGTTTTTTTTCTTGTTTATTTGTTTGTTTTTGACAGCTTTGTCACAGATACAAGTAGGCCTACATCTTTCAAAGTGTATCTTTACAGAGACTCCAACCCCAAGCACCTTCTGATCTGGAGATTCTCCCGCCTGAAACCCCTAGCAAACTGGAGACTCCAAGTTTATGTGTGCGAAGCGCGAAGTTCCTAGGTTATAGATGCTCTCTGGTGCTATCTAAGGCTTATTTTTGCAACATACGATGGCAATAAATAAGAAATCCTTTCCAACGGGAGACATTGAGCCAGGGCGGGAGGAATTAAATCTCAAACGGGAGAACGGGAGATTTTGCAAAAATGGGTTTTCGGCGGGAGATCTCCCGTCGAATACGGGAGAGTTGGAGTCTCTGTCTTTATCTCATGCAGGGAAGTGGGGGGGGGGGGGGGGGGGAGCCGCTGCAGCTGCAAACTGCGTATTTAACAGTCGAGTGTACAGTGGAGTGAAATGGCCAGGCTTGGGCCTGAGTTTTCGACCCCGAAAGCAGAATTTTCGTCAGAGGCAAAATTGACGAACAAAAAGGATGAGCAGCATTGATAAGCCTAGTACTATTATGCTAGAAACAAAGCTGGCATTCCATGGAGACTCTTGGTAGATACACAGAACGAGAAACAAAAGGGAAGGGTGTCTAAAAGCAGGGAGCCAATCAGGTATCAAAGGAGAAGGAAATTAAAGCAATGGAACGAGCAATTAAAAATAGAGGTAGGAACAGCGGATGATCCGGGGGTAATCTGCGAAGGACAAAGAAATTATTCTGAATGGGGGAGGCATTACTCTGACAAGATCAGGAACAACACAATGGTGATCCACCATAAGAAGGGGGTCATCAAATTAACAACAAAGGAACGATAGGTTTCTGTTTGTAGTATCTCCGTAAAAGGCCTTAAAGGGAGGTGTTTAAGAAACAGACTGCCCAAAAGCTGGCGTACAAACGTGTAGCAAATTGATCATAAACAATAAAACGCATGCAAGGAGAGCGAACGAATGACATTATAGGCCTATAAGGCGCTGTAAATTGTCCATTATACGGGAAGTGGGGAAAACGCTTTTTTTTCATAACATAAGTATATAGGAGGAAATAATCATTCATAATTATGTATGTATGATTTAGGTAATATTATGTGTGTGTGTGTGTGTGTGTGTGTGTTCGTGGGCGTAAAATGTATAATACTTCTTTAAACAAAAGGGGTTAGGGGAAAGAATGATAGATGAGAGGGATGGGTGTTACACTGAAGTGAAATGTACGGGGTAAAAGGCTTTTTTTTTTTTGCATAATACATAAAAATACATAGGGTATGTGTAACCATTGGTGATTCCCCCAGGACTCCCCCCTACACACACATCATACACTTCTTAATTGTACCCCGGAAGTGGCGCCAGAAAAACGCAGTAAGCCCCCTCCCCCCCCCTTTTTTTTTTTTTTTGTCAGCTCATAAAACGCGGAAGTGGCACTACTAAATATAAGCTGGAAAATCATGTCAAGTCGTCGAGTCCGCGGAGTAAATTGGAGCAAATACAAACAACAACAACAGCAGAGAACAACAAACTTACCTGTTAAGTTAATATCTCGGAATCCCGGAATCGCAGCTAAACCTCTGACGATAAATGTGAGGACTGTAATCTGGAAACAGGCAGAGAGAATAAAGATTCTAGATAATAATCACAAGAATATCAATGCAGTAATAATATGAAACAAAATATTTCGTAATCCTTCTTTACGCAATAGCGAACCTGCAGTTTGCAATGGTCATTACCTTGTGAAATGTCTTTATTGCAACCATTTCCTGATAATTTGTGACAATGAACTCCAATGAATCGTGACTGCACGACTGGGGTAAAATCAAACAATACTAACAGAGAAAAGTTTTTAATTAAGATCAGACAATAATGATTAATTGTTTGTTTTCACATATTTCTCCAGAATATTAATCGGGCACAGTCATAAAAAACGCGATGGTGTCATTGATACACAAGTCGGCCTTCCCCTCACTTTCGATTTCTTCACCAAATTTGTTTGTTTTGACAATATTGATAACGATGGTGACTAGTATACGATCGATAACGACATTTAAAGGACATATCGCGTCGATATCAGTGGCGGATCCAGGCGGGAGTGAACCGGGAGCGTGCCCCTTTATCTTTTGTTAAAACATACGAAATAAAAAGAAAAAAATGTGGGTGGTAAGCGTGCGCACCCCCCCCCCCCTTTAATTTTGTAAAGGCGCCCCTCTTTACGGAATTCCTGGATCATTATAATAGTATATGATACATAAACGACCAATACCAGTTCAGCATTATCATCATCATCACTATGTTATAGTCATTAAATAAATTAACGAAATTTTTCCTTCGAGATGTTTTCATTACACTGATCAATTCAGTGCTTATTTACATCGATGTATAGAGCAGTGTGTCAATCAGTTGTAATGTCATTAAATTGTTACAAATTTTAGCATTAGAGCTGTTATTGTTACCATTATCAGTATTTTGTTTTTTCGTGTCACATCTAGACACCTCCCCGATGGTATAGCTGCGCGGCGCTCTCATCTTTGGTATAAACAGGGAGGAGGGGATCCCACATTCCTGGTATATACCATGGACTTTAGTAGCTCCATGGTATAAACAACAACAGCTGATGAGAAATATTATGTGGAGTATAGCAGACAGTCGTGCACAGAAAGACATGGAAGAGGAGGGGAGAGAATTGGGGGAAGAGACGAAGGAAGAGATATCTTTCCACCTCCATAACTCATCAGATAAGCATACACACACACACACACACATACACAGATACACATACACTATCTGGAATGCTATAGATCAGAATGCATGTTGATTATGAAATAGTGAGATTTTGGCAAGCTTTTGTTTCTTTTTAATGTACATATCATTGTTAACATTATCATTCTTTTTTTCTGCCCAAAATCAGGACTTTCTGAATAAAATATATATATATATATATATAACACTTTTAATCAAAGCTAAATAGATGGGGGAATAAATAGATAAATAGATAAATAGATAGATAGATAGATAGATAGATAGATTGATAGATTGATAGATAGACAAACATGCCGATTCTCGCCCTCAAAAAGAACAATATATGTATATATAATGAAAATGATTAATAGATGCGAGTCCTGTAACTGATAACTGTTCGATATATTATATGAGTATGATGGGTTTTTGTACTTTCTGGGTTTTTTATCAAATAATGTCGTACACTTTAATTAACCATACACTTTAATTAACAACTATCCTGTTTTAATAATTAGGTCCAAAACAATAGCTAACTTACTTTGTTCAGTTGATTTTGTGTTACATTTATGTATGAAAACAAAATTGCAGAAATGAAATCAACCAATCAAGGATCGATCTAACGTGGCTTCGCATCTATACAAACATTCATACAGCATTGCTTGTATAGCAATTTCTAGAATTGTTCGAGAATATTTGATGGTTGATATACCTTTAGCATGTTTGAATTGTCGCCAACATTTTCAGGAGAAGCGAAAGTGTTCCTTATTTTCTAAGAACGATCAAGTAGGCCTATTCCCTCATTTGGTATCTGAGTAAAGTCGAACAGATCACATGCGGTTTTGGGGCACAATAGATGAGGAGTTATGCATGGAATACATATTAGACGCGAAAAATGAGTTTGGGAGTGTCCATGCAGAATAGAAAGTTCGTGGTGGCAAAGTAGTGGAAACGGGTGCTGTTCGTGATTCCGAAGGTTCGTTTATCCGAAACATGCAAATTCCCTATACCTAGAGGTTCGTTAATCAGAAGATGAGAAAGGGTTCGTTAATCGGAACATTTGAGGCGTTATTCCGAAGGTTCGTTATTCCGGAGATTCGTTAAAATCCGACAATGAAATTCGGAAAAACGAACCTTCGGAATAACGACTCTTTGGACTAAAGAGCCTTCGGAATAACGAGATGTAACCGTGGAAACAGTCAGAAAAGTATGATATGGCGAAGGAGTAGTACATGTATAACGGAAAAAGGAGGAGCAATAATTAGTATATGTTTACATAGCCATATGATGCAGTTTGATGTGATCGACAAATTTGTCGAGGGAGGAGCCCGATTGAAACTAATAGCCATAATGAATAAAGATATATTAAGTAAACCAAAGCCCACGCGTTGGTCAAATGATATTATCAATGACAGAAGAGAACTCCAGGAATGTATTATGTTGTCAGTATCAATAGTTTATTTGAATAGCACAAATAAGCTGTTGGTATTGGTTGCATGATACTTTATACTATAATCCATATATATATATATATATATATTATATATATATATATATATATATATATATATATATATATATATATATATATATATATTGTGAGATATGAGAAAGGGAGGAGAAATCGGTGCGTAGCTTTGACATCATTATTCCTCTTACTGTTCCTCCTTTTTGGAAAAGCGCAAGAGTTGAAAAAAATGTAATGTACTAATATACGAAATAAAGATATAAAGAGTTCCTTTCGACGTGGTGCTAAGTCCATTTTTGATATTAAGAAGAAAAACCTAGATTTATTTCACAAGCTTTAAAGTGTATTCATGCAACAATTTTATGTACCTTACGAACACATCATTTTGTAACATGTGCCTCGGAGAAATCTACTTGTCTATAGGGGATCAACATTAGCAGGAATTTTGTGGACTTTTGTGGATTTGTAGAAAACTACACACCTAGGAAAGCTGGTCAGCCTGGCTGGTAATTCCCCTGTACCTTTAAACCTTACAAACAAACATATGGACACGTGAACAGTCGGATTGAGAAACAGCTATGTCATCATAAATTGTTATACCCCTGCATCACACGTCGACAGAAGTCGAACGGATTTTGCTACTATTACGTGAAGCGTCAACTTTACGCCATGTGACCGCATCCGCAAGCGTGGCAAGTGGTACGACTCCACCCTTTTGTGTTATGATGTTTTGCATCTGAAGACCACTGCCTACATCCGGGTAATGCAGTCTCACGTGACGCCTTGCACTTGTCAGACTTCACACTGACCCAGATAATCACGTAATCATGGCCATTAGTTGGCAAAAAAAAAAAAGAAGAAGAGAGAATCGAAGGCTCATTTAGCTTTCAAATTTGTGAAGTATGGAGCCTATCTAAACGAGCTCAAGGTTTTACTGAATTAAGCTCCTCTACTTTCTTGTTTCCCAGAAATGTATCATCAGTATAAAACAAACTGAAATGTTATGGTATACATTTTATTTTGAGTTGCTGCAGGAAAACAGGGCACTACATAATGTTCATATCAAATTCCAATCTTTTCATGTATTTTGTCTGTTTTCTCTTTATATTTTGACAGCACAATGACTGTTTAAACAAAATACGATGCCTGATGGATGACAGTGACATAGGCTATCAATTTTGTTTTATATATTCAACTCTTAGCACAGACTTTTGTTTATGCAGCAGATATGAAAATTGTGATTCTGTTATGTCTGTTCATCCTGTTTATATGCGCATAAAGGTATGTCAAATAGTGTGTTCGTAAGTATGTGAATCCAGTGATTCAAAATACGTTCAGCCTCAGGCTTGTATACCTCATCTGCATGGGTATATATGTCGGGGAAGTTCGGTTTCGGATGATTCTGCGCTCACCGACGATTAAAGGGGAAGGCTAGTAACTGATCAGTGGGAATCAGTGGAAATGCTGGGAGATGATTGTTCCAATCCTTATGGGATTCATTCAAGAGTTCATTGTATATCTATTGTTGTGTGAAAATGATTTGCTTCAGAATGGTCTCATATTCAAGTAATGTGCAGTTTAATGCTTCCAGGTTAGCGTCCCTGGTCAGTGACGGAGCATTAATCTGCACATTAAGCAGGTGGGTTCTGATTTCCTGAATAATCTGACGTAAAACTGACATAAATATTCAGGAATTCAAATGTTTTTTCTATATATTGGCTTTTGCGAGGTTGATGTGGGCGCGATAAGGCTTTGTAGTCGTTTCGTTTCTTGTGATAGGTCACTGTATCATACATAATATACCTAAAAATATTCTACGTCTAAACGTTTGGGCTGATTTTCTTTCAAAAAGTACATAGAAATGGTGGGCGTGTCGAATAATGGGAAAGATACCAGTCTCATCTGAGTGTATACCTAATGTCCTTGATACACACACATATACACACTCACGCAACACACACAAACACACACATACACATACTTATACATTACTTTGTCATATATACATATCACAGGACATTCTGCAGGATAAACATGATTCGCATGGTCACAATGCTAATCATTGTACATCGTACTACTTTATGTTTGTCGTTATGGCAGTCGTCTCATCATTAAAATTCCGTGTCTTCTTTATGTATACAGCAAATGAACGGTTACCTGGTAATTAAACGCTGTCGCTGCGGACGTCTGATCACTGTTGAAGGGAAATATTGTGTTTCGTATATTGTTTGCGTTATTCATTTAATTTTGTTGATTTTCTGCCACCTCCGTCTTCACATGTGCTCCACACCGCTCACATCTAGTAATAAAGAGCTTGTAAAGGGATCATGGAACCATGATTGTAGAGAGTGCTGCTGTGACGTGATAATTAAAGTCTGAAAAATGCTCCAAAATTGGACTGAAAATTACACACTGAGATGATAAATCTCCATCTTTTTTACTTATTTCCAGTATACAACGTTATCGGCCACTATCATATGAAAATTGCAACTCTGTAATGAAGTTGTATGCTACATATTTTGCCGTATAAATTTGCATCTCAAAATATTACAAATTGTTCTACATCCCTAGTCCGTGTTCAAGCAAATGAGAAACCTTTGATGCCAAGTCTGCGTCACCTGATCTAATTTGCATATCACGTGACCGTAACCAAAGATATTTTGATATCTGTCCTGAAACTTATAGATTCTATAGGCATAACCTTTTTTTTTTCCAAGTCCGACAGTAAGATATTATCATCATCACTTAAGTATTGTTGTACATTTCCTTTTACCTGAGAAAAACGCATGTTGTTTTTTTAGCAATCTTTTTCTGTGTTAAAGACAATGGCGTAATTATACTAACCTAACTTTTCAGTTCTTACCAGAGTTTTTTGTTTTTCAGGTAAAACGTTTTATGCAACAGACCTCTGAACTGATTTGCATACATGACCCACAGTACAATATTGTTTGATCTATCCTGAAACTTAAGATTCTGTAACTCCCTTTTCAAGTCCACCAGAAACATAAACAAAAAGCGTTCTGTTTATTTCTTGTAAGTAAAAACAACGTAAACCTGAAGTGGCTGTTCACTTGAGCGTGGACTACTTAGATATTCCCCCTTAAGAGTCTTAAATCTAATATCAGATTGCCATTTGAATGAAACGGAAGAAAATGGTGTCGAATGAGTAATAGACCTACAGCTGCAGGTAAGCTAAGAAGCTTCATTGTACAGTGTTGCGGATATTTTCATTAAATTTGATGTCACGTAGTCTGTTCCAAAGATCAAGCGATTGTAATGTGCTGATGCTAAAACAACTCGATGGATATGAGACCCATATGAAACCCAAGATGCGAAGTGGAGATGTCATTTGTAATGATAACACGACAATCACTGCTGGTCATCACATATCATGCATTGGGTTTCACTCAGAATTGACGAGCCTATAAAGTTGCACACATAGTGCTCATTGCTGACACACAGATACGTTGGGAAGCGCGACACGCGATATCTGTTTGTGGTCGCAGCATAGGACACACTCATTATGTGCCCAATTGTGAGAGTGGAAATTAAGAACAGTAGAAGCTGCGAGAGAGCAGCCGCAAAGATATTTCTGTTTTGGTTAAAAGAGTTGCTTTGAATGTGCTGCAACGTTGTGTTTATTTCGTGCATATTCGATGGAATATACAAGCAAGTACACTATACTGGACTATTTCCGCAAACTGATTTTGAATCTTATTCAATCTTTCGTATTTGTTTGTGTGCTTTCCCATAACTTCAGAATGTGCCCCATAGAGCCCGTAACTGTTCAAGGTACACTGACCCATGATTGAAGACGGTGCTACTAAGTAAAGTGGTGCAATGATCGTGCTATTGTCACAGACTGGGATGGAATATCGACGATGCGAAGCTAGCTAACCGTCAAATAAAGCACGGCAAGTGCATTTTTATGTTTTGTTTCGAAGGTTGTTTTTTTTTTTTTTCCATTTGCAATCAACGAAAACATAGGCCCTACAACAGCATAGCATAGCGTCAAAGATAAAGTAACATGATCGAAAGCAATAATGTAAGTGAACCAAATAATGGAGAGGTGTAAGACTAGTGCTCGCATAATAGGTAAAGAGTCAATGAGTATCGATTGTTACTTTGGTGGTTCTTTACAAAATTGGCAGTCATAGCTCACAAAGGGTTAAAGGGAAACGGACAGTCGAAATTGTAGAGGGCGCTGTTGCGTGGAAGCACTCAGTGCCGTATATTATCATGTATATACGGCACTGGAAGCACTGTAACAATTGTGGAATTCCGCGTAAAACCAGGGGCCCGTTTCATAAAACTTGTCATCAGTGACAAGTTGTGATAGATGTGACAAGCTACTGAAATCCTTGCATCTGATTGGCTGAGAGCAAATTTGTCATAGAAATGTGGACAAGTTTTATGAAACGGGCCCCCGATCTCAATCAACACAGGGTCGATATGATCGGTCCAGTCCGACGTCAAAATAATGTTGGACAAGAACTTTTTTTTTTTAATTTCGTAATTAGTTTTATTTTCTCAATGAATATATTATACATCTCCC
This sequence comes from Diadema antillarum, assembly GCF_040938485.1. NCBI lineage: Eukaryota > Metazoa > Echinodermata > Echinoidea > Diadematoida > Diadematidae > Diadema > Diadema antillarum. The sequence continues at coordinate 1,299,931 of NW_027271320.1, forward strand.
CCCCCCCCATAAAAGAAGAAGAAAAAGAAAAAAAAAGGTTCCACGGCATTTGTGTTGTAAAAGTAGGCTATATAAATCAAATTGTCATTATTACTATTACCCAGTGATTAATCAAAATTTAAAACGGTATCAAAGCAAAGTTTTTCGAAATGTCATATTTTGGATAGCATTTTGATCCCGAGTTGTTTTTTTGTATCTTGATGATTTTTGGGGGGTTATATTTGTTTTCTACGTGTGCATTTTTGTTTAGTTAAGTAACTGTTTAAGCAAATGAAAAGTATGTAAAGACACATTTCCCGTAAATGCATAGATAAAATAAAAGAATTGTTATATCGCCAGTGAGCCTTAAATGTAAACTGCAAAATGAAAATAACTCAAAATAACTACTTTGTCAAATGAATGTTAAATCGGGAGACACAAGAAATAAGATTAGATACACTGTGAGATAAACGCAGGTTTTTATTCTACACATGTTCTAATCAAACTTCTGAAGCCCTTTGGCTTTTGATTTCACTACACGCAGGTCTACTCATGCACTCATAAAAGGCTTGAGAGCAGATTTTCAACAAAACGCCTAGCAGGGGATGATGATGATGATGAGAATGATAGGGATAGGCTGCCCTCAAGTGGCCGATACTGGATAATTTGTCATAATCATGGAAATAGGTGTTGATTTAATGTGTGCATTTGTTCACTTGTTGTTTTTGGGCTTTTGTTATTGTATATTGACACATTGATACATTGACGTGTTTTTTTTCCCCAAAAAAACAATAGCAAATGGAATGCAAAGCATCAGATAAAACACAATACACAAAGAAAATGTCAAGTACTAATATCCGAAATAAAGTAATAGAATATTGATGCCAGAGGTGAATATGTGCTAAGAGGGAACAATTCTTTTTTTCTCCGACGGATGAAATAAAAAGAAAAAAAGAAATGCATAATAGAGCATCAGGTCAAATCCTCCAATACTTCTCGTTGCTCCTATGCAAATAGTATCATACACTCACACGCTTTTAATGGAGCCCCCTAATTCTATTTCGCACAGCCTCTCGGTCGTTTGCTGTTATTTTCAAGAGGGTCTAATTTTCCCGAATCACAGTTGGACGGCGAATGTAACAACGCGCGAAAATGTCGTCATGCACGGTATAGGCTAATAGCGAATTTACAATCTTTAGCCTCGATGTCAATTCGCGAAAACAACATCTCGCGAAAATTTCTGTCATCTCCTCATTCGCGAAAATATTTGTACGCCATAATAACAGCTTATACAGATTGGAGAACATTTACACGAATTTTCTGCCCATGGGAGAGCATTGCAAATGATTTACTATCACGTGATGGGTGAACTTCACGAGCTCGACACCCACGAGCCATACAGCCCACCAGTCATCCTGCCCACGAATACATCATAAGGCCCACGAGTCAAAGGCCTACAGCTCAAGAATTCTACAGCCCATACATGAGCTAGACACTAAGTGAACAAGCCGCGAGCTCGACATGAACTAAAATAGGCCCACGAGCTATACGGTCCACAGATTAGACACTAGGCAAGTGAGGCCCATGAGCTCTACACTGAGCAAATATAAGGCCACAGAGCTCGACACTACGCAAAAAAGACCCCCACAACCTGGACATTACATACATGGACTTAATGTACGCAATGTCTTGCTCGCGGATCTTTTTGGCGTAGTGTCGAACTTGTGGGCCTTATTTGCCTAATGTCGAGTTCATGGGCCTAATATGCATAGTGTCTTGTTCATGGGCGTGTTTTACTTAGTGTCTAGCTAGTGGGCCTGTTTAACTTGGTGTCTAACTGGGTGTATGACTCAAGGACCTTTTTCTTCTTTTTATTGTGCAGCTCGTGTAATATGCATGGAAAAAGTAAATGTCTTCCATCGTATTAATCAATTTATCTCAAAAAGAAAAGGCATTCCGTTTTCCCAATTGAGTGACAATTCCGAAAAACAAGAGTTGTCATTTTATTTTTTGGATTTCAAGGTTTCGATGTCTTTGGTCTTTTGTAAACTTTTTTTCAGTCAGCTTCCATAACCTTTTTTTTTTGTTTATTTTCATTGTACCACCATCTTGGGATGGTTTTATATGGTCTTTTTAAACAGCAACCATTTTGTCATAATCAGACTGTCCAATAGATGTGAACAAGGAGATATCGATGCGTCTTTGGATGTGAACTATGGTAAACACGCCATATGTCGTAAAGGCTTATGTGGGAGGCACACAAGCTGTTTGCCCCAATTTTAACGCCGAGCCTTTTGTGTTCAAGGACAGAACGGAAGTGTAAACCGCTTTGTCGTTAACGGCATATCGTCTGCTACTTAAAGGGAAGGTAAACCCCAAGAGCAATGTGGATTGAGTGAAAGCAGCAACATTAGTAGAACACATCAGTGAAAGTTTGAGGAAAATCGGACAATCGATGCAAAAGTTATGAATTTTTAAAGTTTTGGTGTTGGAACCGCTGGATGAGGAGACTACTAGAGGATATGACGTATGAGTGGACAACAATACAAAGAAAATATAAAGGAAATTCAACAAAAATTCACTTTTCTAGAATTATGAAAGAGCAATGGACCAACCGCTTTCAGAAAGCAGGGGGAATAATTGCTACCCTTAACGTATGTCAATATCAAGTTGATGGAATTTGTAATTTTCATGAAAAATGGATTTTTGTAGTATTTTCTTTATATTTTCTTGGTATTGTTGTCCACTCATACGTCATAACCTCTAGTAGTCTCCTCATCCAGCGGTTCCAACACCAAAACTTTAAAAATTCATAACTTTTGCATCGATTGTCCGATTTTCTTCAAACTTTCACTGATGTGTTCTACTAATGTTGCTGCTTTCACTCAATCCACATTGCTCTTGGGGTTTATCTTCCCTTTAAGTACAGAATATGCGGCAAATGGAATCGAATTCGTACAATGACATTACATCGTTACGAAAATTCGAGCAATGTTATTGGTTTCAATAGCAATGGTTTTTGTGACCTAAACTCTGCAATTTGAATTTGCTTATTTTGGACATGACTAATGTTACTGGAATTTTATGTGTAAATTCACAGAATCATCATGAATTTTGCGAAAATGTCTGAATGTTCACGGAGAGATTGTTCTTTGAGGAAAAAATGGTATTTCAAACGCTTCGTTGTCTTTAATTCTTGCATGAAATACAGGTAGTGTGTTGCAATTCTCGTGAGTTGTAGACCACTATTTATCCATATTCATGATAGCGGCATAAAGAACGCATAGTTTTTACCACCGTGCTGGTTTTTTTTTTTCCGTTCGGAATACTTCGTTGATTATGAATGAAAAGATAAATACTTGGATATAATGAATGGTGCCATAGCAATGGCTTCGTAAAAGACAGCAACTAAGTGCGTTTTCCTCATTTTTTTGAATGATAACATTGTTTGTGATATGATAATTCATGAGTGGAAATCAAGGGAAAGCCTGTGTGGTTGAATAAGTGAAATCCCACGAAACTATTTTGTTTAGCTGTTTATTGAGGTGACAAGTTTTGTAACATTATGTGTGAATGATCTCCAATTACTTATTTTCAAAATGAATTTGCAACTGTTCTAATGAATACGACTGTACAAACAAAAAGTGCAGTTTGCACATAAATGAAAAGAAAAGAAAATTCAAAACCCTTCCCTCTGGAATATCGACGCAATGTATTGGAGTTATTGCATCTTATATGCAAAACAGAATACTGCGGGCTCTACATTTGGATTGTGCAAGAAATATCTTTTTTTCTACAATCATGTCACAAACCGACGCAGACCAGGTGTTGCGCTCCCAAACAATGGCAATCATCCTGTTGTGAATTTTTCTACGCCTTCGCCCTTCACCATGGGCATTCAGAAATCTTTCAAACAATCACACGTGACCTTGCATATTGATTTTTCTCGCTCAGGACAAAACAAACGCAAACACTCCCTAAAAGGAGAACAGTAAAAAAAGATAAACCATTTGAACACTCCCTTGGACTGTGCAATCTTGCAGATTTCATTGCATTTTACAACGTCAGAGGTATTATGTGGAGACTCTTTTGATCGTCGTGTACACGATTACAAGTTCGTGAAATAGCATCACTTTTTACATCCTTATTTGATTCCTATAGGATTTGCCCAACTTGAGGAGACCGTAGATACGGTAAGTTGTGAAAAAAAAGCATTATGATGTCCCTCTTTAGAGGTTTTGATGTTGCAATTATTTCGTTTCACCCTACGCTGTACTCTCAAATCTCTACCCAATCCCTATGATGGGGGTAGGGTCTATATAGTTTATTCTTCCCAAGGTAATTGCATGTATTTTCAGAAGAAAAAAAAAGCCGATTGTGAAGATCAGGGGAAAAAATTAGAGCGGTCAAGTTCCCAGCTTTTTTATGTTGCTTTGTTGTAGAGCATTTTCCATGTCAGCAGCTCATAAAAGATATGTCACTACTTGAAGCATACAGCTTAATATTAGGAATGGATGAAGTTACAAGAAGGACTAAAAATACTCCCAAAGTGAAATCTGCCGGCAACAAAGCTGACTTGAGGAATTTGCCCCTAAAATAGATTGAGTTTGGTCATTTTTGGCGGCGATCTGGTGGCTCTGGGCCACTAATGTCGAGCCTTGTTATAGTGCACGTCACCATAAATGACGTCACGGTATTAAATCACATTTTTTTTTCTTCTCCATCGAAATATTGTTTTCAATATTACTCTCAGTTCATATCAGTTCCATTCATTTTACATCCAACATCTTACAAAGAGTACAACAAAATTACAAAGCATGTAATACACCATCACACTGTTCGTTCAGTTTGAAAAAGAAAATTCATAACACATATAGGCCTACACGAAATGCTTTCAACATTATGAACATAACAACAATGATATGATTGGTCTTGTGACGCAGAGTACTACCAGACCAATCATTGAACATGATTGTATTTATGAGAGATCTCTCTCTCTCTCTCTCTCTCTCTCTCTCTATATATATATATATATATATATATATATATATATATATATATATATATATATATACAATACAGTAGCAAAGTGTTTGCTAACTTCTGTTTTGAAAATATCACCAATGAACAGATCTGGCTAGAAGACCAACCGCGTTTTGTATGACATACTTTCTCGACAGGTATTGGCAAAGCTGATTCTGATTCTCTATCCATAGCTAGATTTCAGTCGCAGAGTGCTCTCCTTTTGTGTTCAACTGCGACATCACAGCTTTATGTAAGGGCGGAGTGATTACACGTATTTTGTATTTTGCTATCACAGATCGCGGAAGCGAAATTCCCACGCATTTATCCGTTTATATTTCAAATTCAATTCATTTCTTTTATATTTTGATTCCATCCAACAATTAAAAGGTAATACATCATACAAAGTATACATTGTAAAATTATATCGTACAAATACAAGTCATAGAATATGATACAAATATTCGTTGAATACGAGCAATGACGAGAAACAATGCAAACATTCATATGTTGATTAAAAAAAGTAAACAGCGATGGAAAAGCTGAACTTGTAAAACGTAGATCACTTGGGGAAAAAAACAGTGTGGCGGTAATGTAGGCTATACAGTATGTCCCCCCCCCCCCCCAAAGAAAAAAAAATACAATCAAATTTTCGCATTGATAACACACAATATATAATTAAACTGTCGAAATGCTACTTCAGGGTCTTAAAATGTAACATCTTAGCTCTATTTTGCAGAAAACCCATTCAATTTGGTTAAGCAGTCACAGAGAAATATGGAAAGTTGTAAAGCATGTCACGAGTATGATTCTGCGACGTGTAGCACTTCGATGCTTTTGTGTGTGAATACAATAGACAGAACTTGGAGGAAAGAGATTCTTGATATCCTTTACAAAATTCCTCATTTCTCTTTGACCACTGAAGCAAATCGAATGGGGTTTTCTGTACGATGTGGGCAATGAGTTATAGTTTCATACCCTCAATTTGTATTTCGATTGATTCACGACTTTTAAAGATATTATTGGGGAGGGCCCCGTTGTAATTTTTTTTTTTGGGGGGGGGACATAATTATGGTATATCAAAAATGCATGTATGTACACTGAGTGCATCGATAACAGATAAGTATAAAAGCATATTGTTATCATTACTTTTTAGAGTACAGCGGAATCATAAACCTAGAATGACGTACATGATTTTACACTATTTTCACAGGACTTGGTGACAGAAGCCGTACAGGATGGCGTGGCTGAAAGCCCTATGGCTTCTCGCCTTTTGTATCCTTGATCCGGCATTGGCAGGTAAATATATGAAAAGATGATATACATGTACTTACGTATTCAGTAGGGGCCCTGTATAGCACAGTACATAAAACTCTTGAATTTCACTTGTGGGTCCCGAGTTCGATTCGGCGTCAAGTGCTATACGTCCTTCTGCAAGATACTTTGACCCACTATGTCCCCTCGACCCATCTGGCCCCCATTTCATTAAAACAAACCCAAAAGTTGATTATATGACAGCAACTCTCGCTGGAATGGCAATTGTCGTGATAACGACAAGAGAATTCAACTTCCTGATTGGCTGTTGCTATGGGAAGTTGCCATTCCAACATGATTTGCTATCTTAGCACCTTTTTATGAAATGGGGCCCATGCAAATATACGAACGGGTCACATTGTGGGCACCTGGAAACGCCAGGGTTATTATCCCCACATAAGGGCCCTCTCTAATGGCAACAATGAAGAGGTTACCCATGCTGAAGAAGAGAAGAAGATCATAAATTATTGTTTCTTATTGTTTCTCAAGTACTTTTATGTTCAAACAGAAAATTGATGTACTACCACAATAGTGACATTCCCATGAGCGGAAACGGCGTAGACAGGACCCTCAAAATGCATGCAACAACGTATTTGCAAATTGTGTATGTTCAGGCATAATGCGTTTAAGGCAAATGCACCCTTTATCACATCTTTATACACCTTTCAACCAATGTGTTTCCACAATCCTATAAAACAAAGTACAAAGAAGATACATTGAAAGAAATATTCCTTTCATGTTTAAGTTTACTTGAACATGGAGTGCAGTTTCCCATTACGATTTCCTAGCGGAGTAGAGTGATGTTTAATCTAGACACCTATTGATATATAATAATACATAATAATGATAATAATAATAATAATAATAATGATAATAACAATAATAACAATAATAATAATAATAATAATAATAACAATAATAATAATAATAATAATAATAATAATGTATAATAATGATAATAATGATATATAATAATAATAATGATACGGTCTTATTTACCCAGGGTAGCCTCTTCAGTGTTGCCACTGCTCTACCAGAGGGCCCTGCTATTATCATTACCCCAGCGTTGCCAGGTACCCATTTATACACCTGGGTCGAGAGGGACATAGTGGGTACAAACATCTTGTCCAAGGACGTAAGCACTGGGCGGGATTCGAACTCGGGTCCTCCGAACGGGAGTCGGGAGTCTTATCCATTATGCCACAGCGCCCCCATTGATATGATTAACGAAACAGTTTGGAGCGCACCTTCCCCTTGACAGAGCATAGCGTGCATGTTTCCTTGCAGTGTCTTTTGTCAATGATACTAAAGTAAGATGGAAACGTGCAAGTTATTCTAAGTCCAAGGAAAGGTGGATTCTCCTTTCTCTTGTTGACCATAATATAACTTTGGCAATGGTTGACAGATGAAGTCATTGGAAGAATCATAGTTTGGAAGGATTTTTGTTGGCTTATCCAAGTATATCCAAGCATATTCAAAATATGATAAATAAGTTACACTTTAGATATTCTTTTTGAAACATGACTGATGACCAGGGTATTATGAATCAATACAGGTCAACATGCAGTTGCATTACACAAGAGCTCTGAGGCAAAATGAATGGTTGTCTATCAAAGACCTTGGATTTATACTTTGTAGGCTCTAATTTATTCATTGCTTCGAGCGATGAGAACAAAAAGGAGCAAAGAAGCAAAAACAAGTCAACAACGCCTGTATTCTGAAACTCCAACTGCGATGGGTAGCCATGCACTCTATGACAAAATGTATTTCAACTTGCATTCAACGGAATACGCTGCAACATTGGAATATTACCGTCTGCCGCTTGTTTCTTTTTTTTAAAATTTTCTCATTGCAGGTTCTAGCTATCACAATGAATATGCGTGTCAGGGTAAGACTATGGTTATTGACTGCAAAACACGATACATAAAAGTAGTAGGCGCTATCTACGGAAAGATCAAACCTGAATTGTGTGGAGATCCGCAAGAGTCGGTGGCCTGGTAGACACCAGGCCACGTCAAAGTAAGATCTCATGTTTGGGGTGTGTCATAGCATATGTTTGTTTATACACTGTCTATTTGTAATGTGGTATATATATATATATATATATATATATATATATATATATAATTATTTTCCCGTTAGAAAATAGTGTTACTTTATATAGTAGTTTAGAGGTCATTGGCTGCGTTTATCAACTTTCCCCTGTTTAAACGGCTTTCAAAAGACGTTTCCAAAGCCCTTTAAAAACGGCTTCCAAAATAGTTGCGTTTATCAACTCTTCGCGAACACGATAACTGGCGTGTCACTGCACAGCTGCATTGCGCAATTCGACCCTATCGAGGAGAAGAGGTCATATAAGGCGTGCATTGTTCACTGCAGTACAATACTACAAAGCCGTTTCAAAACAGCTTTGCGTTTATCAACTTCAAAAGGCTTTTACAAACCGGTTTCTGAAAACCTGTTTAGGAAGCCTGTTTGGAAAGCCACAAATTTGCGACTTCGAAAAGGCTCTCCGAAAGGGCTTTCAAAACAGTTTTGCGTTTATCAACTCGTTAAAATTCCTTGAAAGCTGTTTGGAAACCTGTTTCTGCCGAGAAAAAGAGTTGATAAACCCACCCACAGACAGATGAAATCACTAGCAGAGTCTTTGTTGGGAAAGATTTGTAGAAGGTGAAGTCGTTTGAAAGGTATGCCTGCACGTTCTAACTTTTGTGTAAAAATGGATCTGATGTGTTCATTCATATATGAGTGAGCACAGTACAGGTAAAGACAAATACTAGTAGTCACTTTTTAAAAGTCATTTTTGGAGGTCTGTAACATATTCCGTTCCTGGTGTATGCTTTATAATATGTAGGCCTACTGTTTTTACACCCTTACATCTATCGTTATACTTTTCACTTTTTTGTTTTTGTTTTTTACTGTTAGGTGTGCACAACTCTCCTAAAATTGCAAAACATCTATTCAGTTCATTACATAATTTGGTATCGGTAGAATATTGTTAGCAACATCTAACTGCAGGCGTTGTGTGAACATTAAGGAGAGTTTTTGTGTAACATGGTTATTCTCCTCAAAACGGTACATTTTTAAAGGAATATTATTGCTGTTTTCATGGATGCATCTTCCTTTCCTGAGTCTTAACAAGTGTATTGATAGCTGATTACGTCATTTTCTATGAGTCATACTAAATCCATCACCTTCGCTGATGATTACGTCCCCTTCAGATCAGGTGAAACAGGTGTACGCTTCGACATTGACCATTTTGTGAAATTTCCCCTGTTAACCTCATTTCACAACTGGACGTGTTATCTACTAGGCTGATATGCACATCATTTTACTTTTTTTCACCTGAGTAAGTGGATGTTCTGTAGGAGAGGACAGGACGGCTTCGGGGCTGAATTTCTCTACCTCCTTTAGAAAAAAAAAAAAGATAATACAAATGGAAGGCGAAGATGCAATTTTTATGTCATTAAAAAAAACCTCTTATAAACTCATACACCATGTACTGTAAAGAGCCAGATATCAAAGAATTTTGATATTAAAAGCAGTCACTTTTTTTTTCTATCATGGCCGTGCAGAGTTTTTTTTTTTTTTTTTGGGGGGGGCAAAAATACTTACAAAGGTCGAAGAGTTAACACGCAAAGACCGTGGTTTTGCATTTCTGGAATTGAAGTGGAAAAATCTGGTGCACAAGTTTGGTGAAATTTGTCGCTTTTTGCACAAACACTCCTACACGCACACACAAATAAAGGTTTTGAAAACTCCAAGGGGTGAGGGAGGGCAACTGATGCAGTAACACCTTAGCAACTCCCCTTTTCCATCACTCATTTCTTCATTGTGCCATTATCGTGACATGCAATCACGCACTCTTTATTAGTTTATAGATGGCGTTCTTTATCCTGTCGGTCTCATGGTCTTTCCTTGCCTAGTGTCAGTCTCGTGAGCTTCGTTTGGGTAGTGTCGGTCTCGTGAGCCTCTTTGGCGTAGTGTCGAACTCTAGGGGCTTTAAAATTTGCCTATAGTATCGAACTGTATCACTCTTGGACCTTATTTACTTGATGTCGAACTCGTGGACTTTGTTCACTTAGTGTCGATCTTGAGAGCTGTATAACTAGTGACCTGTATGACTTGACTCGCGGGCTGCATAACCCGTGGGCTGTATGACTCGTGGATCTCGGTCTCGTGACGTGCATTCGTTGAAAGCCGCCATGGCAACTCATTGGCAGTGACAGACAGTTCTGAATGATTTTACGTTCGCATTAAATCTTTAATGCGGGCATGTTAGAGGTCTATCACAAGAGCTGTATTTTATAGGCCTATCCCAAATTGATATCTAGCTCGAACTTTCATTTCATCTAGAACTCGATGTCATGTAGGCCCACATCCACATTGGATATAATAAAATTGGTCGTGGTGCTTGTTTTAAGGAGTATTGTCACGCATTTTGGTTCAGATATTTGATGTAACATTATGTATGTAGCATTGCATGTTTTTCATTGCCTTCATGATTATTGTACAAGTCTATGTGAAGGATGTCTCGCCAACACTATTGCAAATTACAAGTTTAGCTAGCCCAATCTCAATTGCTTTGCCATCAGCGGAGTTCTCTCTTTGCCCATCTTCTTTGTTCTTCTGACCTATTCTATACGCTCACCACTTTGACCTTGTGCTCACTAACCTTGTTCTTCTGACCTTCACATGTCATTCTGTCCTTCCCTCGCTTTGACCTTGCTCTCACTTCAGTACTTTCGCTTTGTCCCTTCTCACTTTGACTTTGCTTTGTCTTTCAGAACTCTTGCCTTACTCTCCTACCTTCAACTTTGTCTTGACTTTCAGAGTCCTTGCCGTTATCCTTCGCCCTTGCCTCTCACTGTCCTTCAGCCTTTTCAGCCTGCTCCCTACATCCTTAACTCTCACTGTCCTTCAGCCTTTTCAGCTTGCTCCCTTTGCCCTTGACTCTCACTGCCCTTCAGCCCTCTGTGCTTGCTTCTTATCTTGACTTTCTCCTGTCCTTGTATCCTCTCCTTGCCTATGACTTTGAGCTCCTCATCTATGTGCTCAAAGACGTCCTTCTCCTTTATACTCCGGCTGCAGCGCGATAAACGTCTTTCTCGTGACCTTCATGACTGGTCCTCTATATCTCCCTCGAACAAGAAGAGCTTGTTCGAAAGCGATATATAAGACAGACTTTATGCTTATCTAAAGTGCACTTACTTGCTTGGGAGATGGAGTGAAGAGTGTGTCAGCTATGAGTGAAACCCGTGTTTAAACACAGAGAGAGAGAGAGAGAGGGGGGGGGGGGAGAGAGAGAGAGAGACCAAACAATCATGCCTTTTCAACGAAAAATGCGGTGGCTTCATGGTCGTCACCCCAAACCACGCGCACATTCCTCAAAATATGACTCAGATGTTCATCTCACAGTCCTCTGTGTGCGTGGCGAGACGTTTGCCAGTCCACACAATCGAGAGCCTTTGTTTCATCGGTTTTCACGGACAGAAGAACGTTGGTACTGTTTAGTGTACAGTTACCCAAAGCCACTCTCTTCCTCTCTCTCTTTTATTAATATAGCAAAATCTCTCTATAATATTCTCTCTATCTATCCATATATATATATATATATATATATATATATATATATATGATATCACTAAATTTCGATCTATATCTACATCCATGTGTTGTCATTACTATATATAGCCCGACCAGACGCTGTTTGTATACCCTGTGCGAATACAACAACAGCGACTGGGCTGTGTATAGTTATGTCATTACCAGAATTGATGGTCAAGTAATGGGGAAGTGTCAGTTTTCTTCGAAAAGAAAAAAGAGACAGTCTTCAGGTCACCGCAAACGTTGATTCATCCCACTGATTATACGATGAGCTCCGTTTGTCTTTTTGTAATTACAAACAATGTAGGATGAAGTACACTGGCGCTTGTACACATGCACAAACAGTTAAGGTAGTGCCTAAAGAGCTAAAGATGATAGTAACATAGTTTCATATTACAGCTATTAAAATATGGTTAATTATTATTTGATTATCATTCATCTGGGGTCGGGAAACGTACGTTAGGCCCTAAAATACATTCACGACTTACCCTCGATCGATGTCAACCTTTCCTTGCTTGGATGAAATTGGTAAACTGCACACAACTGCACAATGAACCTGACGTGGTTTCAGCTCTGCAGCATCTGTCGATGTACAACCAAAGAACGTCGTCTTACATGTAACGGTATTGAAGTGCACTGTTTCCCCCTGGCCTTTCCTCCGAGAATCGAAAGTGGGAGGAGGACCCGTACATTATAGACGCTGACCGCTTCAGAGAAATGGTCTCATCTCGGTGGCTGTGATGACGCTGAAAGGATGAAGGTCAATAAACTCTAGCCGTCGAAGCTGATTGGTCCAATCTCTGGAACCGGAGGAACAAGTGTGGCACTTACAAATGGTAGTCTATAGGCGCTAGACTTTTCCCCCATTCTCCAACGTCATAATAGCGCGAGTGGGTGTGATCATCAAGGCTAGAGCCGCCGCTCCTTCGTCAAAACTTGGTCAAACATTGTGAGATTCTCCTTTGTTCTTCATCTGGTTGATATAACAAAGGAGGTACATAGTTGTACCTCCTTTGTTGTACTACCTCCTGATACAAACACCAAGGAACTACTAGGCGAGAAAGGATGTGCTCGACTATTACCTACTTGGAAAAACTAGTGCGACGATATCAAGCCAGAATAATGCACCGCTTGACGCAAATGCACGAAAAAAGTTTAAAAGACTATATTAACTGTCAATCATGATTCTGGACAGGACTTTGCATGTTATCTTACGATGTGAAATAAGCGAGCTGTGTTCTCCGAATAAGCTGAGTGGTCAAGCTGATGAAATCCTATATCATAGACAAGACTTCATAAAAGCCCGCTGTGTTCGTGTTAGAAACTAATGATATGTTGTTGTTGTTTTTTTCTCGCATAATGAAAGAGCTTTGAATTCTGATACGAACGTATCCTGTAAGAATTCAGGGGGAATGTGTGTGTTTTATAGATAATATAATAATCATTGACGTACATGCAATTTATGATAACATCACTTTGTACACTTCTCTACATTATTCACTTCGTTTTTCATTAGGAACATCAATTATGAAGCCTTTGGTGCAGCCTCTTATATTTATTCCCCATAAAATGATACTGTACTCGGTCCTCTCGCACATATCACAGCAAAATCGCCTCTACCCAAACTATAAGTGCAAGGAGGAAAACCTTAAGTCTGATTGGTTGCTATGGCAACTGACAGCAGAGGAGGACGAGAAGCAGTTCAAATTTGATTTAATTCTTTTTCTTCCCTAGTATGATACATGGAATCTAGTGAAATCTATTGAAACAACGGGCGTTTATTTGATTGAGTTCGTAGTGCGTCTACCTTCAGATCCATAGGACCTGAGTCTAACTATTATATGGAGCTATACACATAGTATGATAGAAGCTCCATAGTCTATAGAAGCTCCATAGTCTAACTGGGCAATGGTCTGCGTAATCTCCCCGGCCGTTCCTCTCTATAAACCTGTATCATACAGACATGATAAAAGAGGCATAGACTCTGTCCCCCGGATACCCGTGAGTGAGAGCAGGGAGGTCTCACCTCCCCGGAGAGAGACACACATCTCATACAGTATGAGATCCCGTTTTATTCGTTCATCGCAAAGAGCATGGTCCATTACCCATGCAGCGATTATAGGTACAAAATCACAGCCAATTCCATAGAACCCGCGAAAGACCAGCTTTTCTACTACTTCCAGCCTCTTCTTCTTCTTCTTCTTCTTCTTCTTCTTCTTCTTCTTCTTCTTCTTCTTTTTCTTCTTCTTCTTCTTCTTCCTCTTCTTCTTCGTCATTTATTTTGAGGGGACGTCGGGGTTTTGAAATCATAATCAGTGGGGTTGGAACATTCTTGCTGTGAAATCATAGCATGGTGATCAGAATGATGAAGAAATCATAATGAAGTCATGATAATAATAATAATAATATGAAATATTTATTTAGCGCTTAATACAACATGTTTCTAAGCGCTTTACAATGCTAAACAACCAAACATACAAATCAGCTTAGAAAACAAATAATTTACTACAAATGCATACAGGGCCTACATAATCATTAATTTTGCTCTAAAAATAAATGAGTCTTAAGTTTCTTTTTGAAGATGTCAACGGAGGTGGAGGTCTGAATGTGAGTAGGGAGAGTGTTCCAAATGATAACGATGATAACGACGATAACAAGAAAGACGTTTGCACATCAATCTTGCGATCCACAGTACAAGCCACATCAAAACACAATGTATAACACTGATTTTTGTTAAAGGCTCTTCTATTTTTTCTGCACTCTTCCTTTTTTATTCTCTCTCTCTCCCTCTCTCTCTATCTGTTTCTGTCATTGCTGTTAGCTTCAATTTCTTCTCCTTTCCCTTTTTCGTCCTTTTTTTTTTCTCTCTCTCTCCTGCAATGTCGAATTCTCATTAAATCTCTCTGAATATTGCCTCCCCCCCCCCCCCCCCAACAACAACAACAACAAAAAATCAGTTCATTTTGACACAGGAAATGTTTCACCTCAGAAATAGAGAAACTTCTTTATTTGATTTATTGGTAGATTCACAAACTCGGATTTTTTGTTGTTGTTATTTGTGAGACGGTAGTCTCGTGAGACTTGAGTCTTCCTTCAAGGACTTCTTAGCCGTGTTTGAGCAGAAAAAAAAAACCCAAAAGGCAAAGCGGTAAACAAAATAATCTTACATAAATCATTATCAATAAGTTGTTCAACAAAAATACAAGTCGTGTAGTATACGCTAAACGAGACATTTTTTTCCCGAGTATGCATGTATAATACATTGTAATAATGTTTGATTCTCAGAAGACAATGTATGGTTGTCATCTTTTTAACGGGCTACTTTTGGGTTTCTTTTTTTAATCATTTATGTTTATTTAGAGAGAGGCTTAAATGGTGGTTCAATTTCAGTGGAAACCGTGAGAATTTGGTTAATAGAGCCTCGTCAGTTAGAGAGTACGCTGGACCATGTAGAATAAGGCAACTAGCGACCATCAAAATGATGAAACTACGCGTATAGGTCATCAGCTGCTCGATATGTCCCCGTTCATAAGCCGTATTTGAATTCGCCGATTGCATCCCACATTGCCTTGGTCTCCTTCCTAGCCGTTTCGTCAGTGCTGTAATCAAGACAATCGGCGTTGAACGCACCCACGCCATAAAGTTCCTTGTCCTTCGCCAGCTGGTACCTAAGTTTAAGACTAGAAGGGTCGTCGTACCATATCTGATGCGTCAGGTTGGTATCAGAATCCTGTATTAATTTGGAAACGAAGATGGGGAGTCGTAGATGGAATGACACATAACATAAGTCAAAGTCGTATATGATAAGATCTACATGCAGTTGAATCTGATATGTTTAATAACTATAATGATATAACAATAATGTGGTATTCTTTATCCAGGATTTCCACTTCATGCAGTGTTCCTACTGTTCTACCAGATTATGAACCTGCCATTTTTAATACCATAGCCTATACAATGTACCAAATGTAATATAGCATTGTCAGGTACCCATTCATACACCTGGGTCGAGAGGGACATCTTGTCTAAGGATGTACACCCTAGACACTAGACTGGATTCGAACTCGACGGGGTCTCCGATTGAAAGTCATTAATTGTGTCTTACTCATTGTATGCCACACAACAGAACCAGTTCATTTAGAAGCAAATGAATGAATAATTGAATGAATTTTAAAAAAATATTACCTTGTAGTTAAAGTACGGTGATTTATCAGCATCGCTCCACAGTCGTCCACTCGATGAGTTGTGCGCGAGGAGTTTCATCAGTGGCCCGTAAGATATTTCTTCTGATTTTAGAATCGTTCTGTAGCATTCGTTGCTCTACATTTAAGAAAGAGAGAGAAAGACAGAGAGAGAGAGAGAGAGAGAGAGAGATAGATTAGGGTACAGAGACAGCGGGGTGGGGTGGGATGTAGGAGAGAATAAAATAACATTAGAACAATGATTGTAAATCCCAACCACAGCCTTTCCACGTCGAGTCCTTACGAAATCATTATTCTCAATAGCACGACATGACACACACACACACACACAAGTGTTTTCTGAAAAGTTATTGTGCTACAATAAAGTGGAAATATCAATTTCCCTGAACTAACAAACTCATTCTTCCAGATGTAATTTCCCATTTCAGAACCAAACTGAAAAATCAAAGCCCATATAAAGTACAATAAATTTGTGCTACCACTCTCGTCAGCCCTGAGCTACCCTTCCTAGCGGAGGTCTTCGGGGCCTCCATCCATTTCAAGCTTAATCGCTTATGATGGTGGTCTCCTGCATTCAATGATCTCTGTTGTTTACTGAAAAAATACTGTATATCTTATTTTATGTTTCTGTGTATCTACATTGCTCAATGCAGTCACCTATGTGTATCTATTTACTGTTATCGATTTATTTCACTGCACCTGTTAATTCTTTGTTCTTTGTACTTTTTGAAGTTTGTATTCAAATTGCATCTGATTGAATGCAGAAATAAAAACAAACAAACAAATAACTACTACAGTTGTACAAGGTACAAGGTACAAGGTAGGAGATCGAATGACATCTACATTATGTGGCTTGAGTGAATGCAGCAATATTTATTGTTAGACAAAATCAGTGGATTAAAGGGTGTGTACAGTTCTGGTCGAGGTGAGGATTTAGCTTTTAACGTTTTGCGAGATATTCAGAAATCACTCTATGAGATGTCAAAGAGCATGCAGTTCTAAGGGGTATCAAAAGTTTATTCGATGAAAATCAGTTTGAAATGGCTGAGATATCCAAAAACATGGTGAAACAAAGAGATCCTAATAAAGTTGTGGCATGTCACCTTTTATTATTAGCACTTTTTGGGATATCTCAGCCATTTGAAAACCAATTTTCATCAAATAAACGTTGAATCCTTCTTAAAATTACATGATCTTTCATATTATTCACTATCTCACTTAGGAATATTCAAAACATGAATCCCCACCTCAGCCAGTACTGTACAGTCCCTTTAAGTTTGATGAAAATGGGGGAAATCCGTTCAAAACTTGAATGTTTATAGTATCGGTGCCACCACTACTTGCTGAAGTGAGTAGAAGACTTCCACAGTTAAGGTTAGCGACGTCATGCATGGACAACAATGTGAAAAAATAAAGAGAATTGATATGATATTGTACTATTGTGACATCACGATTTGGTGTAGAGTTCCCAGCTACAAAGGGCGGTATATCGAATTAACCACGGTCTCGATGTTTTATGAACGATTTTTTTCAAATTTTCCTCGAAATTTCACCGAGTGTTTCACTGATTCTTTCTTCATACAGTGAACCTCGTTCGAGGTAACTTGCGCTTCAAGATGGACCTACCGGCGTCAGTTTGTTGCAAATGAAGTCATAGCCATACCAAGGCACCCCGAGGACCAGTTTGGATGCAGGAATCCCCTGTCTTAGGAAATCATCAACACCTGTGTGTAGAACCAATAATACGCCTTCATAGAGTAGAATTTTCTCCTTTTTTTCTTACTGACGTTAAACCCTAGTCTGATTCTCGACAATCTGCCAACTTAAGTCCCTTCCACAAAATGCTCCCTCCGCGGCGACAAAATCGCCACCCTCGACGGAGTCGCAGGCTTTAGCCAGGGAGGACGAGTCTATTCCCACCTAACTGCTTTAGCCCATGATTAAAAGACAAAGGCATGGACTTGTGCCGCGGGCTGCAATCCATCTCAACCTGCTACTAACTTCTATCGTCGTTAGAGGGCGTTAACATTCTGGGAAACAAATTAGTCATGTTAGTACGGGCAGATGATCTGGAAGTCAGACTAAGGATACCCAGGCCTGTTTGGAATAAGTTGGGAAATGGAAATTGGATGGGTGGGATAGAAATATCACCTGAAATTAGCAAGAAGTTACGGTATTGTAAAAACAAGACAAAGGAGAAAAGACAAAAGAAAAAAAAACCGTGGAAGTGGGAAAGTAAAATGTACAATTAGAATGGAAACTACTATCGGAAGAATATATGAAAAGCACTATACAGTGGGAATTTCCTTTTGTTTTTTGTTTTTATGTTTTTGGACGTAAAAGACTGCTCAACCAGATATAAGTTTTATAAATTTAGTTTGTTTGTTTATATCCAATCTTCGTCGAAGCTGTTTTACCGCTTATGTTTGATTGTTTGTCTGTTTATTTACATCAACATTTTATTTATTTGTACTATGTTCTTTAGTTAAAGGCATTATTTACCATTTGCAGATGAAACAAAAACCCAGCATTAGTGCTTCAAAATGGTTCTAAAATGTGAGTTAGGGATAGAAACAACCAGTGTAAAAATTTGAACCAGTGTAGTCGATGTCAAGTATTTTAGATATACAAACTGTTCACAATAGTTATAATAAATCTGATTCAAGGCTAAACCATCTACAGTTATGGTTTATTGAGAAAAATAGTTATATCTCCTTATATTTTAGGCTTAACTGCAAAAAAATAAATATATATATATATATACGGTAGGATGCTTTGTGATACACCTGACCTACACATATTATGCATCAAAATGTAATTTTATCTTGAACATCTTTTAAATCACTGCTCCAAAAGGTGAATAGGACCTTTAATTAGCTAGACGAGAAAACCTGCCTACCAGATGTTGTTGTGTGAAGTGGGGCGTTCGCATTGGCTACAGGGCTAAACTGATTGACCTCATCGTACGCCATGATGAAGATAAAATCCACGATCTCGGCGATTTTGACGTAGTCGTAACAGCGACCGAAAAGCGTGCAGTTTGCCGTGTACGCCGAGTCCAGCGACACCTATACATTGGGGAACATACATAGTTTGATATACAGTGCACTGAACGGTCTCCCGTTATAACGATCACGGTTATAACGAAATTCCGGTTACAACGAAGAATAATCATCCAGGCCGCAACATTATCCACTCTATGTATTTTACTGTTTAATTTCTATGGTTATATTTAACGAAACTTCGATAGAACGAAAGAAAACGGCCGGTACCGAGGACTTCGTTCACGGGTCGATCCACTGTACAATGCCTTTTCCTTCAAAGTCAACATTATCCTTTACACGTATCAGAAAAAGCGTGATTATAAGTCCATGCACATCCATACAGGTTCAGAGAGATGGAGAGAGAGAGAGAGAGAAGTCGTTTAGTGAAATCAGTTTTGTACATGAGCATATAGGGCGCCTTTGAATGTGTACTCAGATAAATGGCGTTATATAAATGTTCCTTCATCATCGTCCGATCTCTTTGCATGAATGATCTCATACATTGCTACACGCTCATTTATTTATTATGATGACATGATTGTCACTCTCATTGCTGTCATTAGTATAAACAATAGTGTATTAAGCCCGCCGCATACTATACGACTCGCGACTATGCGACTGAGATACTTTTGGATCTGAAATAAAGAAGCGTGTTTATTTTGAGACTTCAGTGATTTATTTAGGATTCAAAGTATGTCAGTCGTATAGTCGTGAGTCGTATAGTGTGCAGCGGGCTTAACCTGTCATCATCACAACCTTGATATCAGGGCAGTATTATTGATTTTTTTTTTTTTTGGGGGGGGGGGCGGGATAATAGCAATTGGAATTCTTTGACTATACATACGATTGTTATTTTCCTAGCACTGAACTTCAGTATGATCAAATTCCTGAAAACAAAAGTTTGAAAATATGAGAAAAGATTTCGTATGTTATTCGAACAATTTTTATAAGGATCGCACGTCTCTTAATTAGTACAGAATTTTCAAATGACATCCCTTTCCAGCAAAGTTACTAGATAACAAAACCCAATACATAAACAAATGAACCAAAATTATGTGTGCCCCTTGTTGGAAACCATATCACGGGATAGGCCTATTGTATACCTTTGAATAAGGCAGGGCTTTGCGGAAGGCGGCTGCGGTGCGGTTCACCACGTCTGTCAAAAAGTGAGCCCTGGACGCCGGTAGAGGCGTCTCGTAGTCGATGTTGAAGCCGTCGGTGAAGTTGGCCACTGCATAGCGCACGTTCTCCTCAATCCACAAGTTGCTGGCAGTCTCGTTGAAAAGCGTGGCGGGGGAGAAACTTCCTGTACACCATGCAAAAATGTCAAAGAATGTCCGTTAAACATAGAGTTGCCTGCCGCACGCGTGATGACGTCACGTCAGACGCTCCGCGCAAGCATTGCGCTTATGGCAAGATAAATGTTCCATAAATCGAATACTTGGTTAATAGACTGATAAACTTTAACAATTTATCGCACCGATTTATGGACGTTTGGCTTGACATAATTATGAATTCTCAATCAATGACATCTTACTCATCACTTCTTATTCTCACTCTCACTCATCGTCTCTTGATGGCTGTCTTATACTGCTGTGACATCAGAACTTGTTGCAGTCTTCTTGTCCAGCCTTGGTGGTACCGAAATTTAAAAACTGTAAAACGTTTGGACGGATTGTATAGGGTATTCTTATACTTCACTGATGTGTTCTACCAACGTTATTTTTGCAAGTTCCCTTAATCCACATAATCATTCCGGTGAAATTTCCCCTTGATATTTTGAAGTAACGATATGATATTGACATTAGATAGTTGTCAATATCCTGGGTTAAGTAAATATCCCATTTACCTAAACATAATTTTCAACGAAATTTCATTTAGACATAAACTATTATCAAAGAGAAATTATTGTGCCCATCGCAAAGAACGTTTTGTTGTCTTACAACAATCTAGCAATCATGACGCAAATCTCTCGTTTGAAGAGGCTACACCCCAGTAAATAATGCCAGTGCATATCTTGGCAATCAATGACTTAAAGTCAAAGATATAAAACACCTGTTTCTTGACCCTGGCCTAATCTAAGCATCAGTCATCGCCACAGCGCCACAGGAGGGGGGGGGGGGGCACCGCGAGAGGAGGAGATTGTTTTTGTTTTGGCATGGGCCATGTAGCTCCATGGTGCGTGTGTGTGTGTGTACGTGTGTGTGTGTGAGTGTAGACATTCAGCGTATGCAGACAGAGCATGCCTGTACTGTAGTGACCGGAACTATTGTCATTCCATTTTGCTCTCCCCTTCTCCCTCCCCCATCTCTCCCCCCTCTCCCTCCCTCTCTCCCCCTCGCTCCCCCCCCCCCCCCCTCTCTCTCTCTCTCTCTCTCCCTCTCTCTCTCTTTCTCAATGATCCAGTCAGCAGGCTGATTGTAACCAGGGAGGTAGTCTCACCTCCCCGTTGTAACTCACTGCCAAATAGCACATTGTCAGCACCGGCAAACTGGCAATGCTCTCCTTCTTATTCCTGTATTTTCGTTATTTACGGGTCGATTTTTTTCGTTCGAAATGTAAAATGGATGACCATAGAATTTCTCAATAGAATATAAAATTGAAAACTTTAGAAAGGATAGAGAAAATTGAGTTCACTTTGAATGGTCTGCCACAGGCAGATATCCTTATCATGCTCTTACGTAATACGACAGCTGCTTTCTCAATGATCCAGTCAGCAGGCTGATTGTAACCAGGGAGGTAGTCTCACCTCCCCGTTGTAACTCACTGCCAAATAGCACATTGTCAGCACCGGCAAACTAGCAATGCTCTCCTTCTTATTCCTGTATTTTCGTTATTTACGGGTCAATTTTTTTCGTTCGAAATGTAAAATGGATGACCATAGAATTTCTCAATAGAATATAAAATTGAAAACTTTAGAAAGGATAGAGAAAATTGAGTTCACTTTGAATGGTCTGCCACAGGCAGATATCCTTATCATGCTCTTACGTAATACGACAGCTGCTGGAGTCATCAAACCCTGGCTTGGCCTCCAGGTTTGTCACGCCTGAGCAGAAAGTTTATTTGCAATGGACAAGTCCTTCGACTCCCAACTCCCAAACGACAAATATACGCACCCCACTTTGGGTATGCCCCAGTTGGGGACTCGCCTCAAACGAGGGATTGACGGCATGGGTGACTTTCTGGGCGAAGGATTGTAGGAAGACGCTTTCTAACTTGCAAACCAAAAACAAGTTTCTTTCTTTGTTTTTTTTTTTATTATCTTTTTTTGGACAAACCAATGGGAGTGTTTCTAGTTGAAGATTTCACTTCCGGTGAAATGCAATCAAGGCTGCCATCAGTATATAACTCTTCGGCAGAAACACTTAATGTTAACGTTGGTGCTCCCATCCGCGTAAGTCAGACTTTGATGGAACTGCAGCTTCTAATCTTAGTCTACTCATTATTAAAGTGATCAAGTTCATGATGTGGAGTTGAACTCTGAAGATCGAAGGGAGTTGCCCTCACCAAGCTTTCCACCATCCCTTCTGCTACCTACCGTAGGCAACGATTCGCACCCCTTTTGAGTGGGCGTGGCACATGATTTGTGGATCGAACCCAGCCCCGATGGCCAAGGTGGTAAAATTGTCCCACTCGTAGCTTTTCCAGTTATTGTTTGCTTTGTCCGTCGAAGCGAACATGACAACCTGATGTAAACATAGCAAAGAAATAAAACAAAATGAGACATTTCGTTCCTCGTTTGCATGGAACAGTGATGTTTGTACAACGTGCACATATTATGATACAATAGGTGATGATGCCAGCACGAGCCAAATTTGTCATTCTTATTTTGGTTTGACACATTTCGGGGGGGGGGGGGAATATCTAACATGATTTTGCGGTTTGATAACACAGCAACCACAGCCATCCACTTCCTGTCATGAATATTGTGTTATATACCAATACCAAAACCAATATCAATATCAATACCAATACCATATACCAATGCCATTATACCAATACCAATACCAATACCAATACCAATACCCATACCCATATACCAATACGAATACCAATACGAATACCAATACCAATACCAATACCAATACCAATACCAATACCAATACCAATACCAATACCAATACCAATACCAATACCAATACCTATACCAATACCGATACCGTACCAAATACACAATAATACGATAATTTTCTTAAAAGTATCAATTTTTCCGTTGTTATAAACGTTATGTCATAATCATCATGTGTATGTTAATGATTCCAGTTGTTAAAGCCGCGTTGTATATCTAAACTCCTCACGATAGAGATACAATTATGCATCATTATCATTGTTGTAACGATGGTCACGTGAGCATGATGGAAATTAACCACGGGTATGTCCGTAATAGTTATGTCAACCAAATGTGAGCATTTCACGGTAGTAAAGGCCCGAACTATTTCTGTCCCTCTTAACACATCATGCAGGGGCCGCGAGTGGCCGAATTCATAATCTACTTTATGATAGTTTATTCTATGTAGCAATATTACCTGGGACCATCTTCCTAGTCAATCTCTGCTTATGAAGATGGTTGCCTGTTTTCCAATTATTTTTCTCAAAATCTTCGTTCAAACTGTAACAGTGGCTTTGATGGGACATTGCCCTATAATCCTTACTTCAGACGTGTTTCCTACATGATACATATCGATGTGTATAAATTCGTGTGGTTATGTCGAAACGTATAAGGCTTTGCTATACTGTATTGCCAATGAAATAAAAAAAAATAAAACTGAAGTGAATATAAGCAGATAAAGGATTATACATAAACTGAATTTAGGTATACATGCAGTATAAGCGAGATTTATTTGATGTGCAAACATGCACCAGCGAGACTGACAGTGAAAGCAGCTGTGCTACGACGTATTACACTGCAATGCTTATGGCGAAATTATTGTTTTATTTCACCTCTCGTTTAGGTGTCGTTTTGATGGGATCGCACAAGGAGGAATCCGAGCACGGACATGGGGCTGAAAGAGGATTTCCGTTCGTTGAAGTAGCGCAGAGCCATGACAGAACCATACACAGAAATGTTGTACGTGGGACTGAAGCAGACATGGTCCTTTTTTTAAGTGATCCTCCCCTTGGACATTGGCGTACTTTAGACCGGGTTTCTTTACTGCAGGAAAGTTCAGTAGTATCTGGCATAATAACATTTCAGTGTTTGCAATAGCAATTTTTACGATAAGGCTTGTTCTGCTTGTAAGAAAGATTTGACAGAGGGCGTCCCATCTCCTTCCGTACCAGTGCCGTATACGGCACTGTTCCGTAGGGGTTGAAGACAGGCTGCGTCATTTTATTTTTAGCCATGACTCTTTGGTTGATGGGCAATTAACAGCAAGACGCGAAACAAAAACTACTAAAGATTGTACCTTCCATTTTCATTATAATTCCCTACCTCTCATTTCCCTAATAGATATGTTTACGTATACAAGGCCTATTCACTGAACAAAATGATAAGTCTGATTATAAATAGAATCATCTTCATTCTGATTAATTTGCCTGCATAATGTTTGCGACCAAAGTTGCTAAATCACACAAATAATCACACAAAAATAACTACTATAAAGAAAGTTGGGACATACTTCATAATCACTCTTATCTCATGTTAAGTACCTGTAACAAGTATCATTGGAGAGGTTCTATTTCGTTCTATCCGATTACGTAATAACATTATTATTTTGTAATGTTTCAAAATGTCGCTTTACCCCCTTCACTATATCAAATATCTGCAATTGTTGAAAATGGGAGATGATGCAAAATTCATCTCACTTCGGACACAAGAGAAAACAAAAATAAGTAGAGAATAATAGTATATATCCAAAGTGCAAATATCAATCGCAAAGAGCAGGTGCGTCAGCTCCCAGTAAAGTGGTCGGTTCCACATTTCACTTCCTAGAGTGGAATCAATGCATGGAAGACCAGGGCCCTGTTGCATAAAACCCTTACCGCTGGACTTACCGCTCCTTTCTAGCGGTATAAAGTCTTCAAATTAGCGGTAAATTTTATAATCCTTGATGCTGATTGGCTGTGATGCCTAATTTTGACGGTAGTTACCATTGAAATTCAACGGTAAGTTTTATGCAACGGGCCCCAGCCAGTGCATGCGAATAAGGGCAATTCAGCCAGCAAGAAATTGCACTTTTTGAAAGAAATTTCCTTTAAAAAAAAAGGACTATACAATAGGTCCCTCAGGAGAGAAATGAATGACGACAGCGTGTTCATTTTGTCAAACATTTTCAAAGTAGGGTTATTTTGCTCCAATCTACCGCATTGCTTTCATTTCAATCAAGAGAAGTCAACATGTGCACTGTGTTGACTATTGTGCACTATGTTGACTACTGTGTTTCTAGTCTGTTAACAGATCACGATCTGTTAACAGACTATAGAAATACAACTTAACTTCGAATCTATAATCGGCATTATGATATTACTGTGGACCCCGGGACAAACCATGTCTGTTTGTCATCTTTATTTTCAAACTCGAAATGCAATAATTGTGTTTGAACTACATCACAGAATCAATGCGCAACATTCTTCCATTGGCAAGGTTCATGCATGTAATGTTGAAAAAACACACACCAATCACAATTTGATCAAAATCATAGGCTTTTCTTATAAACACCTACCTTTGTAGGTGGCTAAACCTCGTAGACATTAAGCCCTGCTGTTCAGTCAAAGGGCAAACATTGCCGTGAAGAAAATTATCATTATTTCATCATAGTTCGTGTAAACAGATAAGCTTTCATCATGAAGGTCGGGCAAACTTTTACGAGTGTGTTGCTTGAAGGTTTGCATGGTTAAGTATTTAAAAAAAGAAATGGGGAGGGAGAGAGGTTTAACACCATGTTTACGTAGTCCTTGCAAGGACCTTTGCTTGCCTAGAAAGAGGAGAGAAGCGGCTATAGGAGAGAGTGTATAAAAGGCGGAAGTGACGATTCTCCAGTCTCCATGGTGCAAATTCAATTTCCAGCTTACCGCTGCCCCACCATCTTCACTTTTTGCTTTTAATTTTACACTCTCTCGACTTTATGTCTCTTCCCTTCATCATACCTCAACTCTCCGCTTTATGAGGCTCTTCTTTTGCCAAGCAACTGTCCCTAAAAGGACTACACACCGATAGTGCTACCGAAAACCTCTCTTCCTCGAGACTTCACGAGATTCCATCATGGTGTTGATTTGATATTGGTGGTGTTAATTTCAGTGGTATAACACCCGTCCAGCTTCAATAGGAGACCACACCAACTGGTGTTACTGTGGTGTAAATGTGTTTACACTTTTTTTAAAGAAAATCAAGTACTTTATCAGAAAATTCTTCATCGTCTTGTTCAGAATTAACAAGAAATTCAGTCCCTAAGAAACTACTAGCATTCAAAAAAAAAACAATTTTATATTTTGAAATGACACCCGGAGGTGTTAATCTAACACCATGAATGAGCACCGGAAATTGAACACCAGCTCGGTGTTTCATATTTAACACCGGACTTTTTGCAGTGCGGCATCGTATCGCAAATAAATCTCGCAATTACACGATGATAGAATGATAGGGATGATGATATAAAGCATAGTAGACAGCTGATGCAATGTAATGTCAATCATGGCTCTGCACGCACTCCCCTTTTCGTATTCATACATAATAATAATTAAACATAAAACAATGAGACAATGCTTTGACATTGGTTCATTACATGTAGGTGAAGTTAGTACACTCGTCTCTCTCTTTATATACCAGCTATATTATATATATATATATATATATATATATATATATATATATATATATATATATATATATATATATATATATATTTATGGAGCATACCTATCGTTCATGAATGTCAATGGCCTTTTTCCAAAATCGTTATCATTATAACATTGTTTTTTTTATTATTTAATATGAGAGGTTAGTTGAAGAAACTGTAAAAGTTCAAAGTTGTATGGGAGTAATAGTTGTAGAAGTTGTTTCCGCTTTTCTGAATATGACAAAGCCTTATACCACAACATGTATGGACTCTGCAGAAATGCTTTCTGTTTGTTTGTTTGTTTGTTTGTTTATTTATTCATATGCTGTTGTCGTTTTTTCGGTTTCTCTGTTGATATAAATGCTGTCATGATTATTACAACCATTTCAGTTTCAACCACTGCTACGGATAGCCTGCAGAGCAGACATTAGAATTTTAAACATGACACCAGTTGCAGTATTTCAGACCAAGGGACTATATTGTCGTAGCACTACAACAAAATGAGACAATTGATAATCGGCATTTGCACTACAGGGTGAACTCTGACACTGTCGATCTATTCATCCGGCATCGTATCGCAAATAAACCACGTGCCCATGTATAAGATAATGGTACAATTTCTTGCACTATTTGAAACGTTTTGATAATAGTCTTTGCATCCAGGTGTTTTTCCCCTGATTGATATGGATTTTCAAATTGGTTACGCAGGGTATCATTGTTACAGCCAATTTATGAATATCTCAATATTCTGAAATCCCCAATAGTTTTGCCTGTTGTAAGAAGTGGAATTCGTTTATTCATAAATATTATTTATTTGTCTCCCCATCGCTCCATCTATTTATCTGTGTGTTTCTAGCAATCCATTCATGCATTTATTTTGCTTCATTTTACTTCATTATCTTTTAAATCTATAAAGCGATAAAAAAATCAACCAACGGAAGATGGTAGGCAAAGGAAGATACTAAATAGAATGATATTTTTTTTCGTAAATAGCAAAAATACATCAAAGCCTGTTTCTGTGCATTTTCCTGCCTGATGAAGTTGCTACACCAAATCTTTTCAGTTATCAGTCTTATGTTTTCTACTCAGTTTCCCATACACGTCGGTTACTTCAATTTATTTCATAACAATTCTCTTTCTCTTCTATAGTAATTCTTCCCTTCCTGGTTAAGGGAAGGTATGGTTGGTAGAAGTTAAGATGGAGATTTTAACTTAGTACTATTCTAGAACTATCCAAAACAAGTGGTCCCAATAAAAGTTGGTACCACACTTTATTAGGATTACTTTGTTTTACTTAATTTTTGTATATCGCAGCTATTTCAAAACCAACAAAATTTTCATCAAGCAAACTACAAACTCCAAATATTGTATTCTTTTAATTTTTTTTCTTAACCATACCGCAGAAATATAAAACCTGAATCCCCATCTCAAGTAAAGCAATATCATCCCTTTAAACGGATGAATATGACATTGTCATTTTATCTGTTAATCAACCCAAGGATGGTATCATTCTGCGATATTAACACTTGAAATCGGATGTCCGATAACTGTGACTGGGTACAACCGTTAATTACCACTCCAACTTAGTACCGCGTAAATCACTGATTGTTCACTTCTCTGATTAGAACACAAACCCTTCGACTCAAGTAGAGATTTTGTTAAATAAATAGCCCTCAAGATTTATCTGCACCTCGTTTGCCTTTTGAACGTCTCAGCGTATCCCTCACTTTATCTCTTCTATATACGCCTACATATCGTGTTACCTGTCTCTTTGTCTGTCTGGAAACTCTATTTACCTATGTGTGTCCCCATGTCTTGCCGCAAGTGGTACTACGAAAATTCTACCGTGTGTTTTAGAATGGATGTTTCGCGTCTCTTGCATTGTCTCCATTGCATTTTGATAAATAGACATTTTCTCTGTTTCTTCATCTTGTTTTTGCTCGAGGTATATTCCTCTACTCCTTCTTTACCCCCTTCTTGAGCTTCTCTCTTTGTCTCTTTTATTTTCTTCTCTCACTCTTTCTTCTTCACCTCCTCCATCTCCTTGATCTTCTTTCAATTATTAGATCCTTCCTTCTTTTTTCCCCATCTCCTTCTTCTCCTTTTTTATTTTCATTTTATTCTCATTATTCTCCTGGCATTTCTATTCCTTCTTCCCTTCCTCTTTCGCCTTTGTTATCTTCACTTTTCCGTTTCATTCTTCTTTCACCCTTTTGTGTTCCTCAATGCAATTCGATTAAATTCAATCAATTTCATTTCATTTCATGCACTTACTTCATTTCTTCCTTCTTTTCCTTCTTTATCTTCTTCTTAAGTCATCTTCTCCTTCTTTTTTATTTCTTCTTTCCTCATTTTAGCTCTCTTATCTTCTTTATGTTACTTTTCTTTTATTTGAAAATTTTTACATTTTCTTCCTCAATATATATAGTTTTTTATTGTCATTCTTCCTCTTTTTATCTTTCTGCTCCTCCTTTAGCTGAAATTTCCCTTCTCCTTAATCTTATAAATCTCCTCTTCTCTGCATATTCTTCTTCTTTTAGTCCTCCTGCTTTTACTCCTCTTTTATCTTCTTATTCAAATACCTTTTCTCATTTTTATCTCTCCTTTTCTGTTTTTATTTTCTCTGCATTTTGCTCTAGCTTCCATTCTGCTTCTAATACTTCTTTTCTTCCCTTTCTCTTCATGCAGCTTTTAAGCCTTCTATATCAGTTCCTTCTCATTCTCCTTCGTCTCTCTCTATCTCTCCGTCTCCTTCTCCACCCTTTTCTAATTCCGTGATGTTTCTCCTTTATCATTGCTCTGTCTTATCGTTCTCTTAATTTGTCTAATGGTGACTTCCTATAGCTCTCATTATTGTAGTAAGAAGACAGAATGAGAGAAAAAAAGTTCGTCTTGGTATAGAACATTTTTATGACCTGTATAGACAATAATGGAATACTCAGTCCCGCAAACGACCCCACCCTACCTCCCACCACCCCCCCCCCCCTCCTATTCACGAACCCTTCCTCGCCTAATGGACTTTGGGTTAGACTTTACCCCCAGACGCGTCTGTATAATCGATGACCTATTTATACCACTGACTCGCTCGTGATTGCGCTGTAAGCGGAAGATAAGAAATCTTTCCTCTGCAAAGCTGCTCTGCAGACAACCTGCTTAAACAGATGTAAATGTGATAATAATTATGATCCCTCGATGTACACTGTCCGGGTACACCCCTGGGATGATAATCTTCAATCTTTACGCACCTGAGATCATCATAATAATTAATTACGGACACAATCGTTTGAAAAAATTATAGACTCATGTGGATATAACATATGGTTATGTAAGTAAGTAAATGAATAATAGGGACACACGCACACACACACACACACACACACACACAAGCACTATGCATAATTATGTTTGTAGCATAATACTGTATATATGATTATGGATGATTATGCATGTTTATAATTTTACAATGTATATTCAATAAGTAACCATAAATGACATAATGCGTGTTTGAGCACATTATACCCGTTAATCTCTGCGTCCATCAACTGACATGAGATATTCCTCAGTGCGTATTTGAGTGTGATTAAAATTTTGATACCATCCTACGTTTTGATAAAGGTGGCAAATGAACTTTATCGCACAGCTACTCCATTTTGAATATATTCATCCTTTTTTTTTTTTTGGTTTTCATCGCACCTTTGTTCTGCTATCATTTTACCGCTTTTAAAACATAAAAACAATTATGATTAGCAAATAAAGCTGTTAAAATGTCATTCTCCTCTAAACGAGGCATTTTCATTTTTGTTGGTCATAGTTGAATAACCATGGTTTATTGTAACACGTGTTCCTTTGATATTCGTGAGTCTTTTTATGATATTGTGCACATCACTCTGATCAGACAAAAATTTATCCCCTGTGACAGTTACCAGGATGGAGAAATATTTTAATTTGAGAACAGACTTGGGAAACAGCGTCACAATATTTTACTTTCTTTTTTAAAGTTGCGATTACAGGGGTATGAACACATTATACAGGTGGGAAAGGAAATCATTTCCACAGAGAAGCGCATTTCCTTTGATTTGCATATCGGCAAAAGTTATAAGCCATATAACTGTAAGTTGGGCAGAAACCAGGGCTGAATACCACTAAACGACTGCGCTGAGTCTACGAAGAAGTGGGTGTGTCCACCTCCCAAGTACGACGCTGTGTGAGCGCATGGTCAGTGACGGTCCCTGGAAAAGTCTGGGAGTTCGGCGAGTTCTTGGAGTATCTTGCTCTGCCTTCCCTTCTCACAGTACTTGCCGGGTAGGTCGGGGACAGGAACGGACGGGCTTTCGGAGAGTGCGACTTCGCTTCTTCTTCCATTCCAACTTGGTGAGTTTGGGAATCGATGTTAAAGGGGATGGCTAGTAACCGATCAGTGGGAATCAGTGGGAATGCTGAGGGATGATTGTTCCAATCCTTGTGGGATTCATTTAAGAGTACATTATATATCTACTGTTGTGTGAAAATTATTTGCTTCAGAACGGTCTCATATTCAAGTAATGTGCAGATTAATGCCCCGTCACTGACCAGGGACGCTTATCTGGAAACATTAAACTGTACATTACTTGAATATGAGACCATTCTGAAGCAAATAATTTTCACACAAGAATAGATATATAATGTACTCTTAAATGAATCCCACAAGGATTGGAACAATCATATCCCTCAGCATTTCCACTGATTCCCACTGATCAGTTACTAGCCATCCCCTTTAACCCTAATTCCCACAATTCTTAAATTGGCATCAAACTAAGTAATAGATACACGTATGATTGATTATGTACATGCAATTTGTTCCTGTAGTTTCAGCTATGGAAAAAAAAAAGGGGGAGAGGACTGGTAACTGCCTATTTCAGTCTTACGATTACGCGGTTCATGATATCCGATATATCCTCGGGACTTACATCATGGACAAGCCAAAATCGTATCAAACTGCCAAATTGGTCTTTATATCGATTGCACCCTCCTTCTTTATGGAATGCACGTACGAACATGGATTTCAAGTACAATGTATGCGGACTTCAGTCCCCAACATTATACTGTGAACATTCAAACAACACTCTTAATCGAGTTTTTATAGTTTTATGGAGGTACAACTTGTCCTATCTATTTACAAAGATTTACAACATCTGGAGTATTTTCTTGGAAATATATGTTTTGATAATCTTTGGCACGATTGCACTTGTATGAAATGATAACACAATTATATATATATATATATATATATATATATATATATATATATATATATATATATTATATTTGTCTTATATAATATATAAATATATTATATTTGTCTCTTTCATCAACGCTTGATATCTAAAGGCAATTAAACAGGGGTCACGGACTCACGGACCGTTTTCTAATTGATTTGAACGTGTACAATAATATATATACACGTGAGTCCGCGGCATACATTTCGTGCGAAAATGAGTAAATATTATAAATTCCCTTTATTTGCACATTTTCACAATGCCAACACCTCTGTATACGCAATAAATTTGATATGTGGAGATGTTCGTTTGTGCTTGTGTGTGTGTGTGTGTGTGTGTGTGTGTGTGTTTTGTGTGTATCTGTATTTGATATTTCTGCATAATTTTTATATCGCTTTCGTATACATGATATTTCAGCAGCACAAGTGAGGAGAATACAGCTGCATATCGTTGTTTATATTATTAGTTTCATTATGAAAATGAACCTAATATTGAAGGAAATTCAAATGAAGAATATCAATTCAAAACCTGAATTTGTGAGTGTGTTGCATCACCTTCTGCTAGTGATGTTTCAATGGTCTTAAGATTTTATCATAGCAGTTTAATCTAATCTACAGCTGTAAGATGATACATCTTAGCAATAGTTGCTGCTTTGGGCATGTGTAACGAGTTGGGAACTGACTAGTTGAATACGACTTTGGGTACAAAGTCCAAAGAACTGATCAATCAAGTCTGAATAGCCTCTTAACAACCGAAAAACATCTGGGATGATATCCGATATGGATTTTTTCACGGAAGCTTAAAATAACATTCTCGCATCTTAGGGGATGCACAAACTACTTATAGGTCTATTCATTTTATAAGTGGCTATGAATCACAAGGATTATGAACTCTCGTGGGCTCGTGTGTGAGCTCGCACACAATATACGATGAGACATCGAATTAAAGGGGTAGGAAGACCACCTCTAGTCATTTTGGAATTTCCCTGTTCCAGATAATTATGTCACTAGCCCATTCCATGGTATTCGACCGATTCATCTTGCATTAAATGGATGGTGTAGTATTGGAGGCGGATGAGGATTGGGCTTTTAACTTTCTGCGAGAAGGAACCAATTATGAAACACAGAGCATATAACTACGAGCATACCATTCTAAGAGGAATTCAAAGTTTATATAACGAAAATTGGTTTTGAAATGGCTGAGACATTCAAAACCAAAGTAAAACAAAGCGATCTTAATATTAAAGGTGGGTCCAACCTTTTATAAGCTTGCTCTGTTTTGGATATCTCAGCCATTTCAAAACCAATTTTCATCAAATAAACGTTGAATCCTTCTTTGAATTGGATGCCCTTTCATATTTCATAAGAAGGTTCTCATTATCACACACACACACACACACACACACAAAATGTTAGAAACCGGAAGTTATAGGTCTCAACCAAAACTACACTATCCCTTTAAGTTACTTCACTTCACCACTCGTCAAATTATACGCATGTCTATATATTATTGTATGTATGCCAATAACTTGTATGCACAAACACATAGACACATTATGATACATACAGACAGAAACATGCATTTGTGATTTGATAGAATGAGTCAATATCCCCGACTTTTTCTTTCAGAGATCTTCCATAATCAAACGCCGAAATGGACATCGTGGTGGTCAGGGATGCTTTCGTCGCGGCGAAGACTGGTGACGATGTCGAGTTCGGCAAGTTCATGGAAGGCTACGAAGAGATTGCCAAGTAAGAGTTAAAAAATCTCTCTCATATATCAGCCGTTTTCCTCTCTGTCTTCATCTTCTTTATATTATTATATATTATATATATATATATATATACATATATATATGAAGGGTTTGTTTGCAAAAACCGATAAGTCCATTTTTGAAGATTTTGAAGTACGATCTCTGTCATAAAGTACAAAATAATACCTTGTAAATGATATATTGGTCACTACATATAAAGGTATACTTTTGAAGTTATGGTCAAAAGAAGCAAACATTTTCTTATTATTTTCTGTATTTTTCTTGACCTTTAATCGCAAATATCTCCATTTGGCAAATATGGACTTATCGGTTTTTGCAAACAAACTCTTCATATATATATATATATATATATATATATATATATATATTTCCCTCCTTCGTCTTTATTCCCTTTCTTATTCTTCTGAGGGATAATCCCTCCCAGATAACAGCATTTCATATCTTCATATCTTACAGTGCAATTCATATAATGTTTTTTTTTTTCATCATGAATAGTTAGGTGTATTTTCAGTTTTTGTAGCGAATTAGATATGTATTTTGTATTTATCCATTTGATGTGAAACTGCCACAATTAATCATTTTGGTTGTGACGACTTTGTCAGACTATTTCAATCAATCAATCAATCAATCAATCAATCAATCAATCAATCAATCAATCAATCAATCAAATGACTTTTTTCTGTTCATGCGCAAAGTGGAACTGTAAACTGGCTTATATGCGAAGTTGGCACGCCGTCGACTGAGTCGGGCGTGCGAACGTGGCACATTATAAAGAGTTAAAGCGTATTTTCTCACTGTGCATGATTTGTTTCCTCTCATTGTTGTAATCTACGTTGCTCCCTTAAATGTATCAATCTTACAAAGTGAATAATTACGAGAAAACTGCGTCTGTTAACATTAAAAAAAAGCCAAACAAACACGAAACTATTGCGGAAGCAGATAACACTCAAGATATTACAGGGTAATGAAAAGTTGTCAGCTCTCTCAGTTCAGGACCGATTTTTATCAAATCTACAAAATTGTTCGTCTGTTTTGACACTTTTATCGAAGTCAACTTGAACATGCATGGTGTAGAATTTCGCGTTTTAGTATCCGTGTTCGTACAAACTAAGGGAGGGACGGCATGCAGGGAGTTTCAGCCGAGGGGACACTGGCAAATACGATGCAGTGGAAATGAAACCAAAAATGAATGTTTATCAAAGAAGAACACGTCAGTGAAGGATTGAGGAAAACCAGACAATCTGTTCAAAATCAGAAAAGTTATAGATTTCTGAAGTCTTGGTGCCGTCATCACTGGATGAAAAGACTCAAACATGTTGTGACGTATGTATGGCAGACGATGATTATAAAGACAATGTAAAGACAATACCACAAGATATTATTTTCATCAAAAGTCCACATTCGGTCGATATTATAATGGCATAATCCCATTATGGGTAAAACATTCCATCTGAAGAGTTTGTTCGCAAAAACCGATAAGTCTATTTTTGAAGATTTTGAAGTACGGCCTCTGACATAAAGTACAAAACAATACCTTTTAAATGATATATTAGTCACTAGATATAAAGGTACATTTTTGAAGTTATGGTCAAAAGAAGCATTATCATTATCATTCTCTTTATTTTTCTTGACCTTTAAGCGCAAATATCTCAATTTGGCAAACATGGACTCATATGTTTTTTAAAAGGGGTGTTCAGTCAAGTGCTCTTTTCTATGCTAGAAAGATGAAAATATTTCAATAATCTCTATATTTTCTTTAATATATCGTCTTCCCTACGCGACGTCACAAAGTGTTGTAGTCTTATCATCCAGATGCGGCACCGAAACTTTTATTGATGTGTTCTGCTAATATTTCTGCATTCACTCAATCCTTATCGTATACTATAGACTAATATCATTTGGGTGTCATTAGACTCGTCATGGTAGCCATACTTTCTTTACCAAGAGTTTTCTAGTCAGAGGCTTCCACGCAAACCCAGGAATGTTCTCTTTTTTTTTTCATTCCACTCTTTGCAGATTGTACGACAGCATGGGGCAAGTGTTTCACTTTGCCTCCAAGGACATGAGAGGGCGCACTAAGTCCCTGGTCGCACTGCAGAAGGAGAATGCTGCCGTGTACAGTGCTGTCTGCAAGGCTCTCGACCACGAGAAGGCCCAGGGTATCAAGAAGAAGACCAAGGCGGGTGCGACCGCGGCATCGAAGGTCCTCCTGGAAATGCACTGGGACGTCGCCTTCTTCATCCACACCATGAAGGTGTGTTTCTCTTTGCATCTATTTCTTTGTATTTCATTCTCTTTCATTGCATTCCTCTTGGAAGACGCACTGCGTCAGGCACAGAAACGACTGAAATAAGGCTATCTCTTGATCACATGTTTCATGTATCACATAAGCGGAAATGAATGGAAAACATCCTAACAAACAAACAGCCCTGGACTAATGAAAGCACGATACATTTAATACTTTGTACACATTGTACATTTTTCGTTCAAATGCGAAAAAAAAATCATACAATATTTTGATCGTTTTACAAATTTGTTGGCCAAAGTTTAAAATTTACGGCCATTAGGATCTTCTCAAATAGCAACAATGATATCATAAGATATCACATCGACGATGAAAGAGAAGCTTTTTACAGAGATAATGACTTTTTGTTTCATCATGTCTACAGAAACTTGGCGAGGCGAACGATGATACGAAGATGTCGACACTAGCCCGACAGGCGTACGACGAGACACTCGCCCCGCACAACGCTCTCCCCATCCGCACTGCCGCCCGCCTCGCATGCAAGACGCTACCAATACGCAAAGACTTCGTCCAAAAGTAAAGAGACCCCCCCCCCCCTTTCCTTTTCTTCCGTTACCCTGCTTTTATACTCTTTTAAATGATCATTCCTTCCCATGTTCCATGACTCTGTTGGTACAAGTCAGTGTGCTAGCTAAAATAACATAATCCTCCTTTATAATGAGAAGATACCACACCCAAAAAAAAAAAAATGGACTTTTCCCGAAAACATTCCAAATGCGAGAAATCGACGACAAATTCGACAGCAGGACTTTGAATTGCTTTATCAGATATCGAACTCTCTTTGGTGGGAGCAGATTCAACCTAGTTAAGAAAAGTATCTAGGTCCTACTCAGTAGGTACCTACTTCAAATGACAAATTTCTGTGACACTCACTGGAACTGTTCATTTAAATCCTATGTATGATGCACCCACTTAACCAGTAGTATCCCAATTGTCTGCTACCCTACCCCACAATCTATTATGGAGACAAATATATTTCATTGGTATGACAAATTGGTGCTGTTGTCGTTTTGTGTCCAGAGTGTTCCACGTCTTACAAGCTTGGGGTTTCCATCGTTATGATTACTTACCTTTTCTCTCTTTTTTTTTTTTTTTTTTGGTTGCCTTAACAAAGGGCATCGTTTCTTTTTTTATGACATCATTCGTGCATAATACTTTATATTGTATTTGAAAAAAAAAAACACAACTGCCCTTATCAGATGAATGAAAGACTAACCGACAACTTGCACCGCTTTGAATCATGTTCTCTTTTTCCTTGTTTGATGATGGAAATAAACAAACTATTGAATTGCATTGAAAAAAAAAAGTTGTCACTGTATACTAATCTCACTTTTCCTGCATAGATACATCAAACAGAACACCGCGGAAGCACTCAGCCTTATGCCCTCTACGATCGCCGCGCTACAAGCCATTTTCTCCATCATGGAGGCGCAATTTATCAAGTGCGACCTGATGAAGGAGGCGAAGGAGCAGGCCGAGAAAAATAAGGCCGAGGATGCCGCCCAGCCCCCTGTCGAATAAGAACACCACTTGCCAAACACGGAACACCGGCAGCTTTACACTTATAGTGTAACAATCATGTTCAATAACACGTAATCAAATTTGTTCGACTGGACTTGGGCATATATACTTGTGAAAATCACGGATAGATGCAGTTTCGTGACTCGTGCTAGTTACTATACTAGGCGAGTTACGCAAACTGTGGGCCTAAATCCCTCTGTGATTTTCACAAGACAACTGATGTAGTGTGTCCAGTCAAATAGATTTTGATTACGTGTTATTATCTGGATGAATTAAAATCTTCATCGAAACATCATCAGTGTGATATGTTTCAAGAACCACTCAATGAATAAGCCTATTACTGCGCCTGAAATATCAGTCCATAGCTTTGCACGACTTCTTAAAATAATTAATATAAGTTAACTCGAGTGTAGGCCTGTAGGCATAGACCCATATACCGATCGAGAAGCTCATAACCGTCTATTCAAGGTGGGGTAATGAATGAAATACAAACTGTTCTTGCTGTTTCTCAAAGCATACTGTCAGTCCACAGGAAATTACCCTTTTAGGCTTGAAGCGGGCCCTGATTCGCTATGATTTTATCTACGGAACTTGCAAAGTAAAGATTTGAAGGCATAATCATTATGACACCATGCAGGGAGACGGTTTTGTCTTCCACAACATGATGAACGATGCAATTTTTCCACTCTTGTGTGTCATATCATGTGTTGTAATGTTTTGAAATTCCCTTCTTCTTTATTCGTGTTGAGATAAGGGGATTGTGCGGGTAATAAAAAAAATATAATAAATAAACAAGAAAGGAATGTTTCCCATTTTATGACATAAACACGAACATGAGGAAAAACACATCAAAACCATAACGTTCTCAGGTCAAATATTTTCATCATTATTTTTGTTCAACAAGACAAGCTGCAGTGTATCCTATACAAACAATCGGAGGCAAGGAAAATCAGCCTATTGCAAAAGTAACGCTTAAAAAGACACAACAACGACGACAACAAAACGTTTGGCTTTTCAGCTCACCAGGCTAAGAACTGGCTCCCTTTTGGACCAGTTAAAAAAACACAAAATAAGTAAAAGTATAATTTGCATGTTAATACAAAAGAATTCAAAAGTACAGTGCAATTTAACATAAATGAAATGTATTTGACTTCTATACAACTTCTATTTTTTATTTCTTTTTATGAAATGCATACTCAATAAAATCGTAAAACGATTAGTAATTGCAGAGAATGAACTCATTGTTTTTTTTTTTAGCAGTCTTGATTTCAAATGTATATCATGCGTATTTCTATTTTTGTGTGCTGTGTGTGTGTCTATGTGTTTGCGTGTGATTAGGGTAACTGTCCACTGCCTACTTCGTAACCTCACAAGTATACTGGTAACAGGTCTCAATGGATGCTCAAGTGTGTGTGTAGAATTGGTGATCTGTGTATGTTTTGACATGCGAGGACCCAACATAACGACTCAAAGTGACGCCTGCATTCATTAATTCACATCATGAAAATCAAATCAGTACTCTTTGTTTTGTTTGCTTTTTAATACTTACAGCAGTATGCATTTATTCCATAAGCGGTTATACTAAAGCCACTGATCTGAATTGGAGGTTTTGTGATTTATTGTTGTTTCTCTGTTAAGGTCCGATTTCATTTTTTTTTTTCAATTTTAATTTCGGAAGGAATACCATTGACGAAAGATACACGCAAGCACGACATTTGAGCTCATTGTTTGATTTATGCTATTGTGAGTGAGATGTGAATGTGTATTAAATATTTTGAAGAAAAAAACCCTTGTTCATTTCTTTATGTTAGAAACAAAGATTTAGAATATTGATTTAAGGGAAATCTTAGCTCCACTTCATATGTTAGGATACCAATTCTTGTATATTATATATATTATATATCATATATAATAATGTATATTATATATATATATATATATATATATTTGTTTATTTATATATTCATTTTTAAATACATATAATTATCATTTGTAATGATGATTATTATTATTTGTTTATCTATTTATTCATTTAGTCACTTATTTACATCAGAAATTTCAAGAAAATATAAAAATAGATCATGTATTTTAAAGGACCACTTTACAATGTATGGAGAACAACAGGTGCATATATCTCGGTAACTGGTTATGGCAATATACGTTCGTTTCATTACGAGATGAGGTGTTCTCGACCCCCCTCACCCGGGCCACTACTCTCTCTCTCACTTTGATTTTCCACATTCTTTCCTATTAAACTGTCTGAAAGTACCACTCCAAGGAGATGGAAAGTGTGTAGTGTAGTAAATTCGTAATGAACCCACGTGAACCCAATGAGAAACACACATGACAAATTCGCTTTCACATTTCCCTCGTAATCGTGCATTTAAATGCGACTGTATAATCACAATTGGGGAATTCATCTGCATGCAGCACAGTGCATTAAATGATAACGAAGTTAGGCCCTACTTTAGTCCACCATCACTGCTGGGAGGCCATGCAAACAAAATATGGTGATCCGAAAACTCGATCACTCCTGACCGCCTTCCATCGTTTTTATCTCCATATCGATATCGATCTGGTCAAGGGTGACAAGGTACACCTTTGGTTTCCAATCGCATCCGAGAAGAGGTTCAAAGGTCACACACATTGTACTCTGTCGGCCTCAGGCTCCACACGCCAAGTTATCTCCTTGGAGGTTGATGAATAACAGCAACTCAGCAGGTCCAATCACCCGACTGTCTATGAAGTGGAGTTTACCGTCTGCGCAGCGGAGATAAACTTAACCCGTTGAGGACGAGTCCCGAGTATACTCGGGCAGGTGTCTATGGGAAATGCGTGTTGTAGCAAAATCAGTCCGTCCTCAACGGGTTAACAACGTTTACTGGCAAGCAGAACATTAGGACCTCGATGTCTTGAAAGATAAGCGGGTTAGAACGTGAGTGATCAATCTGTAGAGCTACGCGATATCTGCTGACAACTATCAAAATAATAGAACAATCTATTTTTTTTTATTCTTTTTTTTTTAAGGAATGAAATTATAACTTGTTACCAGTTGCAGGAAACCTCATTGAATTTGGTTCAGTGGTCACGGAGAAATGAGGGTCTTTGCAATGCATATAGGTTCTTTTCATCCAAGTCTAGCACTTGGATGCTCTTGACATCCATATAAATGAAAATATTTTGCTCACAACAGACCGGTCAACCAACAAATGAAATCAAATTCCGTACATAACGTTATGTCAATATGTAAATATAGAATTATATAGAAATGTAAATACGTTAATATTTTGTTCACATTCATCTTGATGACAAAA
The DNA here is from genome assembly GCF_040938485.1 of Diadema antillarum. Lineage (NCBI taxonomy): Eukaryota > Metazoa > Echinodermata > Echinoidea > Diadematoida > Diadematidae > Diadema > Diadema antillarum. Next base: position 1,341,043 of record NW_027271320.1, read on the forward strand.
GAGGAAAAAAAAAATAAACAAAAAGTAAACAGAAAGCCCGAATGGAGGAAGAGCTCAATTCAGTCTTCCATAGGTTAATATTTTTCTTTAACCAGTGGCGGATCCAGAGGGGGCGCATCGGGCACCCCCCCCCCTCTCTTTAATTTTGTTGTTAAAACAAAAGAAATAAAAAGAGAAATATGAGCTGAAACCCGGAAGTAGCACCAGAAATATTGTTTGCTCCCCCCCCCCCCCCCCCCTTTTCACGGAATTCCTGGATCCGCCCCTGTTCAAACATTCATTTTTACACCTTACAATGTTTGCAAAACTAAAAAACTGCTTCCTTTGTGATGTACATGTATTTCATTATTCATTTTTTTTTACTTCAAATCGAAGAAAATCAAGCAGTCACTTTTTCAAAATAGATTTGTGTGTGTGTGTGTGTGTATGTGAACAACGAACAACTCCATATTTGTAAGTTGTTCTCTTTATTATATGGAACACTTATGCATGAATGACAGCTATTTCATTTTTGCAATTTTTACCTTTGTTATGTGAAAGAGAAAAACGAATGTGTTCACTCATGCATAAAGTTTCATTCTTATTGATCTATACCTGATTAAAAGCCAACTAATTATCTTCAATAATACATTGATTTTAAGCGAAATATCCCATGAAAAATGTGAACTTGAAAAAGTGTTCATTTTCCTTTTTGCCGAGTAAATTATCTTTTAGAATACATTCATTTTAGCCAAATGAAAATATTTCGTGAGAAATATGAATTTGAAAAAGTGTTCACTTTCCTTTTTGCCGAGTAAATTATTTTTAATAACACACTGATTTTTTAGCCAAATATTCTATGAGAAATATGAATTTGAAAAAATGTTCACCATCTTTCCTTTTTTGCCGAGTACATGTATAATAGAAACTACAGGGTCCGATATTAGCGGTGTTTTGGTGGCCCGGGATCGCTAGAAATGGTGTCGGGAAACCAAATCTATCTTTTAGTGGCCTGATTGGGCAACTGAGATTCACAATGGATTCCAACTTTTGCAGTTATTTCAGGCCACTACAGATTTTTTTTTTCCCCTCGGCTCAACGTATGTACAATACTTCAGGTTCAAAGATCTATGTGTCCCATAGAGGCTACAAAAAAGTAAATAAATAGAAAATTAGTGCTGAGCCCTGATTATATCAATATGATATACATGTATACAGTGGACTCCCATTGTAACGAAGTCCTCGAGACCGTCAGTTTTCTTCGCTACATCGACATTTTGTTATAACCAAACAAATAAAAAATAACAAGAGACCCGCGGGTCGCGCACTCACCTGAGTATCGCAAGTTCACCTTCCATGCATTCTTGCAGACTCTTACCTGAGAACATTGGAAACTTATGGTGGGGGTAGCTCTGAGAATGGGGGCATGGTGTCCATTTACATATTCCATCACACTGGGAAAAATATCTGCCAAGTACACTGTACTTTATAGAACGTTGGATTATGCAGCTTGGGAAAAGCCCTATCACTTTTGACTAGAACTAGAGAAAAAATATCATTTAATATTCATTTAATAATTTAGGAGGTTTGGATCCCTTGGGGCCCCCAAGGAAGCATGGTGCCCATTCAAACACTTTGAGATTTCATCTCTATGGGAATGCTACTCGACAAGTTTGGTGAAAATCCATTATGTTGTTTTCAGCAAGAAGATGAAAATTTAGGCACGCATTTGGACCCCCCCCCCCATCCCGCTTCCTTGGGTCCCAAGGGGGTGGGGGGGGGGGGGGGGAGGGCACCCCTGATTCTCCCATGAACTAACTTGAAACAACAGTCATCAACATACTGACTCATTGTATTAACTTAGCTCAATCACTTCCAGTTCTAGAGAAAATCTGTAAAGATTCCTTACAGGAGGGGGGGGGGGGGGGGGGGGGGGGGGGTGGGACCTCTGGGGCCCCCCAGGTGGGGCATGGTGCCCATTTGATGGAATTTAGATTCTATCCCCCTAGGGATACTACCTGCCAAGTTTGGTGAAAATTAGTGATAGGGTTTTCAAGAAAAAGATGAAAATTTACCATTTCGGTCCAAATTTAGGCCCCCTGGGGCCCCCCAGGTAAGGCATGGTGCCCATTTGATGGGAATGAGATTCTTTCCCCCTAGGGATGCTACCGGCCAACTTTGGTGAACATTCATAGTGGCATTTTCAAGAAAAAGATGAAAATGTACAATTTGGGCCCCATTAGGACCCCTCCCCACCCCCCCTCCCCTGGGTCCCAAGGGGGGCACCCCTGATTCCGCCATGAACAAACTTGAAACTACAGTCATCAATGTACTAATTCATAGTATTAACTTAGCTCTCTCACTTCTGGTTCTAGAGAAGAAGATTTTTTAAGATTCCTTAATTTTGGGGGGTTTGGGCCCCTCTGGGGGCCCCCAGGAGGGTATGGTGCCCACTTGAAAAAATTGAGATCCTATTTCCCTAGAGATGCTACCTGCCAAGTTTGGTGAAAATCGGTCCAGGGGTTCTCAAGAAGAAGATGAAAATGTAAAAGTTTACGCACGACGGACGACGCACGCGGGACGAAGAGCGATCGCAATACATGTAGCTCACTTGAGCCTTCGGCTCAGGTGAGCTAAAAACCAAGGAACCGATAATGTTGCGGCCGAAATCTTTATTTCGTTATAACCGTGTTCCTTATAACAGAAGTGCACTGCTGTATACACATACATTGTATATACATTTCTTTTTTTCAACTTAATTTTAGGCATAATTCCTTGATCTGGATAGCAACAACTTAAAAAGGGGGATATCTGCCAGGTATTACCATAGCAAACTTGACAAGACTAAAAGCAGTTACCCTTGTAGCAGAGACATGTCATAAAGTTCACATCAGCGCGGTCGTCATACAGACGTCATAAAAGATGTCATACGTGTATCTATGACGTCTATTAGAAGTCTAGGTGGTCATACAAAGCAGTCTTAATGACATGTAAATGGGTATTTTAAAGACAGAAAATACAACATTGCTGAGAAAAAGTCATTAACACATTTCTTTCACATCATATTGTGACTATGGAGAAAAAGACTATGAAGACATCAAAATATGCCATTCATGTATCTGATGTAAATAAAAAAAACACACATCATTTGGACATATCTAACTAATGACAAAAAGTCATAATTATTTTTGCACATATGAAAAACGTCCACGAGACGTGGTGCATGTACCAATGTACTTTTAATGTCTTGTCTGATATGTAGGTGGTCATACTTATGTCATAAACTGACGTAGATAAACTCAACTGGAAGTAACAGGCCTCGGATGATATTGCTATATTATTGAAAATAAATCGCATCATGTGCTTTTGTACAAAATACATCAGTTCTGGGTTACAAAATTAATAGCAAACACACATGCAGCTACATCTAAAAGGAGAAAGTTTCAAATTATACAAGTTGAATTTTCAATTTCGATTTTGAATTTATTTTCTAGTTGCAATAGATCTGTAATCATTGAATATATCCATCTCTCTATAGTCTCATTCTACCACAGTTCAAATAAGTATACCTTTGTAATAATAAAAATTTACATTAACCTAGGACTATGTGCAACAACATATCAATCCCCCCCCAAACAAAACAAAAAACAAAAACAAAAAAAGAGAAGAAAAACTATGTCGGAGTGGATTGGCCCTGGCAGGGTTCAAGCTCCACCAAAAAGAAAGGGGGGGGGGGGGGGGGGTTAAACATTTGTGTCCCTGAAAAAATACTCTCACTTAGCCAAGGTATGCAAGTGGAACACCAAGTATACAGGAAACTGGATAAAACATTACAGTGGAACCGTATGTAAAAGAGGTCTGGCATTTGACGTCGGACATTGTAGGCCTACTGACAGATTTAACAGTATTTGTGCTGGAAATATCACTGTTAACAAACTGCTTGAATATTTGAACAGTACTGTATAAGCTGTTATTTTAGCGAGGATTTAATTTTCGCGAATTTCGCGAATCACAGTTGGATCGCGAATTAAACAAAACGCAAAAGTGTCTCATGCACTGTGATATTAATAGAGCATTAACGTAAGCGTCGGCGTCGATTCGCGAAAACATCACACGAAAATGTCTATGATCTCATTATTTGCGAAAATATCTGTACGTGAAAATAACAGCGTATACAGTATAATTATTGGTTCTTTGGTGTGATCATTCTCATTGTGATTTTGGTTGTAACACACAACACAGCTCTTTTATAACAAGAAGACTCTGAAGGCCCCAACCCATTATATTTTTTGCTGCTGTTCCCAGATATAGTGAGAAATCTGATATACATGTACTAGTGAACCAAGGTATTTGTCATAGATTAAAATGAGGTTCCCATGCATTAATGATATTGGATGGAAGCATGTACGCTTGTACATTTTCTAGCTTGGTGAGAATGCTCTACTAGGGGTGAAAAAAAAATGCACTGTAGTTGCCAATTTGATTCCAGTTATTAGGGTAATGATTTATTGCACATCACTTTGAATATCACAATGTTGGGGGAGGTGCATAATTACAACAAAAATCATTAATTACTGTTATTACTAGTATCCATTTCTATCACCACTATCATAATCATTGTCATCAATTTTATCACTTATCATGATCAGCATGATCAGTATCATTACTGTAATCATCATAATTTCCATTTTAAGAAGTAGTCTCATCATCCATTTGGTTCTTAATACATTGCATACATTTCTCTGTTTATCCATTCATCAAAATATAATCATATAATTGTTCTCACAATCATCATTATGTTTTGTGTTTTAATAGATTGGCAATATCTTTCAGGTTGCAAAATTTGAACAACTGAGTCTATAGATTGCTTTCCCCACCAATCTCTACAAGGCCAGAGGCCAAATTTTTTGCTACCATAAGCAGGTCTGCCAACATTCCCACATCCAAATCAAGGAGATTCCACACAGCAATCAGGGAGATATCTGTGTGTTACATGCATTTCAATGGGCGAAAATAATTCCCAAATCAGAGAGATTTTAATATTCTCTTATTAAGACATGAACAGATTTTGACATTTTCAGGGAGGCACCTGCAGAATCAGGGAGACTTGGCAGCTCTGCATAAAGTCACAATATATGTCCTTCAAAGAAGCTTTACAAAACCTGATAATAACAAATTCCAGCCAGTGCATGTACAGTCACCACTTCAAATTTGGTACACTGTAAGAGCATATCTCTGACCAAAAGTTAGCCTCTATAGAAGGCCCTCTCTCTCTGTCATTAAATGTTAACAGTCGTAAGGAGGCCTACAGAGAACCAATTGAATGTGATTGCATCAGGGCGATACCTCCCCATGGTGGCACTGATTGTGTGTGTTCACACACCCTCTGCCCAATTTGCTTGAAATTAGAGAGGCCGAAAGCCTTTGACGAAGGCTAACCCAACGGAGGCAAAACATTGTGTCAGTTACCATCAAGGATGTTTCACCCCATTGAGGATGAGCTGACTTTGCTACTGTAAAAGTGGTTTCTTTCGCGTACAGATACTTTGGCGGTTTCCACCGGTGCCGACTTTTTCATGTGTGTTTAAATTCGCTGTCGGCAAAATCTGTGAATTCACTGTCAGCAAAAACTGTTTTATTTTGCACATGAAAACCCAAACTATAATCCAATTATTCTTTTATTTATTAAATAGAAATCAGAATTAAAGGCGGGCTTACCTGAAATCCTGTCTCTCGAGTACTTTATAACATGATTGTACCTACATTGCGTGGTATCGCTGTGTGTGTGTTGACCATCAATACACTCAATGTGTGGAATCTTTGTGTGTGCACGCGCGCAATAGCGTTGTAACAAGCGGTGAGTTCAAAACATTTTCGCGTGATGTTAAATTTGCGGTTCATTCTCAAAGCGCAAAAATAAAACCACCACCAAAGAAACCACTTTTACAGTATAAACATTTAATAAACATAGACACCTGCCTGAGTATACTTGGGACTCGTCTTCAACAGGTTAAAGACAATAGTGCCGACAATTTACGTCATTGGTTAATTCATTTGACATAGAGGATTTGAATCAGTTCTTTAATCTCCCTGATCAATTCTACACACATTTGGCAAGTGAAATCTACTTTCACATCTCTCATGGCAGATTCTGCATAATAAACTTCCCTGTCCATGGGAAAATATCACACAACACACTACACATATGCATAATTACAAGATTTAAAACATAATTTGAAAGCTCTGATTTCTTCAGCACCTGAAACAAACATAAAAGGTCAAACATCTTTATGAAAACCCTGGTTGCCAGTTATTATATTCAGCCCACTACAATTGCATAAATCATATCTTTTTGTTGTTTGTTTGTTTGTTTATCAATACTTATCATTTCATTATAAGGGAGTCATACACTTTGTCAACTGAAAACCTGAAGAGTGCATTCACGGTAGACTTTGTGCGACATTAACTCCTTGCTTTTCAGCTGATACAAGAACCACAATGGAATAACTTTGCATTGTAGCACACAATAAGTGTTGTATTTTCAGCCATTCACAAACTGAAATACTCAGCATCTTTTACCTTGTTTTAACAGACTTGTAAACGAACATATAGAAGACCAGCCTCAAATGAGATGCATGTCTACTTTTGTGCAACTTTACATTCCCTGTTTTATATTGCTATTAAACTATAATAATGATATTTTGCATTGTATCACTATTTTCCAGACATCTACACAGAAAAGTGAAAATATCTATATATATATATATATATATATATATGAAGGAGTCTACAAGCTTGTACATGTATTTTAAAAGGCTTACACATCATTTAAAAAAAAATAAAAAATAAAAAATAAATCTCTCAAAATAAAGATTGTGGATGTTCCTGACAGCAGATGAATATAAAGTTTGTCCACTTGAGTGGTGGCAAAGCATTTCCCATTGACTCATCATATGCCATGGTGTAAGCCCGCACCCTTGTGTGTTCTGATACAGCACACATAGTCATAATTTGGGAAAACATTCTTTTTTTTTTCACATCTATAAAACATTCATAAATTGATGTTACCGTGGACATGTAATGAGCAAAGTTGTAGAGAAAATGCCGAGCTTTGGTTTCATGCAAACTGTACGAGAAATCTATGGTTGCTTTTCTTTCAAATGACCAGTAGATACATCATTGTAGAGGCATGATTTTTGCACACAAAACAGTGACAAAAACTTGAAATTTACTATCAAATCCAGTGGGGAAGACCTCTTGATTGTCAATCACGACATAAAATGCAAGCCACATGTGACAGGTATGGAATAGCGAGAAATGCTTTCATCGTACTGCGGCATTTGGCGATTTAACGATCGGTTTGGGCGGGTTTGTGCGCTCGAGCAGAATATGCGAAGTTGGCATGCTGTCGACTGAGTCAGGGGTGCAAACGTGGCACATAAAGGCCCGAATTCACGAAGGTGGTACAATAGAAACCATGGTTAAAACCATGGACAATTTGTTTGGAGCGCCAAGTGTCGTTATGAAATCAGTCATTTCATTAACGACATGAACATTTCGTCGATGAAATGACTGATTTCATAACGAAATAGGCCACACATATTGTCCATGGTTTAAACCATGGTTTCTATTGTACCACCTTCGTGAACTTGGGCCAAAGAGTTAAAGCCACTGATCACCATAGACCTTATCTTGGCAACATTACAGTGAAATGCTTGCTCTCCATTCACAATGAGCGATCCATTCATTTCCTCCCAGCCAATGGATGCTCATGAAGTCCTTGCCACAGACTGGTATCCTATCTGCATTCTCATTCTCCGTGTCAGTAGCATCACTGCCAGACTGAGAAAGGACAACAGCTCCATGACGTACAGGGCATGCGTCCAGGAGAACCGTTCTGAGATGTAGGTGAGCGGGAGCCCGGCCAAGATGGCCCCAACTGGAAGGATCAAAAAGGGATTATATCTGAAGAGTTTGATTGCAAAAGGTGTTAACTCCATTCTTGTCAATTTGAGATCTTTGCAATTAATGCTGCTGAAACACATAGGAAATATAAAGAGATATTTAAAATACAGTGGACTCCTGTTATAATGAAGTCCTCGGGACCGGCAGTTTTTTTTTTTTTTGTTATATCAAAATTTTGTTGTAATTGAACAAATAAACAATACAAAACAAAGAAAAACAAAATTTTGCGGAGTTAATGTTTACTTCGTTGTCAGTAAAATTTCGCTGTAACCGTGTGTTCCTTCATGGGAGGACACTGTATTTCTAAGCAAAGCTTTGTGAATACGTATTTTTTGTTTTTCAATAATGCGTTATTATTAGAAAGGTTTTATTTTGCTCTGTCTGATTATAAATTTTTACAACATTACTGTTCACGAGTAGAGAGATTTTATTCATCTATTTTCTCTTTTGGACATACAAAAGAAGTAGGATGATACTAAGGCTCCTGTCAGACTGATTGTTTAAGTTACAAGCAAATAATGCTGGATTTGAAATAGAGATCTACATCAATTTATATCCCATAATATAGTACAACCCCCCCCCCCAAAAAAAAAAAAAAATACACACAGAACAACAAAGTTAACTAAAAATAAAGAATAAAAAATAAAAACCTTAATAAAGATCAACACAAAAACAAACGACCAACCTAAATTAAGCTAAGTGACCATGCCTGAGCTTTTGCATTTAATTCAGAAGAGAAAAAAAGTTTGCAAGAATCATACGGATGACTAACTAAGCCTTCACTGGAGTACACCAACCAAAGGTTTTCTGTAAAATATTGCAGATAGAAATTAAAATGAAGAAGAGCTCATACTATTGGCAGCCAATGCCGCAAAGGCGTGGGCTGTTCCAGAGAGGTGTGTGGGGGCGCTCTCTATCGTAATGATGCCGTAGAGAGTGACGCAGCTATATTGTGATACGCCCAGGAACAAACCAACAATTAGGATGACCTCCTGATAAGGGGAAATGAACAGAAAAGAAAGTCATATCATATTTGAACAAATTGAAACCTTTTTTTAATGCACACACACTAAAATATGAGAGAAAATTTTGTCATTGACCACATACTTAACCAAATCATAGGTGCATTTGATAGCTACAATTCAAAATGATTGCCTTTCCACTTTCAAAAACAAAACAAAACAAACAAGCAAGGATCACATACATACATGTAACAAAAAAAGCCCAAGAAAACATTGTGAAGTCAAGTATACTGTAAGATGAATGACTACTAAGAGAAATTTTGCTATATCTGTATAAAATGTGACCCGCTACAACAAAAGGATCCTAAAGTCGCTGACGGTTGAGATGAGAAAATCGAGTTTGAAGTCAAATCATCAAAATTGGTCAAAACAATCGGATTTCTGTTTTTGGCATTATTTTGTAGTCTAAAGTTTTTTCTATCATCTGCCGAAATTTCGAAGCTAAATGATGAAAGGAAAGGCAAGATATCAGTGTTTTTCTGGGCCATGATTTTCAGACTTTCAACGTAACAGAAACTGTCCGAAGATTTGGATTTAGCGCCGTAGCTAGACTCCGCCCCTAGCAACGAGGGAGTAATCTTATTGGTCAGTGCGTGGCATCCTGATTACTGATTGGTCATGCGTAGCCCGCTGGCGGCTAAGCTTGAATGAACATCGCGGAGGTCGCTAGGGGCATGCCTATTGTCAAGCAGTGGAAACTGTCTCGCCTCCCCTTGATCATGATAGCGTCGGAAGGAAAACGGCGTTTTTCTCGAAATTCTGATTTCGTCAACCACTTGACATGCGCTAATAAAATCATCGATATCTCCGCAACCGAATGCTTTTATGAGCTGTGCTATATATGAAATTAAAGTAGAAGAGTAAGGCAATAAGGTCATGCCATTTTCAGAAAATTGTCCTCCCCCGACTTTCGGATCTTTTTGTAGTAGCGGGTCACATATATTTAAACAAGCTTGGATTTATGCAGGCTGGCCATTGTTTCATATCCACTGCGAAACTTTCATGTGTCTTGCTGCCTTATAATGTCTCATACAAAGACATAATGTGAATCAATTTCATATTGTTACTTTTTTTCTTCAACTCCTTTATGTCCGGTTTTGTCTTGACATTTCCGAGTCATGGTTCAAATTGTGGTGTCTATTCTACCTACATCGGGTATTCATTTGCTATATCAGATTTTGTGACTGGCTTTGGTCAGAATGTCAAAAATTCTAGCTGAGGTGAGCTTATACATCCCTTGACCCATTGAGGATGGGCTGATTTTGCTACAACACGCATTTCCCATGGACAGCTGACTGAGTATACTCGGGACTCGTCCTCAACGGGTTAAGAAGCACTGTAAATAGAAGGTTTACGCTTACTAGATGCCAGATAGATTATCTTTAGATACGATTTGGGCACTGAACCATTACTGTGCTTTCTTTTTATGGCAACTGATTGACAAATTGCCCTACATTGATGTAGATAAGCATTGACTTAGTAAGTGTTTTAGCAGAAGCCATCATGATAGAAAATCATAGGTAATCATGGGATTTGTTTATTCACTGGTGAGTTGCCTGGCTTGCTTCCTTTGCGAGCTGACAGAGATTTTTGGATACATAATATTATCAAAGGCTCTATTACCAAGACTCTTTCGTATGATTATGTCTCAGTGATGTCTGATGTTAACCAAAGGGACATGATTGTGCACTTCCCTTACCCCGTTCCTCATAGGGAACCTGTATATCCATGTTTATTTGTATTTATGCTGCCAAGAAAAAGAGGTTCGAAAGAAAGATTAGACTTTCTTCCATCAATATATCTGTTTTCTTTCTTTATGAAAACTGCGTGCATCGTAGTACTATTTACATTTTTCCAATGTAGTGTGCGCTTGTTTTGCTGTAAAACTTGTGTGAAGATGCAGGTATACATAATTGCAGTAATCAAGGCTGAGCTCAGTATATTTTGGTTTTTGCTGACCCCATTCAGGTGCCTCTTTTGTGCAGAAGAAAAGAGTTTGTGACCCCATGAATGAAGTGCATTTCAATGAAACTGGCAGAGCATTGAAATAATTACTGAAAATATTAGTCAAGCATCAAAATAAAAATGTTACATACATGTCGCAGATCTAACTCTAACCACACAAGGTCAAGTCGGTGAAATGTCTCACCTGGTAAGAGCTTGCATGAATGTAATTCCTCAGCAGATATATAAAGAGAAGATTGATTGCGACCATGAGGAGTAACCATGGATACCGTGGAGTCCCTCGTGACCTTCGACCTCCAGCCTGTGTGGACATATCAAAGAGAAGACAACATGTCATGAACTACAAGGCTTTTAGCCCTTACCGTGTTTTTGTTTTTCCATTGGCAAACATACATGCTAGAGTGCTTTCTATGCAGATTGGGGTTGATGTCCGGAAATGGTGGGTGCGTTCGAGGGCTCAAAGGTGAGAACCAAAGAGAACTGACCTAAAGCATACCATACTGAACTGTGCCAGATTTGGAGCATTTTGAGTGCTCTGTTGAGAAAGCTTACCTCCTGAGTTATCTTTAGAAGAGGTCATGCATTCTGTGGCAAGAGGGTTATTTACCTGGAGCGCTTTAACTACTTATAGCTAGCTATGCCGAACAAAGAGAATGAACTCTTTGCATTATGATGTATGTGAATGATACACGCATTTTCACATGCAGGCTTTTGGTACCCTTTTGGAGCACATTGGGAAGTGGTCATGAAATAGGCCACAGAAGGACAATTCATAGTGTTGATGTGAGTGTCTATACAGTATGTTCCAAAAATAATTTTCAATGGGATCCTCTGCTACGATAACTTAAAAAATAGTGAATCAATCCAAATACAATTTCACAGTATGAAACTATAACTTATTACCCACATCTTAAAAAACAAAACAAAACAAAAAATAAACAAACATCCCATTCACTTCAATGGTCAAAGAAAAGTGAGAATCTTTGTAGAGCATGTCAGGATCCCTTTCCTCCAAGTTTCGTCCATTGTGTTCACACAAGAATAATATGCAGTTCCAAGAGCATCCAAGCGCTAAACTGGAAGAAACATACACATGACATGCTTTACAATGATCCAAATTTCTCTGTGACCACATAGTACATAACCTAATTGAGTTGGGTTTTCTGCAAAATATAGGTAAAATGTTTTAATATCTTAAAAATCTTCAAATGTGACCCTGCACCTCAAAACAAACAAAAAGTCGCCAGACATGAATTTTTAGTTAAGACCATATTCTGAAAGAGCAGACTTTAAGCTTTAAAATGATGTATAACTCAAATCAAATGGACTCTCCTAACCAATCTAAATATTGGAAAGAAAGCACAAACTCAGGAAAAGTGTGAACTGAGAAAAGAGGCTTTGAAGTACAGTGTCTATTCAAGCGCTTAATCTTTACCAAACCGTGCTGGTTGTGCGATGAATGGGACAAAAAACAGGGAGTAAACCACCAGAGTAACAACAATGAAGGGATTATGAGATTAATCTGAAATTAGGCATGCCTCATTGAAACATTCTGTTCATAATTAATGCCAACTTTCAAAGCAGTAGCACTATCCTTTCAAAAGTTATTAGAGTTGAAAGTGAAGAGTGTGGACGAGGTTTTTCAGAAATGAAAAGGGGATTCTAAAGACACACCTAATCACACTATTTTACCAAAAATGTTCGAGATAAACTGTTAAAAAACACACTTTTCTGTCCGTTTTATGATACCAAATTTTAGCATAATGTAAAAGAAGACCCGATCTTTCAGAAAATATGAAAAAGTCAAGTTCGGCTAGGTTGACCCATTTCACTTATTTTCAGTTCTCACACAAAATCAGTGTGTGCGACTTTATGTTCGTTTTGAGGTGCACTGTCACAAATAGCATTCAGACAGTTTCATTATATTGATAGTTAACAATGTGGAAATCCAATTGTATTTTTTTTCTTTTTTGTGTGTGTGAACGGGGTGGGGGGGGGGGGGGGAACGGGGAACAGTGTACAGTCCCATCTCCAAACTCACCCTTGCTACCAAGTTATCTGTGATGAAACCCGATGTAATGCTTCCCACGATAGCTCCGAGGGAATAGGCACTGGTGAATGAACTTCCTGTCAGAAAAAACAAACAAAAACAAAACCAAAACAAATACCTAAGCATATCAAGTTTCTGAACGATCAAAGTTTCTAGAAATTCATATGAAAGAAGGACAGGTGGACACCTGTAATTGCTAGTGGCGTTTTTGCTCTTTTATCATAATAATGAAAAGATGATACAAGTTTTTGTATGCTATGAAAAAAGTCCAGCGCTTGTCTTGATTGCATGATGAGTAGTCATGTTTTGTTTATTTTTTTTTGCTAGCTTCTTTAGTTTTTTTATTCATCCACTTTTTTTTTTTTTTTTTTTTTGGGGGGGGGGGGGGTGGTGTTGTCGGTAATTTCAGCCGAGAGGGACATAACCCATGTTTGGAGTCAGCCCTTTCATAATTATTATCAGAAAAGCCACAAGTTTCTGAACAGTATTAGCCTAGCCCATTTTTGTTTTTTAGGTCTTATTTGCATGTTCACTTGTCTGTTTGTCTCTTTTCTTGGGAGTGGTGTTGCAGGTGATTCCAGCCAAGAGGGACACATCCACGTTTGGATTCAGTCTTTTCATCTTCATTATCAGAAAAGCTATCAAGTTTCTGTATGGTATCAGTCTGCCCCATTTGGGTCTTAATTTTATGTTTGTTTGTTTGTTTGCCAGTAAGTGCGTTCCTTTTCTTGGCAGTGGTGTTGTCTGTGATTCCAGCCAAGAGGGACACACCCATGTTTGCACTCAGTCCTTTCATCTTCATTAGCAGAAAAGCTAAAAGTTTCTGCACATCATCAGCTTCGCCCCTTTTGGGTCGTTCTTGCATGATTGTTTGTTGGTTTGTCTGTTAGTTTGTTTGTTCCTTTTCTTAGCAGTGGTGTGTCTGTGATTAAAGCCAAGAGGGACACATCCATGTTTGCACTCAGTCCCTTCTCCTGGATGAGGAACAGCTGGCCCCAGAGAAGCTACAAGTTTCTTTATATGGTATCAGCCTAGCCCCTTTTGAGTCTCAATTTTATGTTTGTTTGTTTGTCCATTAGTTTGTTCCTTTTCTTGGTGTTGGTGTTGTCTGTGATTCCAGCCAAGAAGGACCCACCTGTGGTTGGACTCAATCCCTTCTCCTGGATGAGGAACAGCTGGCCCCAGTCCGACACGCCGTGGATGAGGAAGTTGGTGATGAGGAAGAGGAGCGAGATGACCCACAGGGCTGGGCTGCTGATGATGGCCCAGAGATTGGCCAGGGCACTGGAAGACTGGGTTCCTGGGCGGTCAGCGGGAGAAACCGAAATGTATACTGTGTCATCTTCCTAGCAGGTGATACCATGTTGCCATGGTAACGTCCATCATGGTCATTTACATGACCACAGATTGTGGTATTAAGGCTTCTATGCGGAAGGGTACTAGGAGGAACAGGAATGTGCACCGAGTTAAGTTCTACTTGATATATGATACCATGTTGCCATGGTAACTGTCATGATGGTCAGTTACCAGTGTGATAGGATTTCCATGCTGTAGGGTCCTGGTTTAAGTTGAAAAGACACACCCAGGGATTCACTTTATACAATACAAAAGAGGTCGACTTAACCTGGCTCAAATTTCAGATGTGAACAGTTGCTGCTATCTGAGAAGATTGCATCAGAATGTCACAAGAATGTTCACATTCAATCTTCCAACTAGAGGACAATTATACCAGTTTTGTGATCCAAAGTACATCTGTTTGAAAAACATTTTAAAGTGAATAGAGCAACATTTCATTATAACTTGAACATCACACAAATCCCTGGTGTCACTTCCTTAATCATATGGGATAGAGAGATTACAAAGAAAAGGAAGACAATTATTATTATACTTGTATCCATGTTTTGTTGAAAGTTATGTGATGATTCAAAGTTCTTTAAAATATTTAATATGTAGTCATATAAAGCGTTATGTATATTGCTTTGTGTATGTGGAAATAAAATCACTTGAATTGAATTGAAAGACATGCTTATTTGCAGCTTGGATCCAAAATTTCCTGTGTGACAGGAGGCAGATTGTAAGGCTTGGAAGCCATAGCTCAGGATTTAAAGCACTGAATATAGGGGCACCTCAATGTCGTGTCTTCCCACCTGTTCTCTCTTCGATCTACACAAGTGGCTGTGTTACTTCGGCATCAATATGTTCAATCATAAAACATGCAGATGATACTTTCATATCTGGTTACGTCACCATCGGGAACAGTGAATGTGATGACGTTGCCAAGTCCTGTGCATAAGGTTGCAGACTGGTGTGATTCATAATTACTGAAACTCAATGTTACAAAAGCTAAAAAACTTGGTGTTGATTTCAGGAAACAAAATAGAAGTGGTATCTTCACTTGTTTTACATAATACTGAAGTTAATCGAGTAGATGAACAGAAGTATTTAGGCTTAGTGATAAGGTATCCACAGTTGGTTTTGTTTTTGCTTGTATTATTCAATTGTTTTATTTCAGTGAGATAGAAAATTTAGGTTTTTTAAATAGGTTATGGTTGCTGATTACACTGTTGTCATACACATATTAAGCATATCATATCTTAAACATTTTTTTAATGGATATGCAACAGATTAATATAATGTGTACAATTATAATATTTTGATTAAATTGTGGTTATTTAAGTGTTTAATGTACTATTTAGAGGGTGAAATCTGGTTGTAAATAAAGGTTAAGATAGTATTTTGTTTTGAAATATGATTGAAAGTAATAATAATGACAGTTGTAATTATATATATGAATGAAAAACTTTAGTGTGCATTATTATTGCATAAGTTTATCTCATTATATTTTATATATAACATATTATTATGATTTAATTTGGTTACATTTTTTATCAGTGTATTAGTGCCTTTATGAAAATGGAGACATAACATTTATTTCTTAATCTATGATTTATATATGTAAATGATGAAAACAGCTGTCATTTGTTGAAATACATTTAACATCTAATTTTTAGTAAATAAATTCTGTCTATGAAATAATCATTTTTTTTGTGTGTATTAAAGGAATGGTATAGGAGTATATTAGAGTCTGAGTTAAAGTTATAATAAGAGTTCAATTTTAGTCACTTTTCACACTACAATTACGATTTTCAAATTTGCATTTATGCTCATAGATGGCGACACAAAAAACAAAACCAATGAAGCAGTGGATTTGGACTACCTGCTATCCTGCGGAAACCTGCTTTGCCAGGGTAGAGGCTGGATACCATGTAATCAGTGTAGCGTAATGGTATGTTTTCAACATTTTCTTATTGAAGACCCCTGTTCTCGTAGTTATTATCTCATTGTCTATTCATTAATTGATTCATTTATCATTTATCTCTTTATGTATTTATCTATTTCTATTTATCTATTATCATTTATCTATCTATCTATTTATTAATCATTTATGTATGTATGTATTCATTTGTTTATTTATTCATTTTTATCTATTTATTTATCTATTCATTCATTCATTTATGTATTCTATTTCTTTATTTCCACTCTAAGGGTGGATAGCCTTTTCAGTACAAGACTGAGTTTCAAAGAGGCCCATGTAAAAATACAATGGTGCACAAGGTAAAACAACCACATGAATAACTATAAACAACAAAACAACACAAATTAAAAGTACTCAACATAAATGAATCTCACATCTCTTCATCACACAATACGGGACGATCAAGTACTGCCAGCATAAACGCTGGTATGGGTAATCTATTCCCAGATACTCTGGCTTGTAATGAATGTGATAAATCTATTCACTACAGGTAATGTTCACTTGATACCTCAAGCCTCCTTACACACCACAAATCCCACAATGCCAGCCTGTCAGAATCAAAGGAGAGCCACGAGAACACAAGTCCCTCAGCCACAGGAAACTGGATTACATCGGGAAATGAACTGCCATGTTACACCTAATGGATGACTCACAGCATAGTGATACACAAGGTGGCACTTTCACAGATACAAGGATGACCCAGTCATTTTGCTTATATTGTTTTTTTGTTGTTTTTTGTTGTTTTGTTTTTTTGGGGGCCCCAACCTGTTGAATAGTTTGCTAGCACATTTACGCTATGTACAGTACATCAACAGAATCTCT
This sequence comes from Diadema antillarum, assembly GCF_040938485.1. Lineage (NCBI taxonomy): Eukaryota > Metazoa > Echinodermata > Echinoidea > Diadematoida > Diadematidae > Diadema > Diadema antillarum. Next base: position 1,358,162 of record NW_027271320.1, read on the forward strand.
CAAGAGAAACATAAAGACATACAAGGCTTATATTTATTGTAATGTGACACTATTGGAGAGCTGTATGTAAAGCACATACAGCAGTTTTTTATTGATTATGCGCTATATAAGTGTCAGTTTATTGTTATTATTATTATTATTATTATTATTATTATTGTTATTGTTATTATTATTGTTATTATTATTATCATTATTATTATTAATATTATTATCATTGTTATTATCATTATTATTATTATTGTTTTTATTATTATTATTATCATTATTATTATTATTATTATTATTATTATTATTATTATTATTATTATTATTATAATTATCATTATCAAGTTATCTTGTTATGGTACATTATAGGCATGAATTCCTCCTTCCAATGAAGAGTCGCATCGACCACAGAGTTGCTGCACAGACACCATGAGATGACAATGTGAATTCCTTGCCACAGAATATGAGTGCAGTTCCTATGTCCGTTCACTCATTCAAGCGTATGGCACAATGAGCATGATTTCAACCGTTTGCTTACTATTGCTTGTTACCTTGGGTGAATCGTGAGGAGGTCACATCATTCGCCCCTTTTTCTTGTGTGGGTGGGTAGGGACTACAGGGACCACTTCACTGGGTTGGAACCCCGCTCTTTGCAATATATGAATGAAGTTGAATCTTAAATGTTTGAGAGTTGTGGCTAACTTACAAGACGGACCTCCATTTAGTATCCTATCCAAGGGACATAGTGTTTTGCCTCTTTACTAGAAGGGGAAGGGAGCAAAATGCTCACATACAACATTGCTCACTGAGACTCAGGAATCAAACCCAGTCCCGTAGATCAGAAGGCAGACACTTTGCATGAAGATTTCTACGTGAGATCACCTGCTGACATGCAATGCATGGAGCATATTCAGACCTGCATATGCAGCAAAGTTTAGTCAAGGAGAACACCTGTAGAATCAACCACCGCTGAAGTCTGCCACAAACAAGATGATTAACTCTATAGGTTATCTTTTTGAAGACATACTGATGCAAGAGAGTTTGTCAGAACAACAGGCCTCACTTATTTCATTCATAGTTGATGGATTACCTGCTCCCGATGCTTCACAATCAGCAAAAGAAGTCAAAAGTAAGGACACCACGATCAAACAACAGAGAAACTCGGGCGAAAGTTAGAAATCAGAGAAGAAATCTCAGATATTGATGCAAGATAGGAAAGAATCTGCATTTTCAAGTGAATCCAAGGCCTGTGCGATCAGAAAGGTGGACTGCCAGAAAATTACACAAGACATTTAGCAATCAATCAGAGATGCATTCTATGCCACTGGATCTCTTTAGTTGCACAGGGAACGACTGGCAGGGTATCTGAGCATTAATACAGATGACAAGGGAAGGAAGAAGAATGTTTACACCCTTCCTCGAATGAATGACACCTTTGGTTCCTTGACAGTTAGTAAGACAATGTTTCTGCGAACACTCGGAATCTCAGAAGGACAAGTACGCACTGTGATCAACAAACTGCAGCCTTCTGGTAAGGTTGAAAATGAGAGGAGAAGAGGCAGGCGTAACACTGTGAAACAGAGAGACAAAGATTTGCGGGAGTCAGTAACGGGACATATTATCATGTTCCCAAGAATGGAGCCACATTACTGTAGGACTGACAGCAAATGCCAGTATTTGTCTGCAGATCTAAGTGCATCACAAATGTATGAGATATACAGACATTATCACAAATAGCTACCCGCAAAAGGGACGATGGGAATGTAAAGAAAGCAAGAGCGCCGCTATTGTCTGAATGTGAATATGCGAAATGCTAGCAGCACTCATTCAGCGCTCTGCTTCCTTCAACCAAAGAGCACATCAATTTATATTTGCAACTTCACGGATTATTTTGGATTCTGAACTATGGGTGCTGGTGACAAGGCTGCTTCATTCTCACATCAGAAAAATCTCAAAGAGATAAACCTGAAGTTCCATCACCCAAAGAAGGACACATGTGGACTCTGCATGTCATATCCACAAGGATCTGCAGAAAAGAAACAGGAGCTCAGGGAAAGATATGAGAAACATATCAAAGAAAATTAAAAGGTGAGGGAAGACAGGAAAAGAGCTAAACAGAGAGCACCTCATGAGCAAGATTACTGTGCAGCTGTGCGTTCGATCTGCAGGCTGTCATCTACTTGCCCACATCAAAGAGGTCTGAGCTTTTCTACATGTGGAGACTAGGCAACTTCAACTTCACCATCTATGAGCTTGGAAACAAGAACACCGCTACTATCCCTCATATGAGGGCCAAACAGAGCATGGCTCGGGTGAAATACTATTTTTTTTTCAACTTTTGAGTGACGAAAAATAATGGATTTTATATCAGAGTTTATTGTAGAATAATGAATGAAATTATTTTTTTTCTTTAAAACGTCTTTAAACGTTCTTGGCAGGTTATGTCATCTACAGATATTTTACCACTAGTTAGAGAAATTTTAGACAATCAGGATATCTCTTTCCTACCCACAGCCTTAATTATAAGATTTAATGTTTAATTAGTAAATCATTATCTTCATGTCTTTGAACGCTCTTGACAGGTTATGTCAGCTACAGATGTTTTATCACTAGTTAGAGAAATTTTAGACAATCAGGATATCTCTTTCCTACCCACAGCCTTAATTATAAGATTTAATGTTTAATTAGTACATCATTATCTTCATGTCTTTGAACGCTCTTGACAGGTTATGTCAGCTACAGATGTTTTATCACTAGTTAGAGAAATTTTAGACAATCAGGATATCTCTTTCCTACCTACAGCCTTAAAATATTTAATGTTAGTATAAATTCTTATCTCTCCTGCTAGTATGACCGTTTGGGAATTGCACATGAAGTACTGTTTTTGCAACAGCAAAAACTTCAAATGCGATTACCTCAAAATTTACTTTTGCGTCTCTGTGGCTTATCATATCTCTTCATGAAAGCACTAATGATATGGTAATAAGATCAAAGATATTTTATTCAGTCTCCTCTGACAGGTGTCATGGTACTTGTGAAATTTGCTTTGTTATTTTTGTGTCCTTTTTTTAACCCCTTGACACATTGCTTACAAGGACTGCATTTGTCATGTTTACACTTTAAAGGCATTATTTACCACTTGCAGATGAAACAAAAACCCAACATTAGTGCTTCTAAATAGTTCTAAAATGCGAGTTAGGGATGGAAACAACCAATGTAAAAAAAAGAAGAAAAAAAAAATGAACCAGTATAGGCAATGTTAAGTATTGTTAAATATACTAAATGTGATCAATAGTTTTAATAAAAATGTTTCCAGACTAAACCATCTACAATTATGGTTTAATAAGAGAAGTAGATATTTCTCCTTATATTTTAGGCTTTATTGCAAAATTCTTATATGGTAGGCTGTTTGTGATACAACTAACCTACACATATGCATCAAATGTGATATCTTGAACATTTGTAAAATCGCTGCTCCCAATGGTAAACAGTAGCTTTAACCCGTTGAGGACGAGTCCTGAGTATACTCCTCGAGCAGGCGCATAAGGGAATTGCGTGTTGTAGCAAAATCAGTACGTCCTCAAATGGATTAAAAGAGAATGGCAGGATCATGATGGCTAACGGGTCAACTCACGGTCACTTGACTGCCCCGAGCTGCCGACTCCTGGATGCGGCTGAAGAGGAGGAAGGCCCACATCCTCTGGACTGCTCCTCATCATGAAACCTGCTGCCGTGGCAACGATGACGGCACCGGAAGCTGGAAGGAGCCAAAGGATGAGAAAGATACATGTATGCAGCCTTGCAGAGGGTGTAAGACTTGAACTAAGACTATGGATTAAATAATCAACACGAAGGGTTAAATAACCAAATAGTGGCTCTAACCATGCACTCGGCTTTTACCTGCTTTAACTGTATGATAGCAGACTGCTCCCAAAAAATTAATTTACAAAGTGCTCTTATTCCTTTTTTTTTGGGGGGGGGAGGGCTATTGTTTTCATGAAAAGTATTTCATTCAATTAACCTTTTCCTTTAAGGAGACTTGGTTTATCATGTTTCCAAAATGTAGCCAGGAGTGTCTGCATTCGTGACCTAAATTCATGTTAATTCAGTGTTACGCCACCCAGGAAAAAAAAAAAAAAAGGCTTTTATAAAAACAATAGAGCTTCTTTTATCTGATGTTTTCTTTCTGAATAAAAACTCTTTCTGTGGCAGTATTAACTGCCTTTTTTCAAAATCGTGTTTGCTTATTTTATTATGAAACTCATATGAAGATGTACATAGTGATCAAGGTTGAGCTCAGTAGATTTTTGCATTGGCTGTCCACATTCAGGTGCCTCTTTTGTGTAGAACGATAGTTTGTGAACCTATCAGCACACACTCTATTTATACCTACAGATTCTTATACCTATTCCTACAAATGCCTACTATATTAAACAGTACTATAGAAATATATATGAATGCAGAAGCACTGTATGCCATTGACAAAGTCTGTCTCAACATGCAACACTACCAAGTACAGGCTCACCAGCAACACCAAGGCCATATTCCTACCACACCCTTACAGGAGACGATATTTACATACCAAGCAAATCACAACAGTCAGTATGAAACGGTCAAAATTGTTTATAGTGGCCCACCAAGCAAGACAGAAAGAGAGACTGTCAATAAACAAGTGGCTGCTACGGACAGTGTCTTTAATATGACTTTCTCTTGGAGGAATTTTTCTTTTTTTTTCTTGTTTTAGTGGCCATGAACAGCAGGTAGCCACTATAGACAGGTGGCTACTATAAAAAAGGCTGCTATACGCAGGTAGCCACAAAGGCAGGTTTGACTGTACATCATTGTTTACCAGCCATTCATTACCTTACCACAAAACTGCATGGAGGCCCTCCATCCAAAGGACTGGGCCAGAATCGTCAGTCCCAGTGGTCCCAGAGTGCCGGCCAGGTTGGAGGCCGAGGACACCACACACCATGACAAGCCAATCTCTGAGGGCAGATACCACTGTGGAGGGAGACGGTAACCATGGAGACATGACAGCTTTACTTGAGATGCACAAGAGTCAGGATATTAAAAAAAAAAACAGCAAACAAACAAATAAAAGGAAGACTCTCCTCTTGCCATGCAGCTTTTTATTTAGTCACTTGAAATTTGAAGACTGCAATGTGTCAACAAAATAGACGCTGCTGAAAGAGCGTAATGTATATCACGAGGTAAATCTACTTGTAAGTGAAAAAAAAAATACTTGAATGCTATAGAATGAGCATACTAACATAACTGTGAATCAATCAAAAACCTGTTTTACAATAAAGACAGAAAGAAGAAAGAACAAAGATGAGGAACTAAAAAGAGAAGTAATGATGATGATGATGTTGATAATATTCCATACTGATGATGATAGTAATGATAATACTAATGATATTAAAATATGTATTGATATCTATAATAGTAGTAGTACAACTACTACTTATAATAATATAGCAACAATATCAAAACAATCATGATTATCAACTTTACAAAATTGATGATTAGAAGAATCCTATGTTAAGACTTATTCTTTCTCTTGCAATTTGGGGGAAAAAAAAACCCCAAAGCAAACCAAAACAAAACAAGCAGAAACAACAAACTAACAACCACATAGGTTAACAATTGTTTACTATTTCTCTCACACATCATTGCTACAAACAGCACTCTACATCACTAGTAGCACTCTCTTCTCATATTAACTCTTTATGTGCCACGATCGCACATCCGACTCAGTCGACGGCATGCCAACTTCACATATTCTGCTCAAACCAACAAACCCGCCCAAACCAATTGATAAACTGCCAAATGCCGCAGTACAATGATAGCTTTTCTCGCGCTTGCGTTTTTTTTCCTCACGTAGCTTGTATTTTATGTGGTGATTGACTATCAAGTGCTATTCCCCAATACATCTGCATGTAAATGCTAAGTTTCTGTCACTGTATTGTGTGCAAAAGTCATGTCTTTACATTAACGTAGCTACTCGTCATTTCATAGAAAAGCAATCATCGATTTGTCATACAATTTTCATCAAAGCATAGCATGATATTTTCTCTACAACTTTGCTCACTGCATGTCCAGCTTAATAGAAGTCTATAGTGTAAGCTACATAAATTTGAAAAACAGAATGTTTTCTCAAAGCATGACTACGTTTGTGTCTCAGAATAATGTGACACTCAGGGGGTTTCCATCGTGGCACATAAAGAGTTAAAGAGAGGTCTGTCTAACCTGCTTCAGGACTTTTGAGACCCCGGGCCAGCCGCACCCCTGGGCAAGGCCAATGAGGAAGGAGGCCGAGACGAATCCAGACACGGAGCTGGCTACAGATTGCTGGAGGGCCAGTACACCGGTGGCGAAGAGGCCCAGGGGGAACATGAAGCGGGGGCTGACGTGATCGGAGAGCACCCCGCCCACAAACTTACTGATGGAGTATGACAGGGATAGGCTACTCGCTACAGCTCCTAGAGATGTGTGAAAAAGGAATAAAAGGAGGGTTCTCGCATAAATCTTCAATTTTCATGTTCCTATCTCAAATTATCATATTTTGGTGAATTTGCATCTAATATCAACAACCATATGTGACCCTGTATCTCAATACCACTTTATAAACACATCTGTCCATGATTAATGCCAACTTTCAAAGCAGCAGCATCATCCATTCTAAAGTTATTAGAGTTGAAAGTGAAGACTGTGTACATGTTTTTAACAATCAAAAGGGGACTCGTACACCTAATCAGCTGCAGTTCGAGAAAACAGCTAAAAACACACGTTCTTTTTCGTTCTATGATCCCAAATGTTAGCACAATGTAGGTTGATCTTTAAGAAAATATGAATAAGTCAGATTTGGCTAGGCTGACCCTTTTCAACAATTTTCAGTCCTCACACAAAATCAGTGCTTGCGACCTTCTGTCGGTTTGGGTACCTCAGAGCTCTTCTGCCAAGTTGTTGTTGTTGTTGTTGTTGTTGTTGTTGTTGTTGTTGTTGTTGTTGTTGTTGTTGTTGTTGTTGTTGTTGTTGATCTTTCTTCACATTTTGATTAGACATACGCCCTGTACATGATTTTGTTGTTTTAATCTTAGCTTGGGGTTACATGGTACAGAAATCTTGCCCCTGTGTGAAACATTATTGAACAATCTCAGCCTTCATCCAAGAGACTCATATTTACCTAGCTCATTGTTTTCCAGTCCCTTGTCTGCTATGATTTCAGGCATCAAGTAGATGAAGCTCTTGCGATTGAGGTAGTAGAGTCCGTAACCCACAAAAAGAACACAGACGTTGATGAGCCGCCATTGTTGGTAGACAGTTCTCATTTCACTGGACTTTGAAGAAAAAACAAAAGCGAAAAAAACACTCACAAAAGTTTTTAAAAATGAAATTCCTGTTTATATCTGTCATTTTTTTAAAGGGATGGTACAGTGTTGGTGGAGATGAGAATTGGGCTTTTAACTTTTTGTGAGATACCAAGAAAACACTTATGAAATAGTACAGAGCATACCATTTTAAGAGGAATTCAAAGTTTATTTGATGAAAATCGGGTTTGGAATAACAGAAACATGCAAAAACAAAGTAAAACAAAGTGATCGTAATAAAAGTGTGGGTCCCACACTTTATTAGAATCGCTCTGTTTTCGATATCTCAGCCATTTCAAAACCAATTTCCAACCATTAGACGTTGAATTCCTCATGGTTTACATGCTCTTTCATATTTCATAAGAGGTTTCTCATTATCTCACCAAAAAATGTCAGAAACCTGAAACTAGGTCTCAACCAAAACTATACAATCCCTTTGAATGTAATTGATAGATCTATGATAGATCTACACTATGCAGGCTATAGCTGCTATTCAGTAGTCTTTTTTATATGTGACCCTGCATCACAAAACAAACAAAAAGTCGCCAGACATGGATTTTTAGTTAAGGGCAGATTCTGAAAGAGCAGACTCTAAGCTTTAAAATGATGTATATAACCTAATTGAAATGGACTCTCCTAATCTATCTGAAAATTGAAAAGAAAGCACACACTCTGGAAAAGTGTGAACCAAGAAAAGTGGCTGTGAAGTACAGAGTCTATCTGTCTATTCAAGCGCTTAATCTTTACCAAACCGTGCTAGCTGTGCGATGAATGGGACAAAAACAGGATGTATGAAACCACTGGGACAACAACAATGAAGGGATTATCATGCTCTATTAACACATTCTGTCCATGATTAATGCTAACTTTCAAAGCAGTAGTCTTATCCTTTTAAAAGTTATCAGACTTGAAAATGAAGAGTGTGCAAAGGGATATCAAGAAATGAAAAGGAGCCTCTAAAGACAAACCTGATCTCACTACTCAACAAAAAAGAGTTGTACACTTGTAGAAAAACTGCTGAAAATGCACTTTCCCATTCATTTTATCATCCCAAACTTTAGAATAATGTAGAAGAAGGGTAGTTCTTTCAGAAAATATGAAAAACTCAATACTGACTTAGTTGACCCGCTTCACCTTTTTTGGGTCCTCACGTAAAATCAAGGGGTGCAACTTTTTGTTCGTTTTGTAGTGCACAGTCACATATTTGAAGAAAGTAAATTAGCCCGACCAGACTGTGTAACGTTAGTGTTAAAAAGTCAAAGTAGCCCCGGTCTGGAGCACTCGGTTGAGTGTTGGCGCTGTGAATCTCTAACCCCAACACTACTAACTAGTCACTACCACTAGACCGATGCCACGGTATTTCTACTGGTTCACGGTGGGCTTCTTATCTGACGTATGGACATGTATTGTATGGTCAGCCCAACACTTACCATATAAATTACATGATACATGTCCCAACGTCAGATAAGAAGCCCACCGTGAAGAGACAGGTATCATCGGTCTACCCCAACACGTAAATTTACACGTGTCGGGCAGTTACAGCGCCTCGCAACGTTAACGTTAGAACTAACCCTTCGCCTTACATTGCCCTTAATTTTAGTATAGAATAGTCTACACTGCACTGGAAATTTGAAGAAAAAAAAAATGTCTACAAAAGAAAAAAATAACGGCGCCGAATCAGATGGCTTAATTGGAGCGAAAGCATCGACCGACAATAAATACTGGAGTAAAATATTAGGCCTGAGATTTAGATGGATCCCGACACCAAAATTGTAACACAACAGCTCGCGTCATCGTCCTCGCCGGAACATGCGCGCATTGTCAGCCGCATCTTCCCGGTGGGACCGAGCTGCAGCGCAAGTGCCTACCGAAGTGCAGCAGTGTCTGTAGTCTGATCAAAACGATACACCATACGTAATTGCGTGTTCCTTTCCCTGTCAAAACAGACTACCGGTACGGTATAATATCATGTAATTCAAATCAGAAGCAACCCAAGAATGAAACTGAAAAGGGATGAAAATACTTACAACGCAAAGCTTGGCGGGGTATGTTTAAAAATTTAGCAGACCTTCTGAGCAAATCGTAGTGAGCAGTTGCAAAGAACTACGACCGATTTCCTGTGCCGTATCCGTTAATGTCGCCCTCTTGTGTCCACTATCCGCATAACCTACCGCTGCACTTGTTTCAGTACCAGTCTGATCGATGAACTCGAAAACAGGGACTTGCAAGGCAGACGCTGGTCTAGTATCCAATTTGAGGTGGTATTCATGAGGATTGGGCTTTTATCTTCTTCTTTTTTGCGAGACACAAAGAAATCATATTTGAAATAATATGAGTATACATTTCTTATAGTAAACTAGAGTTTATAAGGTGTAAATCGGTTTTGGAATGGCTGAGACATTTCTGCGCACCACAAAACCAACAAAAAGTCGCCAGACATGGAATTTTAGTTAAGGACAGACTCTGAAAGAGCAGACTCTAAGATTTAACATGAAGTATGACACAATTTATATGGACTTCCGTAACCTATCTAAATACCGGAAAGAACACACACACTCTGGAAAAGTGTGAATTGAGAAAAGAGGCTCTGAAGTACGGCGTCTATTCAAGCGCTTATCTCCCATGTTATTCTTCTACTACCGTGGCGATGACATGGAAAGCAACATTAATTTTTTACTTTATAGATGTCATGGTAGCTGTGCGGTGAAATGGACAAAACACAGGGTGTGAACCATCGGAGTAACAACAATGAAGGGATTATCAGATTAAAGGCATAATTTACCATTTGCAGAAGAAACAAAAACCAAGCATTAGTGCTTAGGGATAGAAACAGCCATTATAAGATTTAAATCAGTATCAACGACTCCACAAAAATGTATACAATAGCTTTAATAAAAATGTTTCCGGACTAAACCGTCTGCAGTTATGGTTTAACAAGAACTTTGAGTACTGATATCTTCTTATATCTAAGGCTTTTCGCAAAATGTTTATATGTCATGGTAGGGTGTATATGATACAACAGAGTTACACATATTCATCAAATGATTATGTGCTATCTTGAATCACTGCTCCCAAAGGTAAACAGGACCTTTAAGCTGAAGTTCCGCATGTTCTGATAACATAATTATTCTGTGAATGATCATTGCCAACTTTCAAAGCAGTAGCATTCGCAGTCAAAAGTTATTAGACTTGAAAGTGAAGAGTGTCCAAAGGATTTCAAGAAAATAAATGAAAAAGTGCCTCTTAGACATACTTAATCATTCTACTCTCCCCCAAAGAAAGGACTGTGTTAGAAAAACTGCTGAAAACACACTTTCTCATTCACGTTATGATCCCAAACTAAAGAATAGCGAGGAAGAATGATAGCTCTTCCAGAAAATATGAAAACCCAAGACTGACTCAACTGACTCATTTTTACCTTTGTTGAGTCCTCACGTAAAATCAATGGGCGCGACGTTTTGTTCGTTTTGTGATGCATGGTCCCATATTATAATATAAAATACTAGTAAGGCGATCCTATCTAAGGTGCATGGGTCCTACCTTTTTACGAATGGTGCGTTTTCGATTCAGCTTTTCGATTTTTTTTTCCATTATCTCAAAAAATTACAGCAAAAAAAAAAATCGACACTTGAAGTTAGGCGTGATCATGTAATTTGACTGAAAGGCATTCGACACTCTATAGACTTGATCACTTTATTTAACTCTCCAAACTCAGTCATTATGGTATTTGAGGTCAAGATTGACGATAATAACTTATATTTTAACGGATTTGATTCCAAGCCCCTTTTAATCAAATGTGGTGTTCCTCAGGGCTCAATCTTTGGCCCGCTATTAGGTATTCTTTTTTCCGTCAATGGTGTCTTTAATAACCACCCTCCCTTCTTTTTTTCCTTTTATAAATTTGATGATGGTAATGATGTATTTCATACTCATAAAGATCTCAAGATTTTAAGTGATACTTTAATGATGCTTTCAAATCCTTCGAAATCATGTGTATTAAAGATTGGAACCCAGTTACCTGCAGCCTACAGAGAATTAGGCTCGGTATATGTTTATTGTGCCAGACATCCTGTCATCACTTTTTTTTTTTTAAAGGTACGAACCGCCCAATTTCATCGGGACTGATGAATGCAGTTTGTTTTTACCAATAAATGTTGTTATATCGGATCTATTTTATATCGATTTTCTTCTGTATAATGCCGACGAACCACTGTTTGTGTGTGTGTGTGTGTGTGTGTGTGTGTGTGACCAATTGATGCTCTATATACATTTCAAAATAAAAATATTGCGGGGGGCCGGGACTCCGTGTTATGTTCAATGTTTACCAGCTCTTTTCCCCCTTGTACATCTGTATAATAAGATATTATAATCTAGTACAGTAATTACACGGTGTGTCCCATGAGGAGGGAAACTCTGCATTGATTTATCTTGTCAAGGAAGTGTACTACACTGCGGAGGATAATTGAAGAGTTTGCGTGTTTTCAAAAACCGATAAGTCCATATTTGCCAAATGGAGATATTTGCCATTAAAGGTCAAGAAAAATAAAGAGAATAATAAGAAAATTTTTGCTTCTTTTGACCATAACTTCCAGAATGTACCCTTTTATGTAGTGACCAATATATCATTTAAAAGGTATTATTTTGTACTTTATGACAGAGATGGTACTTCAAAATCTTCAAAAATGGACTTATCGGTTTTTGCAAACAAACCCTTCATTTATATAATTGAAGAGTTTGTTCGCAAAAAACGATAAGTCCATATTTGCCAAATGGAGATATTTGCGATTAAAGGTCGAGAAAAATAAAGAGAATTATAAGAAAACTTTTGTTTCTTTTGACCATAACTTCAAAAATGTACCTTTGTATCATGTAGTGACAAATATATCATTTGAAAGGTATTATTTTGTACATTATGACAGAGGCCGTACTTCAAAATCTTCAAAAATGGACTTACCGGTTTTTGCAAACAAACTCTTCAATATTGTTCAAATTTCGTTTCTGGTCTAAGGGGCCTATGTACATATTAACAAATTATAAGAAGATGTGATGGAAGAGGAAAATAAATGGTGATCTTCATGATGGAGGCCTGGGTATGGTTTTAGTCTTCAGTCTGATGAGAGGCAATGGAGATGTCTCAGCAGGGCCGGCGGAGCGTTTTCAAAATGTGCGTGTGTGTGTGTGTGGGGGGGGGGGGGGGGGCACTTCTGGGGTTCATGAACTAACAGGCAAAAAAAAAAAAAAAAATGGCACTTACGAGTTTCTTCAGCTGCAAAGCAAAAAAAAAAAAAAAAACACCCCAAAACAACCCCCCCCCCAAAAAAAAAAAAAAAAACAGAAGAAAGAAAGAAGAGTCTTAGTTTTCTAGCACTTCCGGGGTAAAAAAAAAAAAAAAAAAAAAAAGTGTGTGTGTGTGTGTGTGTGTGGGGGGGGGGGGGGTGGTGGGAGGGGTGACACCTTATGAACGTATTCCTTTGCATTAGTGGGAAAAAAGTGTGGCGGGGGGGGGGGGGGGGGCAGCCCCCCTCCCCCCCGGTTTCCGCCGGTCATGAGTCATCTATAAATTAAGTTTCCTTTCTGTTGGATCGCACTGCACAATACAAACCTTGTCATTTTTTTTTTCTTTTTTTAAAGCTTTGTATATATTTTTCTAGCATGTTGCTGTTCATGTGTAGTAGGCCTAACTTTTTAATTATATAGGCTCTATTCTCGATCTCGGCTGGCTGGCCATGGGATTTGCTTACTCGTATTCTTCGTACTCTGCGCGGGGGTTGGATTTTTTTGTTTAATTAATGTTTACGTGTTATGGGTCTCCAATTTGCTGGTCAGCTGGGATCGAGAAGTCCATTCATAATGAGCTCCACTCACAAGCTCTGCTTCTTGCGAACTCACAATATCCATTTGCTCTATGAACATGAATCGTTACTGTGACGTAGTTAGTCTGGTTTTCAATTTATTGAAAAAAAAAAAATCATGCAGTAGCATGTAGTTCCAACAAAAGTTTCTGAAAATCTTTGTTATTCGAATATATATCATATCTTTGTTACTAAGTCTTAGAATGAATTAAAAAGAATTTCATGGGTTATAGAGTAATGTTGCTCTTATAGGCCCCTATCTAATAGAAATAGTCAACCTAAGTTAGATACTAATGTGTAGGGCCTATAGTTGTACAGTAATTATGATTTCAGCCTACTGCGCGACTTTTGGTCGTGTTTGGGCTATATTTACGCAGTTCGAATAGCAGCAACTTGACAAAATGGCAGCCCCCTGTGAGTCAGGCGCTCCGCTTCGAGTCGTAGAGTTTTTCAGCGGAGTTGGCGGATTACATTGTGCGGTAAAAGGTAAAATGCCAAATGTGTGCGCTGAAAATATAGCTAGGTGGGCCCATTATTATCTTTTATGCATGGTAGCTTAGTAGTAGTAATTCTATTGTGAATGCTGTTATAGCACAAGCTCATGTTTTCTGTGTAGGCCTATCGATCGTGTCGTGTGCCATGCATGTCCATTTCATACGCCGCACAGTGGGCCAGAACATACCTGGTTAACCACGTTAACATACATACCTGGTTGTGGGCATTAAAGTTATACAGAACTTATTTGCCCCTCTGCTGCTCCATTGTCTGGGTACGGTAACTAGCAAACTTTTGTTTTCTGTGCTGTGCGGTTTTAGTGAGAACATGGGCATGAGAATTGTTGTTCGGGGTTGTATTTGTCCTTTTTTGACTTCCATGCTTTCTCCAAGCTGGATTTGAAAGAGTTGAGTGATGTACTGTTTACCACATAATCCGGGAGATTATTCCATTCCGTGACGATACGCTGTGAGAAGACATTTGACCGTTTTTAGGTGATCCGAGTATCCTCTCGGATCACCTATTGTATCTGTACGGATTCTTTCTTTCTTTCTTTCTTTCTTTCTTTCTTTCTTTATTTCTGGACAAAAGTTGTGCAGAGGTTAGCTCAGAAAGTGCATTGCCTATCAATGTCAAACTTATACCATATATGTATCATATCGCAAAGACGGCAGCGCAAGTAAAATCATAGTGATCAGTCAACCGTGACGTCACTATGACGTCATTATATGAAAACACATTTTCAATCATATCTCATTAATGGAATGGAGTTTTTCAATGAAATTTACGTCACATATATTTCAAGTCAAGCGCATTCTACTCATATTCTCAAAATTCATCTATGCCTTAAAACGTGCGCGTACGCGCGCGTTGAAATATTTGTATGCTCAAATCGAGCTCAAATTTTTTTTGCACACGTTTCAGACCATTTGGAGCATTTTTTGAAAAATTGAAAAAATCGGACGGACGCGTACGCGCGCGCATATATACGCACGCACAGCTCAAATGCAACAGAAATTTCCCGTTTTTTCACACGCATCGCATGTCTGAAATGCCAAGGTATATTTCTATCAAATTTCAAGTCAATCCGACTCAATATGACGTCATACGGGCCCGTCAAAGTTGAAATTCCGCGCGCGCGTCAATGGCGATATACAGTGCAACTATGCCAAAAAACCGCCAAATTTAAATCTGATTTTACTCGTCAGGATGAACGGTGACCCCCCATTTTCTTTACATATTTTAAAAGCTGGTGAGTTGTACATGTCATTTCATGGGTTGGCGATACTGAAAAAATGATGAAAAGATATCAAATTTCTTAATAAAGTAAAAAAAGTAAATTTTCAAAATGACGTCATCAAATTTCAAATTCACTCGAGCGTATCTCACTTAAATTTCGCCAATTTTCACCCAGATTTCAGTATGTTGTAGCTTACGAAATGTTCTTTCATTAATGTAATAAAAACATTTTGATTGGATAACGTCATCACCTCGTAAAAATGGATTGAAAGTATCCTTGTAAAATTTGACCAGTTTACGTGTTATCTCTATGGGAGAGCAGTTTTTCTGGCAGTGAAAATTGACATTACTATCTTTTTCGAGCACTAGCTCACTTATGCTTTGGTGAATTTTCCCCAGATTTTAGTATGTTATAGCTGAGACTTTGGGCTATCGTTAATGTGCCCTTCATTTTTTCATATGACGTCGGCATCACGTCGAAAAACTTGGTTGAAAATGGCACGTAGTTTCGATGCAGCGTCATTTTGCTTAATACACAGGGCCTATGGAGCATGAAATAGGTCATTGCATAGCGCATCCGACTCGTAATCCTAAGGTCCCTGGTTCGAAGCTCACTCCTGCCAATATTTTTTTTTAATATTTTTTAAACACTTTTTTCTTCTTTTTCTTTAGTTCGTCTGAATCTCCTTTCCTAGCTTCATCTTTCTCTGATTTTTTTATGCTTCTCCTTTAAATTTCTATAAAATAATATAATTTTTTCTTTATTTTTCTTTCTTTCTACTACTTTCTGTGCAATAGATGAACAACAACAATGACTATCAGCCCCATACTTAGCACATGTTTAGTTCATGTCACGTACATTATTTCATAAAATAACAACTACTTGATCGGACACCATCTTGGGTATGTAAATTAGGGTCAAAGGTCATAAATGTTTCATCCAGTATCTTGGCGAATACATATCCTATCTTTCCAATATTTTGCACGCGCAAAGACCATGTTACAAGGATCAGTTCACAAAATAACCACTTTTTGTTCAGATGTCATCTTGTCTGTGTAAATTGGGTCAAAGGTCATATGTACCTTTTTCTCTATATGACGTGTTATCTCTATGGAAGGGAATTTTTCTAGATGCGAAAATTGACATGATTGTCTTTATCGAGCACTAGCTCACTTACCCTTCTGTGAATTCCTCCCAGATTTTAATATGTTGTAGCTGAGACTTTGCGCTATTGCTAGTGTGCCTTTTGTTCTTCATACGAAGACGAAATCATGTCAAAAAACGTGGTTCAAATAAGCTTATCTTTGATGTATTGAATTTTACAAAATAACCACTTATTGCTCAGATGCCATCTTGTCTGTGCAAAGTGGGGTCAAAGGTCATATGTACTTCTTTCTGTATCTTCGTAATGACGTGTTATCTCTATGGGAGGGAATTTTTCTAGATGTGAAAATTGACATGATTGTCTTTATTGAGCACTAGCTCACTGACCCTTCGGTGAGTTTCTCCTAGATTTTAATATGTTGTAGCTGAGACTTTGCGCTATCGTTATGTGCCCTTCGTTTACTCATACGACATCGAAATCACGTCATAACACTTTGCTAAAATTAAAGCTTAGCTTCGATGTATTTTTTTCATATTTCTTTCTTTTTGCAACTTTCTTTGCAATAACTCAAGAAAGACATTCCCTATTACCCCCATATTTTGCACATGTTTAGTTCATGTCACATACATTATTTCAAAAAAATAACAGCTACTTTATCGGACACCATCTTGGTTATGTAAATTAGGGTCAAAGATAAAAAATGTTTCATCCTGTATCTTGGTGAATACATGTCCTATCTTTTTCCACATTTTGCACACGCAAAGACCATGTTACAAGAATCATTTCACAAAATAACCACTTTTTGCTCAGATGTCATCTTGGGTGTGCAAAGTGGGGTCAAAGGTCATATTGTATACTGTACTTCATTCTGTATCTTCGTTACTGTATACGAAATTCGGTACCAAAGATGGCAGGTCTGACTCCCTTTTCTAAATGAGAATCCAAACATCACACAGCCAATGTCCCCTCAACACCGATAAAACATGTATGGTCATGCCTATTTGGATCAGGACTCACATCATTGATTTCCAAACAGATCGGATCACCTAATTTGTCAGTGTTGACAAATTCTAAGTCTAGTTTAGTTTTGCATCTGTTCTTCGTTACCTTGAACTTGTGCCCTCTAGTCCTGTTGTCAGTTCTCAAGTTGAAAAACTTGCCTAGTCTAATGTCTTCCAGCCCATTCATAATCTTGAACGTTTGGATAAGATCTGTTCTATGTCTGCGGTAACTTAATGATGGTAATTTCAGTTCTGCTAGTCTCTCCGGATATGTGAGATTTCTGAGTTTGGGTATTGACTTGGTTGCTTGTCTTTGGACTTTCTCTAACTTCTGAGTATCCCTTTTCAAGCAAGGGTGCCATATCTGGGAGCAATACTCAAGTGATGGGCGTACTATAGACTTGTAGAGTTGAGTGAATGATCGTTCATCAAGTGAAGAAAATGATCGTTTGATAATTCCCATCTTACGATTTGAACTTGCTGTGATGTTGTCTACATGAGTTGAGAATTTCAGCTGATTGTCGAACGTGACACCTAAATCCTTCTCAGTGGTAGAAGATGAGATGAAAGGACCTTGAGATGTAAGACTGTAGTCAAAGCATGGGTTTTTCTTCCCATAATGAACCACGTTGCACTTATCTGTATTGAAAGGTAACTTCCATATGTCTGCCCATTTGCTCAGCTTTTCAAGATCTCTTTGAAGGGCTGTGTGGTCACTGATGTTGTTTACCACAGAGTAGAGTTTTGTGTCATCGGCAAATAGTTTAACTGTCGCCGTTGGCGTTCCAATGATATCAGGCAGATCATTAATGTAAATGAGAAATAACTCCGGTCCAAGAATGCTGCCCTGTGGTATGCCACTCGTTACATGGGTTGGTTTAGACGAAGTTCCATTTACTACTACTTGTTGTTGACGATTCTGCAAGTATGATTTGATCCAATTCCCTAGTTTTCCTCTGATGCCGTGGGCGTAGATTTTAGATGAGGTCAATGAATGAGGTCAAAGTGCGCCAAAATTATGTCCCAGTATTTCTTTTTGCCAAAACATGTCATACTAGGGTAATTGGGGGCGTAGAATCGATTGAACATATTTTTAATCGCATTGGAAGTCAATTTGATACTGATTTCTTATTGGCTAATTTAATAAAAAAAGTATGTAAATGACGTATTAAGCAAAGCAATTCTTAGCTCACAGTGCGCCAAAATTGTATTCCAGGGGTTCTTTTTGCAATAACATGGTACTGGAGGTAATTGATGACGTAGAATCGATTGAACATAATTTCAAACGCATATGACGTCACTGTGACACTGATTTCTTATTGGCTAATCAAAAAAAATGACTGTAAATGACGATTATGCAATACTATGTAGTCAGAGTTGATCTATTTTTTCAAGGGTTGATGTGACAAGAGCTAGATTCATGCCTCTCATATTCACTAACATATGATTAGACCTATACTGCCAACTTATAAAAAAGAAATGTTTCTATAAGGATCATCCCCTTCCCAGAGAGAAAAAATATATATACTGAAGCTTATAGTAAGGGGAAACTAAAACCACAATTTCGATGCATCTTACTTTAACATTCTTCGATCAGCTATTCTCTATGGTGAACAAAATCAAACAAAATTTTCTGTTCACTTACGGTCTTACTCGGAATCACTGTCAGAGCTCTCACGGTCAGAAAAATGATAAGACGCTTTGATCATCTCCTGAACCTCACGAGGTAATGGTCGGGACTTTGGTGCACTTATCGACCTACTGCTGATGACAATATCGCTTGTTACCATGAGTCTATGGAAAACATCGCTCATGTTATCAGTCCGGGATGTTTTGCGTGCATGCTTTCGACGGAATACTAGTAGCTTGTTGTCTTTATTCCTTGCCTCTTGTGCCTCCTCACTCGTCATGCCAATGGGGAGTACTGATGTTGAAAGAATTCTACTGCCATGAATCAGCAAAATGTGGACACTTACTGGCATTCTGAACCAAGGATACAGCTGCACCTGCAGCTCTGCTGTTTCTCTACAAAAACTCCCAAATTTGTCTGGATTGAGGGGAAGTTTGCAAGAAATAGCCACGAGGAGCAAATGTAGTCTATGTACGAGGGATTCGTCTAGTCCACAAATATCAGCAAACAAATGTTCATGTTTAAATGCCCTTCGTGCTGTGTTCCCGTCATTTGTGTTCCCAGCCCCCTGTTTCGGCTCGTCAACTTTGAGAGCTAGTTCCGTTTTAAATCGATCGTGGATCTGCTGCTTCCGTTCTGCTACTAAAGCCTTCTCCTCGCAGGGGCGTCACCAGCTTTTTTTCAAGGGGGGTGCGTTTTGACACTAAATGTTTACGAGATTTTTTGGACAGAAATTTGGAATATAGAAAGCTCTCAATCCCTAGACTTTTACTGTTTTTTGAGGGAAACCAACCGGGGAAAGGGCACCGGCGTAGCTAGGATTTCATCTTGGGGGGGGGGGGGGGGGGGGGGGGGGGGGGGGGGGGTTAGTATGCGAGGGAGCGAGCAAGGGTGGGGGGAGGGTGTGGAAGTGCCGGAGGGGGTTGTACCCCCTATAAATGGATTATGGAATGACGGTGTGAAACGACAAATTACTGGCAGCTTGAAAATTTTGACATTTTACAGTCCAAAAACTGCCATTTGGAGCCATATTTTTTCGCTTTGGAAATAAAGGAGGGGTGGGGGGCGCAACGGGCGCAACTGCCGGTAATTACTGGCAGCAACATCAGGAGAATTGCATAACAATTAAATGCGAGCGAGCGAGCGAGCGAGCTTGAAAATTTTGACATTTTACAGTCCAAAACTTGCCGTTTGAAGCCATATTTATTTGCTTTGGAAATTAAGGGGGGGGGGGGGCGCACCGGGCGCAACTGCTGGCAATTACTGGCAGCAACATCAGGTGAATGGCATAGCAATTAAATGCGAGCGAGCGAAGAGAGCGAGCTTGAAAATTTTGACATTTTGCAGTCCAGAAACTGCCATTTGGAGCCATATTTTTTCGCTTTGGAAATAAAGGAGGGGGGGGGGGGCGCACCGGGCGCAACTGCCGGCAATTACTGGCAGCAACATCAGGAGAATTGCGTAACAATTAAATGCGAGCGAGCGAGCGAGCGAGCTTGAAAATTTTGACATTTTACAGTAAAAAACAAACAAACTGCCGTTTGTAGCTATATTTCTTCGCTTTAGAATTTAAGGGGGCGCATCGGGCGCAACTGCTGGCAAATACTGGCAGCAATATCAGGAGAGCATAATGATTACATTCGAGCGAGCGGAACGAGCGAGCTTGAAAATTTTACATTTTACAGTCCAAAAACTGCCGTTCTTAGCCATATTTATTTGCTTTGGAAATTAAGGGGGGGCGCACCGGGCGCAACTGCTGGCAATTACTGGCAGCGACATCAGGTGAATGGCATAGCAATTAAATGCGAGCGAGCGAAGAGAGCGAGCTTGAAAATTTTGACATTTTACAGTCCAGAAACTGCCATTTGGAGCCATATTTTTTCGCTTTGGAAATAAAGGAGGGGGGGGGGGGGGGCGCACCGGGCGCAACTGCCGGCAATTACTGGCAGCAACATCAGGAGAATTGCGTAACAATTAAATGCGAGCGAGCGAACGAGCGAGCTTGAAAATTTTGACATTTTACAGTAAAAAACAAACAAACTGCCGTTTGTAGCTATATTTCTTCGCTTTAGAAGTTAAGGGGGCGCATCGGGCGCAACTGCTGGCAAATACTGGCAGCAATATCAGGAGAGCATAATGATTACATTCGAGCGAGCGGAACGAGCGAGCTTGAAAATTTTACATTTTACAGTCCAAAAACTGCCGTTCTTAGCCATATTTTTTCGCTTTGGAAATTAAGGGGGGAGGGGCACCGGGCGGAACTGCTTGCAATTACTGGCAGCAACATCAGGTGAATTGCATAACAATTAAATGCGAGCGAGCGAAGAGAGCGAGCTTGAAAATTTTACATTTTACAGTCCAAAAACTGCCGTTCTTAGCCATTAATTCCGCTTTGGAAATTAAGGGGGGGGGGGGGGGAGGGGGAGGGCGCACCGGGCGCAACTGCAGGCAATTACTGGCAGCAACATCAGAAGAATGGCATAAAGATTAAATGCGAGCGAACGGAGCGAGCGAGCTTGAAAATTTTGACATTTTACAGTCCCCAAACTGCCGTTTGTAGCTATATTTTTTCGCTTTGGAAATTAAGGGGGGGGGGGGGGGGCGCAGCAGGCGCAACTGCCGGCAATTACTGGCGGCAACTTCAGGGAGAATGGCATTATGACTAAAAGCAAGCGAGAGGAGCGAGCGAGCTTGAAAATTTTGACATTTTACCTTCCAAAAACTGCCGTTTGCAGCTATATTATTTTTTTTTTCGCTTTGGAAATTAGAGGGGGGGGGGGGAACGCCCGGTGCGCCCCTCCCCCTGGATCCGCCACTGGTAGTCAAGGGTGTGGGTTTATGTTCATGACTGGGGGAGGTATGACCAGCGAGGTGGCGTCGAAGTGACCAAGCGGGGAAAGGATGTCCAAAATCTGCACTTTAGAGCATCCCCTAAACTAATTGTGCGTGTTTGTTTGTGTGTGTGTATTGTGTACATGGAAAAGTTAGGAATTAGCCCATGTCAAGTCTTTTTATTGGCAATGCAAGACATTTTCATATAGACTAGTATGTAAAGCAACACTGCAAAATCAATGATCTAGCTTTGATATAACGAAGCGTAAGGTACAAAGGTGTACATTCTACATCACATTGCGCAACATTGTAGCGACTCTTCGTTCGGATGTACTGAGTACACTGCGCACATCCTGCTTATATTATGCAGAATGCCAACCAGGAATCACAATCTTTTGTCGGGTCCGGGCTTTTTGAACAATGTTTCACACTATATACCTATTTAATTATGGTTAAAAGAAATCATAGAAAAATATCTTATTTCTGGATCACCCTTTCATTCAAAAGCAGTTTACTAACACTTGAACTACTATTTCGGTAAATCTTTTTTTTTTTTACCAGCGGATTGGGAGGGGGCGCACCCCCCCCCCCCCCCCCCCCTCCGTAGTTACGCCACTGCTTTTGGGTGAAATAATTGGACAGATTTCTTGAATTCTAACAAAAAGCAAGAAAGTCTTTTCATCGCGGCAATTATGATTATGTGGGGTGGGGCAAATGGTGCGCTTGCCTTCCAATATTTTTATGGGGGCAACATTTGTTTTCTTTCAAAAGCAAGAAAATCTTCTCATTTCGGTAATTATCAATTATGGGGGGGGGGGGAACTAAAATATGCTTGCCCCTCCATGTTTTTTTCTTTTTTTTTAATGAGGCTAAGGCTTGCTCTTGGGCTGGCAATATGGATTGGTCAGAAGTAACGTACATAGACCCTACATACTTGTAAGTAGCATACGTACATGCAAACGTGTATAAGTGCTCCGTATCGTACGGATGTACAGTACGGTCGATAAATAGTAAACACTGTAGAATACTAATATATATTGTATAAAATCAGTGCTGCCAGAACCAGGGGTGCGAATTGTTTTTGCCGACGATTTTGTGTGTGTGTGTGTGTGTGTGTGTGTGTGTGTGTGTGTGTGTGTCCCTGGTGCAAAATATATTTTTTTTTAAAATAGAAAAGAATAATTATTTAGCGTCCGGCGTTGAGGTCGCTCGCAGACTGATTTTTTTTTTTTTTTTTTTTTTTTTTTTTAAGGATCTGAAGGGGGGTGCGTTCGCACCCAACGCACCCCCCCTGGTGACGCCCATGCCTCGTTTGTTCCCACCCGCCACTTTTTCACTGGAATGCGATATGCGATGTGGAGTAGCATTTCAAAACACCGTATCCACTTGTGGAGTGGAGAGAGACCGTACTCAAGATGGGACTCTTCTTCTCTGCTGAGTAATTCTTCAATGTTATTGAATTGCTTTGGCGTTGCCCCGCAAATAAAGCATCGCATAGATGATTTCGTCTCTGTCAGTGCGTTTATCACCTTTTGGTCAACCATTGTGAGATGTACAAAATTTAGGTCATACGTTACTTGAAGGTCAGCCTTTCTGTTGAGGTCCGCTTCCACTTCGTAGTTGATATCCAAAGTAACATCCATCGGTTGCAAGTTGCGAATTTCTTCACTGATTGACATGTTTTCCTCTTGAGATAACTCAGTTGTTTCTTTGCTGAACTGCAGATGAATCGGGCGGCAAAATCCCGTTGAAGAGGGTACTGGGTTCTCCCACAATACACGACCATTTGAAAGCAGCTGCAATGGGACCATTGTAGTGCAAAACAAACTCTCATCGGATTGACCTGTGGAGGTGAACATCTGCTTGTATTCACTCTGACCAGAAGAGCCATCGAATCCCCACTTACAAACAAGCTTACATGGGAGCTGTTCATCATCCTCAAGATTCTCGACAACTTCAGTGATTGCTTCCTTCTGTTCCTGGATAATCCTGAGTGCCGTGTGATCGAGGAGATTCTGGAGAGGGACTTTGGCAGAATCCTCCTTGATCGATATATTTGCAGGGTAGCATTTCTTTTTGGCTCCTCTTACTGCGTTGTAGGATGGATAGATGTCTGCATGCTTACATTTTGCAGCTGTTCTTATCGTTTGGTAAGACTGCTTTGTCATGTCCGTTTCTAAAAGTAGTGACAATGCTTCGTCAGGTGTGTACGATTCTTGTGTTTCAACTGGTTGTGATATGAGTTTTCTCACTTTCGTAGGTCTTGATGGGGATATCAGAGTAAAGTTGAGGACATACTTTAAGTCCCTGTTTTTCTTGTATGCTCCCTGCGATGCTGCAAAAAGCAGTTCCGGTGGCTCTGTGTGACTCAGTAGATCTTGCGCCTTTCTTTGCTTGGATCTTTTGGACAGATGTTGCCATTTTTTAGATGGACGGCCCGCAACGGGCTCTTGATGAGACGTTCCAGGTACGTCCTGCATTAGCAACCTACTGACCTCCTCTGTGAACATATTGCCATCGAGCCAGTCACTGTAGTTACGCAGAAACTTGTCCAAGGTACGATTGCTGTTCTTCCACCTCCATCTGCACTTGTACACGAATTGTCTGATTGACTTTGATGCTTGGATGTGCATCTCATTCCCTGATAATCCATGATGCTGACTCACAAAATCGTTCAACTTTTCAAAGCACACTTCCGCATCATTTACATTTGTAAACATCCTTCAGCATGGGCGATTTCCAAAAAGTTTCCGTTTCGTTAAAGGCATGGATTCCATGCTGATAGATCCACACTAGTCAAGCAAATATTGTCCAGGGCTGTAAATGAGTGAGAAAATAATCTTATGATATAGAGGCTTTATTCACTGATAGGTGAATGTCTTCACTCTAACAGTAAATGTGTGATATAAAACCAATCTTTGATATCGTCATATCAATCTCTACCTCATTACGTTATATTAAAGCCACATCCATTTATATGAGCTCAACACTCTAAAAACTAGTCTCTTGAATACTATACTGGAATTATAACAGCTTATAGGAAGTCTCCCTAATAGTAATACGGAGAGAGAAAGGCTAACGATTAAGCAACTAAGAAAGAGTTTTCAATGTATGAAAGTCTGCATCGTTGATATATTTAAAGATTTATTAAATCCATACCATGTGAATCACTATTTACCTTTTCTGAAGAGCAGAAGAGATATCACTGGGTACACAGATCGTTGAAGTTCTTTGATATCCGTATCGCAGAGCTGGGAAAGTATGGCTTGTGTAGTGATGCCTAGGAGGTACAAGGCGAGACTATACCCCCATGGCCATAGCACACTTGCATCTTTGGAAGAGGGGACTTTTAGAAACCGAAACTAGCGCAATGAATTATCATCTTGTTTACTTTTTGGTGTCTAGGCCATAACATGGGTGTTAATAATGTGTTTATTGGTCCTTGACGTGTAGGAGGGGGGGAAAAATCATGCGCGCCCCCATGCGGCGGTGTATGATGATAGATCCTTCCCGGTGCCTGCGTGGTCCAAAATAGACGTATTTTACGAGTGAAAATCGTCTCTAACACAAAAAGTGGCAGAAGGTGGCAGCTAAATCTGGTATCAACTTAAAGCTGAGACATCAGACAATGTGGTGGATGTAAAATTTAGTTGGAAATCCGTGGCAATCGAAACATTTCACATAGATATATAAAAAACACGAAAATTAAGCTTATTTTCCAGGATAATTACGCATAGTATTCACAAAGATTGCGTTCCTTTGTATCTTCACACCATTGATATAGTAAAATGGACTCTCAGAAATATGTGGGTGCAATCATAGATTGATATCTTAAGAACTACATGTCGAAATAATTGTTTCATTGGAGTGGTGACAATTTGCACTGAAACTCGTAATACGTTGCTTTTTGCTACTTGGGGGTGGTGATATACCCCTTTAATCTGCGTACATGAGTTTAAGATTTTACTGATATATTCTTCAAAGTTAT
Source organism: Diadema antillarum (assembly GCF_040938485.1). Classification (NCBI taxonomy): domain Eukaryota; kingdom Metazoa; phylum Echinodermata; class Echinoidea; order Diadematoida; family Diadematidae; genus Diadema; species Diadema antillarum. The sequence goes on from NW_027271320.1 coordinate 1,383,663, forward strand.
GCCTTTCAACAGGGCATGTCAAAAGTCCAACAATAAAAATTGCCTAAAATGACTTTTGGCGCACTTTCATATCTCTCTGGCCCACTGTGCGCCGTAACCACACTGCACTGCAGCTCCATGCAAACAGGTCGGCCGTCGGGACTCGGTCTTTGTTTGGCTTTACTAATAGTGAGCATGATGGCCTGCTCAAAATATTGGTGCCCTGCGCTGCGGCATTATCACCGTCGCGTCGGCCACCGCATCCGATCCCGGCACGGATATAGCTAGGTGGGCCCATTATTATCTTTTATGCATGACATGATATGAAGGCGCTGCACTGATCGCTAGATTAAGCTCATCTTTCTCCTTCCACTTCAACTGACAAGCAACAACAAAGTCAAAGGGTCTTCAGCAGAAAAAAAAAGATAACTTTACCACCCTCACACTTCAAGATCTCTAACTTTTATTTTTTGTTTGTTTAGTGCCACTTACGTACTTTCGGGTAAAAAAAAAAAAAAGGTGGGGGGGGGGGGGCAAAATGATGACACCTTATGTGTTCCTTTATGGTGCACAGAGGCCAAGTACCTGCTTTCCAGAAATCATGCCTGCATTTGTGAGGTCAAAGCTCTTACTCATTGTGTATGCATGCTTGACAAAAACCCTTACCTTGCATATCCTCTTTATGTATGTATGAAACCAAAAACTGCACGAAAAGTTTGTTTGTAGCTCTCTCTCTCTCAGTGTATCCGATTCTTTTTGTTGTCTATCTCTTTCCACCTGTTTGTCAATATCTACATTATATCTACATTACTGTATGTACCTACAATCAATATGCATCTATTCCCCTCTCTCTCTGCCCCTTTCTATCTGTATATTTATCTATCTCTTTCTACCTACTTGTCACTATCTCTATCTACTGATATCTCTCTCTCTTCCTATTCTGTCTATCTCTTTATACTTATTTATTACTGTATTTATATAATACTGATCTCTCCCTCTTTGTCATTATATATTCATCTATATGAAGAGTTTGTTCGCAAAAATTAATAAGTCCATTTTTGAAGATTTTGAAGTACGGTCTCTGTCATAAAGTACAAAATAATACCTTTTAAATTATATATTGGTCACTACATATGAAGGTATATTTTTGAAGTTATGGTCAAAAGAAGCAAAAATGTTCTTATTATTCACTTTTTTTTTCTTGACCTGTAATCACAAATATCTCCATTTGGCAAATATGGACTTATCGGTTTTTGCGAACAAACTCTTCGTATGTTCCAGTAGTTGATGTCTTGATACCACAAACTTATAAGCATGCAAAACTCTTCTTACCCGGCCGAACACGAAAAATTAGTCGCGCAAAAATAATTACAGTATCTAGGTCTATAGATCTGTCTCTCTCTGTCTCTATCTATTTACACTATCCACCTGTCTGTCTATGTTTTCTACCTATTTGACACTATCTCTATCCGCCAAATTTATCTCTCTCCCACTATCTCTATATAATGTATACATGCAGGTATTCATTTTTCAATCTGTTGGTTTTGTTGTCTTTCTTCCAACTTGACACTTTCTCTATCTATTGATCTCTCTGTCTCTCTCTGTCTATACAGCGTGTCCCAGAAAAAACGAAACCGGGTTTCAATGCAACTTTTTACTATCGAAATCATACATTTTCTTTACGAGCTATACATCAATGGAAAGATGAACTTTTGTTCTTTCATTTGATGTACAATTTAATGTTCATTGTTCATGCATGACCGAGTTAGAACAATGAAAAGTGGTGCTACCAAATTTTCATTTGCACGCGCAAATGGTGACTTAAGGTGAATTTTTCAGACTTTTGATGTTACGTTTTCGAAAAACAAAGTTCTTAACCCAAATATTCATATTTTCTTCTTTCATATGAGACCTTACATGTCAAATATGAATTACGCATGCTTGAGAAAAATCTGTATGAAAGCATGCTTCATTTCTGCCAATTCTATGGATAGTCGAAGAAAACAAGCATTCAGCTCTCCCGACATAGCATTAGACAATGGGCTCATCTGCAGCATTGAATTCACACAAAACAACCGCAGTGCTACAGTGAATGTTGTGGGGGGGGGGGGGGTATTTACAGAGGATGCTGTATGAGACGGACAGCCCTTAGTTGTCATTTATTTAGAATAAGCTATGAGACATAACCAATAATAGAAGACTAATATCGTGAGTATTCTCAGGCTGCACGCAGTCCAATGGCTACGGGAAATCGTACAACAATGATACACATTTTGATGATTTTATACCGCAAACTTATTTCACTGTTTTCATTCCTCTCTACATTTCCCTCACGCGTAGTTAGTCCTGCATCAGTGACAGGGTCTTGAAGTTTTTGAAGGGGGAGGTGATGCAGAAAGAGAGGGTTCTTCACTTTATTTATCACTGAACTTGCGCTTCTAACATTTCAAAGGTACAAGTGCAGGGCAGAAAGCCGTCTTCTGTTTTGTTCTGTTTTATGTGTGTGTGTGGGGGGGGGGGGGGGAGGGCTCGGAAGGCTTTTTCAGTTACTTTCCTCCCCCTTCACATTCCGCTGATGAGCACCCTTGCTCTGTGGTTGGATCATGTGCTAAGTTACAACCCTATTCCGAACCGTCTGTAACATTCCCTTTTTTAACATCTCCCTTCATGTTTGTGTAAATTCATTGAAGCATGAAGGCCATTGTTATCTGCCAAGTCGGGCAGGCGTCGGGAAAGCTAACTGACTCCTTAATTACTATCCATCTTTCTGAGTAAAATGGAAGCATATTTTCAAATTAAGTTTTCTCGAGCAGGTGTAGATCATTTTTTACGCATGAGATATCAATTGAAAGGAAAAAGAAGGGATATTAAGGCCATGATTTCATTTTTTACAAAAGATTGCCGAAAAAGCCTAAAAAACTCATCCAAAGTCGCCATTTGCTCGTGCAAATGAAAATTTAATAGCATTACTTTCTATTGTTCTAACTCAGCCATGCATGAATTATGAACAATGAGTTGTGCATCAAATGAAAGAAGAGAAGTAAATCTTTCCATTCATGCATATCTCATAAAACAAATATATGATTATGATCGCAAAAAATTGCAATGAAACTCGGTTTCGTTTTTTCTGGGACACGCTGTATATTGATATAATTCTCTACTGTTTATTTTGTAGAAATCTTACTACACTCTGTACATGTTTGTCACCATGTATGTACCTGCATGTATTTATCTCTCTTTCTTTTTCTCTTTTTATCTCAATCACCTCTGTTTTTAGAAAGTGGAATTGCCAGTATAGTTGTTGCAGCTGTTGAGATAAACACAGTGGCCAATGCGGTGTACAGACACAACTTCCCTGAGGTGAACTTGCTGCAGAGAAACCTAGAGGTATGTATCTAATCCAAGACAAGTTGGAATATGTTAGAATTTAAAGGTAAAAAAAGTACTGGTACACCTAACTGTCAAATTTTGCTCCAAAATGTACACGTACACTTGTATGCTTTTAAGAAATGTGTGGAATATAACAGTGTGGAATAATGCTGTAATAACAAGATATTCATAATGCCATGGGGTAATGACAAAAATGCAAAATATTAACAAAAAAATGTTTTAGCATCTCACCTGATTGGGGTCAGGCTAACTCGGACTCAAGGACAACTTGGCCTTGCTTGATGGCGGGGCCGAGTTGTCTCCCTGGATTGTACACCGTTGTACTATAGGAGCGCTTCGCGTTGTGGCCAGTCACAGTTAATGGGCCGAGTTGATACAATGCGCACATCAAAGTACCTCTTTGGTGCGCAAACAAAATGAACGTGCACCTATGTATAAAATATGGCGATCATGAACTGCATGTAAACTGTCTGAAATAGGGCCGAGTTGTCCCTTAGACCGAGTTAGCCTGGATCCTGCTGGAATAAAAGTTGGTTTACCAACTTTTATTTTTTATCTCAAAATACTCCAAAACAACTCATTATCCTGGCAAATCGCGTCAGCCAGGTAAGTTTCTTGGTAGATTTACTCTTGATATATTGCAAGCAAATATGAAATGGGGCAAGACGGGTTCTCAAACCCTTACCAGAACTATGGTTTCACTTTAAAACAATGAGCATTGAACTGTCACTTTCTGGTGGTACGTACATTTACAAGTGAGTGGAAATGGTGAAGAAGCACAAACACTACAATGTGTTTACGGGGTTGAAATAGTGAACACTGATTAGTCATAGAGATAGTGTTTGCAAAAACATGTGGAACTTACATTATTAATCTGTGTTTTATAAAGGTCATATTGCATTTGTTATAAACTAAATGGTAAGGGCAATTACTATGGTAGAAACTGCAATGTATACAGCTGACTGGTGTCTAACGTTACATTCAATTGCTTCCATGGTAGCTTCCAAAAAAACAAAAGAACATTTTCAATCCTTTATGTAATCTACTGCAAAATATACAGTGAAGAGTCCATAGGAGAAATGTTACAGAACTGTCTAGTCTGCTTTAGTTTTAAAGTGATTGTTTCATACCTTTTTTTGTGATGTTAATTTTTATGATTTCATTCTCCCCAGTGGAAAGCAACCAGATCTTGCTCATGCTTGCTTTGATAGTCTCTAATTTGGGATTCATTAATGACCCAGTCTGTCAAATTTGACTTTATGAATGACTTGTACATGTACATAGTCACTCATCAAGCACGAAATCAATGTATGTGGTCTCTGTCATATGTGCATTGTTGAACAACTCTGTCCTTCTAGTTGTCGGTCTTTTTTCCTTTCGCAGGGTTTCACTACCGATGACTTCGACTCGTTTGAGGCAGACATGATAGTGATGAGCCCTCCATGTCAACCCTTCACAAGGTTTGTTAAACCAAATTATGTCCTATTGTCTTTACTCAGCTTAAGAAGAGAGGGCAGTGCCTATCACAGCAGTATAAATAAGTAAATGAATAAATAAATAGATAGATAGATAAATAAATGAATAGATAAATAAATAAATAAAAATAAATACAAAACAAAGCAAGCAACATTAAAGTGACCATGTCAAGGCAATGCATTTGTGCCGAAATGAACCCTATATTCAAACATCTCTAGAAAAAAAAAGTCTTGATTAGACTGTGATTCTTACAAACTTTGTATGCAGTTTGATAGTATGATTTGCATAGAAAAGAAATCTCACCATGAATTACCACTGATTCAGTCATGTGACTTTCAAATAATATGTGAAATTCATAATTTATATTTTGCACAAAAGCTGCAAGGGTAATTTTCCGAGCAATACAACTTTTTGTGTGTCCAAGACACCATTGGGGTGCTCAGCAAAGCCCCAGACAGCTCAGTATGTAATAGTTGGAAATATAAGAACTTTATTGGCATCTCACTTGATTTTACTTTGTGAGACACCTTTTAAAGCAAAGAAGGTCTCTTTGAAGTATTTTGAATAGTGCTCTCTGCTTACAGAGATAGAAGTGCAGATTACTGTATTGACACTCCTTGCGGACTTTTAAAAAAAATTCTTTTCACTAATATTATGAATCCCACATTAATTAAACATTAATTGGAATAGTAAAGTACCAGATATCGGAATAGTAAGGTGCTAGTTTTCAATCATTTTTATGTTTCTCCTTCTTTTCTAAACAAGGGTGGGACTCAAGGGAGACAAGAACGATGCAAGAACCAACGCCTTCTTCAACATCATGAGAAACTTGCCCAAGTAAAAATCTCACCTTGCACTCTAATACCTTGGTATATCCTGCCCTAATTTGACAAAAGGAAGCAAGTGATAATTGGGAGTTTACTAGTAAATAGACAAATAGTGTTTCTTTCTCACATGATTATGTGTACGATTCCTTCCTCTTGACCTATCAATATTTCAAAATTCGAAAGCCAGTGCCATTGTTGTGTTGCGAACAGGTGAAGAATGTCTTAAAGGTATCAGGAAATGAAAAAACAAAATCAGTTTGGGGAAAACAGCAAAAACAAAAAACAAATGTCACTTACTTCCTTTTGTCAGAGTAGGGCAGAAAAGCTTCATAGCAGTATAGGAGGCAGACCCTGCCCATAATATCTTGCCAGACACACCATATTGAGCATGTTAGGATAACATTTCATCATAGGCAGTCATCGTTTCAATGTTCCACAATGTTTATGTACCCAACAATTGGGCCTAGTTTCACACATAAGAAATGTTTGGTATTGCTACTTGCTGTAGCTAGATTTGTTTTAAAGTTTTACAGGGAAATGTTTTCTTTTACTACGATGGCCATTGGGCATGTATCCTTTGTCTGATTTCTTAGTGGCAAAGCTGTCACTGTTAAAAGATACATGTAGCATACATACAAGAACTTGACTTTTGGTTGAAAGTTCAAACGTCTGTCTTAGAATACTACTCCAGTCCAGAAAATTATGACTGTTGAGACCAAAAAGTAAAGATACATGTAACGAAAGGTGATGTTTAAAAAAAGGGAAATAATTCATGATGCACAAGAGCATCATTTTTTTTTAATAATTTGAACATGCAAATATGATGTGCTCACATTTCTTGTACATTATTCTCTGTCATAACACAAGCAATTTAGACGTGTTGTAATGTGTGCTGATTGTCAGTGTGAAACTCTATTCTCTTTCTGACAGAATGAGGAAGAAGCCAAGGTACATTCTGGTTGAAAACGTGAAGGGATTTGAAACGTCCGAGACCAGGTAAATTTGAGTTGGCAGTCTGGCATGGGATTTATGATCAAGCTACTGGACACTGAAACCTCTTTAGAAAGGCCACCTTAGGGAGACAAACAAGCGGCCTTCATTTAATAATGGGCGGGTGTCTTTAAAAAAAGCTTCATTAACTCTTTACATGCCATGGTGGAAACTCCCTGTGTGCCACATTATTCTGAGACACCAACATAGTTATGCTTTTAGAAAACATTCTCTTTTTAAGATCTATGTAACTTTTATACATTTCTGTTAAAAGCTGGACATGTAGTGTGGATAGTTGTAGAGAAAATGCCAAGCCTTCCTTTGACGTAAACTATATGGCAAATCTATGATTGTACGGAAGATGTTCATCATCATTGTAGTAACTGAAGGAAATAAAGCTGATCTTCTGTCTCACGAAGCGAGGTAAACACGATTACCTTGCTTCGTGAGACAGAAGATCAGCTTTATTTCTGTCAAACCTATGATTGCTTTTCTTTCAAATGACTTGTAGCTACATTACTGTAAATGCATGAATTTTGCACACAAAACAATGACGGAAACTTAGAGTTTACACGCAAATCCAGTAGTGAACACTGCTTGCTGGTCAGTCACGACATCAAATGCTACCTATTAAATAATTATTGTAATGTTGTTAAAGAGTATATTAAATGAAGTAGTTGCAGATGTAATACCTTTGAACTACCGTAAGAAAACATAATACATCGAGCTGATTAAAAAAAACCCTGTTGTAGTCATAATAGCATAAGGGCTTTAGAGTCTACAAAATTAAGAAGTTTTCTTGTTAATTATTTTTGTTTTGTTTATGTCTAGCACATCTTTGCATCTCTTTCAAGACCAAAGAAGTTTCTATATTATGTACAACTTTAACATAATAGTAAACATATTTTGGGTGAATATATTTTCTTGTCTGCAGAAATTTCTTGGCAGAAACTTTGGAGAGGTGTCAATACACATTCCAGGTAAGCTCATGTTGGTTTGAATGCTCATTCGTACAAGTACATACTTCCTTTACCCTTTATGATGGCATTCTAGGTAGAATGAATAGTTAAAGCTGAAATTATATTTCGTAATCATTCTACACTTTTAGCTGTCTATTACTTCCAAGATTTACATGTACAAGCCTAATTTACATTTTAGGGAAGTGCTATTTGCACCCATATCCATTCTATATGCACTTATTGTAATATGGAAATGTTATTCTGATTGTTGATATAATGCTGTTCAATAACTCGTAAGTGTTTCTATATTTATGGCACGTCATAGTAATTACAAATCAAGGAAGAGTGTGAAACATGGTTGTGCCATTTTTATTATCTTTTCTTACAGTATGCCTGCAAAAATGTAAAATACTTTATTTGTCACTTATCATATCTTGTCTTCTCTTTATGTAATATAAGTTTTGTTACAATTGGTCTGTTTGTACAGTTAACCCGTTGAGGACGAGACCCGAGTATACTTGGGCAGGTGTCTATGGAAAATGCGTGTTGTAACAAAATCAAACCGTCCTCAACGGGTTAAGAGAATTGATACATATTACTCTATTAGCATAGTATATCAGTGTTAGTGTCTGTGGGTCTGTAATACTTCTTCCTGAGGTACAGCTCTATTATTTCATTTCTACTTCTTTTCCTTCTCTTTTTATACCTGACACATTACCCTGAGAAATTGAACAAAGCAGAAAATATATATAAAGTATTAAAAATGTTGATAATCTTTCGTGTGGGCAGTACATTGACAGAGCAGGCCAGCCCAATACCGTAAAAGTAGATATTTTCGCGCGACTAATTTTTTCGCGCCTGGCCGAGTAAGAAGAGTTTTACCTGTTTTTAATTCCGCGGAATCAAGACATCACACACAGGAACATAATTTTTATTGCTAGCAGAAATTTTCGCGTGCTTTTATTTTCGCGATAGTTTCTTGTCGTGCAAAATGCGCGAAAATTTCAGCACCGCGAAAATTTCCACTTTTACAGTAGCTATTCACAAATGTCTGCTTTTCTTCTGTTTCGTTTTTGTTTTTTGTTTGTTTGTGTGTTTGTGTCATTTTCTTTCCCACTGTAGGAATTCCTTCTGTCACCCTTAGACATTGGTATACCTAACCAGAGGCTTCGCTACTTCTTGTTAGCTAAACAGCGCCCTCTGCCGTTCAACCCCGAGCAAGGACTTGAACTTCTCCCTCATCGCATCAATCCAACTTCTGCACCCAGCTCTGTGAACCCTTATGACCTGGCAGCTAAAGTTAGCAGCTTGGAACTTGACAGTCCCTCTATGGCGTCCTCAAAGAGTCAGAGCAATGCAGAGGAAAGTGTCACTGTGACGAATGTCTCTCCAACTTGTGCAACAGACTGTAATGCTGCATCAGCCTCAAAAAGAATAGAGCCCATATGTCAGATGACTGCAAAGGACCAAACATCAAAATCGCATGAACAGAAACTGGAGTGTGATGTAGAATCGTTGGAGGAACAAAATCGAGATGTTCATGATAGTGAAAGTGCCATGAGAACTGGGAATGCCGAGGGTGGCGAGGCGAGGAGAAAAATTGTGAGCTATCTTCAGTCCAACCTGACTGAAGACTCGGTAGCTCAGTATCTCATTCCTGACAGAATCTTACTCAAGTTTGGAAAGGTCATGGACATCGTCACGCCAGAAGACACCAAGACGTGCTGCTTCACCAAAGCGTGAGTACGGAGCAAAATTATTCTTGTCATCTTTGGGAAAGTAAAGCTAGTTCTCCATGTTTTACTGATCTCTTCCTGTTTTCTACTACATGTACACTGTACATTTGCCAGGTCCCTGTTGCATGAATATTAAGACCAAAGATATTAAAGTCAGAAAATCAAACAAATCAAATCAAATCAAATCAAATCAAATCTAATAAAAAAGCTCCTTGTTTGTGATCTTTCCATTAACACTCTTGACCATGGAGCAATCTCTTAAATTCCATTTTAACTTCTTTGTCTTCTTTTTTCATATCGCTTATCATAAACTTTCATTCAGTGTGTGTTATCAGTACACTTTTATAATTTGGTAGTGATCTGATTGTAAAGTTCTCAACGGATGTCTTAGTTAACCCATTTTGTGCCCAGGCATTTAGCTTAATTTGTCACTTTTTTTCCCTTTTTAATCAGCATGTCATAATCTCTCAGAGATGGACATACTGTAGCTGTTCAAAATCCCTCAATGATGGATATAGCTGTAAAAAAAAAAAAGGTAATCTGTATTCACTTACAGTTAAGTGGTGTAGTTTCCAGACATCTGTGCCAATTGATAGAGAAAGCAGAGTAAGAGATAACCATGTACGCAAGTGACATATATTTCTTATTTTCTTTTGCGAGCCAGGGAGGTAGATAGACTAATAATAAACAAAACGTTTTTGCAAAACATTTTATGCACAATTCCCTCAACTATAGTATTATTACAGTAAGGCAGCAAAATTTGAGGTTACCATTGCCTTGATTACTGTTAAACATGATATATATTGAAAATTTTGCAAATTGGAGCCGACGTCCTTTCTCGCGGCATGAAAATTTCGCTAATTGCCACTGGCTTCCAATGCCTAAGAACTTTCGCATGCATTGTGATTTTGCGAATTTTGGCACTTGCGAAATTCATGAAATTAAAATGCATATGTGAATATTCCTCATTTTACAGTACCCAATGCATGCACATCACTGTTAACACTTTCATGCACCCAGCATTGCCAGGCATCCATGTTATACGTGGACTCTGAGAACTCTGTGGTCCAATTGATGTTTGAGATTTAAAGATACAGTACATGTTTGCGTCATCTGTCATGTTCCTTCGTCTACTTTCACAGCTATGCCCACTACGTTGAAGGAACAGGGTCGGTATTACGGACTGACTTTTCCACGGAGGTCAGTAGCTGTATCAATCTTGTGTTTTCTACCCCCTGTGCCTTTATCGCACAAAATATTGTAATTGATAATGGTACTAGACCAGCGACTTTTCAAAAATATTCTGAAGCTTCTCATGACGATAAATTCATGAGCTTTGTACTATTCCTTGTTTCTACCTCTTTCTCTTCAAGATTGCAACATGATCGTACAATTATATGTGCTTAATCAATGTAATACTTAATGCTGTTTAATGATTTTTTTTTTTTCAAAGCATACACAGTGCACTGCCGTTATGAGGAACATGGTTATAAGGAAATTTTGTGGTAATGATATAAGATTTCAGGTCCCAAAATTGCTCTCTCTACAAATATTACATGTATATTCTTTTATTTGTTCAGCAATAACATTTTGATATAACAAAAGAAAACTTCCAGTCCTGAGGACTTCCTTTTATCAGGAGAGGCTTGAATCTGTTTTTTGTTTGTTTGTTTGTTTGTTTGTTTTTTTGAAAATAACAGTGACACTAGTTCAATCAAATGAATAGTGGGATATATATGCACTGTGTGATCTGCCTTAATCAAGAGAACAGTTTTGTTGTAGAGAAGTATCTTCAAATTGCTGTGGAGTAATTATGAATGCCCAATCTATGCACCTATGAAAAAAAGGTGAATGCTACCTGTGAAAACAATAAGGAGAATCATGGTCGTTCCCACTCTTTACTCTGGTAATATGAACAATGCAGATGTCGGAGGCATTCAGCGAGGAGGATCTTCCGGAGGAGGAGAGGATGACGAGACTGAGGTCATTGAACCTGAGATACTTCACCCCCAGAGAGATGGCAAACCTCCACCATTTCCCCCAAGACTTTGGTGAGTCATTCATAGAAAAATGGAAGTTAATCTTCTCTCCTGTTTCATCATTAGCCCCCCAACCCCCCCCCCTTTCCTTTGCTCCTGCAACAGTTGCTCACCGTTCTTATTTTCTCCAAGGACTTTGGGCTATGGTTAAGGTTTTGAAAGGTTTTTAAGTTTAGTTTAATGATGTTGTGAGGATTATTATTATCATTAGGGTTAGGGTTATATTTGTGGGTAGAATTTATGTTTGGCTTTAATAAGCGTGCAAATATCTAATGGAAGCAACTGTTGCAGGAGCAAATGTGATGGAACCGCTAATGATTCACATTGATCACGCAAGATGAATGTTTGACATTAACAAAAGGCATTGTGAAGATGCAGGAAACCAACAAATGGAGGAATATTTTTCATTCTTGCTTCTTATGTCTTAAAGGTGCATAGTCCCGGTATTGTAGAGGGCGCTGTTGAACGATAGTGCCGATCCCTGTTAGCATTGATACGAAGATTGCCGAAGTTGAGCTGTCATCAAGAGTAAAGCGCGTAGTTGCGTGTTGCTGGGTAACGTTGCCTTCGTTATCTTCTCTGCGCATCACGCAGTCTGTAGTAATGCTAGGGTGTGTGCGTGTGTGCTTCATAGTATGACATCACAAAAGAAGTATGCTAAAGCTGTCATCCCTCTCAGCCGAATCATGAGCCGAACTGTGATCGGAACACTGACTACAGTGGATTGGACTTCTTCGGACTCAAGGAAATGGGTCACAGCATAAGCGCTAAAGAGGAGTCGATAGCGTCCTAGGTCTCTATAGGAAACTTGCGCCGTGCGCCCGCGTACACATTTGACTAAACCACCGGGACCATGTGCCTTTAAGATGCAATATGAAGGGAAGTTCACAGGTTTATGTCCAAGCTTCTGACCCAGTCCAGGTCAGCATCATTTAGTGTTGGAGATTGCAACCATCATGTGGAGCACCCTATTCTTTACTAATGCAGTCGACTCGATACAGTACAGTTTTTTACAAATTTATTTTCACTTTCCCCACCCAATGGATGGTAAAGTGAGCTAAAGGTGTGCATAACATATTTCTCCCTCGGTAGGTAGGTGATGAGAGTGTGTGCAAGAAATCTGGTAGCGACTGGAAGCGTGGGAAAACTTTACCTCCAGCTTTTTTGAAATGCCAAATGGATTGAAAATAATTTGGTAGTTTATCCTTTGATTGAATAAATTACTCTGTTACTCTACATTAACTTTATTTAACTCTTGTTCGTTTATTGTGTATTCATTTGCATTAGTTTGTATTTGTTTTTTTATTGATAAATTCATTTTAAATGTAGATTTTATATACATGCATTTATTTGTACATAATTACAATATGCATATGTATTGATTTATTGTATATTTTTGTTTTATTCATTATTTACTTATTTATTTGTTTATGTGGGAAGTGGAAGAGTCTTACTTTGTCGTAGAATGAATGACCTCACTGTTAAGAATGACTCCACATAATGACCGGATACATTTGATTAATTTTCAGCCATGAATAAAAAACAAACAAACAAACAAACAAAAAACAAAACAAAGACAGCCTCTTCAAGATAGTACACTTTAATCTTTATGTGGTTAGTGAATAATTGTTTCATTTTTAAGATTATTTTATTGTTGATCTACCAATTTTTTTTTTTGGTTTTGTTTTGTTTCCATTAGTAAACTTTAAATTCATTTGTCGTCTGACTTGTAAAACTGTTGTATAAACAGATTGTTTATCAATTTTGCAATGTTGGTGGAAACTGCATTTATGTTTGAAGCTTTGTGTGGAAAATATCGATAGTCAAAAGTAAGGACCAGGAATAAATTTCTAAATCCCCACACTTTGCCATGTCCCCCGTGCCTCACACACAGGATTTCCAGAGACTACCACCAAGAAGCAGCTCTACCGCCTGATTGGAAACAGCTTGAACGTGACACTGGTCGCCAAGCTCATCAAGTACCTGGTCACATGATCATAGTCACATGATCGTCCATTTCCTGGCTTTTTGGACTGGATGAAATAACTTCAGTTGGAGGTAATATCTCACCCGCGGATGTGAAGAAGAAGAAAACAGGAAGGAAAGACTTCAGAAAGAAAGGAAAGGATCATGAAAAAAAAAATAAATGGAAGACCATAAAAAAGGAATAGAGAAGAAGAAATAAAGAATTAGAAGATAAAGAAGAAAAAACAAAGAAAGCAGAAGAATAATAGGAATTACAGCAAAGGAGAAAAGAAAATGAAAAAAGAGGTAATTAAGTAAAAGGAAGTCTGAAAGAGAGAGAGAAAGTATTTAAATGATGTTCTTAAACTCACATGAGAGGTGCAGGAAAAAGAAAAGTGAAAAGAAACAAGAAGAAGAAGAAGAAGAAGGAGAAGAAAGTAGGCAAGCAGCAGAAGTTGGAGAATTAGAACAAAGAAATGAAGTGAACAAGAAACAGAAAGAGTTGGAGGAAGATATTACTCTGAAAATATTCCAAAAGAAACCGAGTATGGAGTATTTTCAAATGTCTGTGAGGGGAAAGCAGACATTAGCTAGAAAGGATAATAGTGATGTGGAGATAATAATTGACCCGCTACAACAAAAGGATCCATAAGTAGGGGGAAGTCAACATTTTGAAAATGGCTTGACTTTATTTCCATACTATTCCGCTTTAATTTCATACACAACGTGACTCATAAAAGTACTCAGGTGCGGAGATATCGATGATTTTATGAGAGCTTGTTGAGTGGTCTAGGAAATCAACATTTCGAGAAAACCACCTTCAGAGTTTTCGTTCCAACAGAATCGTGATCAAGTGAAGGAAAGATAGTTTTCACCTCTTGACAATAGAGGGGTATGCTCCTAGCAACCTCTGTGATGTTCATTCAAGCTGAGCGCCAGCAGTGTACCCACGACCAATCAGTAACCAGGCTACCACGCACTGACCCATGAGATTACTCCCTCGTTGCTAGGAGCAGAGTCTATTCTGTGGCGCTAAATCCAAATCTTCGAAGGCGTTTCTGTTCCTCTGATCGGAAAATCGTGGCCCAGAAAAAAGCTAATTTATTGCTTTACCTTGGATCATTTAGCTTCAAAATTTCGGTAGATGATAGACGAAACATTAGATTACAAAATATTTCAAAAACAGAAATTTGATTGTTTTGACCGATTTTGATGATCTGACTTCCAACTCGGCTCAGCCGTTGGCAACTTTCAGATCCCTTTGTCGTGTCAGGGCACATATTGGGGAAAAGAAAACTGACATTCCCTTTAGCATGTTAATAGGCTAGTTACAAAGTATTGTCACATACATATTGTGGTGGATTTACTTTGTAAAGAATTCTGATACAATAAACTCTCAATTGAACAAAGATATTTATTTCACAAAGTTTCCTTATTTGAAATGTATTATTAATTAATTCATTTATTTTCATATATTTACTCATTTATTTATTCATTCATTTATCTGTTCATTAATTTTTTTAACCATAAATATAACAAGTTTGAATGTACTGAAACAAGATGATTACTATATGCGGAAGGAGTTTCTTCATTGAAAGTTCACCATCTTATTGAATAGTCACATGTTCTACCCTGTTTTTCAAAGTACCAAACAAAAATAAATACAATGTACCATTGCTTTCATTTGTGACAAGTGAGTCTTATTGACAATTCTGGGCTTTGTCCTCTTATTCGAAGTACCAGGAGGTTTTTTTGTTTTCTTTTAAAATGCAAAGACTTTTTTTAATACCCTGAAATGATTTAAAATAACTTTGTGATGTTAAGTTTAGATTAATTAATTATTTGGCCATTTATCATGTATGTGTCGGTTTGGTGAAAGACTTGCCAAAGATCTGGCCCTTGTTTTATCGAACAAGAGTTATAGTTGATTTTCACGACTTTTAATCAATTGTTCGTTTTGGTAAAACAGGGCCCTGAGTTTAGTTTAATATGCATTGTATCAGGATAGCTGATATTCTTCAAATTATATCTGTATAAGTTATGTGATATTTGGCAGTGTAAGACCTATATGCACACACGTACAATGTATGTAGACGTAGTGTGTCTGATGGTTGTGTTTATGTACGTGCCTCTGTGTACTTGTCTGTCTGTAAAGTTTGTGCGTGATAGAAAAGTTCATACATGTACATGTAGTTGCACTTGCACACAGATTATTGTTTGCATGATACACTTTGAAAAATGGTGTAAAAATGTGATACAACAAATTCCTGATAGAATCACCAAATTTCTTATTCCACAAAAACCTTTTTTTTTTTTTTTTTTTTTTTTTTTTTTTACACTGAGTTTCTCTGAGACACAAAATATATGAAGATATACAATATCAAATGAAATTGTATTGCATACAGTGCACTCCTATTATAACAAACATGGTTTTAGCAAAATTCCGGTTAAAACAAAGTAAAAATTCAGGCCGCAAAATTATCCGCTCTTTGTTCTTTACTGTTTATTTGTTCGGTTATAACGAAATTTCAATATAAAGAGAGTAAATTGCTGGTCCCGAGGACTTCGTTATAATGGGAGTCCACTGCATATATTTCCATGTCTATATGTATCTATCTATTATCTGTTTCAATCTACTTCGATCTATTCTACAAAGCTTTTTATCAATTCTGTATGGACTCGGGATAAAGATCATTAATTTTGCTTTGTTGACGAAGCTGAACATGGAAAATAAATCCGATATTATTGGTGTCATTGTTTTATATGAAAATAACTAACACTACTACTGCGACTACATGTACGAACATTTCATTAAGCACATTGAACTTTGGGATCTCCAAACAGGGTTGGACTTTCCGCGCAGGCTCTGTGATTTTGAATAAGAAGATGAACTAAACTGCAACTCCCTCTGTAACTGGTCACGCCACATTCTGTAGCAGGATACTTCCAGGCAGGATTCATCTTGTGTTTGGCATTGGCCCTGACAACCTAAAAATGGCGGAAAGGCTGAACTTTGAAAGAAAGATATTCAGAGGGGTGAAGGTTCAGGTGCGAGTTTTCTTCACTTTGTCTCCCTCTACATATTAAATTTGTTAAGATCACAACTGCTGATCTTAATTCATGGTATTTATTCACTAACGTTTCTTCAAAATATTGAAACAGGAAACTCGAAAATGACGATAAAACTATATTCTGACTCTGAAAAGAACTGAAAATATCCAAAAGTAATCAAAACTGTATCACATTGACAATAATAATAATCACCACTTCTTTAACGTCACGTTGACAACTGGATATCTTAAAAGACTGATAAAATATATACTCCTGATTCTCGTTACCCGTCGTAATTATAACCACGATTACGGATTCTTGCATAACCCGCACCATATTCAATACATGTACCAATACCTGGCATGGTCACTGCCGTGGCAAACCCCTCTAAAAATCTAAAGGCTATCATAGAGCATTAACTTTGTTAGACTGCAAGTGGTCAGCCACGACAAGGTTTCCGCTTTGATAATGCTACTGGAGTAATAAAGAAGAAAAAGAAAAAAAAAACACCAACCGGCTAAGATCCCACTTAGACGAAGAAAAAAAAACCAAAGAAAACACTTTATGACAAAAAAAGTAACAAAATGGGACAAAATTAAGAAAAAACAACGTTAAAAAATGGTGACGGAAAAGAAAAGATAAACTGCACAGTCACGAAGTGCTTGAAAGTAGGTTTATGTCATACACCAAAGTGCGTGAAGGTTTTCTTGCAAAGTTTTACGATATACAATACAAAGCAGACACCGAGCGGTCAGACATGTATACTTTATCACCCTACTTACAGTCTTTGGGAATACGATCACCTAGTACTACGCGAAGAGATAACTATATAACCAAGGAAAAAATGACAGAAAGACAACAACGAAACAGCCAATACACACCCGGGAGGAAAGTTGCTTCCCCTGGTTTTTTTTTTTTTTTTTTTTTTCAAACAATCGAGTGTCTTCATTACAGTTACTATTCCGAACAGGGCTTAGCTGACAGCCCCATACAGGGGGAGGGGAGGGGGGGGGGGGGGGGTATAGGGAAGGAAGGTGACATGCTGTCACTTGGTTACTAGACCTATGATTATTATCATTTCTTTTTATCGTAAATTCAATACACGTGCAACTTCTGAGTGATGAAACCGTGATAATAATAATAATAATAATGATGATATAAAATGATAAGGTCTTATCTATCCAGGATAGCCTCTTTAGTGTTGCCACTGCTCTACCAGAGAGCCCTGCCTTTATTATTACCCGAGCGTTGCCAGGTACCCATACATCTGGGTGGAAAGGGTACTCTCTAAAAAAAAAAAAAAATCGAGTGAAAATATTCACTCTTAAAAGAGTGAATACAAAAAAGAGTGAATTTAGAGTGAAGTTGGAGTGAATTTTGAGTGAAAATGTTCATTTTCACTCATTTTGGAGTGACCTCAAGGATCACTCGAAGATTTTGGAGTGATCCCTGAGGTCACTCTAAAAGGAGTGAAAATGAACATTTTCACTCAAAATTCACTCCAATTTCACTCTAAATTCACTCTTTTTTGTATTCACTCTTTTAAGAGTGAATGTTTTCACTCGATTTTTTTCAGAGAGTAAAGGTGGGTAAAAACATCTTTTCCCAGGACGTAGCGCTGGGCGGGAATCGAACTCTGGTCCTCCGATTGGGAGTCAGGAGTTGTAATACTCTATGCTACAGCGTAAATCTAGCGAAATTTGAAAATGACTGCATTTACAGAAGTGGACGTAGAATAAAAAGTGTTGTACCAAATTTAATGATTTTGGCATCATTGTCTTCTGCGGAAGATGCTCTTTCTAATGATGTCAAAAAATATATCATTTTAGAACGCAAGGTGCCGAAAATCCACCGTTCCGCTTTTTTTTTTTTTTTGCCACCCGGTGTGTATATAGATATATATATATAATTTATATATATATATATATATATATATATATATATATATATATATATATATATGTAAGCGTGCTTCCAAAAGGCGCTAAATCCATTGAACAATGATGGACTTAGCGCCTTTTGGAAGCAAGCTCTTCAATTATATGCAGTGCGTATCAAAAAAGTAATCGAACTTTGGAGGGCTACTTTTTCATATGTATTTTCAGCTATGGAGAACATAGTGTGGGTTGGGAGGAAATAAAAGGGGAGCTCTTGTGTTTCCATTGGTACCTAATTATATTGACAAATGTCATGCATGACTGAGCACATGAACTTTAAAACAACAATGGCAAATTGTACTTTTTTCCAAGTTTGCGAGTCATATTGTGAAGGAACGATAGTTCCCATGTCTCACTGCATGGATGAGATCTGTCAATGAAAGTGGCCAAATAGGCCAGCCTGTACGACTGCAGGTTTGTGTTTAGGGTTTGTGTATAGGGTTTCTCCTAACATGTTATGGTCCATACCCTTTCTCATGGCCACCTGTCTGATAACTTGGTCACTCCCACAGAGGCCAACCCATACAGTTCATTTTTTTCTCTGTTCATATTCAACACATAACTCGCAGCGACGGACCATGTCTTGAATATGAAGAGAGAAAAATGGATAATGGTTTACCCTTTATGGGAAGAACCAAGTTATCCACAACGTGGCCATGTTGAAAGTTATGAACCATAACAAGGCCAGGTTAGAAGAACTAAACAGGGAGAACACGAGAGAGCAACGTCCGCGTCAAGTCTGATTTTTTTTTTTTTTTTTTTTTTTTTGTCACCGCCATAATAAGTTAGTAGAAACGTCCCGTCCTGGGGAAAACGAGTACGGTATTCGGCCAAAATAGCGTTCGGTCCCAAAGCAGATCGGGCAGGAGTGAGCCATCTAGCCAGCCAGCCAATCAGGGATCTTGTCCCCACGCCTCCGTCCTAACGGGAAAGCGAAACTGCTTAGATATGGGGACAGGAGTCCGGGTACGGGGACTGTCACAGATGATTGCTTCCGCGTATTCTCGTGGGTCTTCCCGTCGTGTAGCGAAAACTCTCTATCAACAGAGAGAGAGAGAGAGAGAGAGAGAGAGATGCGTAAATATGTGCATGCGACCCTCCACCACAAAATGAACAAAAATTAAATTTTAGGTTAGATTTAGTTTTAGTCAGATTCTGAAAGTGTACGCTTTAACTTTGAATGATGTATAACTTAATTTTGAATGAACTCCCCTAACTAGTCTATATATTGGAGGTACACACTCTGGAAAAATATACTGAGAAAAGAGGCTTTAAATTTATGTAGGGTCTCATCAAACTGTTTAATAATGCTTCAAGCCGTGTTGTGTGCACTAAATGGGACAAGAAAAAAAAAAGATGTAAAACTCCCCAGTAACAACAATGAATAGATTATCAGATTACGGCTGATATTGACCATGTTTTATACACTAACTCTTATTCTATCCATTACTATAATACCAACTTTCAAAGCAGTAACATTATCTTTTCAAAAATTTTCAGAGTTGGAAGTGAAGAGTGTGTAAAAGTTTTTTTTTCTTATTGTAAGAAATAACAAAGGGAATATAAGACATGTTATACACTATCACACTTTTCTGCAAAAGAAGTGTTCGAGAAAAAAACTGATAAGACACAATCTCCATTTCGTGTTATGATCTCAAATTTTAAAATAATGTAGAAGTATTGCCCTTTGAAAAAACTAACACAAATCCACGGTTGATAAGGTTGAACCGTTTCACCTATTTTTAGTCCTCATGTAAAATCAGGGCGTGCGATTTTTGGTTGGTTTTGCGATGTACAGTCAATACAATTATAAATATTATCGTATATAAATGCAATTTATGTACATACATAATACATTATTGTGAGAAAATCCAAAATAAGTTTCGCAAATAGGCCTACCTCTTTTTCACATGAATGTGGTTCCTTGAGCTCATTAAACATTAATAGTGACTGTTTCCTGTAAGTTTTCTGAAATGTTTCTACGTGGTGATGATGGCATGATAACTTCACATAATCTTTTGACAATGTATCATTAATGTATGACATTACTGTCACGTTGACAATCGCTGTATTGTTATCACGTAAGGTTTTTTTTTTTCACATTGTGATTATCAATACATGATATTATACACGATTGGAGTCTCGGGCAGTTAACGGCTTTGAGAGTTTGCGGACAGGGTTAACTACAAGAGGAAACTATGATGAATCCGTGTGACATCAGCCTGTTGCTCGTAACTATAGACAAATAGTAATAAATAAGTGATAAATAAAATAGATAACATAGATTATGAAGCACGAATGTTATTAAAAAGAAATACAGAAGACACAAAATCGCACGCACGCACACACAAACAAGCACACAAACACAAACAATTTACTACATGCAAAATAGACAAGCTCCAGAAAAAGAGAAATAGAATACACAGTGATCGCCAGTTTGCTCATTCTTTTTTTTTTAAATTAACAGACAAATGGTTTATTAGTGCAAATCTTATGCATCATTTTCTGGCAACTCGCACAGATGGCAAAATGTGAATACATGTTCTTTTATAATATAGCTAATTATTATTTCAATTCCATCAACTACTGCGATAGACAATCTGTTCGGTTTGTTTATAAAGATTGTATGATTACATGTGTAATGGCGGTGATAAAAGTTTATATAAGTTTGTACATACTGTGTTTTGATGACATTGTGTTCGTACTTCTGTTCTTGAACGTAAGTTTCAAATTTGTGTCTTTCTTTCGTCTTTTTTTTCGCATGAAAGTATGCACAGTATAATATTATACCTGAAGACAATTCCCATGCTTTGTGATTACGATTTCAGTAGGTAAGGAACTATAGTGCACTCCCGTTATAATGAACACGGTTATAACGAAATTCCGGTTACAACGAAGTCAAAAATTTAGGCCGCAACATTATCCGTTCTATGTACTTTTTTTTTGTTCCGTTATAACGAAATTTCGATAAAACGAAAGGAAAATGCCGGTCCCGAGGACTTCGCTATAACGGGAGTCCATTGTACCAATCACTTTCATGACACCGAAGTAACCGTTACATAGAGAGAAAGCATGTGGGTTGAAGTGCCGTATTTTACACACAGATGGTGGAGAATTTTTGAAAGTGATATCTTCAACAGCATGCTGCTATCGACTTTGATACACAAAGCGAATAAACAATTCCATTACTTTCGAATTCCACTGTAAAACCATACATCTGAAATTGTCGGGACCATGAATGCATTCTTAACATGAAACACGTATTTTAAATAACCTTCCAGAAATCTAAACAAAAATCTTTTAATCTTACTTCATTTATTCTTTTTTTAATCTGAGGAGACAGCAAATGACAGCCGGATAGCCAATATTTAGTTTCACTGGATTCAACTGGTCTACGCTGGGGGTCCAGCTGGTAGTGAGGCGGGACCAGTAACTTGTCTGGTATACAGTGTTATAATCCTTTCCCATTGAAGGAATGAATGAATGAATGAATGAATGAATGAATGAAGCGGGATCTTTTTCGTGCACGACTTGTACTCTCTCACATATAGTTACGCTACTTATATTCTATGTTTTTTCTTGTAAATCTATGTGTCCTATCCTATAGGACTGGAGTGTTCTCCTCCTACTGGAGAGGACTTTGTATTCTGTTGTATAGCACACACAACATTGGTCAGTTAGACTCGGGAATCGAACGCGAGTCCTTCCCATTTGCAGGAAGCGGGTCCATCGACTTTGCCAAATCACCGCCCTTTTTCTTCAGTGATATGAAAATTGAGTGTATGAAATCACCGTATAGAGTTATCATAAGAGATAGTTTTTCACCACAGCTATACCTACAAAATACTTTTATTAGACCTGCATGGGAAGTATGGTAGCCTATTCGCTGCTTATTAATTTTACCAAATTTCTTATTGCTCAAAAAAAAACAAACACACACACACGAAAAAAAAAATGATAGGACGAATTGGAATCATACAACTTCATCACTGTAACAGGGTCAAATGAAACACGAGAAAAATCGGCCAAGCTCCTTGTCTCGCAACCTCGATGCAGAGTAGCATTGTATGCTAATCTATCTTTCGTACTTATACTCCTCCCCTGAGATCTTGATATGGGTACGGCAAGTCTAATTCGTATCTTACTGCAACACCCCCGGACGTGGGACCGGTGCCCATTAGGCCCAGACGTTGGATGTCAAAGGGAAATGGGTCTTTGAGTTCGATTTTCGGAAACGGGTCCCCGACCACGCCCATTTGATAAAAATTGTTCGCGAAGTCTAACCAATAGAAATGAAGCCCGTCGCATCTCATCTGCAGCTCGGTAAATATACCAATCTTTTCCCAGGTTAGGTATTGGCGAGTGAAGTCAATCTTCTTCGGATTACCGCGGCAGATGCCTATGATAAACAAAGAGTTACGTCACATGACCATGTCCAAAAGTGTGCTATTCGCATCATTACGAATTCTACATAAAGAATTACTAAATAGAGAATTACTAATTCGTTACTAATTCTACGTTAAAAAATTACTAAATAAAGAATTACTAATTCGTTACTAATTCTACGTAAAGAATTACTAAATAAAGAATTACTAAGTCGTTACTAATTTACATAAAGAATTACTAAATAAAGAATTACTAATTCGTTACTAATTCTACATAAAGAATTATCTATCTCATACAGAGCCTTTGTTTCATCGCTAAAAATATTGGTGGAGGTGAAGATTGGGCTTTAAACTTCAGTTTGCAAGATACTAAGACACCGAAATTATAAGATTAATTTGAAAAAAAATTAAAAATAGAGGTCCTATCTCGCCGAGATCGCATCCGGATAATAGAGAGATCCGGATAAAGGGAGGCCGGATAATAGAAGCCGGACTGTAATAATTTATAATTTCTGAACAACTTTCTTTATAAATAAACACTCACCATGCAGGTGATGCTATTTCTATGAATCAGAAAGGACAACAAACATTTCCCACATGATTGTAAGTGATCAGAGTTTTAAACATAAATATGATAATCATTAAGTAAATTTGGGTGGATACGCGTTATTCACGTTATTCCTATTACCGATCCGGAGAGCCTTGTTGACCGTGCCGCCTCTGCTCATCAATATCAAGACGGTCCTGAAGCGGGATGGCACGTAAACACTGAAAACAAAACTCGTTCGGCTAGGTGGTAGTTTGATCAACGGAAGGTTCTCTCCGGGTGGAAGGTGAGCGAAGTCAACGACGCTAACTGGCCAGCATGTGAACAGGCAAAGAAACATAACGTTACAAGTTCAAAGCGTTTGTGAGAAACATCTACCAAAATTCATTTTTCTATCATAATTATATACCTTTGACCAATTAAAAGCGAGGTTTCATCAAATGAGGTTTACATTATTTATATATAAATTCATCTATTCTGTTTGTTTATTATTTATTGACATGAAGAAAAATAGGAAAGACAAAAGGATACAGAAAGACAATGCACTTTATCACGAACGGCGAAGGTCACGTGGTTCAGATTCAAATATTAAGAGGACATGACTGTTACATTGCTCGCTACATCGCTTGATTTTGATCAGGATTGACAGTGACATACGGGCAAAGGTATGTGATTTTGCATGCTTGAACTTAAATGCATAAAAGTTATCACAATAAGATGATAACTTATCTCGATTTAATCCTTTTCACTATCAGGTGAATTTATGTTCGTCTTCCTTTCTCCTCACTTCTCGTGAGTGTGAGCCATTCCTTTTTTTTTTTTTTACCAAATCTATATTTCCTAACATCCCCTCCCCCCCCCCAAAAAAAAAAGAGAAAACGTTTTCCACCATCTCAAAATTAAGGAATGGGATTACATAAAGTCCGGGAATGGGTAATATAAGCTTATTATCATCTTGGTGTACATTTCATCTCTGATGGCCATTTTTTAATTTTTTTTTAAATTTATTTTTTTTTATTTTTAGCATGAACAGTATCAGGATGATTTTTCTACTGAATTATCATTTCAAATGACCACCGGCTATTTGCACTAGCTTGAAAAAAAAATATTAATATTACTCATCGCCTAGTTCATGTTTCTTTTTATTTTACACATGCACACACATAAAAGACATGTTCATGTTGATAATTCGTACAGACATATACGGCGTGTACAATTATTAGTATAAGAATATCCAGTGAAATGGCCTTGTGTAATCGTATGAGCGTATTCCCACAAGTTCTTTGTTGTTCAACAAAACCATGTGTGCCTAATCATTTTGAAGCGCATTACTTATACCAGTTTCACTCAAATGGCAGAAAACGATAAGGGAGTCAATTACCATGTAAATATATATCTAAATCAATCCACAGTTCACCTGCGTAATAAAGATCCTTACATTGACAGTAGCGTCCAGTGTAGTGTGATCTACAGAAACAAGAGTAAGCGTAGTCCTGTCCGTAGCGAGTACCTCCATTCAGACATAAGTCATCCTCTGTATAATAAGAGAGCAGTAATGTGTACAATCTGATTAATGAACACGGTGTATTCCAAAGAGAAAAAAAAAATGAGAGTGGTGACGCAAACAATTATGGTCCCACGTCGAAATTCCAATAGGATATTGGATCATGAAGACCAAAAAGGCCTATTGAGTTCAATAGGGAATGTGGTATATTGGTCCAATAGGATACCAACAATAGGATACCAATTTGCTATCAGCCAATCAGACCAAGGATTTCATTAGCTTTTAACAGTTGTCAGTGTAAATCCTTGCGTCTGATTGGCTGATAGCAAATTCGTCGGTGAAAACCTCCGACGAACTCGTTGATGAAACGCCCCCCAGGGTCCAAGAGAATACCAATAGACAGTTTCTTATTTGGTACAACAAAATACTTCCTTTTTTTTTTTTTTATTCAAATTTATGAAGTTCTTCCGTCGTGATGTTTCATTGCAACTGATTGACAAATTGCCCTACATCGACGTAAATAAGCACTGAATTGATCAGTGTTTTAGTAGTAGCCATGATAAAAAAATCATGGGCGTACATACTCGAGCAGGATTCGAACCCACGACCTCCTGATCACCGGACAGGCGTCATCTCCACTAGACCACCGAGCTTTCGCCCGACAGCAAGTGTTGGTTCTAATCCTTATAGCATGCAGCGGGTACTGCTTTTTTTTTTTTTATTCAAATTTATGAAGTTCTTCCGTCGTGATGTTTCATTGCAACTGATTGACAAATTGCCCTACATCGACGTAAATAAGCACTGAATTGATCAGTGTTTTAGTAGTAGCCATGATAAAAAAATCATGGGCGTACATACTCGAGCAGGATTCGAACCCACGACCTCCTGATCACCGGACAGGCGTCATCTCCACTAGACCACCGAGCTTTCGCCCGACAGCAAGTGTTGGTTCCTAATCCTTATAGCATGCAGCGGGTACTGCTTTTTTTTTTTTTTTATTCAAATTTATGAAGTTCTTCCGTCGTGATGTTTCATTGCAACTGATTGACAAATTGCCCTACATCGACGTAAATAAGCACTGAATTGATCAGTGTTTTAGTAGTAGCCATGATAAAAAAATCATGGGCGTACATACTCGAGCAGGATTCGAACCCACGACCTCCTGATCACCGGACAGGCGTCATCTCCACTAGACCACCGAGCTTTCGCCCGACAGCAAGTGTTGGTTCTAATCCTTATAGCATGCAGCGGGTACTGCTAGTTGCAATGAAACATCACGACGGAAGAACTTCATAAATTTGAATAAAAAAAAAAAAAAAAGCAGTACCCGCTGCATGCTATAAGGATTAGAACCAACACTTGCTGTCGGGCGAAAGCTCGGTGGTCTAGTGGAGATGACGCCTGTCCGGTGATCAGGAGGTCGTGGGTTCGAATCCTGCTCGAGTATGTACGCCCATGATTTTTTATCATGGCTACTACTAAAACACTGATCAATTCAGTGCTTATTTACGTCGATGTAGGGCAATTTGTCAATCAGTTGCAATGAAACATCACGACGGAAGAACTTCATAAATTTGAATAAAAAAAAAAAAAAAAAGCAGTACCCGCTGCATGCTATAAGGATTAGAACCAACACTTGCTGTCGGGCGAAAGCTCGGTGGTCTAGTGGAGATGACGCCTGTCCGGTGATCAGGAGGTCGTGGGTTCGAATCCTGCTCGAGTATGTACGCCCATGATTTTTTTTATCATGGCTACTACTAAAACACTGATCAATTCAGTGCTTATTTACGTCGATGTAGGGCAATTTGTCAATCAGTTGCAAAATACTTCCTGTTGGTTGGATAGTAATCAATTGAAATGCATGTTGAAGACTATTTGGGCCAATATATGTATATATATATATATATATATATATATATATATATAATATTTTTTTTTTACTTCATACATACATTGACATTACCTAAACATTATCCTTAACGTAGACTTCTACGTTTCACATGATAGCCGCAGCCTTGTCCTATATACTGAGCTATATCGAATATCTAGTTCTTTAGCTGCATGAAGAGCTTTTAGGAGTGGTTACTCCACTTGTAATTTCATCATATATTTATTATCCAAATATGAAAACAGTACTTGATAACAGAAATCAAAATTACTTACAACATATAACGTGTAATTTCTATACAGTTAAAGTTTGATTTTAGTACAAATATGAATAGGATATTATTTTTCTCTAATTTCACTGGTATTCACTGTATTATTCAAATTTTAGACCAATATAAAAATCAATAGAAACCAAGAGAACCAACAGAACTAGTAAAAAGCAAAATAAAAGAAGCCGATAGGATCAACAGGTACATAATGTTTAATGGTTTCTTTTGGACTTGTTCGGATCTGATGGATGTTATTAGTTCTAATGGTATTCTAAGGGCTTCTGTTGCCTTTTTTTTTCTGTTGGTTCCAACAATACCAAAAAAAGAAGAAGAATAGTTTACCAACAGAAACCAATAGACACCATTAGAAACCAACAGAAATACTTAGTTGTTGTTGTTGTTGTTGTATACATATATATGCATATATATATATATATATATATATATATATATACATTATGTATATATA
This sequence comes from Diadema antillarum, assembly GCF_040938485.1. Taxonomy (NCBI): domain Eukaryota; kingdom Metazoa; phylum Echinodermata; class Echinoidea; order Diadematoida; family Diadematidae; genus Diadema; species Diadema antillarum. Next base: position 1,411,073 of record NW_027271320.1, read on the forward strand.
TATATATATATATATATATATATATATATACATCGGTCCTATGGAATTTTCGACCTGGGGTGGAAAAGAGGCCAAAATTATTGTCCTTATCCCTTGGTTGCAGGAATAGTGTTACCTGGTCTTAAAAAAATGTATCATAATTTGGTTGATTTTTCTATTCTTCAAATAGACGCTATAAATGTAAGAATGGTTACCCGAGGCTTGCCAAGAGAGTAGCCGTAAAAAAAGAAAGAGCAAAAATACTGCAAAAACATAGGCCTGCATGTTTGTTTTGTATATATCATGATTGATGACCAAAATAATGCTTATTGAATTCATCGGTACTTCTTAACCTCGATGTTTACAAGTATAATAATAATAATAATAATGATAAAAAGTCATGACAATCCTTTCTAAAAAAATGGTGTTTGTTGATGATATAGCATTCCTGTTTTCCAAACCTACTGCAGGGAACTCATCATATAAAACTCGTATACAGTTTTGATTTTCCTTTCCATTCCATTCAATTCAATTCAGTTCAATTCAATTCTATTCAATTCAATTCAATTCAATTCAATTCAATTCAATTCAATTCAATAGATTTTAACGAACCTGCCATTTTGCACACCAACGTCTGGAATTTTAGATGAGCGTTGGACTTTGGGCCCGGCAGACGAGAAGGTGGGAACGTGTCTGCGCTGAATTGTACCTCTCGTTGTAAGTGATCAAGCCACATTCTGTAGCAGGATATTTTAGGGCAAGATCGGTCTTGGGATCCATGTTGAACCTCGAAGCCTAAAAAGACCAAACATGTCGACAGTTAATCCTTGAAGACAAGCCATTATAATGCCATAAATAAAAGAGAACAACGGACAACGAACAACTGAGAAAGGAAAATTATACAGGGGCAAATCTAAATTGGTTTTATAATGATACAGCTCACCATTAGGTCAATCTGCGTTACGATGACTCCGGAACATTTTTGTGATTTTTTTCGCTAGAGCCAACTAGAACATAACGATTGCTTTCCAGATTCTTCTTATATCTGCAAAGGCAATCACAATTAGCCCTGTTTTCATTTGAAATGTTTATGATCTTAATCAAACTTTTTGAGCCCGTCCTGTGAGCTTATGATCCCTCATGTTATTAAGATTTAATGTAAACATAATAAGTCTTTTGATTGAAAACGTAACATACATAAATCATCCTCCGTAAAAGTAACACCGACGAGATGTTCTCTGCTGCTTATTGCTCAGGGGATTAGCTTGATTTGAAATTTAAAAACGATTTTATTAGGTAGTTAACACGGAGATTTTAACAATACTTGCAAAGCAAACTAATCACAAAACAGATTTTGGAAAATGCGTTCACTTTGTTCTTGGTAGCATACGAACATTTCTAATTTGTAATCATTTATTTCGGTAAGTCTGGGGTAAGATAAGACAATTCAAACAATAAAGTGTATGTAAAAATTCAGATGAACTTACCTACAGCAAGACAAGTCGCTACGATGAACACCAACGCTTGGCAAATTTTAGTTTCCATTTTCGTGTGTGTGTGTGTGTGTGTGTGTGTGTGTGTTTCTCGTTTTACCAATGAAGACGTATTTTAGATATAAGATTCGCGAATGTGCAATCGTCGAAATGCAGTGTATAATACCGTCTTTCTTTCAGTGTGGGGTATCACCGTGTGAAAAGACGAATAAAGTGAACGATTGAAATCAAACCGTTCAAAATAAGAGATATCATATCAAAACAGACATTTCATTTAATTGTTTATTTGGTTGATTGTTGTTTCACGTGTGATCTATTTCAGTGAACCTCTTCCTTTCATCGATAGGATTCACAGTTAACTATGCACGAGGAGCAATAAAGTAACATTTGGAGATTACCAAGACAACAAAAGGAGAAGAAACCGTTCATTGATTTGTTCGACGGCATATGCATTGACGTTGCTCTCAGCCGAATAATGATGATGTCCTTCAAAAAAGTGAATTTGGAAAGTAAGGGGTGATACAGATCTACTCGAAAAAGAAGTACGTATGTTTTGGTCATCTACAACGAAAAATCCGATCTGTATGGCAAAAACCATGCACTACAAAGATATCATCCCTGTTCTACTAATACCACGCACAGACCTGGCTATTTTAACGGCCATTTAGCTATTCAAACTATCATTATTGCAAACACACAAAACAAACAAAACCAAACAAAACAAAGACATAACAAAAAGCGTATAGTTCTTACTGACCTTATAGTAATAATAAAACCTTTCGTAAGTAGCAGTTAACACGTTAAGTCCTAGTTTCAGATCAATGCCATCATAGATATTTTTGGAAATTTCACAAGCTTTTCACCGAAAAAACAGTAACGGTATGACCATAACTTCGACTTGAAGACGATAAAAACGACTGGAAGCAAGGTTAGTGAATCGACTTTGGAGAGTCAGAGTGGAAAAATGTAGGTTTATTTTGATGATAGCATTTTTTTTTTTTGTTCAAAGTTCACCGTACAGAAAGATGCACACCCGGCGGGGTCAGGGATATGCATTTTATCGTGCCCTACAATTGGCTTTTAAATGATCCCTCAAAAACAATGAATATAGACACCATGCATATATCCAATCATAAAAAGCAACTACGTCAACTGTGACAACGTCACGCCCTGTAGTGAAGGGGGAAAAAGGAAAGTATGATCTGTATCTCTCGAAATTTTTTGGTGCAGATTGCATAGTTTAAACTTTTTTTAAAAAAAAATTCTACCACCTGTCATAACTGATTAATAATTATTAAACATGAAATGTATGCTTTGTATTGTTTTACAATTTGGTTGGATGTAAATTGACTCTAACTATCATTGAATTGAACTGAAATGGAATGGCAACAGAACATATAGGATGCAGAATTTTTTGAATCTAATTCCATGCACTTTTTTTCTACTTATTTTCTACAGTCAGCCAATGTAAAGAACGGAGAATTGGTGATATGGAATAAGACTTAAAGTTAAGAACCGAGCGGCACGAAACCCTTCTATATAAATTTAGTTCCACTTTAAATATCTAGAATCAAAGTAATGAAGTCAAATATTATACATACTTTACGAAAATGTGTAGATTTCGAATGTCTATTTGGATTTCTGACAATGAACATTGTTTATGGCTGTGACTTTTTCGCGAGGTTAAGTCTACGTATTCAAGATACCCGCTCATTTCCATGCAGTGCATTCATTGACGTCTGTTCGTTAGAGCCGCTGCTGGCCACATTACTGCGTAGTCATCTACCAAATCAATACTCTATTGATTTGCTAAATTAATGTTACACTGTCTCATTATGTTCAGTGTCGTACACAGGTCCATCGATATGGGGTATGATTTGTGGCCAAAAATGACGATCACATCAGTATGTGTTCATTTCATTAATATTTACTTGATTTCTATAATTTCACTTGTCAATACACTCATCTTGAATGTATGCTCACAATAAACAATCAACATGCAACATCAATCAATCGGTCAACATGTAGTAAACGAAAGACATAACATACAGTTTACATTAAATTGTACATAAACTGACACGTAACTACACAAAAGAAAAAGAAATACCCGCTCTACCTGCCCCCTCCGCCCTTACCCGTCCCACTCCCCTCCCATGCAGTTATATGGCCACAGCTCACATTCCAATCCTATATTTTAATGTATTATATCTAATCATACAAATTCTATATTAATTCATATCCTCTTTATTCACAAATCATAGGAACTATAGCCCTAAAAAAAGTATCGGGGAAAAATGATAGGCGTTAACAGTATAGCCACACAGAGAAGAAAAGAAAAGAAAAGAGAAGTTTGAACCCTTATATTCCTAAACTAATCTATGTACTCCGTATATGAATAAACTTCACTCACTTATCTATTCAACATATCAATTAATTATTATTCGTTCAATACAGTCCTTCGGAATATTGAAAAAGCAAACGCGAAAATGATGTAAGCAGGATAATGAATCCTGAGAAGAAGTAGAAATGGGAATATCTGCAAAGTAATTCAAAACTGCATGACAATGGCAGTAATAACAACCCCCGCTTCTTTTATTTTGCGCTAACAACTAGATATCTTAAAGACTTCAGAAGTTTTGCTAAGATATATCTTAAAATATAAATCTTTATGTTGTCTGTCTCTGCAAGGTTCCTTTTTGTTAATGGTATACTTATTACAGCTTCGAAATACATAAGGAAAAAAAGGAAGAAAAACAATTTGCAAAATGAAATCATGTAACAAAATGAAGATAGAAGCAAAGTTAATAATATCTCCTTTTCTCTCTTTCATAATTATATACCGACGAAATGGCACAGTTTGCACAGTTTATACGCAGTGGTTAAAAGTAGGTTTATGTCGTACCTCAAAGTGCGTGAAGGCTTTTTTGGTGAAGTTTTACGATACAATATAAAATAAACACCGAGTGCTTAGGCATGTATACTTTATTAACAGCGATACGTACGTTGTTGTTTATTCCAACAAAGAAAAAATGCGTAGCCGCCATCCCCATGTGTGTGTGTGTGTGGGGGGGGGGGGGCGTGACACTCTAGATATCACGTTTGACTAGGCCTATACACTATCTGTTTTATCTTTAAATTCAGAAATACGTGCAACTTCTGAGTGGTCGAAACGTTGTGATACTATTCAAAGGACCTGTTCTTGGTCAAAAATTAATATTCCCATTTCCCTAATTGAAATCTAGGTTTCCTCTCGTAATTGCCATTTTCTTTTCCTCTTCAATACTTTCTACTATTATTTCCTGAATTATACTTATAGATGGTAAAACGCCTCTACTTCTTTACTGTAAAATATAAAAAAAATATTTAGCATAATAATAAAAAAATTATAAACAACACCACTTAATCCGGCAGTTGAACAAAAATTTCTACCCAAGGCATATCTCGTGTTTGCACAAGATTGTAATGTGAAATCATTTCTCTCAATGTATATATACATATATATATATATATATATATATGATATATATATATATGTATTGTGACCCGCTACAACAAAATGATCCTAAAGTCGCTGACGGCTGAGCCGAGGAAATCGAGTTTGAAGTCACATCATCAAAATTGGTCAAAACAACCGGATTTCTGTTTTTGGCATAATTTTGTAGTCTAATGTTTTGTCTATCATCTGCTGAAATTTCGAAGCTAAATGATCAAAGAAAGGCAAGATATCAGTGTTTTTCTGGGCCATGATTTTCCGACTTTCAACGTAACAGAAGCGTGTCCGAAGATTTGGATTTAGCGCCGCAGCTAGACTCCGCCCCTAGCAACGAGGGAGTGATCTAATTGGTCAGTGCGTGGCATTCTGATTACTGATTGGTCATGCGTAGGCCGCTGACAGCTATTAAAGCTTGAATGAACATCGCGGAGGTCGCTAGGAGCATGCCTATTGTCAAGTGGTGGAAACGGTCTCGCCTCCCCTTGATCATGATAGCGTTGGAAGGAAAACTTTGAATAACCGGAGGGCCAAACCCCAAAAAGTCGCTTACTTAACGAGTGAGTTGCACTCTCTCTACAAACTAAGTAGACCATGCTTATTTTCAAGTTTTTATTGTAACAAACAACATTCCACTGGTCTACCTCAAAAAATTTGTTGCGAAAGCCTCCAAATCCAAGATGGCGTCCACGATGGCCGCCATATTTACTGAATTTGTTATTTGAAAGATAGAATTTGATTGAAACATCAAATTTCAACAAATTTGATGTCATATGAAAGAGAATAAAATTTTCTACAAGTTGATACCATTTTTGTGGGTTATTGTGATAACTGAATTGAGATTTTAAGGAAAAAACACTCATTTTTTGATATTTTTCTGAAAAAAGGAAAATCATGAAAACGCTTGATTCATCATAAATCAAAGAAAGACTGAAGGATTATCTTGAAACATCTCAAGAATTCTGTTTGACATATAATTAATACTTGGAGAAAATTAGGGGTCAGTACCGTTTTTGGTTCAGGAGTTATAATGTCTCAAAATTGAAAACTCACTATGTAAAAATGGCCACTTTAGTTGTGACAAGACTTTGTTGGTCGTAAAAAAAACCTGCGCGCGCCAAGACTACTACACGCACCACTGGCACTGGCGCTTGTAGCAGTGCCAGTGGTGCGTGTAGTAGTCTTGGCAAACGCAGACTTTTTCTTTGACAAACAAGGGTTTGTGCCTGCAATCTAACTTTTCATACCAAGTGGTAGCTCAGGTGACGCTGTTTGCTATTATTTCAATGTAGATTGTTCTGAAGCAGATGAGATGAAGCAAAAATGTCTTTCAAATAGAGGTAGAAGCTTGAAATAACCTTGCTATAGAAAGTTTAAAACAAAATTTGGATCAATCACTCAAAAAATTCAAGATTGCAGGCCATCAAAGCTGACATAGTGTATTGCGCCAAAGTAAATGTATCATTTCGATTTTTATACAATTTTGTCTGTTTTGGTGTCTATTTATATGGCTTTTATATATTCTGAACATTTTAATGCTATTTCAAACCATCTTAGGTTTTTATGGAGACATTTTTCAGAATGCACCATGAATATTTCTCTAAAAAGTTACAAAAAATTAAATTAAAAATGTTTATGAAAACCATGCAGAAATTAAAATCTTTCCCATATAATCAATATTTGGAGGTCAGTATTGTATTTGGTTCAGGAGTTATAATGTCTCAAACTTGAAATCCCATTTTACATAATATGTATTTGCACGCATCTGTTCCCAAAGACGTCACAGAGGGTCAAATCCAAGATCGTGCTTACTTTTCGAGTTCCACTCTCTCTATAAACCATACATTATATTAAGCATACTAAGCAATGTTCCGTAAGTACACCTCAGTAGATTTGTTGCAAAAACCTCCAAAGTACAGATGCGGTCCAATAGGGCCGCCATTTTTATCGAATTTAACATTTCAAACATAAGATTTGATTGCAACAAATTTGATGTCATATGGAGGAGGGCAAAACTTCCCAAAAGTTGATACCACTTTAGCTGTGTATTGTGATAAATTGGGGGGGGGGGGGGGGTGTTTGCTTCTCTCTTTTTTTTTGGGGGGGGGGAATCCATGTTTTTATATTCTTTTGAAGAAAGGAAGAAATGTAAAAATGCATGATTTAGTATTTATCAAAGAAGAACTGAAGAATTATTTTGAAACCTGCGATTGAGATTGAAATTTACTGAGATTGAGACATAATTCATATTTCTGGAATTACAGGCAATATCATACACTGTTGACAAGTTAACATCTAAAACTTGAAAAAATTATATTCATGCATTATAAATTTTGCATACAATGCGTTTACATGGTCACATATAATACTGTAATGGTCTAGTGACATGCAGGTAAACTTTTCATGCCAAGTGGTAGGTGACGCTGGTCGCTATTACTGTAGCATTGCATTATAGTAGATTGTTCTGAGGCAGATAAGATTGAACAGAAAGTATTTTCCAAAAAGAGATAGGAGCTTGGAATTTGGCACAAATTTTTCCAATGTGTAATAATTAGCGATAAAAACAGTATCCACACAAAATTCAAGATGGCGGTAATTAATCGAGGTTGTCTTTCAAGGCATTATTTACCATTAGTGCACGTAAAACGAAAAGCCAGCTTTAATTTACTCCTCAAACTAGTTCTAAACTGTAAGTTAGGGATAGAACAACTAATGTACGAACTTAAATCAGTATAATTATTTAATGCTAAATATTGTTAGATGTACTAAATAGATCTGATAAGAATGTTTTTTATATATAATTCAAATTCAAATTCAAATTCAAATACTAAATTGTTAACAGTTATCATGGTTATGGTTTCTTGAAAAGAAATGGTGATATCTCCGTATGTTTTAGGCTTTATTATGATTTTTTTACATGGTAGAATGTTTTGTAATACAACTAACCTGCACATACAAATCGAATGTGATATCTCTCCCAATGGCAAACAATACCTTAAGTGTGTTGCGTCAAAGTTAGATCTCAACTTATAACTTATAATTTGATATATATCTTTAATCTTCTTATCTTTCTGTCTATTACATGTTTCTATACATCCGAACGATATTGTACTAGTGTAAACCATATTGAGGGTCTTTTTTTTTTGGGGGGGGGGGGGGGGGGGGGGTGGAGCTCATTCCAGTGTTTGGGTAAGGCCCAATCTTTGATAAAAAAAGAAATGCTTCTGTATCAAAGATACTATATGCTTTTTTACTTGTATGTTACTCTGTTGTTGTAGAAACGTGAATGATGATGGTATATGTGTAATAATGTCTGATCCGTAGATGTCCTTGAAAGCCCTTCTGATCCGAACCCCCTCCCCCCCCCCCCCCCCAAAAAAAAAAAAAAAAAATCCAAAAATCCGACATGGCGGCAATTTCTCAACTTTGCTCTTAAATGTGTTGTGCGAAATTACTTTTCAGTATATTGTTCGAATAAAATTTTCCAAATTGATTACTCGTGCTGTATATTCACATTTACAAATAAGCATGCTGAAACTGTATTTACTGTTATCAGATTTTTCTTACATTGTTTTTGGGCTGATTTCATGTGGGTTATAGTGTCACAATTGATCTGAACTTATGCCATTGGTAGATGCTTTCCCATATTAGATATCAGGATCACTCGAGAGTGAAAATGTTCATTTTCATTTATTTTAGAGTGACCTCGGGGATCACTCGAAGAGTGACGAGTGATCCCTATTCAAAGGCAGGGCTCGACACTAACGTTGGTCCGGTGGCCCGGGGCCACCAAAAACGCACGTCGGGCCACCAAAATGCCAGAAATGAAGAATTTGGTGGCCTGATCGGGCCACCAAAAAAGGTAAGATATTTGCCTTTGGGCCACCAAAAATAAAAGTTAGTGTGGAGCCCTGCCTAAGGTCACTCTAAAATGAGTGAAAATGAACATTTTCACTCAAAAGTCACTCCAATTTCACTCTAAATTCACCGTTTTCTGTTATTCACCCCTCACATCAAAAGTAAAAACTTCCACTCGATTTGTTTTTTCTTTTTTCGGAGAGTAGAATATCACTGGTTTTAAAAATGTGTCCATAAAAGCTAAGACAGTTTAAGATATCACAACAGACAAAATTGTATCAAAATCGAAATAATACATTTAATTTGGCGCAATACGCTATGTCAACTTTGATGGCTGTCGTCTTGATTTTTTTTTTTGAGCGGTTGATCTAAATTGTGTCTTAAACTATCTATAACAAGATTAGTGCCAAGTTTCAAGCTATTACTTCTATTTGAAATTTTGTTTGCTTCATCTCATCTGCTTCAGAACAATCTACTTTGAAATAATAGCGATCAGTATCACCTGAGCTACCACTTGATATGAAAAGTTAGTTTGCAGGCACGAACCCTCGTTTGTCAAAGAAAAAGTCTGCATTTGCCAAGACTACTACACGCACTACTGGCGCTGCTACAAGTGCCAGTGCCAGTGGTGCGTGTAGTAGTCTTGGCGCGCGCAGACTTTTTTATGACCAACAAGGTCTTTTTTTTTTTTTTTTTTACCCCAACAGGGTATTTATTGCCTCCATAATTCAACATTTTATATCACATTATACAAAAAATGGAAAAGAAAATACAATGAGCTTCAAAAGGGGTTCCTGAGATCAAAGGAAACCACAAACTATTTACACAATATACTTCATTTGCTTTGGTAAATTATAATATGTTTTCTTACTATTCAGATCTTCCTCTATTCTTTTACAAATTTCTCTTCCAAACAAATGTTGCAAATTAGTTTCACGACATTCTTTTCCGGTTTTATTTCTTAACAGTATATTTATAAATACACCAAAAAGCAATTGTCAAAAACAAATCTAATTCAGTCTCTTTATGAGCTTTTAACAGATGCATTCCTGTTATCTTAAAATCAACTTTATATATAATTTTAATTATAACTGTTAGATACGAAAAGAAAAACTTATTCAATTTACACTCAATAAACGCATGTAGATTATCTTCATCTACACCGCAATGCTCACATATTCCATCTCTTTTAATTTGCCATCTGTACAAATTCTTTTTTACTGGTAGTAGATTATACAAAATCTTAAAATTAAATTCTTTCAATTTGTTTTTTTTTTACAATAACACAAGTTTCTTTTGAATATATTCATCCAATCAAATGATGAGTCGAATATCTTTTCCCAGTATATACAACATCTGTTACTATCGGGACATTGTGTACACAATCGTTTGTAAAACTGTTTGGTTGAAACATCTTGAATGCTTCTTTTCTGCTCTCTTCTTCCTATTCTTATTTTAGGAATTTCCAATAACCTATTATGAAACTTTATACTTGATTCCGCGTAATTACTTATCCATGCTTTTGGGATAGCCTGGCGTAATGAAATATAATCAAAATTTAATGTTTGCTTACTTTTCTGTCGTTTAAGTTGATACAAAATTTCTGGAATGGATATAAACTTACCATTCTTAAAAAAGTCTTTAAAAAATACAATTCCACTTTGATACCAACCATCATAAAATAAGGTCTTTTTATGAAAGGTTACATTTTTATTATGCCACAAAATTTCATATTGTACTCCGTGTACCATGGGTTGAAATTTTAAGCAAATATCATTCTTTATCATTAACCAAGCTTCTAATATTTCAATATAAAACAATGGGAGTTGATCTTTACTTATTCTCTTCATATTCAAACAATCCAAATTAGAATTTAGCAACAATTCTAATCCACCGAAAGAGTTATACCAATAAAAACACATTTTACCCCATGTTTCTTTCGTTGCACCTATAGTGCGACCAAGCCATCTCAATCGAAAACTGAGTTTTTGCTTATAAAGATCGATCATATTAACGCCTCCTTTTTCAAACTCTTTGATCATAATAGTTCGTTTCACTTTTTCAGTTTTTGCTTGCCAAATAAAAATGTATAACAGATTATTCAATCGTTTCAATATTTTCTCAGGAATTGTGTCAACCATAAGTATATGAACTATTTGACTTAAAGCTAAGGTTTTGACAATGATCAATCTACCAAAAAGAGTAAGTTTTCTTTTTCTCCAATTATCCAAAAGTCTTTGCAATTTTGTAAGTTTGTTTTCCCAATTCAATGTTCGTGCTTTATTCATATCAGGTGAAACATAAAACCCTAAGTATTTTGTGGGTGTGTCTGTCCACACTAAATCAAGATCATTGAGTGACCATTTTGACTTGGCAGCTCCCAGCCACATAACAGATGTTTTACTCTTATTCAGTTTTGGTCCCGCTACATTTCCAAATAATTCCAACTCTTCACTTACTTTTTCTAATGATTGTTTATCTGAAACAAAAAATAAAGTGTCGTCTGCATATTGTAGTAATTTTACTTCAAAATTTTCCTCCATTTGTAAAACAGAAATACCATTTATACACTTGTTATTTCTTATTCGGGTCGACATAAATTCTGCCGCAAGCACAAAGAGTAAAGCTGAAAGTGGACATCCTTGTCTAATGCCTCTTTGTATTGAGAAAGACTCAGATATCCTGCCATTTACTAACACTGAGCTGCGAATATCTGTATACAGTATTTTTATCCATGTCTGAAAAATATTACCAAAATTAAACTTGTTTAAACACAATAACACAAAATCAAGATCAATTACATCAAAAGCTTTTGAAAAATCTGCCATCATTATTGCACCATCTATTCCCTTTCTTTTCATATATTCAATAACATCGATTGTCATTCGTATATTAAAAGCGGATAATCGATTTTTTATATAACCAGTTTGATCTTCATTTACAATTTGACAAATCACTGATTATAAACGTGTGGCTAAAACTGCGGCAATTATCTTGTAGTCGCAGTTCAACAGTGTAATTGGTCTCCAATTTTCTAAATATCGCTGATCTCCTTTTTTATAGATCAATGTTATGAGTCCATTTTTTTGAGTTTCGGACATTTCTTTCTTTTTGAAACATTCATTAAGAAAATTTAACAATACAAATTGAATTTCATCCCAAAAAGTTTGATAGAATTCTATAGGTATACCGTCAGAACCGGGTGATTTGTTTTTATTCATTGAAAAAACCGCACGTTTGCATTCAGCAATTGTAAGCAGACGTTCGCATTTATTCTTTCCCTCTTCACTCAATGAAGGAATTTGAACTGAGTTTATATACTGATTTTGCTTATTTTCATCAGCATTAGATTTCTTATATAACAGTGAATAAAATTTCACTACTTCTTGTAGTATCTCTGTTTGTTCAGTTACACATCTGTCTTTTTCTACTGAAAACAACTGGTTCATCTCTTTTCTTTCTGATTTATATTTTTCTAAGCCTAGAAAATACTTCGTGCACTTTTCCCCTTTTTCCAGCCACCTAACTCTTGCTCTAACAGCTGCGCCTCTACATTCTCTTTCATTAACCTGTTCAAGTTCTTTCTTAACATATATATACTCTTTCAGTATCTTGACGTCACTGTCTACATCAATCATTCTCTGAAGTTCACTGAATCTTTGTTCTAAGCACAATTTTGCTTCTTTCTTTCTTAAAGCTCTATCTTTGCAGAACTTTTGCGTGAACTCACATACTTTAATCTTTATGAGTTCCCATACCTGTGTAAAGGAAAAACATGCAATACCTGCAATGCTTCTGATGAGCGATTTAACTTTTTGTTGATATATTTCATCCTTTAATATTTCTGTGTTCATTTTCCAACACCCTGGACCTTTAAAAATATTTGAAATCTTTAACTTAAGAGAAATAGCATTATGATCAGCTTTATAACATGGTCTTATATCATTTGACAAAACTTTTGCCTGTGCATTTTTACTGACTAACCAGTAGTCAAGTCTTGATGCTACATTTAATGACAAATTTCTCCAAGTAAATTGTCTGATATCGGTATGAGTATTTCTCCACACGTCAATCAGTTTTCTTTCTTTACAAAGTTGGCGCAAACTTTGTGGTGTCTTATAATATGAGCTTTGACTACCACGCACATCTTTCTTTATATCGAGAACGCAATTCATATCCCCACCTACAATAAGATGGACTTCATTTTCTGAAGTATAATAACTCAACCATTTATCAATTTTCATAAAGAAACTTTCTCTTTTCATCTTTTTAGCGGGTGCATAAACATTTACTAAGATGACATCATAACCTTCTATCTTAGCATCTAAAAGTAGAGTTCTTCCATCATTTTGTGAATCTATCTTATTTATTTCTATGTCAAATCTATTATCTATAAATATCGCCACACCACAAGAGTGATTGGTTCCATGTGAGAAGAAGCATTTACCTCTCCATTCACTTTGGATAATTGTCTCCATATCTTTTGTCCAGTATGTTTCTTGCAAAAACATTATGTTAACTTTTTGCTGTTTACACCATTTATATATCTGAGTTCGTTTAAGTTTGTTCCTTAATCCTCTCACATTCAGACTAAGCAAATGACGTAAAGAAGAAGACATTTAGGAAGTGGATGCTTTCATCTTTTTTTCGCGGTTTTCTTCTTGGGTTTCTGCTTTCTTTTAGATGTCTGGTTCACTTTACCACGCACTTTTCCTGTTTCTGGAGACTCTGCCGAGAGATCAGACTGGTGCTGAGTGATGTTATCTTCCTCGCACTCTGAATATTCACCTGATTCGGACTCGTCTTCTTCAGAACAGGCACTGTTCCAGCTGAGTGTTGGTCGCTCAGTGCGCTGGTGTCAGCTGGCTTTCCATTAGGCGTGTCTTCATCAGCCCGAAGTTCAAACTAGCGGGACATTTTGCGGTCTTAGAAAATAGCCCGATACAGCGAATGTGCGTCTTCATCAGCTCGAACAGCCTGCTTCGGGAAATTAGTCCGAAAATTGACGCACGCGCATTTTGCAATATTACTCTGCCTGGCTCGCGGTTCGAAAGTGGATTTCCCCGCTCAAAATCTCCTATATCACCGTATGTACGATTCTACAACCAGGGAGGTGAGCAGTACAGCAAATTCTCTCCAAAGGGATATTAATAACGCTACTCTTTCTTCTGTCCAGTGAGGCATCTTATATGAAATTAACGAATTGCAAGAATCTGCAAGAATCTTCAGCCAAGGTAGAGTGAACCAGAAGAAGAAGTTTACAAAAAAAAAAAAAAAAAAAACAGCTAGCATGCACGGCACTGAGTTTTAATAGGGAGGTGAGAGAAATCACCTCCCTGGTTTTAAAGATGACAACAACAGTAGGCCTATAGTACACACATGTGATCCTTGAATACACCGTGCGTGTAATGTGCTATACACAATCACTTAACCTAGCTGCTTGTACATGCGCTTTCCATTGCCAGCTGGCTAACCAGAAGCGTGGAGGGATCGAGAAAATTTCGGGCTGATGGAGACGCACCCAAGATAGCGCGCAATTTCACGAATTAGCGCTCTAGTTGACGAACTAGACCAAGATTTTGGGGGAAATTTTCCCGATCAAATAGCGCGCTATCTGCGTCTTCACTACACAGATAGCGCGCTATTTTGACATCGGACTAGTTTGGTAACCGCAAGATAGCGCGCTATTTTGAAACTTCGGGCTGATGAAGACACGCCTAGTGTGTTCGCGAATAGCGTCGCTGTGTTGCCTATAGCTTGCTCGATGAATTGCGTAATTTTTGATTGCTGCTGACTGGACGGTTTTGGGGGTGCGGTCTGATCAGCTGTCTCTGACTTCTGTTCAGCGGGACGAAGCGCAGCGGTGGATTCCAGCTGTTGGGGGTTCGCTGCATCCGAAGATCGCATGTTGCTGCTGTCCTCGTGATCTCTCCGTGGACCAGCATGGTGTCGGTATGAAGACGTAGAAGATGCTGTTCTGCTGCTGCTCCGTGTTCTCCGGGGGAGGCTGTTGCTTCTTCGATGGGTCAGTTTCTCGGCAGGAGGGAAGTCTGTCTCATACCGGTCCCGTGATAGAGCATTATCTGCTTGGCGGTTTTCGTGGCGACCTCTTTGGTCTTCTGTGCGAGACCATCGAGAGGGCTGTTTCTTTCCTGATTGTTGATTGGCTGGAGAGGTGGGTGTGTCATGGGTTGGGCAGTCAGCTTCGACGTGACCGGTTTGTTTACAAATCCGACACACGATCTCATTCATACACGCTGATCGCAGGTGTCCAGACTTCAGGCAGCTCGAACATATTATCTTGTTCGCTTTGTTTGGGTCTGGCTGTCCAACATGGAAGATCCTTCCCTTGAAAAGCCCAAAGGTGATTGTTCGTGGGAGTGGTGACGCCATGGGTTCCACATACACCACACGATCTCCAGTCAAACACTCTGTCAGTTTCCCATCCACTCTGAGTTTCTGATAGTGCATTTTTCCCGTTATTTTGCATTTTCTCCTCTCTAGCTCATCGGTTATCACGTTCTCATGAACTGACAACGGTATGTCTTTTACGACAAGACGCAGTGTGTCCTCTCTGCCACCAGGAAGAAAAGGATTCGAATCATACACACACACATTGACACTACGAATGTTCAGGTCATTTGTGATGAGTTTGATACGAGCATCTTTATCCGTAATGTACAGGCGCCAAAGTCCCCCAATTCTCTGAATTCCTTTGATTTCACTTGAGGGTACAACGTGAAGGAGACATTTGAACAGTTCATCTGCGTACACATTTTTCCCATTAAAGTCTGGAATATCCTTGCTCTTGAGAAAAACTGGCTTACCTCTGTTCGGCTCTTGACTATCGCCAGCCATTGCTGAATACGACACACTTGTCGCCATTTTGAGGCATTCTCAAGGCAGAGACTTATTGAAGAAATCGTCCAGCATCCACTGTTCTTAGTCTAGATAGCACAATTTTCCTGGCTCACTTACTTCAAAAGGTGTTTCAAAATCAAGAAATTATATATATATCATTCACTTTCACTCACAAACACTAAAATCAGGGAGATTTTCTGGCTCCGTCAAAGTAGTCGTGACCGCTCAGATGAAGCGAAAATAGCGCCCTCCACCAACAAGGTCTTGGTCACAACTAAAGTGGCCATTCTTACGCAGTGAGTTTTCAAGTTTGAGACATTATAACTCCTGAACCAAAAATGGTACTGACCCCTAATTTTCTCCAAATATTAATTATATGTCAAACAAAATTCTTGAGATGTTTCAAGATAATCCTTTAGTCTTTCTCTGATTTATGCTGAATCAAGCATTTTCATGATTTTCTTTTTTTCAGAAAAATATCAAAAAATGAGTGTTTTTTCCTTAAAATCTCAATCCAGTTATCACAATAACCCACAAAAATGGTATCAACTTGTAGAAAATTTTATTCTCTTTCATATGACATCACATTTGTTGAAATTTGATGTTTCTATCAAATTCTATCATTTAAATAACAAATTCAGTAAATATGGCGGCCATCTTGGACGCCATCTTGGATTTGGAGGCTTTCGCAACAAATTTTTTGAGGTAGACCAGTGGAATGTTGTTTTTTACAATAAAAACTTGAAAATAAGCATGGTCTACTTAGTTTGTAGAGAGAGTGCAACTCGACCTCTGTTTTCAGCTTTTGGCCCCCCGGTTAAAGGCGTTTTTCTCGAAATTCTAATTTCCTCAACCACTTGACATGCGCTAATAAAATCACCGATATCTCCGCAACCGAATACTTTTATGAGTTGTGCTATATATGAAATTAAAGTAGAAAAGTAAGGGAATAATGTCATGCCATTTTCAGAAAATTCTCCTCCCCCGACTTTCGGATCCTTTTGTTGTAGCGGGTAACATATATATATATATATATATATACTTTACTATCTGACATTGCAGAAATAATAAATGTTCATGAGTTTCTATTTCTTCAGTACTAAATGAACACCAACTTTCTGCTGCATATGTTATGTTGCTCTTTAGTGTAAATCACTCCATGTAATAATTCAGATTGAAACTGTCTGTGTGTACTAAGAAAAGTTGCGTATTTTCGTCTAACAAATATTTTTTTTCTTTACTCAAAAATTATTATCATCATATTCTATTCAACTCTAATTCAAACGTCACCACATAATTATGCTGAAATTTCGTGATAATCCTCTCATTCTCACAATTATGTTGGTATGTATCATAAATATTAATATCCTATTCACAAATCAATAGATCTAAAAAAGAAACATAAGGAACAATCAATGAAGGCATTCAAATAATGATGAATAACTAGATCGTAATAATTCTGCATTTGCGTGTTCTTCGTGACATGAACTAACAGTTTATTTTGTTTATGGCGGTGGAACGAGCGGAGGATTTCTTACTCCTTGAAAGATTTTTCAATAAAAACAGTAAGTGAGAAAAAAAAAACACATTGAGTGATATGGTAACCGAAAAGTTCAGTATTAGTACAATGTTTTTTTTTTTCTTTTTTTTTTTAAGGCGCAAGCTCTGACACGCCTTCAATGACAAAAACACTAGTCATTTGTGCGATGGTTTCAAGATTTCAAGAAAAGTAATGATACAAATCGTAATTGTAATTATAACAATGAATATTCATGTAAACTCCCATCCCCGCCGTTTACGTCTCGTGATTAACATTTAAATACATTAGAGGTAGAAGAAAATCATTTTTAGGGATCACAAACATGGCAATACAGATGAGGTGACGAAGACAACGCTTATGTCACACTCACATAATGATAATAATGATAATAATAATAATAATAATAATAAAAATAATAATAATGGTAATGACGGCAATTATAAAACTGGTACGAAGATTGATTATCATTAAATTGCAAATTAAATATACCACGAATAAGAAATAATATTACCCCGAAACTGGGGGAATGTGATTTATGATTATCTATATAGACGCCCCTCTTTATTAATGTTTTACACAGATGAAATTCTACGGAATAAAAACAAAGTATAAAAAAATTAACATTGTTTTGTATTTAATCCTTATTTCACCTCTGTTTCCTATGAAAACGTGTTAAGAGATGAGATGGTAAACTATTTGTAATATCCGTTATCTGTAATATCTGCAGCCTGAACCGAAAGCTCCCTTGGAAAAAAAAAAAAAAAAAAAAAAAAAAAAACCTTCGTTGCCGGGGGCGGATCCAGGGACTCTGTAAAGGGAGAGGGAGGCCAATTTGTCGTGAAGGTGGAACTTCTGAGTTTAAAAAAAAAAAAAAAAAAAAAATCATGATTTCATGCATGCTTTTCTTCTAAAAAAAAGGGGGGGGGGGCGAGGACCCACTCACTTTTTACCTTTATATTATTTTCTTTTATAAAAAAAAAACAACAACATAAAAATAAAATGCGGCGTGTGTCCCCTCCCCCTCCCTCCGGTTCCTCCACTGTATGCGCTAGAGACTCTGGGCAGTGTGTAATGCTTCAATTTTCTCTCAAGGCGGAAAGTGTACACTGTCGATTCGTTGAACCCGATTAGGGACCCTTCTCAGACATAAAATACATTGAACGCCCGATGCAACATATACGGAGAAACAGACGTATATTAATATACTCGATAGATGCTCGATATATTGCCTAATAGGCCTTTTCTCTATTGATACAATAAGATCATGGTGATGCTATCGCTGTTTCAATATGACATTGTTGTTGCTGGTGCTGCCGTTGTTATTGTAGTAGTAGTAGTAGTTGTTGTTGTTGCCGTTTTAAAGCAAAACCAGATACACGCAAATCCATTAGTTTGGGCACGGCAAGTCTATAAAGACTCGTGTGGCGGGATTACCGTTAAGGGAAATCATGCCAAGTACCCCCAGACGCTGGATGGCAAAGGGAAATTGGTCTTTGAGTTGAATTCTTCGAGACGGATCCCCGACTATGCCCATTTGGTAAAAGTTGTTCGCAAAATCCAGCCAATAGAATTGCGAGCCATCACACCGTATCGGTATCTCAGTGAACACGCCGATCTCTTCCGTGTTCCAGGAACTTCCCTGCTTGTTCATGATTTCCTCACGTTCGAAACGAACATGATCATACGTCACGTGGCAGAAACCTGTGGTAAACATAGAGTTCCTCACGTTAAAGCTAGATTTACCAATATGAGGGAACACAGGCGTTTTACAATGACATATGGAATCCATATACGTCTATTCTTTTTTGACTCATTTGCCCTTCATGTTTATTTTTATGTCTTGTACTGGGCAATAAACTGATGATCATCATCTACAAAGCAGCTGTTAATACGATCACCATCTAACAGCATCTTACAATAATGTTGCAGGAATCATTTTTTTTTTTTTTGGGGGGGGGGGGGGGGGGGAGGTGGGTTGCGTATGTGCATGGTTATGACCCATATACTAGAACTCTACTGACGACTGAAGGTGATTAATACCTTTGCTCCAGCACCTCAGAACCAAGGTTTGTCGGATAGAAAGACAAAGGGCATTTTGCACAATTACAGCTATAGCTCTTCATATACATTAAATTTGACCTTAATAGCTTAAAGGGGATGGCTAGTAACTGATCAGTGGGAATAAGTGGGAATGCTGGAGGATGGTTCTTCCAATCCTTGTGGGATTCATTTAAGAGTACATTGTTGTGTGAAAATTATTTGCTTCAGAATGGTCTCATATTCAAGTAATGTGCAGTTTAATGTTTCCAGGTTAGCGTGCCTGGTCAGTGACGAGGCATTAATCTGCACATTACTTGAATATGAGACCGTTCTGAAGCAAATAATTTTCACACAACAATAGATATATAATGTACTCTTAAATGAATCCCACAAGGATTGGAAGAACCATCCTCCAGCATTCCCACTGATTACCACTGATCAGCTACTAGCCATCCCCTTTAAATGCTCAAGTTTGACATACATTAAACATGTGTGGTAACGATGACAACACTTGTTTTCAGACACAAACACAATGGTATCTTGCATATAACTTTTTATCACATTTTCTATTAGCTTGGCTTTACGTCAAGTCTAAATCACAAACAAAATGAAATAATAATATTATTATTATTATTATTTTTTTTTTTTGCACGGAAAGAAGAAAATCAATCAAATCCAGGACTACCAAAAGTGTGAAAGTTGCTCACACTTCATTGCTTTCTAGGAGACTTAAAACAAAAATATGAAACTTAATATACAACAAACCAAAGAGCGTTTCTCAGACATCTAATCACCCCACTATCCTTCCATGTCCTCACGCACGATCTGTTTGACGTCACAATTTGTAGGCCCCTTTCTCTTTCGTCGCAAAGTCTCGCGAGTTCTCGTTGAAAACAAATGGCAAGATTTGTGGAACGAGAAGTAGGATAAATATATGAAGCGTGCAAACCGTGCGTGCTGCGGTCTGACTGCACCTTATGGTTTCATCAAAATTATTCTTTAAATTTGGCAGGTTTCGAATAACTGTCGATTTTGGTACTTTCTTGCTTACATGAGTTTCGAAATTTTATCATTGGGATCATACCACAGGAATGACAATCGTAAAAAAAAAGGAAAAAATCTTATTAAAGCAAGCTCTCGAACATCTCAATAACAATTCTGTGAACAGGAAGGCACACATGATTCCCCACACATTAAATCCTAAAATTGTCGTTATTCATGTTTATACAGCGTCATCCATCTGCTCATGAGAGTAAGGGGCTTCCCATCTGCAACGCGAACGCTAAGACGACGTAATCTCCCGTGTTGGACAATGGAAACATAACCTGCCTGTCTCTCCCATGTGCAGAACACCATTTTTGCCTACAGGGCACTGGTTTATTAAAGTTAGCGTCGCCTTAGCGTTAGCGTCGCCTATATAGCGTTAGCGTAGCGAACCTTTTAAAGCTTGCTACTTAGAGCATTCATAGGTTAGTAACTGTACCGATCCAAATAGCCTTGTCAGACGCATCATTGCCCATCAGTTTCAAGTAAAGTTGGAGCCCCAAGGCTGAAGACAACTCGGGTACGGCTGGCTGGGAGCTGGAATACGTGATGCCTAGCACCATTTGTTAGGACCAAACCTCCGATCGAGCCCACGATGCAGTCTCACCGTACGAACAGTCAAAGAAAAACAATGTATTACAGTGGACTCCCGTTATAACGAAGTCCTCGGGACCGGCAGTTTTCTTTCGTTATATCGAAATTTCGTTATAACCGACCGAATAAACAATAAAAATACATAGAGTTGATAATGTTGTGGCACTAAATGTTACTTAGTTGTAACCGGAATTTCGTTATAACCGTGTTCGTTATAACGGGAGTGCACTGTACATGGCTTGTTTAGCATACTTACAACCTGCTGTATTATTGTGTTGTTCTCAATTATGAATGGGGGAAATTAAAGAAATGATACTTTATGAAATAACAATGAGAACTACTTTGGGATGATAGGTATTATGTTTATTTCATCGAACTTACGCATATTCATGCAACCATAGCAATTTGTTAGACCATTTCCCCTTTTCCACTATTATACATGCAGTCCTACGTTGCCACCTTCGACACAGCCGTAAGTAAACGTAAGCATTTTCAACGTAATTGATTTCAACGTCTAGATTTCTATAAAAGAAAGACAAACAATTTTGTCGTAGTAACGATTGAAACCAGTAAGGTGAGCATTTGACATCAATCTGACCTGCATGAACTATGAAATTAATTGTTTTTAAATGTATAGGCCCTATAATAGGTAAAGGGTCAAACAACCTGACGTGAATCTAAGAGTATTGAATTAATAAAAAAAGAGTATGTATTTGCAGGTTCAGTTCGTTATTCCGAAGGTTCGTTATTCAAAAGGTTCTTTGGTCCGAAGGTTCGTTATTCCGAAGATTCGTTATTCGGAAGGTTCGTTAATCCGAAAGTGTGATAAGGTTCGTTACTCGGAAGGTTCTTTAGTCCGATGGTTCGTTATTCCGAAGGTTCGTTAATCCGAAAATGAAACATTGATATTTCATTTTCGGATCGACGAACCTTTGGAATAACTTTTTCGGATTAATGAACCTTCGGAATAACGACCCCTATTTCATTTTCGGATAAACGAGCCTTCAGAATAGCTGACCCTATTTCATTCTCGGATTAACGAACCTTCGGAATAACGCCACAAATGTTTAGATTAACGAACCCTTTTTTATATTCGGATTAACGAATCTCTAGGAATAGAGAATTTGTGTGTTTCGGATTAACGAACCTTCTGAATAACGAACCTTCGGAATAGCGAACATTCGGAATAACGAACAGCACCCGTATTCGCAGTACCAATGTTAAGAAATAAACCATAAAAAGACAAATTTGGCCAACCTAAATTAAACTTCAAATATTAGCTTTTAAACGGATTGTACTTTTACCCTTAACCAAACCGAATCGGATGTATTTGACTAACTTTTCGGCATTCATCATACGCATAATGTATTTTGGGGAAAAAGTGTCCCTGAAGGGTGGTAAAGTATTCATATAATGCCTTCATTTTTTTTTTACTTCATTTATTTTCATTTTTTAAAGTGCATAAATGTATAAATCATAGCATAAACAAATAACACATTGATAATTATACACAATTTTATATACACGTATAGCGACAACGACACGTTAAACGTTAATTACCTTTTTATATAGCAAATGATTTTGATTTAAACTCTTTCAGTGTAGATATAAAAACGCAGGTACGTAATCATCTACGTACGTATATTGCGTATTATAAAAGTTTATAGCTGTAATACCTGATAGTAGAGCAGATAAGCCGAAGAATTGTGCAAAATTTGACTAAAACATGAAACTTTCACCATTGTTAGTACATGCTATAAGATTAATTTTAAGATCGGGAGGTAAGTCTGAATTGACCTCTGATGACCTCTAGAGGTCAATGACCTCAAAATCTAAGAAAATTGATATTTTGCGTCATTGGTTAATGATAAACACAGTAATGATGCTCTAAAACTTAATTTTTGTCACAGTGAAATTGTCTTTATGTTCCACAGAGCCCTGACAGGTTTCTACCTTTGACCTCTGATGACCTCCAGAGGTCAATGACCTCAAAATGTCAGAAAATTGATATTTTGCATCATTGGTTAATGATAAAACACAGTAATGATCTACTAAAACTTAATTTTTGTCACAGTGAAATTGTCTTTATATTCCACATAGCCCTGACAGGTTTCTATCTTTGACCTCTGATGACCTCAAGAGGTCAATGACCTCAAAATGTTAGAAAATTGATATTTTAATGCGTCACTCATAACTGAAACACGATAATCATGTACTAAAAACTAATTTTTGTAAGAGGAATTGCCTCAATGTTCCACTGAGCCTTTCGAGTCAGATTTCTACCTTTGACCTCTGATGACCTCAGATGACATATGATGAGGCCAATGACCTCAAAATGTCAGAACATTGATATTTGGTGCAATTGGTTGATGACAAACATGATTTAGATGTTATATTCATTTGTATTACAATTGAATTGTTTTCCTATTCCACAGAGCAAGAGAAATTACTCACGTGTCTCTACCTTTGACATCTAAGGAAGGTGACAGGTCAATGACCTCAAAATATCAGAATATTGATATTCTATGTATAGTCAATGGTCAACTTTGTAATACCCGATGTACAATCATTTATGCTATAATAGAAGAATCTTGTCATTCCATGGAACATTGGTCATTAGCCTGTGCATTATATCCAACTTTGACCTCTCAGGACAATGAGAGGTCACTGAGGTCACATGTGTAGGCTTACCTGTATTGATGTTTGGCTTCATTGGTGTAATCGTAAATGCTTAATCATGTACAAATCACGCATTGATGTTTTGATCAAAGCATGTATGCATATTCCACAGAGCATTGGTTTATAGTAACAGGTCTCTGAAATGTGAGAGGTCAATTACTTCAGAAATAAAGCTTAAGTTTCTTGAGTGATGGCAGTGACCTCAAATATGACTGTTATGTTTGGGTTAGTTATGTAGACTAGCAAATATAGGCAAATATGGCCATTATCTCGACACTCGAGGAAAACAAGGCCCACGAGACTGATATACAGAGTGTTTAATCTATTCAGTGTAAGTCTCATAGATCTTTTCCCCCATTTGTCGGACTCATTATGGGACTGGTTTGCCTAAGTGTCAAGCTAATGGGCAATATTTGCATAGTTTCCAACTGGTGGGCTTTTATTGGCCAGTGTAAAGCTGGTGGGTTGTTACAGTATGACTGCGATGGATGACTCATGGTCCTGGAGTATACAGTCCACAGCTGCGACATCATGGACCATCTTGAAAACTTCGACATACTGTGAGGCCCAACATGCATTCCACATGAAGCAATCCTGTGTATTGCAACTAGCTATTGCCATCCGAGACCTACCCAGGGAATAGATAAGCATTCATGGCAAACCATGGAGAAAGCGGGTTGTGCAAAATATTTTGGAGTTCCAATAGGAGGCTCAGCTGGAATTAAATCGCCACAGCAGCTTAAAAAGGTTATACTTTAACCAAAGACTCTCTCCAGACGAAGATACGAGTATCATAAAGTTCAGGTGTTTTGCTACTCCATGCCGCTCAGGACTGTCATGGAATATGCATGCATCATCTGGGATCCATTCACCCAGGTGAAACATCATGAAGTTTGGAATGATCCAGAGAAGATATGCACTCTTTAGCTGCAATGACCATCATAATATGCAAAACAAGCAGTGTTACAGCCACACAAAACTACAATGGCAATCCCTGTAAGAAAGTACAGCACAGGCAAATTCAGCGATGATGTTCTGCATCAAGAACCCCACAATATCCACTCCGCAGGAAGTTGTGGCTCTATTGCTGCATTCTTCAAAAAGGGCCAATGACCAAAAATGTCAGGCATCATTTGCAAGAACACAAAGTAGGCCTAACTGCCAAAAATGGTGGCGGCTACTCTCGGCCACTGTCTCTTGTATCTCTTTGAAACACTTCAGGAGAGAGACACTCAATATTCAGCTCTGTTATTAAAGATACATATGTCTCTCTTTTTGTTTTTGCATTTGTTTATTGTTTTTTGCTTCATATAGCTCTTTGGATACCTTCTTTAACCAATTAAGAAAAGGCTCCATGGCAGATTACCAGATTACACAGTATAATGAAGAAGAAGAAGAAGAAGAAGAAGAAGAAGAAGAAGAAGAAGGAAAATAGGAAACGAGATCTGCTGTCAATGATGCAGAGCCGATACCAATCAGTTCCATACAATGGCATATCTTAGTCGGCACTGCAAAGGTTTAGATGTCTCTCTCTGTTAACAAAGGATATTCTTAAGCTCCAAGTAAGTACATGGGGTGGTTTACATTGTCTGGGCATAGAGGGTTGGGTTGGGTATATGAGGATATGATGCTTTGTTATAACAATTAGGTCTGAGATATCTGTTTTTAATGTTTGTTTTGACCATCCCGCATGGATCTCCAACGAAAAGGAATGATAATGTGTTAGACCCAGCCGCCACCGTGTTTTTTCAATAGATTTTGATATTACAGT
This sequence comes from Diadema antillarum, assembly GCF_040938485.1. Lineage (NCBI taxonomy): Eukaryota > Metazoa > Echinodermata > Echinoidea > Diadematoida > Diadematidae > Diadema > Diadema antillarum. The sequence continues at coordinate 1,436,422 of NW_027271320.1, forward strand.
GTAGTTGAGAAAAAAGTAACCGCTCATTGTCCTAGATGGAAGTCAAAATTGAACTGTGTGTGGAATACTCTGAATACAATTTTGGACACACACACACACACACACACAATGCATTTTTTTTTAAATATCATTATTATTTCATAAGCAGCTGGCCATTACAAACCAATGAGACCAGACATCAATATTCTTACATCCTCCAGAGGTCAGAGGATCATCGCTAATGTTCATGTGAAATGAGTACACGCCTTTTGAATTGCTCACTTTTATTGCTATAGAAATACACAATATGTGCATCATGTCAATCATTAAATATTGTATCAGTTTCATTTTCAGTCTTTGATTATTTTTTCTATGTACAAATAAAATCGTGGCAAAGTAAACAACTTTCACATCAAAATAAAAACGAGAATACTAAAAAAGAAATAGATGTAATAACGTGCAAGGCAAATACCAGGCCTACATCATCTTAAGGTATACAGGTGAAGGAAATCACCTTATTGATAAACAATTTACTTGACTGGGATAGCGACCAATGAACAATATTGTTTCTTAAAACTCTCTCTTCTTTTCAACAAGTGGAATAAAACACATGTACATATCCATACCGGAGCATCAGTTTGGAGGAGGGGTGGGGTGGTGGCAGGGATAGTTGACCCCCAACCCATTAAATTCTGAGATGTGGACTATGTTTTGTTGTTGTTAGTTTTTGTTGTTGTTTTTTGTTTTTGCTTTTTAGACAGAAAACTGCCCAAGTTTTTCACTTTAAGTGTGCATCGGATTGTTAAAATTTAATTCTGAAATGCAAAATCTCCCTTCTGTGAGAGGGGATATCTCCTTTCAATAGACTCCTTCCCCCTGCTTGGTTCCTTCCACAGATATAACATACTTTGGGGAATGATAACTTCCCTTATTCTATGAAAAATGTTTTTAAGAGATATTTTTCTTTGAATTCCAAAGATGAAAAGGCTTTCCTATATATGCACGATTGTTCATTTTGGAGGGCAAGAGGCATTTGCCCCGCCTCCCGAGAAAATATGGGAGGGGGAATGGTGGGGACATAGAACTTTGCCTCCAAGTATTTCCTGAGATGGAGATTTTTTTTTCTTCACTTTTTTGACAGAAAATGAATTGTCACTGAACATTTCAGCTATAGTATGCACCAGATTAAAAGGCAGAATCTCCTTTGCATACCCCCTCCCCCACACTATCTTTCGTTATGTCCCCTTCCATATACGCTCAGTGCTTTTGTCCCATTTTTGTTATCATCACAAAGTATGTACTAGATCTTTAATTTCAGTTCCGACATATTAAAGAAAATCCTTCTTGTTGGAGGGGGTAGTGTATCTTTCAATTAACAATCCCTCCTCGGTTTCTACCCTTAGATTTGGTACATTCCTTTTACTGATAATTTCCCAAATATTCCATCATAAATGTGTATACTAGATTTTTTTTTTTTTTTTTTTTTTTACATTTCTATTCTTACTGCAAAGGCTCCCTCGCATGGGAAGGATTGGGGAAAAGCCCCTTTCATACCCTCCTCTCTCTGTATCAACCTCTCCTCCATGCATTGATTATGGCTACACATTTGGGTATGGACTTTTTTTTTTCAAAATGGTAGTTCAACCAAGAGTGGCAAGAGATCATTGAATTGCAAACAAAAGAATGCAAAAGCTCCATAATGTGGGAGGGGGATACCTCCACCCACATCCTTCGGTCGATTGGTCTCCCTCCATAGATGGCTGACTTACTACACCTTTTTGATACAAATTTCGAGGTATTCCTTCAAAAGTGCCTGTGTGCCAGGTCGTTGAATCTCATTTCTCAAAATACAAGAGCTCTGTCGAATGGGAGTCGAATACCCTACCCTCGCCAACGCTGCGCATGCTGGGTTCCCATCCATATAGACTTGGTACACCTTGGTGATCCATAATTTTCCAAATATTCCCCAAAACGTATGCATCAGATTCTTTAAAAAAACAAACAAAAAACTTCGTCTTTGGGAGGGAGGTAGGTGAGATGCGCCCACACCCCATCAACTTCCATATAAGTGATGACGCACACATTAAACAAGAGCTACACTGAATCACTGATTTCAGGTCTAAACCTGCAAAAATCCAATCCCCAACCCACATCCTCCCCCTCCCCCTCCGCTTCATTCCTTTGCACCATGAACTTATGCTTTTACATATTTTCCAAGTTACCCCCCCCCCCCCACGTGAAAACAGATCGACACCCCTTGCTCTGTGCACATACCCGACTTAGATAATTACCTGAAAAGTTCTGCGGAATGAGTAGCCACTTTTTTGGTAACAGAAATGCATGGTTTGTAAGCCCTATTAACTATTAACTATCGCAATATCAATATTAACATCCTCACATTTCATTCCAGGTATTTGACCTTGTGTGATTTTCATAGGTGAACGGTAATGGCTCGTTAATAAGCAGGGCCTAAGAGTGCTCTCTAGAACATCATCATGTTTACCATTGATGATGCCAAACTATTCTGATACTTTGAGGTCATTGACCTCTCGAGATCATCAGAGGTCAAAGGCAGAAACTCGTCTGTGTGCCTTGGAATATGAAGACGATGTCATTGTACACAGATATGCTTGTTTTGTACATCTTTACCATGCTTGACCTTTCACCAATGATGTCATACTTCAATATTCTGATATTCTGAGGTCATTGACCTCTCAAGGTCATCAGAGGTCAAAGGTTGAAACCTGTCTGCTCTTTAGAATATGAAGACAATTTCATTGTAAGACAGATATGCTTGTTTTGTACATCTTAACAATGGTTACCATTAACCAATGACATCACAGATCAATATAATATTTTGAGGTCATTGACCTCCAAAGGTCATGAGAGGTCAAAGGTTAAAACCTGTCAATGCTCTGTGGAATCAGAAAATGGTTTCCCTGAAGTATAGATGCATGTTTAGTGAATCATAACCACATATATCATTCACAAATGTCGAAAAAACATCGACATTTTCATATTTAAAGTTCATTGACCTCTGGAGGTCATCAGAGGTCAAAGGTAAAAACCTGTCAGTGCTCTGTTGAATCTGGAAATGATCTCTCTGTGGTATAAATGCATGTTTAGTGCAACATAACCACATATATCATTCGCAAATGTCTAAAAACATCGATTTTTGTGATATCTAAAGTACATTGACCTCTGGAGGTCATCAGAGGTCAAATCAGAGTTACCTCCCGATCTTAAAATAAATCTTATGGTATGTACTAACACTGGTGAAAGTTTCATGCTTTAGTCAAATTTTGCACAATTCACGTGATTTTGAGGGCTTAACTGCTCTACTAAAAACCATCATTTATTTTCAACATCTCACCTTTTAGAAGGAAATACGTGGGAATTTCCGGTTTTAATTGGCGGCCTTTTTGGCGGCCATCTTGAATATCTCTAAAACTTCATGGATGCAAGAATTCCATCATCCAGATTCGGATTCAGCACCCTCGAAATAGGGTAAAACCATCAATTATTTTAAATTTCTCAACATTTTGAAAGAAATACGAGGGAATATCCGGTTTTAATTGGCGGCCATTTTGGCGGCCATCTTGAATATCTCTAAAACTTCATGGATGCAAGAGTTGCATCATCCAGATTCGGATTCAGCACCATCGAAATAGGGTAAAACCATCAATTGTTTTTAATTTCTCAACATTTAGAAGGAAATACATGGGAATTTCCGGTTTTAATTGGCGGCCATTTTGGCGGCCATCTTGAATATCTCAAAAACTCCATGGATGCAAGAGTTGCATCATCCAGATTCGGATTCAGCACCTTTCAAATAGGGAGAATCATCAATTCTTTTCAATTTTACACCATTTAGAAAGAAATACGTGGGACTTTTCGGTTTTGGCGGCCATTTTGGCAGCCATCTTGAATATCTCAAAACCCTCAAGGATGCAAGAGTTGCCTCATCCGGATTCGGATTCAGCACCCTCGAAATAGGGTAAAACCATCACTTGTTTTCAATATCTCACCATTTAAAAGGAAATACGTGGGAATTTCCGGTTTTGGCGGCCATCTTGGCGGCCATCTTGAATATCTCAAAACCCTCAAGGATGCAAGAGTTGCATCATCCGGATTCGGATTCAGCACCCCCGAAATAGGGTAAAACCATCAAAAAACATTGGGTGGACGGTAAAACAAGGTTCAGCCTCTGGCACCCAGACTATTTGTACACATTTGGTATCTCTGCTATTGTACACTGCATCTGACTTGTACCTCGCTCGGGTGATCACGCAACACTCAAGAAGTCTGTGCCGCGGACATTGTTTTCATTGTTTTCTTTTTTCTTTTTCTTTTTACTTTTTGGCGTTTATATTTCTCCAATTCAGAAATTGTCTTTCCTTTAATTACATACCCAAGTAAGAAATAATCTCACATCCGCATCTGGGAATCTACACCCTACAAGCAATGCTTCTATGTAGATTCCTCATATTTCTCATGTTTTATTGTCTTACAAGCTGTACGTGACAATTCATCCAGGCTTTTGTATTGTGATGTTTATGTTTTATGTATTTGTTGAAATGTGGAATATGGAACAATAAAAAACAAACAAAACAAAACAATTAACGTCCACTTCTGTTGCGTTATACATCATATATTAAAGTTCTTTAAGAATCCGTCCTCAAACTAAAAATCCCTGTCTGGCGATTTTTTGTTGGTTTTGTGATGCAGGGTCACAAATGGACTCTCCTAGCCTATACAAATACTGAAAACAAAAGTGTGATTAAAAAGGAGGGTCTGAAGTATAGAACTGTACAGGGTCTATTCAAGCTCTTCCAATCAGGCCGCGCTACGTTTGTTCATTTGATATTCCTATATACAATATGTTGGCTTATTTGAGTTGTGTCACATTTAAGCCTAGCTTTAAATATTAATCTCTGGGGTGCGAGACAGCTTTGCTAGAATTTAACAGACCGGAATACTGTCACTGCATAATAAAAAAAGAAATGAACATAACATAGCAAAACAAAGTAAGAAAGAAAGAAAAAATGGTTACTTCCTCCATAGAACACAAATTAATACTGAATCTAGAAGGGGCCCAGGTAAATATTGATGAACGTATACAATGTACATTGAATAATTGAAGAGCAAATCCTATATGTACGGAAGAAAACAATGTTTTTATAGCTTTAAAATGATGTTTAGGAGTAGCCCAGCAACATGCTACTTACCCGGATGGGCACAGTATAGGTTGGTCTTTCCTCTCGCTGCTTTGGGAACCATGACGTCATACTGAGGATGGTCACGAGGGACGTACTTTGGTGTTGATCGGACAAAACCCCCCATTTTCTCTGAGAAAATCTCGGGACAAAGATTTTCAAAGGCTAATGCCGCATTTTGACACGTGTCTTCTCCAGTCTCTGCGCAGCAATCTACATCATGGGAAAGGGATGAACGCCCAGTAACAAATCTTCATTAAGGCATAAAGGAGTTCTGGATATTTGTTTTGTTTGCATGCATACCCGGTTTCATCGATTCTTTATACACATACTTCTTCAATGTTATGTATTTTTGACAATGATAGTGATATTGTATTGCTGTATATCTTGTATGTCTATCATGCCCATGTATCTATGTTGTACGTGTGGTTTGTATATGAATAATGTATCGATGTAACCGGGTATGCATGGAAACAAAACAAATTTCCAGAAACGGACAATGATATCGAATTGAATTCAAATGAATGCAGCACCATGGAGCCGTCGAAATCATCACATTTTTTTTTTTTTCAAGACGCTACCTCTATAATGGGTTGTTTTTGATAATACTTTCTTGACACATTGTTCTGGCGAGTCGCCCTTCAGTTGTTATGGAATATTGACATTATATTACATTTATAAAAAGTCACCACACAAAAGTTAAAGGGTGTGTACAGTTCTGGTTGAGGTGAGGATTTAGTTTTTAGTGTTTTGCGAGATATTCAGAAACCACTCTATGGGATGCCAAAGAGCACGCAATTCTAAGGGGTATCTAAAGTTTATTTGATGAAAATCGGTTTTGTTCTGGCTGAGACATCCAAAAACAAGGTGAAACAAAGAGATCCTAATAAAAGACGTGGCCTGTTATCTTTTATTATTATCACTATTTTTGATATCTCAACCATTTGAAAACCAATTTTCATCAAATAAACGTTGAATCCTTCTTAAAATTACATACTCTTTCATATTTCATAAGAGGTTTCTCATTATCTCACTTTAGGAATGTTCAAAACATGAATCCGCCCTCAACCAGTACTGTACAGTCCCTTTAAAACAAGATCTTCAGTGGTGTCATTGATATTCATTACTTGGCATAAAAATCTTTACTTCTTAACAAACAAACAAAAATACATTTCCAAAATCAGCAACTCAAAGGAAGGGTAAGAGTGATGAGAGAGAGAGAGGGGGAAGGGGAGAGCTTGCCTCTGTGTCTGTGCTTATGCATTGGTTTTTTTTCTCAGGCTGAGACTATTCTAATTTTTATGACTAAAATTGCATTTACATTATTATTGATAATAATAATAACTATAATGATAATAATAATAATAATATTGATAATATCAATGAGAAAACATAATAAGTATGATAACAATATTGATAATGATAATGATAGTAAGAAGTATAATGACTTGTTTATGAAGGGTAGACTTTTCAGTGTTGCCACTGCTCTACCAGAGGGCCCTGTCATTATTATTACCCCAGCGTTCCAGGTACAAATTCATGCGCCTGGGTGGAGAGGGGCATATCCATAACTGGGTAAAAACATCCACTAGGCCATAGCACCTCTACATATTTGTCTTTTTTAAAAATCTACATAACAGTTACAATACCCACCTTTCTGAAATGCAAGTAGATATATGACCATTTGGATTGGAAGTCGTTTAAACAACTGCATCTCGGATAGTGATGTATCCTTTGCTTCTGGGTTGGAAGGGAGAAAAGACATTTTCACCGCGTCACGTATCTTTAAACACAAACTGTTGGAAAATTTGGAAAATTGTTAAAAAACCTACGAGCAATAACAAAAACCATAAGGGGTATCTAGTCAATTGTAAAGACACACACACTCACACACACACACACACACACACACACACACACACACAATTTATACATTAGGAAAACCTGATATGACTCGATTTATTTAGGATACTATACAAGATATTTCACACACGCACAATTATGGTCGCCCAATATCTTTCTTCTTTGAATCTATGAGATGGACAATTACATATCAATCGTCATGAAACACTCAGGTACTATACCGCACTCTATCCATGCTTAAATAGCGTGACTCACGAAGAGGTGAACATTTGTGAACGTTGCGAACTTTAGAGAATAGCTGTTCTGTTTGTTTATTTGCTTGTTTGTTTGTTTGTTGATTTTTTTAGGGTTCGTAAACAGTTGCTCAAAAAAAAAAAAAGCAAAACTGTTTAAGTCCAAATGCAACAAACACTTCCTGTAATGACAGTTTGATATGTTGTCTTCATGTGTTCACAAGATACAAAATAACAACAAGAATCCACATGACAATTGCAAAACGAGTACTTTTGCATACATACACAATAAACCCGTTCATTAAACAATATATCTTACGATCTTGTTTGAAACCTTTTAGATGTATTATTTATGATTTACGTCAGTATTTTCTGGGGGCAAATCGTTTGTTGTATAGGGCCCTATTATTTTTTTTTTCTCTCTCTCTCTTTCCTTTTCTTTAAAACACAGCAACAACAGCAAACCATGACATCGAATCGGCCTCTGTTTTGGTATTCAGTAGGCTTTAAACACACAAGCTCTCATTGGAATATACTTCCGACATCGTTCACAAAGAGTAAGTAGTAACTTCAACGTTGCAGAAAGTCTGCTAAAGATTCAATAATATCTGATTTGAAAACAAAACAAAACGAATGAGAGATCAAGGAAAAATCCACAATTTCTTACCCTCCGTTCCACGTGAATCCTGGTTCTGCAGTGCTTCGCTATACTTTGTTGCCTGTTTTAGAGCGTAATAAACACCACGCGTTTCAAATGTTATCCAGCAAATTTAATATTGACTAATCCTCCCTGCAAAGCCGCATTACAACCTGCAGATCTTTAGAGTGCAAAATGTAGCCGCCAAATGGCTCCTGAAGTAGTATTCAGTCGCAAGGACGTGGAACAGATTTGAAAAAAAAAATGATTTTGCTTTTGCGTTGCAATCAGAGCGTTCGAATGTGTGCATTAAGCGGGGTTCCCACTATCGTGCGATCCATTGCGAACGCCACGATTGGACATTCGTAACTGATCGTGGAAAATTTGTTGAACTCGTCTGAAATTTCACGTTTAGATACGAGGTTATGCGAGTCAATACGCGTTGGTACGCTTAGCTGCGATATGGTCACGATTGGTCTATTTCAAGCGATACGATCTGTCACGATCTGGTCTGCCGTTCAAATACGATCCGACAGGATTGCCCTGATTGAGTTCACGATTGGTACCGATCTAACATGACCACTACGATCAGGATCCCCGATCTGGTACGTGCAGCAACGTACTGATACGTTCTAATACGAATACCGCGAACCAATACGGGCTGCTGAGATAAGATACGATATCTTTTACGATCGGGATCAGAAGCGACCCCCATTTAAGGCGCGATTGGACCCGAATGGGAATATTATAGTCCGGCTGACGATGGATTTCATTGTTTCCCTTAGATTATGAAGAGTGATTAGGCCTATTAATTTTATCCACAGCCATTGATGATGGCAAGGCTTGACAAGTTGACGATGATGACAACGTAACCTTTGCAGTATTGCTAATGACGATTATGTTATCAGAGAGAAAGCAGCACCCAGGCCAGCCATAACCTCAGATATTCCCTCGTCTAATAGTAAACGTAAAGAAATTAATAGATTATTAAATCGACATGGTCACCCTCCCCCTTCACAAAAAAAAAGAAATGAAATAACGAACCCAAATGTATAAGATCAGATGATTGCCCCTCTTCCCCAGGCAAAAAAAAAAAAAAAAAAACCACGGCAAGATAAAATGACCTTTCTCTCCAATACATGAAGAAAATAATTATATGATGAAATGGAAGCTAGGAAAGAGGATGGGATCATTTTAAATGTTATGTAACATAATATTATGTGTTATATAAGCTCGATATAAGAAAGTTTGCCGAATGGATAGTATTCCTTGTGTTCGATTTCATATTCGCAAAGTGTATGTATCATATGCCTTTTTATTTCAAAATGTCGTTATCTCATTGGTTATTAAAAGTTTGGTTTATTCGGCTTGATTTTAATAGTGTTTTACTAATTGTCTTCACAATGTTTAACATAACTGATACACACACACAACAGTAAAGTGACTCCCTAAACAAAATGATGTCGCTTTTAAACAAAAAAGGAGGTTTACGCAAAATTATTTCGTAGGGGTATATTGCTACACTTATTGAATAACTAACTGTGAAAAATAATAAGAGTGATCTTCATTGTCATAATCATACGAGTGATCTCACATCCACGACAATGGTCACTTTTACATTTGCAGTAATAATGAGAGTTGAGAATAACAATTTTCCTCTAAAATTATGCTCTACAAAACATACAAAAAAAGACATTGAAAAGTGTCAAAATAGATGTAAAGGGGTCAAACGATGGCTGATGAAACAACAACTCTTAATTACTATGTACAATACACAAACAGCAGGATACTGCACCCCCAAAAAGAAATACTCTGTAATATATTTTTAAAAATTCACCATTTGCCTTTGATATGTACCCATTCAAGCACGATTCATTAAAGTATTCTCATCTTTGTACTGACGTTAGTCAATACGTGCAAACATACAATTGCCATTTTATTTTTGCTCATTTTTTGTTTTCGTTACAAAAGTTATCCCATATCCTGTTTTGTGTGTCTGTATAATGGTAATAGCAACTCATTAATGAAAACATCATTAACATAATGTATGAAAACATCTAAAAATCTGTAATACATCTTCCATTTTATGAAACCATTAAAAAAATGATTTTGATAATGTACCTTAAAAATTACGACAATTAAACCCCACACCGTCATACAATTTACCGTTTGGAAATAATAATCTAAAGATGCAGGCTACCACCTATCAGAATACAAAATAAATCAATTTATGTGTAAAATAAGGGCAAATGGGCAAAAAATAATAATAATAATAAGCGGAAGTGAAGTGACAAAGTCGATCCCGATCAACACGATTTAGAAGCACGATTAGAAGAGATTCGCTGCGTCTGGATACGATCCTAGACGATCTGATGCGATGATCAAAATCAAAAACTAATCGTGTTAATCGTAGAAAATTTTTGAACCGTCCAAAATTTTCCTACGATTAACGCGATTGCCACGATTGATCTTGAGATCTGATACAATCTGATAAGACCATCACGCTTGCTGCACGATTAAGACCACGATTTCAATCGTGGCGCCAATCGTGATAGTGGGAACCCCGCTTTACATGTCCATTCATTATGAACAATTTCAGCTATTTCTAATAACGCGAAGTCGTAACCTGCCCTACTTTTGCAAAAGGGAGCCAGTGACATCGAGTAAAAATGCTACAAAAGAAGCAAACATGTTTTTTGGGGGGATATGCCCTTCAAAATTTAAATTTGTGATGAGAAATAATGTTGGCATTCGTGCAAGTCATATTTTGATGCATTTATGACGATTCGAAGAATTTTAATATTCCCATAGAAACTCTTTATAATGTAACTTGCTTCCTTTTGCCAGAGTATTACAGATTTGTAGCAAACATGAAAAATCTGGCAAAAGGAAGCATATATATGACAATCATATCATGAATATGTTATTTGCTTTCTGTTGCCAAAGTTTTATTGATTTGTAGCAAACATAAAAAGTCGGCAAAATGAAGCAAATGACAATTATATCTTAAGGATGTCACTTTCGTCCTCTTGCCGAAGTATTCTAGATTGTGCCAAAATATGAATAATTTGTCAAAAGGAAGCAAGTGACAATGATATCATGAGGTTATGACTTGCTTCCTTTTGCCAAAGTATTTCAGATTTGTATCAAACTTGAAAAATTGTCAAAAGGAAGCAAGTGACAATCACATTATATGGATGGTACTAACTACCTTTTGCCCATGTAGTTTATATTTTGTCTCAATACAAATTATTTGGCAAAGGAAAGCACGAGACAATCATATCATGAGGTTGGAACTTGCTTCTTTTTGCCATTTTTTCATGTAATTTTGTGCACTTGTTTCCTTTTGCCACTCGAATTTCTTAGAAATGGGCCACAATTGTAACTTTTTGATTTTTCACTTCAATAGAGCATGCCTCAATTATTGTATTGATTATATTTGGTTATATTTTATCATAATTATTTGATTATATTGTACCATACAGAAAAAAATACAATGAATGAATGAATGAATGCCAAATCAACCAAAAAAAAAAAAAAAAAATCCATAGAAATGGCACTTGCTCCCCTTTGCCAAAGTAGGGCAGTATACATGCCATGCTCAAATTAATTACCCTACGACCTTTTTGTATGCTCACCCAAAGACTGACCAGCAGCCAGGATGTGAGAGAGAACAATGCTAAATCGTTGAATATAGTTCATTTATTAGGATATCAAAATCTGACATCAAAATGCAACTGGAGACTGGCTTAATGGGTATAAAACCATGATTCTTTAATTTTCATGCTGCACTTATCTCATGATAGTTCAAATGCATTTATCAAATATCAGTTTCAATAGCTTGACAAAAGGTACCTCTCGTCTAAACACTATGCCGCGCCAATAAGATCACAGTTTGCTTTTCGGAATGTTCAATATTCCGAAGGTTCGCCATGCAGAAAATTGAATAAGATTATGACAAAATTCATTTCAGTCACTCTTTGAATTGATTGGAATTATCACATTCTGTTAACACACACTGACACACACACACAAGTACATACACACACACACACACATACTGATATATATATATATATATATATATATATATATATATATATATTATATCACAACTTACTATCTTTTTAATATGAAGGTAAATGGAAGTCATTTCTTCGTGCAAATGTACAATATTGAGCTGGGTGGTCATATTGCAGCTTTTAATACTGGTTTAATATTTTATTACACGGCCTCTAAGAATCCTTGTACTACTAGACGCGAAGTCTAGTAGTCTCTTTATCTCAGTCTCTTTATTCATTTAAGCATAAACTTAAACTAGTTTTTCTGAATTCATATCTATAGCTATTCTTCAATCCTCCTCGACATTCTCTGTTCATACTTCACATTACTGACATTATCGATTATGTAACATGTGCCTCGCTCGTGATTTCTGTATTATCTCCTGAACTTCCTTTGTACACATTTGGTATCTCTGCTATTGTACACTGCATCTGACTTGTACCTCGCTCGGATGATCACGCAACTCTCAAGAAGTCTGTGCCGCGGACATTGTTTTCTTTGGGTTTTTTTTTTCTTCTTCTTTTTCTTTTTACTTTTTGGCGTTTATATTTCTCCAATTCACAAATTGTCATTCCTTTAATTACATAACCAAGTAAGAAATAATCTCGCATCCGCATCTGGGAATCTACACCCTACAAGCAATGCTTCTATGTAGATTCCTCATATTTCACATGTTTTATTGTCTTATAAGCTGTACTTGACAATTCATCCAGGCTTTTGTATTGTGATGTTTATGTTTTATGTATTTGTTGAAATGTGGAATATGGAACAATAAAAAACAAAAAAAAAAAACAAAAAAGTACGTTGGCGCAGGAGTCGTTCACTTGGCTTTGAAGCATCCCAAACTAACTGTGATAATTATACCTCAGCACAAACCCTCTTCAATTTCATACTATGGCCTGTAGTCATTTACTTCTCTGTATCTGTGTTTATTATTTTCCATTGCATATAGCATATAATAGTCAGATGTGAGAAAGTAAGGAAAAATCGGTTCGTAGCTTTCACATCTTATTCCTCTTACTGTTCCTCCTTTTTGGAAAAGTGCAAGGGTTGAAAAATCAGCCGGGAACCTAACCCTTGGTCTTTGACATGGAATGCCAACGCCTTAAACCGCTCTGCCACGGAGACGTCTCGAGGTTCAGGGTGACCCAGGCTCGATTACCCGACGGACTAAACTTTCAAGTCTTTATGCGCATCTTCCTTTTTGGGGCAGAGAGTTTTGAAGGACAGCCTACCGCGTGCCTCAGCTGTATCATCTCATGAGATTTACGTACCGGTTTATTAGGATAACGTTTTTGATAAAGAATAGAATATGTATATATATATATATATGTATTTTATGATGTATTATCATACGTTGCTCTTATTGTGAACTTGAATAACAAAACAAACAAACAAACCAAAACAGAAAACGTCGAGTGAACGAGTGAACAAAATTAATCATTATATTTTTCCCCTGAAAGAACAATTCCACACATGTCTCCACTTTTTTACAGAAAAAAAAAGACGACAAAAAATGAATGAGAAAGTGTTTATTTTGGAAGATTTTTTAGTTTCAAAGATTAGAAGAATAGTGTGATCAGGCACGACATTGCCTTTATAGTCCCCTTTTCATTTGATGAAGTCGCTTTACACAATCTTTACTTTCATACCATAAACAAAGGAGTGAATGAAGCATAAAGCTACTGCGTTTTGAAGTCAAACAAACGTAAAATCGAATCGGCTCAATGAACGCGGAAAACTTCAACTTTATCTGATAATCTCTTTATTGTGGTTGCTACAGTCTTACATCGTGTGTGTGTGTGTGTGTTTGTGCGTGTGTGTGTGTGCTAGTGAGTGTGTGTCATTAATTGCACGTAGCACACCAGAGTGTGATAAAGCACCTGGAGAGGCCCTGAACTTCAATACCTCTATTCTGAGCAATGTTTATTTGGTTTGTTTTATTCAATCTAGTGATGAAAGTGCACCCATTCTTATATATATATATATATATATATATATATATATATATATATATATATATATGTGTGTGTGTGTGTGTGTGTGTGTGTGTGTGTGTGTATGTGTGTGTGTGTGTGTGTGTGTGTGTGTGTGTGTGTGTGACCGTGCACCACTTGTGGAACAAACAAGAGTCGCGAGCACTGATTTTGTGTGAGAGCCGAAAGTAGGTGAAATAGGTCAACCAAGCCAATCTTGACTTTTTTCATATTTTCTAAAAGAGCAAGTCTTCTCCTATTATATCACACTAAAGTTTGGAATCATAGAATGAAAAGGAAATTGGGATTCTTAGCAGCTTTTCTGGAACATTTTGGGGTAGAATAGTGTGATTAGGTGCTTCTTAAAGAGTCCTCTTCTCATTCTTAGAAACCTTTTCTGTGCTCATCGCTTTCAACTCAAATACTTTTAGAAGGGATGACGCTTCTACTTTGAAAGTTGGCAATGATCATAAACAGAATGTGTTAATAAAGCTTGCACAAATTCAGCTTAATCTGATAATCCCTTCAGTGTTGTTGCCCTGGTGGTTATCATCCTGTTGTTTGGTCCATTCATCGCACAGCTAGCGCGGCTTGGTAAAGATTAGCGCTTGAATAGACCCTGTTCTTCAGAGCCTCTTTTCTCAGTTCACACTTATCCAGAGTGTGTAGTTTCTTTTCAATATTTAGATAGGTTAAGAGAGTCCATTCGATTGAGTTATATATCATTTTAAAGCTTAGAGTCTACTCTTTCAGAATCTAACCTGGCGCCTTTTTGTTGGTTTTATGGTGCAGGGTTGCATGATATACACGATATATATATACATTGTACATGCATTCCGTGCATCACAAAACGAACAAAAAGTCGCATCCCTTGATTTCATGTGAGGACTCAAAAAAGGTGAAATGGGTCAGCCAAGTCAATCTTGATTTTTTTCATATTTTCTGAAAGAGCTATCCTTCTTCTACATCATTCTTAAGTTTGGGATCATATCATGGATGGGAAAGTATGTTTTCAGCAGTTTTTCTGCAACCCATTTGGAGGGATAATAGAATGATCGGGTAAATCTATAAAGTTACCTTTTCATTTCTTGAAATCCTTTACACCCTCTTCACTTCAAATTTTAATAACTTTTGAAAGGATAACTCTGCTGCTTTGAAAGTTAGCATTATTCGGTCCAAATCGCGGACAGAATGTGTTAATATACCATGCTCAATTTCAGCTTAATGTGGTAATCTCTTCATTGTTGTTGCTTCGGTGGTTTACTTCCTGTTTTTTTGTCCCTTTCATTGCACAAAAACGACTTTTTCTTCGTTTTGTGATGCAGGGTAACAAATGGTCATTAGATAGTAAACTTAATAATGAAAAGTTATTACAAATGAATTGATACATTACAGCAGGTTTTACCACTTTACTTTGGGGAATTAGTGCAGAATATGTAATATTTCAACGTTCATTGAGGTAGAAACACAAAAAAAAAACAGTAAGAAAGATATTATAGAAGACAGAAATAAAGAAAAATAGAGGTAGAGGGTTGTATTTGAATTGATTTTCCTGTTTCTTGTCTAATTATGACGTTGCTTTGAGTCGTAAGTTTTAAGCAATTTCATCAAACATCATATTATCATACGTAAAAGCAGGAGCGACATGAGTCGTGGCCAGGCAATAGACGCCAGGCCACCAAAAGAAACAAAAAAGTTAGGCCGAGTTTTGCTTAAATCGTACTTTTTTTTCCCTGTTTTTGTATAATTTGCATTAAATTCATTTAATTCCATTATCACACTTTCAGGATTGTAGTATAATAACATGCGTTCCGAATCAATGTTCTCCTCAGAACGGTAGCATAGCAAGAATATGACAAATGCTTTGCTTTTTGGTTACGGATTATACATAAAAGCAAGAGAATTCAAGACGTAACTCTGGAAAAGAGGGCTAAGGAAAGGCAGAAAGGTGATTATAAGGGTGATATAAGCCTTGTAATTTTTGTAACGGCAAAATGTACGTTGGCATACACTGGGCAATACAATAACGAACATGCGATTATTATAAAAGGCGATACTACTCTCTTTAAAAAAAAAAAAATCGAGTGAAAATATTCACTCCTAACAGAGTGAATACAAAAAAAAAGAGTGAATTTAAAGTGAAATTGAAGTGAATTTTGAGTGAAAATGTTCATTTTTCACTCGTTTTAGAGTGACCTCTGGGATCACTCCAAAATCTTCGAGTGATCCCTGAGGTCACTCCATAATGAGTGAAAATGAAAATTTTCACTAAAAATTCACTCTTTTTTATATTCACTCTTTCATAATGATAACTAGTGGACATTTTCTACCTTTCCGCGCGTGTGCATACGCGTACGGCGCTATAACACGTAATTTGCAAGGGCAAAATTGAACAATGTCTCGCTTTTCTAATACAATCTCTTTGTTGTCGTTAACTTTTTCACTTGGGGCGAGTATCATTTCACAGCGGAAATTGTCTGCCATGTGATAACATTCAAAAGTTTATGACAGGAGCAATGGTCATATTGCACCTTTTGCTTTAAAGCTGTTACGCATTCACTTTTTTAGGCAAGAGTCTATGGGAAATGATTCCAAATCCAGCAAGTTCACGTGCACCTACCACACGCCAAAGGCCAAAACTCGAGAATGCAGCCACGTATCGACTTGGGTCGAACGGTTTTAGAAAGAGCATATACTAAGCTTGACCACCATGTAAAACTCATTGCGATTGGTCAAAAGATCTCGTAGCACTTTTGTGCTAACAAGTTTTGCATAAAATGTAAAATGCCTCCAAATGGAGAAAAACCGCCCATGACGTAATGCGACTATTCCATTCGCAGTTCGGGAGAGTAGTAACTCTTGGGCATTCCCTTACGAAAAAGTCCTGTGGTACTCCTGTGGTAATTACCACAGGACGGTACCACAGGACAGTACCACAGGAAATTACCACAGGACAGTACCACAGGAATTGTCCTGTGGTATTTTGGGACATACCACAGGACAGTACCACAGGAATTCCTGTGGTATTTTGGGACGTACCACAGGGCAGTACCACAGGAAAGTACCACAGGACCGGTACCACAGAACAGTACCACAGGAATTCCTGTGGTATTTTGAGACGTACCAAAGGGCAGTACCACAGGACTAGTACCACAAAACAGTACCACAGGAACTGTCCTGTGGTATTTTGGGACAGTACCACAGGTCGATCATTACCACACAGCATTATCACAGGGCAGTACCACACAGCATTTCCATGGTACCACAGGAGAGTACCACACAGGATAGATCGAAAAAAAAAATCTGGGAGAATTTTAGCCACATATCAAGGAATATTCCTGAAAGGTGAGTGATGGATTTCAGGACAAACATGGCCCTACTTAATAACCTGTCCTACTCCTAACATATAACCTCTAAGTCTAATGGCCAAGTGCCAATCTAGTCCTATAATAGATCTATATAGTCATATTCTATTCCTAGGTAGCCATCGACCGTATCAGTACATATATATATGGCCGTCTATCCGTAAAGCATTAAGGCATGGTTACTAACTCGATTATACTTTATTATCAAGATATGAAATTACACTTTCATAACAATATGTATGATATTGGGAATAACATAACATAATTAGACAATCTTTCATAAAGTTCAAAGTAAGTCCCATCATTAATACTTTGACTTTTTAAGTCATATAATATTTTCTAAAATCTAGAGTGCTTTTTATGAATATTCATAAGCTATGTAAAAATTTGTACCACAGGAGTACCACAGGAGTACCACAGGAGTACTACAGGAGTACCACAGAAGTCCTTATGAAATTTCTCATGCTTTACGTCAGCACTTTCACTAAATAGGTAATACTGTAGGAGTATAGGACAGGATAAATAAAGGCAAATCAATAGCTATAATTCACAGCATAACTCATCTATCAATTAATTGAGGAATATTAATGTGTTTTTTGTTTATATTTTTGTTATAAATTTCAGTTGATTCTGCCTTACAATTTTCCTGTGTGGTACTCCTGTGTGGTACTGCTGTTTGATATTCTCCTGATGTGATAGTCCTCTGGTATAAAATGTTAAGAAAAAAAAAGAATATCCTGTAGCATTTTTCTGTGGTACTTACGAATTTAATTTGCTGTGTGGTACTTCTGTGTGGAATAGCACCATATTATGATTTTCCTGTGGGATTTTGGACAGTTCCTGTGGTACTCTCCTGTGGTATACATCGAAAACTACCACAGGAATTCCTGTCGTACTGTCCTGTGGTACGTCCAAAATTCCACAGGACAATTCGTGTGGTACTGTCCTGTGGTACGTCCCAAAATACCACAGGACAAGTCATGTGGTACTGTCCTGTGGTACTATCCTGTGGTACTTTCCTGTGGTACTGTCCTGTGGTACTGCCCTGTGGTACGTCCCAAAATACCACAGGACAATTCCTGTGGTACTGTCCTGTGGTATGTCCTAAAATACCACAGGACAAGTCGTGTGGTACTGTCCTGTGGTACTATCCTGTGGTACTGTTCTGTGGTACTGCCCTGTGGTACTATTCTGTGGTACGTCCCAAAATACCACAGGACAATTCATGTGGTACTGTCCTGTGGTACTGTCCTGTGGTATGTCCTAAAATACCACAGGACAAGTCGTGTGGTACTGTCCTGTGGTACTGTCCTGTGGTACTGTCCTGTGGTACTTTCCTGTGGTAATGTCCTGTGGTACTGTCCTGTGGTACTGCCCTGTGGTACTGTCCTGTGGTACTGTCCTGTGGTACTGTCCTGTGGTACGTCCCAAAATACCACAGGACAAGTCGTGAGGTACCGTCCTGTGGTACTATCCTGTGGTACTGTCCTGTGGTACATCCCAAAATACCACAGGACAATTCCTGTGGTACTGTCCTGTGGTACTGCCCTGTGGTACGTCCCCAAATACCACAGGACAAGTTGTGTGGTACTGTCCTGTGGTACTATCCTGTGGTACTTTCCTGTGGTACTGCCCTGTGGTACTGTCCTGTGGTACTGTCCTGTGGTACGTCCCAAAATACCACAGGACAAGTTGTGAGGTACCAACCTGTGGTACTATCCTGTGGTACGTCCCAAAATACCACAGGACAAGTCGTGAGGTACTGTCCTGTGGTACTGTCCTGTGGTACGTCCCAAAATACCACAGGACAATTCCTGTGGTACTGTCCTGTGGTACTATCCTGTGGTACTTTCCTGTGGTACTGTCCTGTGGAACTGCCCTGTGGTACTGTTCTGTGGTACGTCCTAAAATACCACAGAACAAGTCGTGTGGTACTGTCCTGTGGTACTATCCTGTGGTACTTTCCTGTTGTACTCTCCTGTGGTACGTCCCAAAATACCACAGGACAATTCATGTGGTACTGTTCTGTGGTACTGTCCTGTGGTATACGTCCCAAAATACCACAGGACAATTTGTGTGTATACTGTCTTGTGGTACTGTCCTGTGGTACTTTCCTGTGGTAATGTCCTGTGGTACTGCCCTGTGGTACATCCCAGAGTACCACACGAGCCTGTGACACAGTACGACACAGTTCCTGTGTTAACATATATATTTGTGTGGTACATTGTGTGGTACCAACCAGTACCGCAGGGAGTACCACATGAGCCTGTAAAACAGTACCACACAGTTCCTGTGGTAACATTTATTTATGTGGTACATTGTGTGGTACTGACAAGTACTACAGGGAGTACCCTACAAGCCTGTGGTACAGTACCACACAGTTCCTGTGGTAACATTACAAGTGTGTGGTACATTGTGTGGTACCGACAAGTACCACAGGGAGTACCACAGGACTTTTTTGTTAGGGTTCCCGCGCAAAGAGGCTGACAAGACCATTGTTTCGACTTGAATCGACGGATTTGTTTCCAGTTTCTTTCTTTAGCAGAGTATTTATGCCAATGAAGGTAAGATATATGAGTTCATGGTTCTTATAACGACGACATTTTGTCATTCATGAGGGATGATATAGTTAACTGGTGAAATAAAATCCCGAAATTGTTTTGTTCTGCAGTGGGAAAGTAGCGTAAACGCTTAGCTGCGTATAGTCCCACTACGTACTTTATTTATCATTGTGAAGTCTGCATTGGAAACCGGTAAGATTGTGTACTTTTGTAGAGTCAAACTTCAATTTGACGTATTTTATTATATTTTACAAATATGTGGAATGTGTGTGTGCTCGTATGGTCTACAGGAGAGACGGGTGACAGAGGCGCGCTGCATATGATGATACGGCCACGCCTATTTCCAACAATGGAGCGATCCCGTCTCGCTCTTACGAGGAGCTCGTGGCCAGTCGGGCGTATAGTAAAGTAAACAAAGCGAAGCGGTGAACGGAGCGGACATGCATGGACTTTTTGTCCAAATCTAGTCAAAAGTTTTCACTATGAAGAGTGAATATTTTTACTCGATTTTTTTTTTAGAGAGCATGGTGTATCCATACATGCATACTGTACACATACATACCTTAGTATTGATGAGTATAACATTCATTATTATTGTGTACCAGTCATGCGTCACTCCATGATAACTCTAAAATAACATATGCATATTCAGGATATCCATAGCCAGGTGACATGTGCATTAAAGAAATTCAAATTTAAAAAAAAAGCAACAACAGCTAAGGAAAACTAGGAGTGCTAAAGCCGATACAGAGACAGGTGGAAGAAAATCATTTTCCCATGTACATGATATTATTATGTATATGCTATATGACATTGTAAAGTTAAAGCCCGAATTCGCACATGTAGGTAGTTACCATGCTACAATGATCATCCCTGAGCACACGTCCATTGAAGGTCATACAGTCTTGATTGGCAGCATAACGTGGATTGGGCTGATTGTCATCATGATCCCACATACTACTTGAGACGGATAGGGTGCTGCCGACTCGCTCCCATGTGTACACTCCTTCCGTTGCTAAGTCATTCAGACCTATCCAGATCCATGGGAAGGTTGTTATTCCGTAGTGCGCGATAAGAACGTCCTCTCGGATGCTGGACAGCTCACTTGGCGTTTCTATGGCGACCAAATATCCTCCCAGTTCATCGCATGTATCCCGCGCCACCTCCCAGGGCTGTTGGTCCTGGCGGTAGATATAGCAGGAGTCTGGGGACGATGGATCACTAGGGCAGACGATATCTAGAGAACACGCAGGACAAGCCGAACCACGGTTTACACATGCAACATTTTCTTTCAGTGTTTCAGTGCTCTTTTATTAGTGTTGCCTTCCTGTTGAAATCAGGTTTTACTCTATATTTGTAAACGGAATATTGGTGGAAAATTGTAAACAAATTGATATTATTGCCTCTTTTTTTTTGCAAACACTATTTTTATGGTAAAGGAGAAATTCAACAGGTCCATTTCTAATCGTCTAAATGCAATAACCTTTTCCAATAGTATTTTCAAATTAGGTGATGAAGAAAAATCTACCTCGGGAAAACCTCCGGTTCTAGAAACCATGATTCATTAAAAAGAAAAAAAAATGAATGAATAAATACCTATGCGGTGATTTCTCAACAGTGTTGTGCCCATCGGGCCACATAGGCATTGTTGAGAAATCAGCTCTGTGCGAACAGTTTTAACCATCCCTATTTGAAACAGATTTGTGTGATATATTGTGCAGGTGCGTGTGTGAGTATGTAACACATTATATCTCAAATATCTCCTTTCTATAAAAAAAAATGAACAGCTGGGTTTGCATCTTCATTATCTATTCACATACAATTGATGCTACAAACACCTTGATGAATAGTTAAAGATAGATACCACAGCTTCCCTATCTCACATGCACGTACCAAGTTCACATCTCTTTCCACGAAATAACTCCGGGCACTCGCAGGAAAATTCCTCTATAGTTTCAAGACAGGTCCCTCCATTCAGGCAGGGATTAGGAAGACAATCTGTGTAATGAATAATATTATGGTACATGTATCGATGTTTTTTTTTATCATTATTATTCTACTTTTGACAAAGTATTACCGACCGACTAGGTCATCAAAACAACAAAATCTATTTCAATTACGGGAGCATAATGAAGCTGCGCTAAAATTTTCTAGGTACCTCTTGCGAGCTTCCACAATAATGCTCACAATTCATTTTTTTAAAGGAAAATTATTTCATTCCCAGTAGACTCTGATGCTAGGATTAGGAAAAATATATTAAGTTAGTATTTTCCATTAGCATACATGTCATGTTGCTGTATTCGGGTCAGTGATCCCTTTCTTTTCACAACAATATACATATGGGATTTAAAATCGTGCAACATTTTCGGTTCTAGTTCCATATGGTTGCATTTGTGTATGTTTGGGTTGGTTACGTTTATGTGTAATATGTTTTCTTGATTCAAAGTAAGCTCATCATCAGATACAGCAAACCCAAACCTATCCATTAATACCTCACTTGTATAATATAACAAAGAATATTCGTCTGCTTATGATTATATATACTATATCTATATTATATACATCTGTATACACATGTGTATGAATATATATATATATATATACACTCAGCAAAAAAAAAAAAAAAGTAAGTTCCCCCCTAACATTTTTGGATATATCTCAAAAAGTATTTTACCGATTTTCATAATTCAAACGGAAATGGATAAGGAATTTTATTACTCATAACATGAGTGGCAAATCATTGCCACCAAATATCATTATTGGTGTGAAAAAAAGGCATTTTATGTCAAAATGCATGGAAACAAAAGTTGCACTTTAGTGATTTGCAGTGACTTTTACACAAATAATCAAACAATCAATCATGATTCTGAACATTTAAGCATTGTTTATTGCATATTTTTCTATCTCTTTCTTTTCATGAGCATACAGTCAAGTATTTGATAATTGATATGTCCACCATCCGCTACAATGACCAGCCGACATCTCGTCCTCATACTGTTAACTGAAGTTTGTACTTGGCGCTGCTCAATGTTGGCCCATGCTCTCTGCAAGATGCGCTGAAATTATTGCAGTAAAGTGTCATTTTTTCACGTCCTTGCTTGCTTTCCGCTTAATGATATCCCAAAGATTCTCTACTGGATTACAGTCAGGGGATCTTGTAGGCCACTCCATACTTTCGATGCCATTTCCCTCTACAAACTGATCTACAACTTGAGCGCAGGATGCAAAATGGTCATAGGCACATTAATGTGATCAACCCAAATTGGAATTATAAATCACATGGCTTCTCCCAAAATTTTCATGTTGAAAAGGCTATTGTTTAAAAAGTATGCATAACATCTGTTTAACAAGGAAGCGTATTGTACCTGAAGAAATTCCTGAGTATTACACAATTAAAAAGGTCATTTGCTAACTTACATAGGAAATGTATACAATATGCTTCGTATAGCCTAAAGTGCAACTTTTTTCCCCATGCATTTTGACATAAAATGCGTTTTTTTTTACACCAATAATGATATCTGGTGGCAATGATATGACATTCATGTTATGAGTAATGAAATTTCCTATCCATTCTGGTTTGAATTATGAAAATCCGTAAAACACTTTTTGAGATATATCAAAAAATGTTAGGGGGGAACTTACTTTTTTTGCTGAGTGTATATATATATATATATATATATATATATATGGATATATATATATATAATTTCTTATTTTTCCTGCTTTAATCAGGATTATATCAACTTAACAAGAATGGATTACCTTCGTTTTGATATAAAACTTGTTATTATATAACATATGTTTGAGAGTCAGTTAAGTAAAAGTTGGCATGATAGTATGACAACATCAGAACCACGTAAATATCGTTAATTATGTAACTTTTTACTTGAGAAACATATTGCCGATCATTGAATGTAGGCTTACTGATAACCATCAATCATCATGTTGTAATGGCAAGACCCTCATGTACTATTGTAATATATTGTTCTGTTACCCTTTATATCTGTAATGATTTCAAGCGAACCGTCTACATCGCCCTCAAAATTAGACCCACCCTGTGTTCGAAGTTCGGTAAGAGTCATTGTCTTCAGCCATTCGTCTGCTCCATCCATAGCCTACCTTTTCCATTTTTAACAAACTCCTTCAAAGGACAAGTCCACCTTCATGTACATGTGGATTGAGTGAATGCAGCTATATTAGTAGAACACATCAGTGATTGTTTGGGGGAAATCTGACATTCCGTTCAAAAGTTATGATTTTTTTTAAAGTATCTGCACAGTCACTGCTGGATAAGAATACTACTGCAATGTATGATGTCAC
This sequence comes from Diadema antillarum, assembly GCF_040938485.1. Classification (NCBI taxonomy): domain Eukaryota; kingdom Metazoa; phylum Echinodermata; class Echinoidea; order Diadematoida; family Diadematidae; genus Diadema; species Diadema antillarum. The sequence continues at coordinate 1,460,634 of NW_027271320.1, forward strand.
ATGCGTACAACGCTATAAGGAAAATATAAGAGAATTTCACAACATTCTACCTTTTGAAAAAAAAAAGAAGTGTACATTTTCTTGAAGCGTCACTGATATATAATAGGGGTAATATTATTCCCTTTGCCTCCTGAAATAGGGAAGTCCACTGCTCTTTTATTATGCGAGAAAAGTGAAAATATGTTGAATTTTGTCTTTATATATTCTTTATATCGTTGTACATTATGTGATATCACAAGCTGTAGTAGTCTTCTCGTCCAGCAGTGACTAAGCAGAAATTTCAAAAATTCATAACTTTTAAACGGATTGTCCAATTTTCCTACAAACTCTTGTTGATGTGTTCTATTAATACTGCTGCATTCAATTAAATCACATGTCTATGAAGGTGAACGTGTCCTTTAAGCACGGAAGTCTCCCACAATAAAGACCCGCAGGAACAAATATCTGAATGCTACACTGTAGATTCCCGAAACATAGAGGAAACCAAAGACATTTTAAAAAATACAAAAAATAAAATGTTCATATATTTTTGAGACCTAATGAATACACATAAGTATATATATATATATATATATATATATATATATATTATATACACACATATATGAATATGTATATATATATATATATATAGAGAGAGAGAGAGAGAGAGAGAGAGAGAGAGATAGAGAGAGAGAGAGAAGAAGAAGAAGAAAAAGACAAAGAAAAAGAAGAGAAAAGGAAGTCTATCTCTCCTCAGTAGAATATATAGATTATTCGTGGCCATGCATCACAAAATCAACAAAAAGTCGCACAAACTAGGTTTGTGTGAGGACTGAAAATGATTGAGATGGGTCAACCAAGGCAGTCTCGGGTTTGTTCATAATGTCTTCACGAAGAGCAAGTCTTCTTCTACATTAAGCTGAAGGTTGGGATCACAAATCGAAGAAGAAATGATTGTGTTTTACTAGATTTTCTCGGCGATTTTTCTGTAGAATATCTCTATGAGGTGTGACTTTAATGTCCCCTTTTTATTTCATTTAAAAATGTGCAAAATATTCACGTAACTTTAACCTTCAATACGTTTAGAGAGGATAATGCTACTGCTTTGGAAAGTTGGCATTAATCATAGACAAAATGTGTTGAAAAGCAAGCTCACTAAATTTTCCGATAAGCCCTTCATTAAGGTTGCTACGGTCGTTTATATCATGTTTTCTTTTTGTGGGTTTTTTTATTCTCTTTTGTCCCTTTCATTTCACAGACAGCACGGCTAGGTAAATATGATTTGCTTGAAAAGACCCACTACTTCAGAATCTCTTTTCTCAGGTCACCGTTTATTCAGAGGGTGTGCTTTCTTTTTTTTCAATATCGAGATACTATTGATAATTCACTTCATATTAACTTTTTTAAAGAAAGACAATGCTATCTGTTATGTTGTGTCATTACTGTCTTTACGTGCAGTATACGTATGGCATTTGGAGAATACAAATACTGTTTTGTTAATACTAATAACCGTCATCCAATTATACACTGCAGAAAACGCAGTAAAAGGCTCCTACCATTACTAATGTTTTTCATATTGAAACGAAAGTGCAACTTACAGTCGTTAATACATGTGCTAATAGACGTGTTAATAACAGAGTTCCAAGGAGTATCTTCTAACCTTTAAAATGACATATAACTCGTCAAAATTAGACCACCCTAACCCATTGAAAACGTGCTTCGAATCAGAGAGAGTGAGGAGGTGTAATTTCAATGAGAGGGAAAAAAGATTAAAAGTTCAGGGTCACAGGAATTATGTGAATTAAAAATTACCAATTGTAATTACAGTGATGCACTGCCTGTTGGAAAAGACGTGGTTATTGGTTTTGAGTTGGGGGTTCACATTTTTTTTTCTTTTTTCATAGCGGAAACACTATCTTATTGTAATCATGCTTTTCAACTTTTCCTGACATTGAAAGTGACCCTGTGAAGGCGGAATCTTATCAATTAATTATTGCGTGGAAATCAACTTTTTAGAAAAGCTGAGAATTTGATCAGGAAGATTGACATGCCTACATGACATTGAAGCACATTGAAGTATTCGAAGTCAAAAGCAAATGTGACCCTGCATCACAAAATCAAGAAACCAGTTCACCAGTTTTTCTACAACTTTTTTTTTTTTTTTGGGGGGGGGGGGGGGGATAGAATCATCCGGAATATCTCAGAGGCCCCTTTTTTATGTTTAAAAAATCCTTGTGTATGCTCTTCACTTTCAAGTCTAATAACTTTCGAAATCATTATGCTACAGGTTTGAAAAATGGCATTAATCATGGACAGAATGTGTTTATAGAACATGGCAAATTTCAATTTAATCCGATAATCCCCCACTGCTGCTGCTCCAGTGGTTTACATTCTTTGTTTTGACCCTTCCATTCCACAGCTAGCACGGCTTGGTAAAGATTAAACGTTCGAATAAACCCTGTTCTTCAGAGCCTCGTTTCTAAGTTCAGACTTTTCGAGAGTGTGTGCTTTGTTTACAGTATTCAAATATTTAAGGTCCACTTCTGTTGCGTTATACATCATATAGCATGTATTGTTGCGTTATACATCTTTTACTGTACTGTTGCATGTACTGTACTGTTACTAATGCATCATAGCATGTACTGTTGCGTTATACATCTTTAGCATTCATTCACAGATTCCAAACTTAACAGATCGACCACTATTATGTTTTATATATTTGCAATATTCTATATATGTGACCGTGCACCTCAAAACGAACATAAAGTCGCACACACTGATTTTGCGTGAGGACTGAAAATAAGTGAAATGGGTCAACCTAGCCGAACTTGACTTTTTGATATTTTCTGAAAGAGCAGGTCTTCTTTTACATTATGCTAAATTTTGGTACCATGAAACGGGCAGAAAAGTGTGTTTTTTAGCAGTTTATCTCGAACATTTTTGGTAGAATAGTGTGATTAGGTGTGTCTTTAGAATCCCTTTTTCATTTCTGAAAAAAAAAACCTTGTCCACACTCTTCACTTACAACTCTAATAACTTTTGAAAGGATAGGGCTGCTGCTTTGAAAGTTGGCATTAATTATGGACAGAATGTGTTAATGAGGCATGCTTAATTTCAGTTTAATCTGATAATCTCTTCATTGGTGTTACTCTGGTGGTTTACTTCCTTTTTTTGTCCCATTCATCACTAGTAGAGCAGATAAGCCGAAGAATTGTGCAAAATTTGACTAAAGCATGAAACTTTCACCATTGTTAGTACAGGCTATAAGATTAATTTTAAGATCGGGAGGTAAGTCTGAATTGACCTCTGATGACCTCTAGAGGTCAATGACCTCAAAATCTAAGAAAATTGATATTTTGCGTCATTGGTTAATGATAAACACAGTAATGATGTATTAAAACTTAATATTTGTCACAGTGAAATTGTCTTAATGTTCCACAGAGCCCTGACAGGTTTCTACCTTTGACCTCTGATGACCTCCAGAGGTCAATGACCTCAAAATGTCAGAAAATTGATATTTTGCATCATTGGTTAATGATAAAACACAGTAATGATGTACTAAAACTTAATTTTTGTCACAGTGAAATTGTCTTTATATTCCACAGAGCCCTGACAGGTTTCTATCTTTGACCTCTGATGACCTTCAGAGGTCAATGACCTCAAAATGTCAGAAAATTGATATTTTAATGCGTCACTCATAACTGAAACACGATAATTATGTACTAAAAACTAATTTTTGTAAGAGGAATTGCCTCAATGTTCCACTGAGCCTTTCAAGTCAGATTTCTACCTTTGACCTCTGATGACCTCAGATGACCTATGATGAGGCCAATGACCTCAAAATGTCAGAACATTGATATTTGGTGCAATTGGTTGGTGACAAACATGATTTAGATGTTATATTCATTTGTATTACAATTGAATTGTATTCCTATTCCACAGAGCAAGAGAAATTACTCACGTGTCTCTACCTTTGACCTCTGAGGAAGGTGACAGGTCAATGACCTCAAAATATCAGAATATTGATATTCTATGTATAGTCAATGGTCAACTTTGTAATACCCGATGTACAATCATTTATGCTATAATAGAAGAATCTTGTCATTCCATGGAACATTGGTCATTAGCCTGTGCATTTTATCCAACTTTGACCTCTCAGGACAATGAGAGGTCACTGAGGTCACATGTGTAGGCTTACCTGTACTGATGTTTGGCTTCATTGGTGTAATCGTAAATGCTTATTCATGTACAAATCACGCATTGATGTTTTGATCAAAGTATGTATGCATATTCCACAGAGCATTGGTTTATAGTAACAGGTCTCTGAAATGTGAGAGGTCAATTACTTCAGAAATAAAGCTTAAGTTTCTTGAGTGATGGCAGTGACCTCAAATACAACTGTTATGTTTGGGTTAGTTATGTAGACTAGCAAATATAGGCAAATATGGCCATTATCTCGACACTCGAGGAAAACAAGGCCCACGCGACTGATATACAGAGTGTTTAATCTATTCCGTGTAAGTCTCATAGATCTTTTCCCCCATTTGTCGGACTCATTATGGGACTGGTTTGCCTAAGTGTCAAGCTCATAGGCAATATTTGCATAGTTTCGAGCTGGTGGGCCTGTATTGGCCAGTGTAAAACTGGTGGGTTGTTACAGTATGACTGCGATGAATGACTCATGGTCCTGGAGTATACAGTCCACAGCTGCGACATCATGGACCATCTTGAAAACTTCGACATACTGTGAGGCCCAACATGCATTCCACATGAAGCAATCCTGTGTATTGCAACTAGCTATTGCCATCCGAGACCTACCCAGGGAATAGATAAGCATTCATGGCAAACCATGGAGAAAGCGGATTGTGCTAAATATTTTGGAGTTCCAATAGGAGGCTCAGCTGGAATCAAATCACCACAGCAGCTTAAAAAGGTTATACTTCAACCAAAGACTCTCTCCAGACGAAGATACGAGTATCATAAAGTTCAGGTGTTTTGCTACTCCATGCCGCTCAGGACTGTCCTGGAATATGCATGCATCATCTGGGATCCATTCACCCAGGTGAAACATCATGAAGTTTGGAATGATCCAGAGAAGATATGCACTCTTTAGCTGCAATGACCATCATATGCAAAACAAGCAGTGTTACAGCCACACTTGAAAAACAAAACAAAGCAAAACAAAACAAAACTACAATGGCAATCCCTGTAAGAAAGTACAGCTCAGGCAAATTCAGCGATGATGTTCTGCATCAAGAACCCCACAATATCCACTCCGCAGGAAGTTGTGGCTCTATTGCTGCATTCTTCAAAAAGGGCAAATGACTAAAAATGTCAGGCATCATTTGCAAGAACACAAAGTAGGCCTACTCCCAAAAAAGGTGACGGCTACTCTCGGCCACTGTCTCTTGTATCTCTTTGAAACACTTCAGGAGAGAGATACTCAATATTCAGCTCTGTTATTAAAGGTACATATGTCTCTCTTTTTGTTTTTGCATTTGTTTGTTGTTTTTTGCTTCATATAGCTCTTTGGATACCTTCTTTAACCAATTAAGAAAAGGCTCCATGGCAGAATATTACAAGATTACACAGTATAATGAAGAAGAAGAAGAAGAAGAAGAAGAAGAAGAAGAAGAAGAAGAAGAAGAAAAAGAAGAAGAAGAAGAAGAAGAAGGAGAATAGGAAACGAGATCTGCTGTCAATGATGCAGAGCCAATACCAATCAGTTCCATGGCAGATCTTAGTCGGCACTGCAAAGGTTTGGATGTCTCTCTCTGTTGACAAAGGGTATTCTAAAGCTCCAAGTAAGTCCATGGGGTGGTTTACAATGTCTGGGCATAGAGGGTTGGGTTGGGTATATGAGGATATGATGCTTTGTTATAACAATTAGGTTTGAGATATCTATTTTTTATGTTTGTTTTGACCATCCCGCATGGATCTCCAACGAAAAGGAATGATAATGTGTTAGACCCAGCCGCCACCGTGTTTTTTCAATAGATTTTGATATTACAGTGTAGTTGAGAAAAAAAGTAACCGCTCATTGTCCTAGATGGAAGTCAAAATTGAACCGTGTGTGGAATACTCTGCATACAATTTTGGACACACACACACACACTCACACACACACACACAAAATGAATTTTTTTAAATATAATTATTATTTCATAAGCAGCTGGCCATTACAAACCAATGAGACCAGACATCAACATTCTTACATTTTGATGCATATCTTTCAATATCCTCCAGAGGTCAGAGGATCATCGCTAATGTTCATGTGAAATGAGTACACGCCTTTTGAATTGCTCATTTTTATTGCTATAGAAATACACAATATGTGCATCATGTCAATCATTAAGTATTGTATCAGTTTCATTTTCAGTCTTGGATTATTTTTTCTATGTACAAATAAAATCGTGGCAAAGTAAACAACTTTCACATCAAAATGTAAACGAGAATACTAAAAAAGAAATAGATGTAATAACGTGCAAGGCAAATACCAGGCCTACATCATCTTAAGGTATACAGGTGAAGGAAATCACCTTATTGATAAACAATTTACTTGACTGGGATAGCGATCACTGAACAATATTGTTTCTTAAAACTCTCTCTTCTTTTCAACAAGTGGAATAAAACACATGCACATACCGGGGCATCAGTTTGGAGGAGGGGTGGGGTGGTGGCAGGGATAGTTGACCCCCACCCCATTAAATTCTGAGATGAGGACTATGTTTTGTTGTTGTTAGTTTTTGTTGTTTTTTTGTTTTTTGCTTTTTAGACAGAAAACTGCCCAAGTTTTTCACTTTAAGTGTGCATCGGATTGTTAAAATTTAATTCTGAAATGCAAAATCTCCCTTCTTTGAGAGGGGATATCTCCTTTCGATAGACTCCTTCCCCCTGCTTGGTTCCTTCCACAGATATAACATACTTTGGGGAATGATAATTTCCCTTATTCTATGAAAAATGTTTTTAAGAGATATTTTTATTTGAATTCCAAAGATGAAAAGGCTTTCCTATATATGCACGATTGTTCATTTTGGAGGGCAAGAGGCATTTGCCCCGCCTCCCGAGAAAATATGGGAGGGGGAATGGTGGGGACATAAAACTTTGCCTCCAAGTATTTTCTGAGATTGAGATTTTTTTTCTTCACTTTTTTGACAGAAAATGAATTGTCACTGAACATTTCAGCTGTTGTATGCACCAGATTAAAAGGCATAATCTCCTTTGCATACCCCCTCGCCCACACTATCTTTCGTTATGTCCCCTTCCATATACGCTCAGTGCTTTTGTCCCATTTTTGTTCTATATCATCACAAAGTATGTACTAGATCTTTAGTTTCAGTTCCGACATATTAAAGAAAATCCCTCTTGTTGGAGGGGGTAGTGTATCTTTCAATTAACAATCCCTCCTCGGTTTCTACCCTTAGATTTGGTACACTCCTTTTACTAATAATTTCCCAAATATTCCATCATAAATGTGTATACTAGATTTTTTTTTTTTTTTACATTTCTATTCTTACTGCAAAGGCTCCCTCGCATGGGAAGGATTTGGGGACAGCCCCTTTCATACCCTCCTCTCGCTGTATCAACATCTCCTCCATGCATTGATTATGGCTACACATTTGGGTATGGACTTTTTTTTTTTTGCAAAATGGTAGTTCAACCAAGAGTGGCACGAGATCATTGAATTGCAAACAAAAGAATGCAAAAGCTCCATAATGTGGGAGGGGGATACCTCCACCCACATCCTTCTGTCGATTGGTCTTCCTCCATAGATGGCTGACTTACTACACCTTTTTGATACAAATTTCGAGGTATTCCTTCAAAAGTGCCTGTGTGCCAGGTCGTTGAATCTCATTTCTCAAAATACAAGAGCTCTGTCGAATGGGAGTGGAATACCCTACCCTCGCCAACGCTGCGCTTGCTGGGTTCCCATCCATATAGACTTGGTACACCTTGGTGATCCATAATTTTCCAAATATTCCCCAAAACGTATGCATCAGATTCTTAAAAAAAAAAAAAAAAAAAACTTCGTCTTTGGGAGGAGGGTAGGTGAGATGCGCCCACACCCCATCAACTTCCGTATAAGTGATGACGCACACATTAGACAAGAGCTACACTGAATCACTGATTTCAGGTCTAAACCTGCAAAAATCCAATCCCCCACCCACATCCTCCCCTCCCCCTCCGCTTCATTCCTTTGCACCATGAACTTATGCTTTTACATGTTTTCCAAGTTCCTCCCCCACGTGAAAACAGATCGACACCCCTTGCTCTGTGCACATACCCGACTTAGATAATTACCTGAAAAGTTCTGCGGAATGAGTAGCCACTTTTTTGGTAACAGAAATGAATGGTTTGTAAGCCCTACATTATAAACAATTATTAACTATTAACTATCGCAATATCAATATTAACATCCTCACATTTCATTCGAGGTATTTGACCTTGTGTGATTTTCATAGGTGAACGGTAATGGCTCGTTAATAAACAGGGCCTATGAGTGCTCTCTAAAACATCATCATGTTTACCATTGATGATGCCAAACTATTCTGATACTTTGAGGTCATTGACCTCTCGAGATCATCAGAGGTCAAAGGCAGAAACTCGTCTGTGTGCCTTGGAATATGAAGACGATGTCATTGTACACAGATATGCTTGTTTTGTACATCTTTACCATGTTTGACCTTTCACCAATGATGTCATACTTCAATATTCTGATATTCTGAGGTCATTGACCTCTCAAGGTCATCAGAGGTCAAAGGTAGAAACCTGTCAGCTCTTTAGAATATGAAGACAATTTCATTGTAAGACAGATATGCTTGTTTTGTACATCTTAACAATGGTTACCATTAACCAATGACATCACAGATCAATATACCATTTTGAGGTCATTGACCTCCAAAGGTCATCAGAGGTCAAAGGTTAAACCTGTCAATGCTCTGTGGAATCAGTAAATGATTTCCCTGAAGTATAGATGCATGTTTAGTGAATCATAACCACATATATCATTCACAAATGTCTAAAAACATCGATATTTTGATATTTAAAGTTCATTGACCTCTGGAGGTCATCAGAGGTCAAAGGTAAAAACCTGTCAGTGCTCTGTTGAATCTGGAAATGATTTCTCTGTGGTATAAATGCATGTTTAGTGCATGTTTAGTGCAACATAACCACATAACCACAGCAGCTTTCGACACCATTGAAAAGGATATTCTTATCACAAGGTTTCGTTCAATAGGTGTGAAAGGATCTGCCCTTGCATGGATATCTTCCTATTTGTGTAACCGTTCGCAGGCAGTCAGGATCAATGAGTGCATGTCATCCTTCGCTGAACTTCTGTATGGTGTCCCCCAAGGATCTGTTCTGGGCCCGTCATTCTTCAGCATTTATGCAAGTCCTCTCGCAGAGATCGCAAGGACCCATGGCATCCATATACATCTTTACGCTGATGACACCCAGCTGTACAGCTCATTCGATCCCTCTGATCCTTTAAGTGAGGCCTCTACCAGACATAGACTTGAAGCATGTATTGATGATATGAGGGCTTGGATGATATGGAACAAACTCAAACTGAATGATGACAAAAGTGAATTTATGATAATTGCATCAAAACATCTGGCAGCAAAGGTCCGTAGTCAGTCATTACGAATTGGATGTGTCAATGTACAATCTGTGTCAAATTGTAGGAATCTTGGAGTTTATTTTGACCCTGAAATGTCAATGGCGACACACATTACAAACACATGTCGATCTGTATATTTGCAACTACGCAATATTCACAGTATCAGAAAATCCTTATCAAACAAAGTTGCAGCCTCTGTTATTCATTCGTATGTTTTGTCTCGTATTGATTATGGAAATGCATTATTGTTCAAGGCTTCATCTTACCAACTGGCCAAACTACAGCGTGCTCAGAACTCTGCTGCTCGGGTCCTCAGTGGAACATCTCGCTTCTCCAGCATTACCCCAGTTCTAAAAAATCTTCACTGGCTACCAGTATCCAAGCGGATAGAGTTTAAAATTCTTATTCATACATGGAAAGCAGTACATTCTTCAGCTCCAAAATATTTGCAAAACCTTGTTTCAGAGTACGTCCCTGGCAGAAATCTCCGTTCATGTAATAGTAAACAATTAACAGTTAAAAGAACAATCTCGACTCTCGGAGAAAAAGCCTTTGTTTCTGCAGCCCCATCTCTCTGGAACGCTCTTCCACTGAGGATCCGATCAGTAGAGACCATTGAAACATTTAAAAAGCTTTTGAAATCATATATGTTCGCATCTTGTTTCGATTGAATTTTCAACGAATTGTTCATTGGTGTGTATATCTCTACTTATGTCTTTCTTCTTTTTCAACCTTCTTATGTACAATTATGACTATGATGTATGCTATTCTTTTCATAATTACGTCCCTCTGCGCCTCAGAATAGGATACTAGATCGAAGGCGCATTACAAATGCTGTACTTATTATATATCATTTGCAAATGTCTAAAAACATCGATTTTCTGATATCTAAAGTACATTGACCTCTGGAGGTCATCAGAGGTCAAATCAGACTTACCTCCCGATCTTAAAATAAATCTTATGGTATGTACTAACACTGGTGAAAGTTTCATGCTTTAGTCAAATTTTGCACAATTCACGTGATTTTGAGGGCTTATCTGCTCTACTATGATGCAATAGGCCTGAAATAATACATGTAATCAAAGGAATTCCACAATCTAGGACTAGCAGAAATATAAAGAAAAAAAGAATGGGTGAGAATAGTTTTCGTTAAAGGCAAATGATATTATTCATTCAAATGACAGGTTGGATATTTGTGAATCTATGTGCTTGTTTGTTTGTTTGTGTGTGTGTGTGTGTGTGTGTGTGTGTGTGTGCGTGTGTGTGTGTGTTTGTGTTTGAACGGGAATCTAAAATTCACTTTCTACAGCCTGTATATAAGTAACCCACGTAATGGCGGAATAAATCAGAAATGTATAGTCTTTTTTTATTTCAGAAATAAGTAAATAATCTGTATGAAATTCCCAAGGCGATTAGGAAGAGTTTGTTTGCAAAAACCGATGATTCCATATTTGCCAAATGGAGATATTTGCAATTAAAGGTCAAGAAAAATAAAGAGAATAATAAGAATAATTTGTGCTTCTTTTGACCATATCTTCAAAAATGTACCTTTATATGTAATGACCAATATATCATTTAAAAAGTATTATTTAGTACTTTATGACAGAGACCATAATTCAAAATCTTCAAAAATGGACTTATCGGTTTTTGCAAACAAACTCTTCTTATCCTCAGAGCTCTATTTTATTTTTTGAAGGAACTTTTCTATCAAGTTATGTTGTATAGATGTGACTCCATGCTTTGATACTATGATTTACGTAGGGCAAAATCTAACAATAATTATAATGAAACATTAGGAGGGGGCAGACGAAAAAAAAAATTAACTTTATCAATAACTCTTAAGTGTCAGGAAATGAACGACAAATCGACCCCTATCAACAAGAGTTCCTAAACAAGAGTATTGTATATGGCTTATCCTAAAAAATGTCGTAGTTGGTACGATCTCCAGGATTGGTAATATCCCTAAGTAGACCGTCTATATTAGTTACCGAAATTCATACAATACTATTTCTTTTCCAACTGGTCAATAACAACTTATTTGTTCTAAACGTAGAAAGACAATTTTCGAGTTCAGGGACTATAATACATGTAGGAACCACAACGTCAATGTCTGACTGCAAACAGCTTAACCCTATAAAGCCCAAGGGGGGGGGGGGGGGCACATTGTGCCCCCGTACCATATTTTCGTTTGCCACTCCCACACCCTTTACTTGATTTCAACCAAATTTGGTGACTTTTCTTAGAATCTTATTGCAAACATTTTGATATATAATTTAGCTATGTCCGACATTGCTGGTTGCCATGGCAACCGTAAACTGACAACCATGTTCGTCAGATTTTGCATGATTTTCTGTTCCAATTTCAGTTAACAGTATAATAATGGATGAAATGGGGGTTTTCTTGGCTGTAATTTGCTGAAGGACCAAAATGTGAAGTAATAATGGTTGTGAATTACCCTGAAATGCTCTTCTTATTCATTTCCTTTATTTTTATACGACATAGGCATCAAACAATAGATATAATAGAAATAATTGAAAATATAGCATTTTTCAAAGACTACCATTCTATTTGGGGTTGTTTTCACACAAGCTTTGCCTGTAATATCATTTGTTCATCATATTATCAATCTGCAAACTCAAAATTTCAATATTTTGGAAATATGAAATGTGATAGCAATATATGTACCCATTCCAAGCATTATATCATAGATTTCATATATTTCTTTATATTGTAATGAATAGCACCCCCACATGTTGACCTTGAGAAATTTCAACCATTACAAATAGTGAAGGTTGACTTGCTTTTCCTTTATGGTAAATATGAAAATGATTGATATGAAATAGAAACATATACTGGGGATAAAGAAATAAAAAGAAAAAAACATGATTTTAGCTTATTTCCTATGAATTTTTATATTTTCGTAAATAGCGCCCTCAGTGGATGACCTTGAGAAATTTCAAATGTCGGGTCATGTAGAGTATCAGTTGCTCTATCCATGTGCCAAATATGACGGTCATACATAATATAATAAAGAAGTTATATAGGTGGGGGGGGGGGCACAATGTGCCCCCCCCCCCCTCTTGGGCCTGGAAGGGGTCAAAATAGCTTGGGCTTTATAGGGTTAAATGAAAGAACTTCAAAGAAGTTTTGAATGTCGTTAAAGGACAAGTTCACCTTCATAGACATGTGGGTTGAGTGAATGCAGCAATATAAGTAGAACACATCAGTGAGAGTTTGAGGAAAATCGGACAATCCGTACAAAAGTTATACATTTTTAAAGTTTCTGCTCAGACACGGCTGGATGAGAAGGCTACTCTAGCTTGTGATGTCACATGTGTACAACGATATAAAGAAAGTATAAAGAAAATTCAACATATTTTCACTTTTCTCGCGTAACAAAAGGTCACTCCACTTCTCTCTTTTAGAAGGCAGGGGGAATAATATTACCCTCGATATAATATATGTCAGTAACAAGTTGAAGAAATGTGCACTTTATTCAAAAAGTAAAATTTTTGTGAAATTCTCTTTTTATTTTCCTTATATCGTTGTACGAATCTTACATCATACACTGTAGTAGTCTTCTCATCCAGCACTGATTGTGCAGACACTTTAAAAATTCATAACTTTTGAACAGATTGTCGGATTTTCCCCAAACTTTCACTGATGTGTACTACTAATATTGCTGCATTCACTCAATCCACATGTCTATGAAGGTGAACTTGTCCTTTAATGTAAAGAATGAAATAACAATAGGCCAAAAACAAACACCAAAGATTACATCTTGTTTTGAAAGAACAACGTCTTCTCTAGATAAATCTTGAATTCTCTCATTGTGCTGGATAAATGAATACATCTTGTCTAATTCTCTTAACATTACCTTTATCCGTGTTTATATCATTCGCCAACTGTGACAGCACATAAGCTTATTTGGTGGTGTTAAACTTATCAACGTATAACCAACAGACCAAAGCTAAATGAATTGACATCTTCTATCTACTGATCGTCGGATTTTTTTACACTTAAGGATGTATTTTGCTATTACACTTCTGCTCTGAGTTCTCTGAACTACCGCAAATAAACTTGGGGAAATGTATCCTTTTATCAATGGACCTGTGGATGCGGGTATACGACTCAGATACTGTGAAATGGATTCACATTGTCGAACAATAATGCTTACATTGGCAGTTACGACCGGTGTAGTGTGGTCCACACAAACACGAGTAGGCGTGGTCTTTTCCGAAGTGAATGCCTCCATTTGGACATAAATCCTCTTCTGTATGATAAGAAAAAAGCAACAAAAAACAGAAAACGACACAAAACCTAATGACCAATAAACGAACAGCTGTTGGCCTCAATGCAATACAATGACCTTTAAACAAGAACAAATACAATATTGTTTTGCAAGTATGTACTGGGAGTTTCGCATGAAGTTGTATTATAAAGTTTGACGATGACATTATCAAGGCACCTTTCAAATGCTTCTGTTTTCTTCCGTAATACATCAATGGTCATGCATGATATTTAATGAATTTTGAAATCATAAGGTTCAATTGCAAGCCCACTATTATAACTGTTAAATTTCTCCTCTATCATTTGCGACGCATGAATTTAGCCAACGACTGATTCCGACATGGGGGATAATAATGTTAGAAAATTCAACAGTGAAAAGAAAATGTGTCTATCCTTAGAAAAAAAAAGAAGAAATGACGAATTTAAAACAAACAAACAAACAAACAAACAAACAAACAAACAAACAAGCAAACAAAAATCATTTATGTAAATTCTAATATACCAAAGCAATTTATATATAACAATGTAACATTAAAATAACATTTTGTATACACCATTGTAAACCGTTGTCTCGTTTAAAAAACTGAACATGGACAATCTGTCTATTTCTGAAATAGCTATATAACTACTTCTACGAACCTTTCATTGCGCACATCAACATCCGGGAATTCCAGACGGGGTTAGACTTTGGGCGCAGGCTCTGTGACATTGAATAGGAGGTTGAACTTAACTGCAACACTCTATGTAAATGGTCACTCCACATTCTGTAGCAGGACACTTCATGGCATGATTTGTCTGGTGATAGATTTTGTCCCTGCCAACCTGAAGAGGATAGAAAGACTAAAGTTCGTCGACAATTCCTCCATTAAAGAAGAAGAAAGATAGAAAAAAAAACCCACTGCACTTTTTCAATGACAGGGAGGTAATGAAAACTTTAAAGCGAATATCTGGATTACTGTTCAAATCATTTTTCCTTTAGGTAGACCCACTTCTTTCAAACATGTCAATGGCATTTTCGTTTTTTAAACAATGAAATCGTAAGCGATGTTAAATTATGCCCGTGAGTCACAAAACCAACAAAAAGTCACACGCACTGATTTTGTGCGAAGACTCAAAATAGATAACACCTGTCAACTTAGTCAATCTGGAGTATTTTACATTTTCTGAAAGAACATTATTTTCTTCTTTCACATTATGCTAAAGTTTCATATGAAAAAACGAACTGGAAATTGTGTTTCTAACAGTTTTTCTACAACAATTCTTTTTGGAATAGTGTGATTTGATGCGTTTTGAGTCCCCTTTTCATTTCTTAAAAAAAACAACAACCTTAAACACACTTACCTTTCCCTTCCAAAAGCTTTTGAAGACATGATATTATGTTACTGCTTGCAAAGTTGGAATCAGTCATTGACAAAAAGTGTTGATAGAGCGTGATCAATGTCGGCTAAATCTGATAAATCCGTTAATTGTTGTTGCTCTGAACATACACATGACAATGACTAATTATCATAAGTTTCCACGGTGTCTATAATTATTGTACAATCTTTTCATCTTAATATATAGTTTTACGCACCTTATTTTCTGTTACAAAAAAGTGATGTCTATTAAAAAAGTGGTTATGTTTCTGAAAAAAGCAACGCTTTTCAGTTATTACTGTCACATCGCCTGATTTTGGAATAAGAACGACTTATATCTTCCCCTACCTCTTCAGATATAGTTGAAGGAAGCCTTATTTTCATCTTTATTTCAGATACGTAGAAACTTTGAGCTCCAGCGTTTTAGGTATCTTAATTTATCATTTTTTTATTATCAAATATCTAAGGAGATCGCCCGGTTTCAGTTGTATCACTTACTTAATGAGATAATAATAATAATAATAATAATAATAATAATAATAATAATAATAATAATAATAATGATAATAATACAATAATAGTAATAGCAATAATAATAATAAAGATGATGATAATAATAATAATAATAACAATAATAATAATGATAGACTTCAGAAAGTCTTCCATAACTTTGAGACTATTGTGAAATTTTCATTTCAGGCTCAAAGTCATTTAGCTGGGCTATTCCATCTGTAGCTACAGACTAGTTGAACATCAAAGAAAACTCAAGAATCGGATGTACGAAGCCATACTGTTTAACATTACATTTATTAACGCTTTTATGTACATTGTAATCTAATGCATCTCTTGCATTATGAAATGGTAATGGATGATCCTAAATGATGTAAGGCCAACGTTAAAATGTTGCAATGACTAAGATCACATAACTCACTATGTCTCACATCGTCATTCCGTATGGTACATTTATAGAGGTGCATTAAGAACGCGTTGTTTTCTCCGCTCAATTTTTACTGTTTAATATGAGTCTTGCAATTTTTTTTAGACCATCCTTTTGTTGAATATTTTGATTTTACGAATGACTTTAAAAAATATATCAAATTGTAACGAATTGATTTAGAGGCCCTTTTTAATTTCTTGAAAACATTCACACTCTCTAAAACGTTAAACTCTAAGCATCATCCACTATGCGACAGTTTCCCCCATCGCATTCGCTTCTTGTTGTTTCGATTTGTTCTGTTTTTCATCTAAAACACGCTCCAACATTCCACATTAGGACTTGATGATACGTACTATAACATAATGATTATGAACTTACCTATGACAAGACGAATCAATAGGATGAAAACAAACCCTTGACGCAAGCGAGATACCATTTTCTCTCTCTTCGATGAGGTTGTCTATACATACAATCAGCAAAGTGTCGGCTTCATTAAAAAAAGAGTGTTGGATACATTCAATACTTGTACACAAGAGAGAGAGAGAGAGAGGGGGGGGGGGGAGGAGAGGGAGAGAGAGAGAGAGGAGGAGAGACAGGGAGAGAGAGAGTTGTGATCCTGGGAACTGGAAGCAAACTCTTTGAACAGAAAATCTTCACTTCAGAACTCAGCGACAATTTCTTTTCTTCAGCCTTAACAGATGTATATAGCTCCTTCATTTTGGGTTTGTTAATAGCGTGAGAAGTAGTTAGTAGACACTCTGGGAAGATCCGAGAATTCCACATGTATAAGAATCCTTCGCTGTGTACTGGGATGGTATATTAGTTTGGTTGAGACGGGGATTCACATTTTGGACTTTTTGAGAGATACACTTATGAAATGTCAAAGCGTACATACTTCTAAGTATTCAAAGTTCATTTGTTGAAAAGTGGTTCTCAAACCGCTCAGATATCAGAGAACGAACCGAAATTAAACAAAGTGGTCCTAATAAAAGCTGGGACCCATCTTCTTCTGTTATAAGGATTTTCTTTTTCCCGGATTCCACAGCCATTTCACAAGCAATTTTCATCAAATAAACTTTAAATCAATCTTAGAATAGTATACTCTTTCATATTTCATTAGTTATTTCTCACTATCTCGCTAAAAAAAAAGTTGGAGACCTAAAGTCCCATTTCATTCAAAGTATACAATCTCTTTAATTCAACTGGCTTTTCCGTTTAGGCCAATTTAAACATTATTACTCATTACCGTCCTCCAGAATATCGAAATAGTGAACGGGGAAATGATGTAAAAACCATTTTAAGCTCTGAAAACAGGTAGAAATGTGAATAATCATTATCTGCAAAGGTAATGCAAAACTGTACGACAATGCCAATAACAATAATTACCGCTTCTTTTACCACCGCCTTGAGAGCTGGATATCTTTAAGACTGATCAAATGTTAAGTTTTGCTAAAGTATATACTCCTGATTCTCGTTACCCTTTTTCATTACAGATTCTTGTAAGTAGCTCGTACCGCTTTTAATACTAGGTCTTAGGTAAACACCTCTGCAAATTTAAAGCTTATGATACAACATTAACCTTGTTAGTCTCGAAGGAGACTGCTATTATCCGGTTCCCTTTTGATAATGCTAATCGGGTTAAAACACCCCTAAGTGTCGAATTAGACAAAGAAGAAAGAAAGAAAGAAAGAAAGAAAGAAAGAAAGAAAGAAAGAAAGAAGAAGAAGAAGAAGAAGAAGAAGAAAATTACACCTTGCAACAACCAAAAAAGTAACAAAATTAAGACAAAAGCAAAGTATATATATACAAAGTGAAGAAATAAGGAAACCGAAAAATGGAGCTTTCCCACAATTACGCTGTGGTTACAAGTAGGTTTATGCGTACATAAAGTAAGTGCTTGAAGGTTTTCTTGCAAAGTTTTACGATGCAATACAAAATAAACACCGAGCGGTTAGACATAGTTATTGACATCATCATCCCCCAGGGTAACCGCTTCAGTTTTGCCACTGCTCTACTAGAGGGCCCTGCCATTATTATTACCCTTGCGTTGCCAGGTACCCATTTATACACCTGGGTCGAGAGGGACATGATGGATATAAACATCTTGTCCAAGGACGTTAAAGGGATCGTATAGTTTTTGGTTGAGACCTTATGAAATATGAAAGAGCATGTAATTCCATAAGGAATTCAACGTTTATTTGATGAAAATTTGTTTTGAAATGGCTGAGATATCCAAAACAGCGATTTTAATAAAGTGTGGGACCCACCTTTTATTATGATTGCTTTCTCTCTTTAAAAAATCGAGTGAAAATATTCACTCTTAAAAGAGTGAATACAAAAAAAAGAGTGAATTTAGAGTGAAATTGGAGTGAATTTTGAGTGAAAATGTTCATTTTCACTCGTTTTAGAGTGACCTCAGGGATCACTCCAAAATCTTCGAGTGATCCCTGAGGTCACTCCAAATGAGTGAAAATGAAAATTTTCACTCAAAATTCACTCCAATTTCACTCTAAATTCACTCTTTTTTGTATTCACTCTTTTAAGAGCGAATATTTTCACTCGATTTTTTTAGAGAGTTGTTTTACTTTGTTTTTGGATGTTTCAGTCATTCCAAACCCAATTTCCATCAAATAAACTTTGAATTCCTCTTAGAATGGTATGTGCTCTGAACTATTTCATAGGTGTTTTCTTGGTATCTCGCATAAAGATAAAAGCCCAATTCTCATCTCCACCAATACTGTACCATCCCTTTAAGCAATGGGCGGGAATCGAAATCGGGTCCTCTGATAGGGAGTCGGGATTCTTCTTCCCTATGCCACAGCTGCACCCACTTATAACATAAAGTATAAAGCCTTTTCAATTAAGTGCAAAATGTTTACCAAGTCGGTACTCTTTGCAATGAGTGGAAAAAAATAAACAAACAAAAAGGATGTGAAACCTCAAAGCAACAGCAATGAAGGGATCATAAAGATTAAGTTCATATTGATATTGCTCTATCAATAAATTCTATCCTATTTCATTTTCAAAGCAGTTGAATCTTCCTTTCAAACCGTATTATACTATAGAAGTTAGAAGTGAAGGCTATGTGAAGGGCTTTAATACAACAAATATAGGGGCTTCTAAGACATTATAGCTAATTAAGCTATTTTACCAAAACAGAAATGTTCAAGAAAAAAAACCTGGTAAAAATACAATTTTTCATTCGTTTTAAGATCCAAAACTTAAGGATACAGAAGAAGTATTGTTCTTTCAGAAAATATGAAAAACTCAAGATTGACTTGACCTCGCGTAAAATTAATGGCGTTTGACATTTCGTTGGTCTTGTGATGCATGGTCACACACACACACACACACACACACCTATGGTGATTATCGAGGACATGTTTTACCTACAAGAATTTTATCACATAACGGACGACCTGTGTGTGAGTAGGAATCTTGTCAACCGAGGACTCATTCGTATCACATACAACCGAGGATTTATTACAGAAATGATAATCGAGGACCTACAAACATGTTTTTACCCTACATGAAAAAGCAGACCGTCCGTCTGGTATGGTCTGCGAACCAAGGACGTCCTCGGTTCGCTGTGTGTCCTCAGTTTAAATGTAAAGGTTGTGTTTATGTCCTTATTTTCCACCATGGGTATTTAAAGTGCACACACACACACACACATACATACATACAGAGCACAAATAAGAAGAACACGAATCAGAAAGCAACAGACTCATCAAATAATAGTTCATAATATGCAAGTAAATTTACTAAACTTTTCCACAACTCTTGCTCTCATTGCTCATATACATTCATATCATGATCTCATAGAGCAACGTTAGAGGATAAACGTGAGTCCATTATCATAATATGTCACCCAGTGACTTTGACAACTGGAAAGTTCTTGGCCATGCGTTACGAATTAATAAGTTTCACATCCTCTATGTACAATAATAATGATAATAATAATAACAGCAATGATAATATTAAACTTTGCATCTTCTTTCATTCTGCAATATTCACATTAAACTCTCATTTCCTCTCTATAGCGTCATGGCGGCGATACATTGTATGTATCTCCGCAGAGTAATCGGTATAAAATATAATGCTTTCAAACACACTGTCTATAATATGTCCCTGCATTAACATTGCGAGTATATCTTCAACAATACACTGTACACAGCAATTACATTATGGATTGTAGATACAACATGCCAACAGTAATTAAGCCAAGGCAAGCGGAAGATTGGGGGGGGGGGGGGTTGTGGTGGTAACGGCTGTACATGAAAAGCTGAAGTCCTCGAAAATACACTGAACAATATACACTCCTCATGACTGATCAAAATCTTTATAATCACGGTCATTTTACTGGTGGAAAAATGTCAGTGAATAATATGTGTGATGACATCATCCTCAACTTCTGTTGTTGAAATGCTGAAACATTCTTCTGCTGAACTGTAGCACTTTCTAATCAACTCCTGTTAGAGCTATAGAGCAAGAAGTATTTATACACATGGAACTTATCAAAATAATCTTCTTAGAAGAAAAAAAGCGTTTTTTTATTTTTCTGATGAGTTTCTATGAAAGCAGTCTTCTTTTAAAGAATATGGAATGCATGATTAAAAAAGAGTAGTGTGGACATGAAGAGGGAAAGACCACTTTAGTCCAATGAAAATTCCATGGGGTGTTAAGTCATGAAATCATTTTTACAGACACATGCAATTCATTAACCTTTGAACACATCTTTGTTAGTTTTCAAGAAAAACTTTAAAACATCTCTGCAACTTATGTGAAAGAGAGAACTTATTTCAGAACTTTGTTTCCATGGGAACCTTTGAAGTGTTGGGCTACCCAGCAAATTGACAACTGACAAAATAAGAATGACTGCTTTCAGCATGTCTACACATCAATTGTGACTGGCATATTTTCCACCTCCCCATCTCAAGAACGAAATCTGCCAAAATCATTTTCCCTACATGTATACACATCAGCTGCTCGGAGGGGGTGTGAACATTTTCCAAGCAAGGTTTTAAGTTGCTTTTTAAGTCATCACGTTACGTAATCCTTGCATAGCAATGTGTATGCATACGGCAAACAGAGCACCTTGATCATGATTTTTGGGAGGACTACCTAAATACGGGAAGAACTCAACGAGTGATCAACTCTTCAAAGTGTAAGCGGAGAAAAAGTATGAATAAAGTATCAAAAAAGTTTCTGTTGTTGATATTCATAAAAACCTCACGGCTGCCCTACAATATGTATGGATGAGTCAGACAGTATTTTACATCTTTTGACTGTTGAACCTTTTTAGTTTGTTTTGTCTTGTTTGTTTGTTTGTTGTTGTTTTTTTTTGCAACTGATTGACAAATTGCCCTACATCAACGGAAAGATCTCATGATGACTTCTTAAAAGTGCTTAAAGACTCAGTATACTGGTCAGCAAAAAACAACATGACACAAAATCATTAATTTGAAACATATGTAACATTTCGCAGGTAACCCTAGAATCTGGATCAAATTTTCAACACTGGTGTGAAAACTTGAAGGATAACAATTCTTAGGGGTAGAGGTGATGTCCTATAATTGGTTGAAAAAGTGCATGAAAGTAAACATGTGGTACTAAAGCAAAATACACAGCAACAAATATACAGAGGCACAACGCAAACAATTGTTTTTTCTTTCTTTACCTTGACTTACAATAATATTCCAAATAGCACCAATCAACAAACTAAAAGTACACGTTGTAATGGCAAAAATACCACACTTTCTGTATACTCATAATGCACACACTTTTCTTTACTCAGTCCTTTGACTCGCATAATAGAAATAGATTACTAAATGATCCTCTGACTTTTGATTGCAGGTCATTGCCAATATCAAACATGTAACATGACTTGTAAGGTCAAAGGCTGCTAGAGATAGCCTGACTTGCAGGCTTATTCCCTATTAAAATAATTTACAGTCACATTTTTCTTGTCCCATATTGCAACTCAGTATTTGAATATCTAAAATCAATTGGAGATCGAGTTTTGCAGTACAATATATATTACTCAGAACTGTTCTTCAATCTATATCTTTGAGGTAAACATTGTGGCTGGAGTTGAAATCAACACTATCAAAAACAAACCAAAAACAAAAAATGCCAAACCCTGAAAAAAAAATGAAGCAGTAAGCCCAAATCTAGAGATCATCATTAGCTGGATGGCTATGACAAGCCGGAGACTGCAGAATGATTTTGTTGTGATGGCAATTTCAGCCACGCCCTTCTCCAAATTGAGAAGATGATATGGGTAAGAGTCATACACTGTATGGCAAAAAACATGAATAACAACCAGAAATTAGAACAACAGAGAGAAGTGGGACGAGTCTGGTTTTTGGTCACTACATGCGCCACACACTTTGTCGTGCTAGCACCTTACAATGTGGAAGTGACCTCATAGTGCATTAGCAATTTAAAAAAAATTCCCAAACAGATCGTAGCAGTCGACCCCAGTCAAGATTCTGTGGCTGCGTGTACACTTACTTAGACATTGGAGATAAAGGTGACCAAAATTTGTTGCAGGGATTCTCAAATATATCTAAAACTGGCCATTCCATGGTATCTCCATACTGCAGTGTGTCTTTAAAGGTCCAGTTTACCTTTGGGAGCAGTCATTTGAAAAATGTTCAAGATATCGCCTTTCATGCATATGTGTAGGTCTGTTGTACCACAAAACACCCTCCCATATAAAAGTTTTTGCAATAAAGTCTAAGACATGAGGAGATGTCAGTATTTTTCTTAACAAACCGTAACAGTATATGGTTTAGTCTGGAAACATTTTTATTATAACTATTGTTCACATTTTGAATATTTAACAATACTTAGCATCGACTTTACTGATTCAAGTTTGCACATTGGTTGTTTCTATCCGTAACTCACATTTTAGAACTATTTTAAAGCACTAAATGCTGCACTATTGTTTCATCTGCAAATGGTAAATTATGCCTTTAAAGCCACCCTGTGACCGAAAGTCTGGGCATTCTTTATACTCTTTTCTGACCATTTGCTGTGGTCATGGCAGACTCAAATATGGTGCAAAAAGAAAATGCGACACTCTGGATGGATGGAAACCAATACAATACTGATAATACTGACTGTAACTCCTTTATCTCGCTCCTCATATAACTTGTAATCCTCCCAGAGCAAAATAAGAACTTATCCAACAATTCCTGGGAGCAACACCATTCATAAATTCATTAGCCACCTGCTGCATTGTGCCCACATCAATTTCAGAGCAGTTTTCTCACAGCAACTTTTTCCTGGTCAACTTTTACGGATACTTCCAAAATTAACAACGTGCCAAAAATAATGCCTCCTGAAACAAATACGTGAACGCATTGTCCAATTCTCGGTATCGCCAATACCTAGGTGCCGTGTGCAGAGCGGCGTTTTAGATGCATTATGGGATAGCTTGGGGGACAAATTTGCCCCGGTTTTGGCTGCATATGCACTCGGGTCACGTTCTATCTTTATCCAGGGGTATTTTTGTTGGATATTTCTTTGCTTTCCATTATGTGACCAGCACATTGAAGCCCTGCAGTAGTGAACCATGTCTATAGGACTGCAAATCAGTAAAATTTAGAAACTTTCAACTTTTAAAGCTGAATTACAGCCAAGAAAAAAAGGAGTAACAACGGAAAAGCAGACAACCGGATACAACGAAGGTATACAGGAATCCCACAGTGCATCTGTGACAGAGCTCTTCAGCCTGCGTAGAAGTTTTCTGCGCATTGGCCATAGCGAGAATTGTATTCGCCATGGGAAAAATCCCTGATTCTCATTCTGAAAAGGGGTGTCACTTATTCCTTCTTCTGTACACCCCTATGGTTCTTGTTGACCAGTCTGACCTTCTGTGAAATGGTCTTTCAAATCCCTATATGCAACGCATTTTGCTCATGATATTATATGGCTCTTAAAATATTTTATCAGCTCAGCTCTGTTGGTCCTAGGAAGCATGTTAACTCCTTCATGACCAACCAGCAATCTTGTGATACAAAATATCAATGATTTTCTACAGGTGATGGTAGTCAAGAGCTTAAATCATTTGGTGTAACGACACATGATGGCTGTATGCAATTAATACAATACAAAGTATCCGGTCTGAATGTTATCAGTTTCCACCACTATCGACTTTCTCTTTCTAAATGCAGACAAATTCTTAAAGCTGCATTGCCCAAATTTGCAAAACATCTGAGGACATTTCTCACAGTGATTATTATCAAAGGAAAGCTCATTTCATTAATGTGATTTCTCTGCATTCATGATTCATGATCAGCCACACTGTATCTTCAAAACGAGAAATGACATCCTCTTTCGATTCTTGGTCTTGAAATTGCAGGAAGACATCTTGATCTCATAAAATGCGACAGAATCTCCTTTCTTACTATGGGATTAATAGGTCCCAAATCATTTCCTGTCTGAATATAACTGTCACCATCCACTCCACTCCATTCCACATTTATGCTCATCTTCTCAAGAGGAATACCGCGTACCCCATTCTCAGAAAATATTCAATGTTTTGTTTTGACATTACACCAATAAAACAACCCTTGAAATACAATGGCTGAAAGAGTTACAAAAATGTTGAAATGAAGGAAAGAGAAAGAGATCACGATGAAAGCTGTGATTGATTTGGTGCTAACAAAAATAAAGATTTTTGCATGATACAGTTGTGATGACAAGTTGCAAACGACCAAACCTTATACATATCCTGTCCAGTAATTTCAGCAGAAGTAAAAAAACAAAACAAAACAGAGTTGTCCAATTAGTAAATCTGTTTTAAGTCTATTCAATCAAAGCATGCCTTGATGCTTTTTTTTCTCCTCCGGCTTGCTAAAATACTCTTGAAAACTGATAATACTGACATCAAACTGACATGGAATCTGCAAAGAGGGACCTTCGCATCTGTGATACAGGTATTCCTACTTGAGCCACACACACAATGGGGGGCCCGACAGACTTGACAAATATATTATACAATCATATATAATTTCAACATAAAATCATGGCATGCCCTGACATTGGACCAGACTCCTTCCGTCATGTATTTCTGTTGTGGAGGTTTCCTTGCCTCATCACTGCACGACTTCTGAAATTTTCAAATTGTTCCATTAATTCTTACTGATTTTTTAAAAGTAATCAGTTACAAGTCTGATACTCTGTACAGTGAGAACAAGTGGATGGGGAAGATCGCTATTTTTTTTTTTCATTGTCTTCACATTGGAAATTGAAGTTGCTTTCTCTCCTTCAAAAATGAGTCAACGGACCATTTTTTATGGTGTATATAATCATTTCTACAAAAGTCTTTCTTACGTCCTTTTCTTTGTTGTTGTTTTTCCACTTGGAGTTTGAGTACATTACGTATGTAGGTCTTGTCATTACCTAGTACATCCAAAACTTTATATTCCAGAAGGAATCCTAGTCATATGGCACACAATGAATCCCCATGAATCCCTCACAATGACATTTCTTTCAAGGAAAAAGGGAGGGACACCCTCATCCTTGCCAACATTCATTACGTGGAGGTTCTGTGGCCTAGTGGTTGGGGTGCTGTACACTTTGATCAGAAGCTCACAGGTTCAAGTCCCAAGCTTGGGTGAAACCAATGCATTTCATCATGGCACCACCGTCTAGCAATCCTCCTCCCTCTGAAAAGCCATGACCACACATAGAACGTAGCATAACAAAACACCTGTCAATATGGTTTCGCAAAATCTGTCCAAGTGTGGAAACTGAACATGGTGCACATGCACATACATAGCGATGACATGGAATATATTCACTGCGAAAGGGGTGGGGCTTTGCAAATGGGTTTACAAAATGGGCAGCACTCATGTGTAATTGCTTAAACGGGGCATACAGTGTGCACAGCCTTTCTATACACCTTTGATTATAACAAAGAAATGCATTTTGCCAAACATCTTGTTGTCTTATACTGTCATGTTCTGTGTTCCAGCGGATAGTCTTTTTCCAATGGGCATGGTCCGATATTGCAAATGTTATAACTCGGTGGTCATTAGAGGGGTGCCGTTCTGTGTATACTGCTGCTCGTAGGCAAAGTACGGGGAGTATGAGACTTGCTCGCAGGCTAACCTTCCCTCATCACCTGCAAGGCAAAAAGAAGATGATGACATTGAATGTATTACAATCATTATCTCTATTAGTATCTTTACATACACTATATCATTATCATAACCATCTTTATTATTATTCTTATCAGAAGAAGCATTATTTTAAAACATCTCTTGTGTATGTATTTTACCAGTACTTGTGTTCTAACTTTAACTATAGTATGAGGTAAACATAACTGAATACTGCTTGTTTATAAAATTTTGGGTCAGAACATATGTATATTTTCACATTTTCATTTAAGCATTTATGCTTTCATGAAAGTACTTCGCCAATTTAAATTCATTACATACCCACTGAACAAACCTCTGTAATAATGTTTACATGAATATTAATTCAAAAACATATTATATTACACTTAAAGGGATCGTACAGTTGTGGTTGAGACCTAATTTCAGGTTTCTAACATTTTTTGGTGAGATAATGAGAAACCTCTTATGAAATATGAAAGAGCATGTAATTCTGTGAGGAATTTAACGTTTATTTGATGAAAATTGGTTTTGAAATGGCTGAGATATCCAAAAAAGAGCAATTCTAATAAAGTGTGGGACCCACACTTCATTGCGATCGCTTTGTTTTACTTTGTTTTTGGATGTTTCAGTCATTCCAAACCCGATTTTCATCAAATAAACTTTGAACTCCTCTTCAAATGGTATGGTCTGTACTATATTATAAGAGTTTTCTTGGTATCTTGCAAAAAGTTAAAAGCCAAATTCTCATCTCCACCAATACTGTACCATCCCTTTAAATTTGCTTGCCATAATAAATGACACCTTTCATTGCTGAAAACAAACAAACGATTAAAAAAGATACTGGAATAAATTGTACAGAGTATGAGGAAAAATAATATTAAACTACAAAAGCACTTTGAGAGTGCAGACCTCCACCAAGCAGTTACGTTGTACTTTCCTCCAATGAGCTTGCTCTTCCATAGAGATCAGTGATTTCCACCCATACGTTTATGCATGCTGAAAGACTCTCTCGATCTCCCAATATAAAAGCCTTTGTTACATCATAAGCCTTCATAAAATTTGTAAAGATTTCCAGAACACTACCAAAATTTGATCTTCTGTTCTTTGTCTCATTCTCAACCTTTCCTGCAAGTTTCATCCAAATCTGTGCACAATCTTTTGGAGTTATTTTGTACACGGACAAACAAACAAACAAACAAACAAACCATCAAACCAACGGTAATAAAAACACAACCTCCTCCCTTGGTGAAGGTAAAAAGTCCATGGACAACTTACCAAAAGCCATGAGAGATTCTTTGGCTGTTGTCTTGACGTCGTCGATGTCGCACCTCAACAGGTAGACGAGTTGCTCTAGGGCCTCTGTGGCCTGAAATAGACCAATGAGACATGTACATTTGTAGATTACATCATTTTATAAACAAGACTTGAAATAGTACAGTGTTCCCTCATCTCTGGTAAATAATCTGTTCAACTGGTTGAATGATAACTGTCAACTTTCTCTCTTTTGCTACATCAGTCATTACTTACAAAGTTTTAAAATGCTATTTATCACGGAATGTATATGAACTCACATATTTCTTCCTTTGATTTTACTTGTTAGCGAATCAAAATTTTGTGCACATGCTTTCTTTAAACCCATTAAGGATGAGCCCTGAATATACTCGGGCAGGTGTCTATGGGAAATGCGTGTTGTAGCAAAATCAAACCGTCCTCAACGTGTCAAAAAAGGTTATGTACAGTATTAAATCCTACAGTAATCCAAGAGTTTGCTCCAAATCTTGCCTGACCTATTAAGAAGTGATATATCAAAATTGACTGGCAAGCATGATACAGTAACATACATAATCGAAGCGTGTCACATACACATTGTACAATGGTAATACATTTCTGCGCCATTCACATGTTGCGTCTATCAATAATATACGGGTCTAGGGCAATTACCCCCTGGGCAATTACCCCGCACCCTTCCCCTGGCCCTAATCCTAATCCTAATCCTGAACCTAATCCTATCCCTAACTCAAACTCCTAACCCTAACCCTAACCCTAACCCTAATCGTTACTCTAAGCTTACCACTAACCAGTATTTAGCCGGGGGGGGGGGGGGGGGGGGGGGGGGGGGGGGGGGGGGGGTAATTGCCCTCTCGGGGTAATTGCCCGGATACGATAATATACAAAGAACAAAGTCTGTAATCGTTGCCTAGCCAGTAGTCCTGCACCTGTTACACAGATGTCTGCATGTTTTCGTTCATGAATCAAAATATCACTGATTACAATGACCCGTCTTGACCTCACATGTCACACACTCACATGCATGGCTGCAAGTGCTGCACACCCTGCCTGTCGTAGCGAAAGATCTCGTTCCTCCAGACACTCCTGGTACACTGTAACTGCCTGCATCATGAAAAAGACACAAGGGGTGAAACATTAGGTTTTTAACCTGCGACATGCTCCAGAATAGTTCATCTATATCTACCTCTAATTACACATACATGTACTTTTCATCTCTAAATCCACATGTACATGTTTTGCTTAAGACTTTGATACTTCTTATCCTTCTTTTTCTCTCTTTTTACACTCAAAGGACGTTTTTATTAATAATTTGATCTCGGACCACTCTTTCATATTCACTATATTCCCTTAACCCGTAAGTTCAATAAACCACATTTCTGTGCATTTATATTGTGTCATTTCTGATTATAATTTTTACTATTTGTTATTGGTGTTTTATAAGGAAGAGTAAAAAAAAAATAATCTAAGCCCTTCATTGTTCATACATGTATATGCTTTACCTTGAAAGGACTTATTTCAAGAAACTCTTAAATCAATACAATGCATACTCATATGAACATTGACAACATATTGGAAAAGACTTCTTTAAAAATTTTAGGCTATAAAAATTGGGCTGTTTATTACATCAGTGTTCCTTATGATGGGAGTGCACTTTATTCTTGGACCCTGATGTCATCTACTCAACTCGACACACTGCTCCCACTTAAATCTCCCCAAGCTGTCCCCCCCCCTTTTTTTTCACAATAACCATTACAATAGTGCATTAATCAATATGTTCCCATCTGCTTAAGTTTCATCTCACCCATTAACCCGTTGAGGACGAGTCCCGAGTATACTCGGGCAGGTGTCTATGGGAAATGCGTGTTGTAGCAAAATCAGTCCGTCCTCAACCGACGGGTTAAGGGCAGAGACTATTCCATTATATAGATAGGGGATGCAAGGTGCCATGTCACTCACCCTCTGCCTGAGGTCATCCTCCCTGGCAATGGACTCGAGGTAGAGTCTCACCCCCATCTGCACAGTGGAGCTGTCCTCCAGTAGGAGGAGTCCCATTGCTCTCAGGTTTCCTGCTGGGAGTAGGAATCCCTTGGGAATACGCTTGATGGTCCGCAGGAGCTCAGGGTTACCGGGCTCTAGACTCGCCGTCAGCTCAACTGCATGATTGTTTGAGGGGGGTAATTAATTGGAGATGGTGCTCATAATTATGGTGGCTCAGCTAGGCTGCCAATAGTCACACGTCAAACTTTAATACGGAGATTCTAATAACATATCAGGAGATACTTCATGGTAACATGCATTTCAATAGGTGATGATACACGTAACTCCAAATCTAGGAGGGCTTTTATATCAATAGAAAGAATGAAGTGAAATTGAATAGGAAAAAATGTAATGAGCTTGTTTAAAAATAGCTTTATTTTCAGGAAGCCTCCAATATACCTATCACAGTATCAAAGAGACATCGAAGGTGTGATTAATCCGTTGAAGATGAGTCCCGAGTACACTCAGGCAGGAGTCTGTGGGAAATAAGTGTTGTAGCAAAATCAGTCCGTCCCTCAAGGGTTTAAAACTGGTGTCAAACTCTCACTTTGACAGGGACACTGCCTGAAGTATCAACAAAATGAATGCCAACAAACTACTAGTAAGCTTGGCAGGTTACGGCAAAGAATGCATGACTAAATAGGAAGATCTACATGGGGTGATTTCAAGTTCGGTGCTACCCTTGTATCTCCCATCCAGCTGCCTTAAATTGAGCTCCAACACTGACGGTCAGATTAACAAAGCGATACCGATCAAAATTATCAATCACAACACTAGGTGCTATCATCGCGACATTGGGAAGTCTGCGGGAATTGTGCGATAAAAAAAAAATAATCGCTTGTGACTACAATCAATTATTAAAAGATGTAGCCATGACTGCTTAGTTATAGATACATAAGGAGGAAGACAGTTTAAAATGCCACAAATTTCATCCCTTGAACAAAATACAACGGTCTTAATTTTGCTCCCCGGTTCAGATTTATGTAGCCATGTCTAGAGTGTTCATGTACGTTACATGGGCGACCATTTTATTACCATAGACTTTGCACGTAAAACGTGCATCTATTATAGATGTGAATGCGGGTCTCCCACGGCAACGCTGACACCAGCACCGAACTTGAAATCATCCATTGTATATTTGACCTATGACAAAAGAGAAGTGAGTGCCATGGCACGTTAGGTATAAGCGCCCACTCACATTCATTGGTGAGGTCATTGATGCACTTCTCTGGGTTGCGCCGGCTCTCCTGCGTGAAGAATGAGATGTACTGGAATAGGGTGATGATTGTCTTGGGGCTCAGCAGGTCGGCGGGTCGCTCGATGATCCGATGGCACAAACTCTGGAAGACTGGGGGCAAGATGAGGGAGATGGAGATATTTTCTTTTGAGTTGCCAACATTAACCCAACAAAGTCCAACCGGTTCCAAAGAGTAGTATTAAAAAAGAGATTCTGGGTACTGTTTCATGGAAGTTGTAATTTAAGCGCTGACAAGTCATCAGCCTCTGACAATAACCACAGTAACAGTCAGTGACCAGAGCATCTCAGCTAACCAAAACCAAGGATATTGCTGAAATTGTCAGAGACTGGCAACTTGTCAGCACTGACTAAATCGATAAAACACCCCCCTGATATGCACTAAGCAACTCTCAACCGGCAAAAATAAGTCCCACATTGAGAAAGATTCTATCTTGCCAAAAGACATGAGATTTTTCATGGAGTCCTCTGCAGAATTAGGGACTTTTGCATATCCACAAGAAAATCAATGATGACGGTCGCATCACAGATTGTGAATGACAATACTATTTTACAAAATCTTATTTCCAAATTCAGAAAGCATCACTTATTCAAAGCACAATGGAAAAGAGATTCTACTGCAAGAATTAGGAGCACTACTACTGTCACTATAAAAATGAACAAAATGATGAAGCAAAAAGATAAAGAAGAGAGAGGAATAGAAAGAAAAAAAAATGATGTCAGAAGAAACACAAGCAGTAGAAGAAGTAGAAGGAGAAGAAAATGATTTTTTTTTTCTTAAAGATGATAAAGTACAAAATTGTACGTATGGTCATTTTGTACGAGAGATTTTAATGTACTAAAACTGAGATGAAAATTTACTAAAACAAACACAAACATTGTGCATAGAAACATGAGCACCAAAGTCAGGTACTATAAAAAGATGTATAAAGTGTTGATCAGCTTAACCTATGAGTCATGTCAAGAAATGTAATGCTACAGCAAAAATAAATGTGATTTGGCAAATTTCCAACAGTAAATTCTTACCATCATCAGCAATCTCCGGATGGTTTGTTCGAAGCTTTGCGCCAAACTTGACGTCCAGCTGAAGGAGGAATGAGTCGGCGTTGACATAGAGGGCTTCCTTCTCTTTGCACTGTTCCCAGAATTCCAAGAGGGGCAGGTTGAGCTTTAACTCGGGCAAGACTATTAAAGAACAAACAAAAAGAAAATAAGTATAAACCATGTAAGGGGTAGATATGAATAATTATGTAGGTTACATTTTGACTTGAAGCTCAATCACATGAAGCAAACTCAAGTACATCCAATCTGCAAGCAGCATGTGATGGACATTAGTGTAAAAGTGGATATTTTCGTGTGGCTAATTTTTTCGTGCTCGGCAGGGTAAGAAGAGTTTTGTATGTTTTTAATTCCGTGGAATCAAGACGTCAACT
This sequence comes from Diadema antillarum, assembly GCF_040938485.1. NCBI lineage: Eukaryota > Metazoa > Echinodermata > Echinoidea > Diadematoida > Diadematidae > Diadema > Diadema antillarum. The sequence continues at coordinate 1,492,968 of NW_027271320.1, forward strand.
ACTGGAACATAAAGCAAGCAAAAATATTCTTGTGCTTTTATTTTTGCACTCGTTTCTGGTTGCACGAAATGGCGCACAAATTTTAACATCACAAAATTTTCCACTCAATGCTCTTTCTCACTACTGGCATGGCAACACTGTGCAGTATCCGGTATAATGTATTACCACAAATGTGCTCAAAGTGAATATTCAAGTGGTAGGCCCCATAATTCACAAATTACACACGGACATGCTTATTCTGTATACAAAGAGATATGCAATGAACACATATTTGCAAACCCGAGTAAAAACTCTAACCAGGTATCCCCATCCCCCACCCCACAAAAATGATATTATAAAGGCCTACCTACAGTCTGTATGCTACCTTGACTACTTTGATTATTAATCTATAGGAATAATTTAAATAACAATAAACTGGGGGTAGGTTGCCCCCCTTTTTTTTTGCACAGATCAAGAAAACTATAAACTAAAGTTAAAAGGACCAGCAAATTTGGGATTACCACAGTCCCACATGCATCAAACAGTGCAGGGTACATTGAGAGGGGTATAAGATGTTGTATCATGTGTTTGTACTTTGGGCACATCTTTTCATAATCCCAAACTTCCTCCCTGTGGATATGGAGTCAGGGGGAATGAGACACGGACATATTAGATTACAGGCACGGGACCTTTCTGTGGATGAATCACGCCTTCTTTTAAAGGTCATATGTCCCTTTTTGCAAACGTCAAAACAATAGCATGGTTGAAGAACAATGTCTTCAAAAATTGTTTGTCTTCAAAAAAGTTGTATGTAACTTTAAGAGCAGCTTTATGAAACACCCCCAGGTCTGATGACAAACCTATTTCTTCGAATCTGGACCAGAAGTTCTGTTAGCTCTATAAAATTCATGTCTGGTTTCCGAGTCAATTTACTGATGGACCTGAAGTCAAGCTGATGTTCTTCTGAGCTGTGCATTCATCTGGTTTAATTTTCCTATTGAGTTTTGTAAAGAACTGACAATTTTTCAGGAGTCATCTTATATTAATATATACATTTTTTATAGATGTATATGAAGAGAGTAAATGCAAACCCAGACCCCTATTATATTCATTCCTGTCCACCTGGATAAGATTTAATCTGCTATGTATTTCTTTTTTTCAATGGAGTGGTAATGACATAGTTTGATAAATATTGACTTTCTGCAACTTAGATTGATAGTGTGTGTAGAAATATAAACATGCAACAAAACATTTTCATAGATATTCATAGACTTGTAACACAAACCAATTCATCATGAGATTCTCAGATCTTGATAGACTCTGCACACAAACCAACAGGGTTCCATACACATTAAAAAGTTAAAATCAAATAAACAGAAGCATTAATTGAAATCTCTGAGTACACAGCATGGTATTAATAAGAAGTTAATTTGCAACTTGCGTGGATGGGTGAGCTAAGCCATGGACACATGTATTTCATCAATTACTGGTAGGCTGTGATACTGGGGCAAACAGTATGTGCATTAGGGCTGCTGTTACTGTACAATACAATAGTCAGTACTACACCAGAAAGATTTGCGCTCTTCTATCGGTCACTTAACCCGTTGAGGACGAGTCTCGAGTATACTTGGGGCAGGTGTAAATGGGAAATGTGTGTTGTAGCAAAATCATGAAGTAAGACAAGACAAAATTGTCTTGTTTATTTTTATGTGATGTCAAAACAGGAAATAAAATAAACATGTACAAATAACTCTGTCATGTTTATTGAATGCATGTACAATTGTATCTCTTGATTAAAGATTTCTTCTCAATTTTCAAAAAGGTTTGAATGAACAAGTGTTTAAATTACTTTAAAAGAATGATTATGACGAATTAAGTATTTGCTTTGTAGAGTACCAAAAAGTAAAATAAGCTGTGGTCTGGTCTTACACAGCCTTTGCACCCTCTGCTAGTCTTTCTATGAAAGACATTTGGTACCCATTTTTGGTGGACTTTCTTTAACATGTTGGGTGAGTGTGTTTGTGTGTGCTTGTGTAGCCTATGCTTGTGTGTTCTACTTCTACACACAGAAGCTTTGATATATAACATGGGATTTAATTGATCCAATGCAATGCAATGCAACGTGTGTTTGGTTTCAAAGCCATTAAACTGCCTTTATATTTTGTCTTCAAGAACACCATAGCGACATGCAAAAGAAAATTGGTGCTTCTATAAGGAGTTAAGAGCAAGGATATGAAGAAAAACTGGATCAGAGATTATCATATCCAGAAATGCGAAACTTAAGTAGAGGATATATATTATAAGCAAAGCATAAATGAAGAAAAAAAAAAGAGAGAAATATTTGGTGCTGATATAAACATAAATTTTGATAATGGCTAAAATGAGATGCAATGTAATGAGATAGGGAATGTAGATGAACGATGAATAATGTTTCATGGAAAAAAGTATAATTGCATGCAATCAGCATGAAAAAAGAAAGTGATTCGGTGAAGCAGCTAAATAAATGAATGCATTTTGGTGTATATCAATCAGGTACTAAAATGCACACACAAAAAGAGAAGAAGCATAACCAGAAACAATAGGAGACACGTTTGGAGTACTATGCATTATAGGAAGATTATATGGAGAGAGCTTGAAGGATAAAAAGGGAGGGGGAGATGGAAGGATATGAGGATGTTTCTTTGAATAAATTGAGAAGTGGATATATGTTGAGTTTCATATTGCTTTCCAGCTAAAAATGACTTCAGCTTTTCCTGTGTGTTGTGAGCGAATGAAGTCAGGTGTCATCGTAATCTGCAATATGTATACACTCTATTGAAGTCATAATCATAAGAAATGTCATAAGTCTTAGTCATAAGTACACGACATCAGTACATAGTCATAGTTGGTACAAGTCATGAGCCATAATCTTAAGACACAAGTTGCAAGATATAGATGTAAGTCTTGCCATAATCATAACTGCAAGTCTGGGGCCATAATCATAAAGTATAAGTCATCAGTCATAGGTCTGCACAAGACAGAGGACATTAAATGAATCATATGTAAAGTCAAAACGTAAGTCTGGGTCTCAACATATATACTCAAATCATATTTTTAAGCATATGTCCTAAGTTGATAACATATGATATGTATAAGTTATAGGTCATAGTCTTAAATGGAAGTCGTAAAGTTAGAGACCGTATTCTGGCTTTAAGAAGTCACACAATAGTTATGAAGAGGTTAGTGAATGAGTTCAATTCCTATCAAATATTGACACATGCAAGATTACACATTTGATACATCTTTAGTCGAGTTGTGTTAAAGTATTACACAGCCTCAGTATAAATTTTGTATTCTCAGTAACTTCACGTTTTGTATTACGCAGCAGCCCCAATATATGTTACGCAGAATATTACATATTCATGTTTTGCAACATCAGCGAATGGTTCCCAGCCATGCTTTGTCATTTTGGCATAATATAAGAAGCATTGACCATCCATATTGCCCTTGGCTTAGCTCACCGCGACCCAAAATGACCAGTGTCGCTCTACCTTCGTCGGCGGACGCGACGTGGACGCCGCTGACCGCCAAGACGATCAGCTGTTCGATGATGACCGCCTGCTTTTGTAGCTTGTCCAGAGCAATGGTTTCCTTGAGTTTAAGGGGTCCAAAGGCTCCTAAATGCTGCAGATCACAAGCAAACAAGAACACCAGAAATGTCACTTAACCATTTACATGCAAACCTATGGGCAGGTAATACACATTTAAATTGACTTGTACAGTACGTCCCCTCCGCCCCCCCCCCCCCCCCCAAAAAAAAAAATACAATCAAATTTTTGCATTGATAACACCCAATATGACTAACCTGTCTAAATGCTACTTCAGAGTCTTAGAATATAACATCTTAGCTCTACTTTGCAGAAAACCCCATTCAATTTGGTTAAGCGGTCACAGAGAAATGTGGAATGTTGTAAAGCATGTCATGAGTCTAATTCTTCCAAGTTCAGCACTTCGATGCTTTTGTGTGTGAATACAATAGACAGAACTTGGAAGGAAGAGATTCTTGACATCCTCTACAAAGTTCCTCATTTCTCTTTGACCAATGAAGCAAATCGAATGGGGCTTTCTGTAAGATCTGGGCAATGAGTTATAGTTTCATACCCTGAATTTGTATTTGGATTGATTCACTATTTTTAAAGATATCATTGCGGAGGGTCCCGTTGTATTTTTTTTTTTGACATACGGTATAGATAATACAAGAAGAAAGTAAATAACATAGCCCACATTTCTTTCATTATGATTAAAACATGGAAGCAGAGGTATATCACAATGAGCTGACATTTTTCTTGATACTTCAGCCTGATACAAGGAAATTTTATTTCGCTACAATATCATCAAATTCCCACAGACTTTCTACCAATCAGATGCCATCATCTGGGAGCAATAAAATGTTATAAGTTGATGGGAATAAAAGTAGGATATGATTTCTTTCTTTCTTTTTTTTTTTAGTTCACTCAGAAAGTTTAACCCAATTACACAAGGCATGCTCTTCCGCACATTCTAACACATATGCCACACATGTAATTCAATTTCAAATATGCCGTCTCCATCATCACAAAGGTTACATTAATGTAAGTATGTAATACTAAAAAAAGGTAATGACGGATGGATCAAATTTAACACCTCGGTCACTCTCATTAGAGGAGATTCCAAGTGGACTCAAAGATAGAAGGGGCTTTCTCGACCACCACATAAAGGAAGACATTGTAGGGATAATAGGCCAAAGTCATTGTTCTACTCACACTTAGAAGATACTCGATGAACATGAGATGATGTGTGAGAGTGAGGTCGATGGAGTCGCTGCCCGTCGTCAGATTTAGTGGCTCCTCCCGGTCCGAGCCCGGCAACCGACGCATGCTCCCGAAGGAGCTGTCGCCGGGCGAGTCCAGGAGACGGTTGCCACGCTGCTCGTTCAGCTCCAGCATCCGACTCTCCCGCTTCTCGCTCAGGTCTAGGAACCGACTGCTGCGTTTAACAGATGACGACGTCGACGAGGGCGGCGACGACATCGTTGACGTTGAGTTGGACGTGGGCGTGGTCGACGGTGAGGGCCGATGGATGCCTCGCAGCTCCAACTGGGCGGGAAAATCATCCTCGATGCAGGTGGAATCGCTCAGCCGGTCGCTGGAGTGCGACTTGGGCACTACATCCAGAGAATCCAGCACGTTCTTGCGATTGGTCCTAATGAAGTTGCGGATGACGGATAAATGAATATTCATCTTCCCTTTTAAATCATTTTCCACCTCTGTGACTGTTAACCTCTACAAACTGGGCACACACAGGTAAAAGTCTTTATCTCACATGTCATACTAATTTGTGGAAACATTTATTTTATCATCTAGATCCATGCTTGTGCTCCTACACATTTTTTTTTTCTGAGGCCCAGTTACATAAGTATGAAATTTTCATTTCATTTTTGTCTGACATCGCAGTCCACTGGTTGAGAGGCACAGATCTAGACCACTACAAAGACTAATTACTGTTGAATATTTGGTTTTCCTGTCTGATTATTGATGCCAGGATTGACTTCAAACTAAAAGCAGGTTGAAAGCTTAGCTTCTGAACAGGATCATTCTTGTCTTACAGAATGAGGGTATTGCAAATCATAAAATTACAATACAAGTATCATTTATGCTTTCAATGGAGACACTCGGACAAAACATACACTCAATATGCAAACTGAGCAGACAGCTTGGGAGTGACAGTGCTTGTTGAATATTTTTAAGATGGAGTATAAAGCACATTGTGATCTGTCACTATTACTATCGTCATTACAGCAGTTTGTGTATGGTAGGATACCAGTTTATCAGGTTCTTTTCTTTGTTGTTTTTTTTAGTTAAATATACATTTTACGAACAGAATCACATTTTTCACCCCGTAATCAGGCGCTTGATTAATTTGGCTGGGATAAACATGCTCTAAACAGCATTATGCTTTTTAACGTTATTATGCTCTATTAGCTGATAGGCATCTATAGGTCTACTTTATAGGATCACTTCCTTCACCCACTGGCACAAAAGACAGGAAATTAATTATCAATGAATGAGGACTACCTAATCCTATATGTCACCATGGCCTTCCTGTTGGACTTATGCACAATGTTACATCTGAGTGGGCTTGCTAATCTAGAACTAGGTCAAGTGCGGATGAATTACTGAATGCAGATGGGAAACTTTAGTACGAACTTAGAGGGTTAAGCAGAGAGCACCATATCTAGCCAACAGGTGTAAAGGTTTAATATATACAAAGGATTTATGGGTGCAAGAACCCCACCAAAAAACTCACTCTTCCATGCTGCCAGAGTCCAAGCTCTCACTCAGTCCCTCATCCATCTCATTGAGGAAGTTGAAACTGTCGAGGGCGTTCTTCACCGAGAGGCTGATGGTCGACTCTCGTCGCTTCTTCTCCAGATTTTTCTGACGGGGTTGACATGACAAAAAAAAAGACTGGCGAGTCAAAACTTTGCCCCTTTCAAGAAAACTGAAGCTCTCAAACAATCAATCAATTGTGAATTAGACTTGCATGCCCTGAAACTCCATCTTTGCAGCTATTGCTGACAAACTTATCCTATTTTGGAACTCCAAAACCTAGAAAAGAATTTAGAAAAAAAGTGTATTAGAGAGGAACCAATACGTGTTGATCCTCTTGAAGCATGATATGAATACTACAATATGAAAAGTACACATTAAAAGTACTGATAAACAGTACAAATGATAAAAAACCCACTAAAGTCTACAATGGAATAATCAACAATTTTTTTCTTGTCATATCACAGCAATGCTACCTTTGTGCAAATTACAAACAGTTTTGCAGTTTCATGGCAAATGGGCTAAGTGCCTCTTTTTAGTATGAATTTAAAGTAAGCGGCCAGCCCATTCTTGGATAGAGCAAAATAAAACCTTTAGGGTGATACCTCAATTGTAATATAACAATACTCCTGAAATAATAATTAAAAATATCCCATACTATCTTATTATTTTCTCTTTTTTAGCAGCTTTACTCGCATATGTCTCAACCTAACAAGTGTGGAGTTAGCTCTTTTTGCAATTAAACTCAAACTTCAAACAATTACATCAAATGTGCTCACCCTGAGGAATGAGTCTAGATGTGTGATCTGCTGCTCCAGAGGTTTGAGCTCGTTGTACTGCCCTGCGAGGATTTCCAGTAACCTCACCACATTGTGGAGGGCTTCCTCCAGGGTGAGCGTGGGCGATGAGGGGAACTCCAGCGGCTTGGGCTTTGGTCTGACCGGGGAGTGGGGCGTGTCTGATGACGACGATGTGGACGCCGTACTTAGCCTCTTCTGATCATGAGGAAAGAAAGAAAGAAAGAAGGGTTAGTCCTTTCCATACAATTTCAAAGCAACTCTCTGAGAGGGCAGTTGGTATAGGGTTTAGGGGAGGTTATCTCGATCTATATTGCAAGATCTTTGAAAATAAAAGAAATTCATTATCTTGATTGTCTCCATCATTCTTAGAATTATCACTGCTCTTAAAGTTAGCATCATCATCAATTGTGGCAGCAGCAAAATTATAAATGTCACCATTACCTTCCCACTGTCATTATCATCACCATCATCACTGCCATCATCATCATCATCACTTCCATCATCACCATCACCACAATCATCATCATTCCAAGATTGCTCTTTTCTCAACATAATTTGTCTGTGTCATTCCTCTGATAATGTACTGAACCTATGCAAGATACGACACTTGACAGGTCAATAGTTATTATGCACTTTAAACACACCATCAATTCTAGTGAAACAACTTCCCATCCTCTTTTCAGCGTAAGAGTAATATAGAATCAAAATAAGAAAGACTTACATGCGCACTGACAGCTGAGTCAGTGAAGGTCCTCTCCCTCCTGTGGTATGAGTTCTTGTTGATTTGCTTCAAGTCTTCTTCATCGACGTGGAATGGACTGGAGAAAAAAAAATAATAATCAAAAGGACTTTCTATTGAAACCTCACATCTTTCACATCATACCGGTACCTTAATGAACTTGAGGTAATGGAATATTGTTATTTTCTTTAACCTGTTGAGGAAATCCTTGAAGGCAGATAACCATGATTTAGGTTTCATCAGATACTTTTGTCTTTCACTTGTATTGTATTGCATTGTATCACCCTCCTGAACATTCTTCAGTAATTTATAAGGAGTGACTCTGTTTAAGATACAGTAAGGGATACTTGTGTAATGTTTGCATCATGTATAAATCCACATTACATTTTTATGACCATTCTTTAAGTCAAGGTGCTTTTCATCACAGGCATGACACTCTGGACTCTTGTACGAGATTGCCCTTGTTGCGAATCGATTTCTCTCTAACACATGATGACAAACTTGCACATCTAGGAGTTAGATTTGTTTGAAATGATTAAAACTGAAGAACGACTGAAAGGTCTCCGAGGTATTACCTCCATGTGACGATGATGTTGAGTTTGATGGTTCCCGTCTCGTTGACGTCGATCGTGAGATTCTGTGGTTCAGCTCCATAAAAGTCCGAGGTGTCAAACTCCAAATTGCCGATGGTGACATTTGACCTTGCGATGCCACGTATCTCAGTGACCTTACACGGCAGAATGGTGAGAAGAGAGAGAGAGAGAGAGAGCAAGAGTTAATGGTCTACAACATCTACAATCCATTCCCACTGTGAGCATTTTAGAGTATTTTAGCAGTAGATCAAAAGCAAGGGTTCTACATGTATTTCTTGGATCCATGTGTTGCTAAAGATACTTTTTTTGTGTGTGTTTTTTTTTTCACATGACAGATTGAAAAATTATCTCATTGGAGACTAGCCCTGAGTATAGTTGGCCAGGTGTCTATGGGAAATGCATGTTCTAGCAAAATTAGCTCTTTTGCTCCTCAACAGGTAAAAGGCTCTCTGAAGCCGAGTTCAACTTTCATCTGTTCAATTTGTTGCTTTTGCTGTTTGTGTTTCTATTTTGGCCTCTGAGAACACATGACCTCCTCGGAAGGCAGGTGGCCACTAAAAGAGGTTTTGGCTGTCACAGCTCTCACTATTGCTTGGCAAATCCTCAAAGTTGCAATGATAAGTTTGCTGTCATGACCAAGATTCTCTCTTTAAAAAAAGTGGAATGACGTCTCTAAAAACTGTGGTCATATTTTGTAAATTAGGCCTCAGTACATAATATCTTCATTGGGATGCAGTGTTGACTATGCTTTTCATGCCGAAAATACTCAAACCCAAAATCTGATTTAAAACAACAACAACAACAACAACAACAACAACAAAAATCAATCATCTATACACGGTCCAAGATACATTCTATGAGCATTCAGCGTATGTACTGTTTATGTGAAGGAATGAGTCCATTATGTTTTTAGAGATGCACCTGGCATGCTACAGTGGAAAGATGAGCTTTCCTCTCCTGTTCCACACCAACACCATACCCCACCACCAGCCAGACTCCATCCATCTACAGGCCACACCCATCTACTCGACACACCCATCTCACCTTTATCGTCAGGAAGTCGCCCACCATGGGGTAGAGGACTATTTCATCCCCTTCCCACGTCTGGCTCAGGTCCTTTTCTACCTTGCACTTCGTTTTCCACTTCTGGAACCCGTATTTGAATGTGATCTGTGGGGTTGGGTAGGAGCAAGGGTTGGGGGTTAGAATGTGGGGGAGTGGTTTGGGGTTTTGGGGGATGAGGGGTAAGATGTTTGGGAAGTGGTGACGGTTTAGGGGATGAGGTGTATGGAGTTTGCGGTCGGAAAGTGATGAGGGTTTGGGTATAGGGAGGGATGAAGGTTTTGAGGTTTGGAAAGGATTTGGGTTTCAGAGGTTGGGGAGTGGTGAGGATTTGGGGGTTGAAAAGGGGTGAGGGTTAAGGGGTTTAGAAGAGAGGAAGGTCAAGGTTTTGGGGTAGGGAATTAAAGGGGTGAGACATTTTGAATATTTATTGACAGATGTACATGTAACACCAGATGACGCAATGTTTCAGAGGTACATTGTAATAGGTGCTTGTTACATGAAGTATACCGGTAATCAAACTTTATCAGAAAACATCTACCCACTCATTCATTTCTTACACGTTATAATAAGTATCGGAGGAACGATTGTTACCAACATGGATGTGCCACTTCATGGAGGCAAGTTAAAACTAATGTGGTGATTTAAGAGTGTAATGGAGATGAATTGAATCCAGGAAGCATAAAGGGCATACTTGTAGTGCAGTTATCGAGCAGTCCTTAACAGATTCACTCCTTCTGATGTGCTGGCTTTAAAAGGGCAGCGACAGTCATTCAATCACTGCAATTTCTGCTTGTTTCACTCCTTGAAAGGGAGAGAAAATGTCTGCAGTGTACAAAAAACTGCTCATTCCTGTGTACAATAGAACCAAATGTATGATTCTTCACCACTTATACTTGATATCAAAATGCCAGTTACAACCTTATACATATTTTGGCACTCCATATCTTCTATAAATGGCTTGAGCATGTTGAGGGTAGGGCCAAAACTATAATAAAAATTGACTTTGTCATTAAAATAATTCTTACCTCGAAGACATCGCCCCGTGTTACTCTTGCAAATCCAGCTATGCCTGAGAAATGTGAAAGTGAGACAAGAATAGGGAAATAGTTTAAGAGATCACAATGAAGGCAAAGACTCATGCAGGATTACATGAAGGGTTTGTTTGCAAAAGCCGATAAGTCCATATCTGCCAAATGGAGATATTTGCGATTAAAGGTCAAGAAAAATAAAGAGAATGATAAGAAAATTTTTGCTTCTTTTGGCCATAACTTCAAAAATGTACCTTTATATGTAGTGACCAATATATCATTTAAAAGGTATTATTTTGTACTTTATGGCAGAGACCGTACTTCAAAATCTTCAAAAATGGACTTATCAGTTTTTGCAAATGAACTCTTCACATGGTAATCTAGCCTTTCTCAACATATTATCAAGGAATGCACATACAAGTAAATCATATCCTGAAGTGTGGAATCACAAATAATGCTATTAGTGTAAGGGTGAAGTTAGGATTTTGTTATTATGCTGTAATATGATAGTTTCAGGGAAATGTACAATGTATGTTTTTGAATAAAAAAAAAAAATGATGTCTACCATTTTCAATCTCTATCCTAAGCTTACTCTCCTTGTTAAAGCAGTATCTATCTTTTTCCCCTTTCTACTTGTCTTTCTGTTCAATCTTGGGTTTTGTCCTTTCCTTCTCACTTAATCTATCTCTTCACATCTCTTTCCCCATTTCTTCATTTTTGTTCCTCTCCCTCCCTTTCCTGTCTCTCTTTCGCTCTCTCCCTGTTTCCTTGTTTCTACACAGCTATTGACTATATCTCTTTACCTGTCAATCCATTCTGTCAGCGGGGAAAAACGACACAACCAAAAACAACCCCCTTCCACAAAAAACAAAACAAAACAAAACAAAAACAAATCAAAGGAAAAAAAGAAAGGGAAAGAAAAAGAAAAAGAAATATATGTATACACTCATATTCATAAATGGAAATGCAGACACATACAATCTGCATACAATAAAATGACCCAATTCTGCTCATAAAGATGAATGCACTGTGTGCTGAGTGGTTAGTAGTCCCAAGTTACAGGACACACTCTTGAAGTAAAACCCACTGGTACATTGTAGTTTCAACATAGTCCCTGTGCATAGTCATCACACTTCCCACTAAATCTCCGCAGTATTCTCATAAAATCACACACTCAGATACACAAGCAGGATTGCACGCAAAAGAAATTAGTCCAGCTACGCAAGCACATGGAGGTCTGTGCATCGAAAGCCGGCCAGTTTCACATCACACACCAGAGACAAAGAGAAAATAATTCATCATTTCTGTCATCTCAGTTTGGTTACTCCTCTCTCTCCCTCTCTCTCCATCTCTTTCTCCGCCTCTATATCTCCCTCGCTCTCTCTCTCTGCTCATGAGATCACGATTGACAAGTTGAAAGAGAAGATTTGATTGGTTAATGGCTACCGAGTCCTCTTTTCTACACCATCATTATCATAGAAAGTTCAATAATAAAGAAGGATTGACGGACAATTTATTTCTCCAAATCCTTGTACATTTGATCTGCTCTCTCTTTCCTCAGGGGCATAACAAGAGAAGACAAAAATGAGAGGAAAGAAAAGTAGGGACTGTCCTTGTGGACATTTGAATTGCGGAGGAATCTGATCTTTCACTGACAGACATCGAAACCAAGCCAAAATGTCCTCCCCTCTTTAGTAAAACAAAAGCTCTTGCCCGCCCACTCTCTCTTCCTCTCTTTGCCTAGAAAACTCCCATATCACAAACCTTCTAGAGAAACTAGTCATCTGTTCTCGCACAGTGAGTTTAGAGGAGTATCCCAGTATGAACATGACAAGGGCACTGTTGACTGATACCATTTCTCAAGGGTACTTGTGGTGGGTAAACTCCCCTGACTTCCTGGGGAGAAGAGAGCACATTCTTTTGGCAAATGCTTTGACAGCTGCACGTGCGATGCCAGGCAGACTGGCATAACTTCTCTGGCTATTCGTAGTCTTGAAAACACCCCAGATACACCTTACCTGAAGATAGCAAGAAATGAGAACATTCTCGGCTGCTAACTGTGCTGCCATGCCGTTCCCCAACCCTTGAAATATATATTCCTCACATTTCCTTATTGCAGCAAGGTGATGATTGAGGTAAAGTCTCTCAGTATTTCAGTTGGGTAAACTCTGGAAGATTACTCAGAAACTGAGAACTCTCAAGACAATTTCGTACTATCACTATACACTACCCATTATACGAATGTTATTAATCTGTTGAAGATGGGTCCCAAAAATACTCGGGCAGGTGTCTATATATGGGAAATGTGCATTTAAAAGCAAAATCAGTCCGTCCTCAACAGGCTGAAGAGAAAGTACAGTACTGGTGGAGATGAGAATTGGGCTTACAACTTTTTGTGAGATACCAAGAAAACACTTAGAAGATAGTACAGAGCATACCATTTAAGAGGAATTCAAAGTTTATTTGATGAAAATCGGGTTTGGAATGACTGAAACATCCAAAAACAAAATAAAACAAAGCAATTGTAATAAAATGTGGGTCCCACACTTTATTAGAATCGCTCTGTTTTGCCTATCTCAGCCATTTCAACACCAATTTTCATCAAATAAACGTTGAAATCCTCATGGAATTACATGCTCTTTCATATTTCATAATAGGTTTCTCATTATCTCACCATAAAATGTTAGAAACCTGAAATTAGGTCTCAACCCAATCTTGGCAGGAAAGGGCAGAAAGGAAGAGGAGAAAAAAATATATTTTCTTTTTCTTTTTCTTTTTTTTTGCATGTGTATGAGTATGTGCATAAGAGAAGACAAAGACAAGACTTTAATAATAATAATAATAATAATAATAATAATAATAATAATAATAATAATAATAATAATAATAATAATAAAATAAATGCACAACAGCATATCTCAAAGTTTTGCAGGAGCAATAAAGACAGCTAGACTACATATCTTACACAATGCCCAGACAGTGCACATGGCAATGACTTGAACTTCTCAAGAGTGGGCGTTTCCCCCTGAAGAAAATTACCGACTAATTTCACTCCCAACTGCCCCTCTCTGTTCCTCTCTTTGTCTTCTTTTACTTCACTTCTTCTAATTCTCTTTATTCTCTCTCTCTCTGTTTCTTTTAATTCCTGCTGTACTCTCCCACTCTCTTAAAGTGAGTCATAGCTCTGAGGAATCCCCTTACAATGACGGGATGGAATTTGAACTCCTCCAAGCCCCGGACTACGCACCCCCCTGGGCGCGGAGAGCTCAGAGGGCACAGTATTCCAACAGGAAAGACTAAAGTTTGTAGCATTCTTTCCTTAACAGTCTTTATATAATGTCTTATACGATACTCCTGGCAAATTACATGAGGGATAATTGCCTCCTTCCTTACACCAGATTATATTTCTTTCTGCTGTGTTAATTCTTGTCTCTGTATTTTATTTTCTTTTAGCTGATATCATGATGTATCAGACTTTTGCTACTCCCACTGAGCTCTTCTCATCTGTCAATACTCATTTTTCTTTTCTTCCTGACATAAACCTTTCTATCTCACATAAAAACTTTTGTCACTGTTTTTCTATTCTTTCATAGGTAAAAAGAAAAAAAGAAATGCCACTTTGCTTGCAAGACCCCCACCCCCTCACAAAAAAATAATCTAATCACAAATAATTATGATCCAAATGTTCCAAGTAAATGATAACTTTCCCAAAATGCTTTATATTCGCTGGCAGGAAATTTATCATTGCAAAATGTGAAGAGAGAATGTTAACAAGTAGTCTTTCTTCAAGGTTCTCTGAGTGAATTTTGAGCTGAACTCACCCCCACCTTGTAATTAATAAATTGGTTTTTATACTGATAAATGAGAAATGAAAGACAATGAATCCTCCGTGTATTTGATACATTTGATTGATATGGATTTTGATAGACAGATTGATTGATTGAGTGATTGATTGATTGATTGATTGATTGATCTTTTTACTATGGAAGCGTACCTTCAATCCTAAGGACAAAGGCCCCGAGGTTAGCCTCCAATTCAGCCTCCATGTGACATAGGGCCTGTGTGCAGTCTCTCCAACCCACCTTAGCCTCGTTCACAGGCTCTTTGGCTTTGGGGGAATGTGTATCATGGTACGCCTTGACCATATTCATGGCACCTGGGATAAAGAAAAATTAATAGGAATACATGTATATTGTAAAACAGGTAGTAAATATAAGGATACAATAATGTGTAGCCAGGAGAACATTTAGGCAATATAGTAAGATATGGAAATAGACAGATATACAGATAGACAAGTAGAATGTCACATAAAAATAGATAGATAGATAGATAAACAGCTAGATAGATATATAGATAGATAGATAGATAGATAGATAGAGAGAGAGAGAGAGAGAGAGAGATGAATAGATGAATAGATACTGCAGGTATGATATACAGATAAGCAACAACATAATTTTAAAGATGAGAGGATATACAATATAGGAAGTAAATGAATACATAACATGATATATAGATAGGTAGAAAGATAGGCAGATAGGAAGGTAGACCAAGTTATGAAGATAGATAGATAGATAGATAGATAGATAGATATATAGATAGATAGATTATTTAAAAAGAGGAGTCAAAAAGAGAGCAAGAAGAATAGAGAAGAGTGGGAGAGAGGGAGGGGGAGAGAGAAAGAGAGAAAAAAAGAGAGGGTGAGAGTTGACAATGGATGATCATAAACCACTTCATAATTTTTATGTGACGTTTGGCTATTGTTAATTCTCTCGTTGTCCTTTCTCTGATCCTACTTTTAGTTATGACACATACATCAAGTTTATCTATCTCAGCCTTCTCAAGAGTTAAAACTGCTCTTGTAAGGGCTTTTTACACTTGTAAAATTTTGCTTAGCCCCGGACCAACGGTGGGGCTAAGGGGGGGGGGGGGCCTTAGCCCCACCGTTGGTACGGGACTATCCTTAGCCCACTTTCTGTTTACACTCGTTTTTGCCAAAGTGGGCTAGCCCCACCGATAGTACGGTACTATCTGGCCCTGCAAAATAGCAGGGGTTAGCACCGCAATTGCGGTGCTAGCACCGCAATTGCGGTGCCAAGCAAGTGAGTGTAAACAGAACGAAAAAATAATCCTGGGCTAAGCGACGGAGACGAAGTCCGACCCTCACTGACCAATCAGAAACGAGGTAATCAAGTGCTGCCGGTGCGTGCGTGTACGTGTACAGTACACAGCGTAATTATGAATATTCATGTGGTCTGGAAAGTCCGGGGCTAAGAAATACGAGTGTAAAAAGGTCAGTTTTCTCCTTAGCCCCGGACAAGAGATAGTACGGGACTAATTGGCGAGTGTAAAAAGCTGAAAAAATTGGTACGGGACTAACGATAGTCCTGGGTCAGAGAAAGTCCGGGGTTAAGAAACACAAGTGTAAAAAGCCCTTTAGAGGACCCTGCCTTCATCAATATTCCAGTATTGTCAGGAACCTATTTCATATCTGGGTCAAGGGGGATATTGTGGATGAGGACATGTTTGTCCAGGGACCAGAATTTTTCACTGTCGCTGTCATTTCTGAGTTCAACACACATTCAAACCTGAGCGCTCGGTCAAAAGCATTAAGTAATTCTGCAAAAGCTC
This sequence comes from Diadema antillarum, assembly GCF_040938485.1. Classification (NCBI taxonomy): domain Eukaryota; kingdom Metazoa; phylum Echinodermata; class Echinoidea; order Diadematoida; family Diadematidae; genus Diadema; species Diadema antillarum. The sequence goes on from NW_027271320.1 coordinate 1,509,147, forward strand.
CAAAATACAAAACACACTTTGCCTTTGGGTGTTAGTGGAATAAGAAGCAGGGATGACATTGACTGGTATTGACTCGTTTCAATATACTGTAACAACTCTTACAGTACTACATTTACAGAAACACAGACAATCCCTCAAGATATTCTTGAGATATGGTTAGAAAATATTTTTATCTCTATCTTCTGAAGGAGGTGGATCAGGAGGGCATTTCATGAAGTGTTTTGGTCAAATATTTTGCTGACAAACTGTTACAAGCTACAGAAATCCTTGCATCTGATTGGCTGAGAGCAACTTTGACAACTTTGTTAGACAAAATGCTTCATGAAATGCCCCCTGGTGTTCTATTTTACTTACTACACAAATGACTTTGTTAGAAGCTCTTTTCATATTTTTCACATATGCTGTGATGTCTAACATTATCGCAGTGCTCAAATTCAAATAGAGAAGATGCACATGGAATGGACCAGAAATGCACAAATTCACAACTTTTAAAGAAATTGTTTTCTTTTCTTCAAGCATTCACCCAGTGGTTTATGAAAACATCCTGCTATAACAGAATCTGCATAGTATTATACGGCTGGGTAGGGGTAGGGGGAATCTCCCCTTTAACCCATAGAATACTATATTCCATGGTACACTATAGGCAGGTGTCTATGTGGAATGCATGTTACAACAAGATCAGCCTGTCCTCTATGGACGGTTAAAGGGATGGTACAGTTTCATTTGAGATGGGGCTTCAGGTATCCAACTTTTTTTTTTTAATGACAATCTCTTGAGATAATGAGAAACCTTTTCGGAAATGTAAGAGAGAGTACAATTTTAAGAGGAATTCAAAGTTTATTTGATCAAAATCGGTTTTGAAATGGTTGTGATATCTGAAACAAAGCGATCCTAATTAAGGGTGGCACCAACCTTTTACTAGGATATCAAACTTTGTTTTACTTTGTTTTTTGGATATCCCAGCAGTTTCAAAACTGATTTTCATCAAATAAACTTTGAATTCCTCTCAGAATACTATGCTCTTTTACATTTCATAAAGGGGTTTACAAGTATCTTGCAAAAAAGTTTAAAGCTGAATCCTCATCTCAACCTGTCCAATGCCATACCATCCCTTTAAGGATGATTTTCTTCCTACCTTCCCTGACTTTCAGTTCTTTCTCGTACAGTTCCTGTAGCTCCTCCACCTTGGCAAGATGAAACTGTAATTTCCTGTAAATCCACAAATGAAGGAGAAGAAATGAACAGGGTTGATATTCAAAATATAATGTGATGTACACAAGTCTCCAAAATATATTCTGTGAAAGAGGAAAGTTAACCCGTTGAGGACAGACTGATTTTGTCATAAAACGCATTTCCCCTAGACTCCAGCCCGAGTACTTGCATCCTTGGGACTCATCTTCAGTGGGTTAAAGCCGCAATTTGTGAAAAACTTGCATCACAGATATCTGAATTCTTTTACCAAAACTGCACAAACTGCAATGATGTCACATGAACACAAATCTAACATCTATTGTAATCACCACCATCATCATCATCATCTTTAAATATCTCACAATATTGTACTACACAATGACACCAAGAATATGCAACTTCAATGCATTCTTTTATTGAGTGTGACAGTGGAGAACGAAAGATATCGTTGTCAGTCATTCTTGACTTTGCTCTGTCAACTTTTTTCTTATTGAGGACCAAGACTAAAGATTCTGTTGCCCATGACTATCCATTCTGCCATATATGAATATATATGCTGGTACTGTCTAGACACTTTCTTAATTATAGACAGCTGAATGGACTTAATAACCCGTTGAAAGCTGGTTCCAAGTACACCCCGGCAAGTGTCTATGGGAAATGCGTGTTGTTGCAAAATCAGCCCGTTCTCAATGGGCTAAATATAGCAAGAGCAATGTGTGAGGTTTGAAAGCAGCTCAAAGGAGATTTTGGACAACCATGTAACAGATTTATGAGGATAGGCCTTTGACACACTGAACTCTTACCAGGAGTCAAGTGATCATTGGCTAAATGCTACTTTCGCTGGTGACAGTGAAACACAGACATATAATCCCTTCATAGCTGTTAGATTAATCAAAATAGCATACCTAGACATCAAAATCTAAATTAGATTTGAGTCATTATAAGTTTAGCCTCATCTAGATATCAGATAACACTTGCACAATCTGCTTGCTTTACTTGCCCCATTCAAGCAAGCGTGCTGTATGGTGTGTATCGATCACCCTGATACAAATGATAAGATTATGTGCAAGGAACACCTGTTCTGTCCATGTATAAGCATACTTTTAACCCAGTCAGGGCTGGAAGCAACCTTTACCTATATACAATATCGATGATTGATTATGGTGATGGGTGTGTGATGGTTGAACACTTCCCAGGGAGTCTGACTTATCATCGCACCAGCAGAAAATAGTCTGGCATTTTAATGAGAAGTGTGACATAGTTACTGCATGAATCATCAATTTACACTCAGCCAAGCAAGGACAGATTCTGCGAGCTCGCTCTGTAAATACAAACATAATGCATTTCATGTGTCATTTGAGCCCCAAAGACATTAATAGCTTCTGTTTGAATCACATAGAAATATGTAAGGGAATGTTTACATACACGCACAAGTCTGAATGTACAGAGTGCATATTATGTGAATATCATGCATATTCACATATTACATTTGTATCTCTTCATAACATTAATTCTCTCTTAGGTGTATATGCATGCATGTCAAGGGGGCGGAAACACTTTGTGAAGGCATTTTCTGTTCAAGCAAGAACTATATAAATTAATTGATTGACATAAGCCTATGTCTGTGTGTATTAATTTGTGTGTATATGATCACATTTGTACATAATTATATAAACAGACATGTACAAATAGTTCTGCCTGTATACCTTGGATACGATAAGTGGAAGTGTGGTACATTTTGTATATCTTAATTCTTAATGTATCTTTCTATTCATACTTGTTCATCTGTCAAATACGATTCAAATCTATCCTATGTCACAAATGTATGTGTGTGAGGATGGTACTGCATGTCTGCCTACTAATTGCAATCTTATACTGTATTCATAAATATCAAATTGACCTTCAGAACAGCAACTTTGTGATGATTAGCAACTTGAGCTGCCCTGGTGCACCATGTGTGGCCCACATGTGACCTTTGACCTTGTGAGGTCACTGCATGGGGTAATCACCAGCACAGCAGGTCAAGCTAGATCTACACACACACACACACACACACACACACACACACACACACACACACACACAACAAGAGCATGGACAAGGTTACAAATAGTCCCATGTATTCATGATAGTGTAAGCTACAGTTGGTATAATCCACCTCTATGACAGGGAATCCAATGTAGTATTGTATTCAGACTTGCCCAGGACTCCAACACAGAATCTGTATACCTGCTTTCACCATTTTGTTACAAAGGTTCTCAGACCTTCTATCGTGAGTCATCAATTTCTCAACTGCAGCTCCTAATACTGTCTGATGCTGGCATAAAGTATTACCTGAGAAATCCAAACTTTTGACAGAGAGAGAGAGAGAGAGTGAGGGAAAGAGAGAAAGAAGGAGGAAATTGAAGATTTGGGGTAATGACAACTGCAGGCAACAGATTAAACTTCAGAAAAGAGAGAAAACTTTTCTTTCATAACTCAGCTGCCCCGTTTGATCTCTGAAACGAGTCTGAGAGGATAAAAAGTTCCAATGAAGAGTCAGAGTCGTGACAGCCAAGTTTCAGGAAACGAGGGTAAACTAGGGAAGTGGGGAAATCTTGTCTGCATCGATGCGCATTATCCTGGATTGCATTTAGCCAAATTTATTGACTGCTTCTTGGTCTCGTCCTCTTCAAAATACACTGCAATTCACACTTCAAAAATTCAAGACATACAACATTTTCTACGTTGCTAGCATAACACAATATTCTGCAACTTGGTCCTTGCAAGTCATTTACAAAAGAAGATTGAGCAAATAAGACATTTCCACCGATACCCTACTTGTTGTACGCCAAGTAAACTTCTTGAAGTTATGATAAAAAACAATCCATATTTGTTTTATCATTTTATTTGTTTCTTAGCAGGTAAAATTGCATAAACCCGTATCTACATTTCAAAAAGTAGAGTTAGGCCTAATTGTTTTAGGCCTAAACATGTACATGTATTCCATAATAAAAAAAAGTGGAATTAAGATCATATGTTCACAAAAATTGAAATAAACAAATATTTGTTGTTGTTGTTGTTGTTGTTGTTGTTGTTGTTGTTGTTGTGGAGAGTAAGGGAAAGACTGCATGATGCCAAACTAATTACTGTAAAACCAGAAATGTTGGCGTGCATTTTAATTTCCCGTGAGGCAAGAATAGCGAAATTGATATGCAAGAGATAGTTCTTGTCTACAGTAAAATGTATTGAATGCCAGTGGCAAGTGGCAATTCACACACACACACACACACACACACACACACACACACACACACACACACACACACACACACACACACACACACACACACACACACACACAAAATCATGCTGCATAGATATCTTGCTTCACAGAGTGTCAGAATCCATAATGATACCGTTAATGTAATCAATTAATATGAAATGATGACTCACTAAAAAAAACCCAAAACCAACAACATAAAGAAAAACAAAAAACCAAAAAAAAAACCAACCCCCCCCAAAACCCCCCCCCAAAAAAAAAAAAAACACACACAAACAAACAAACCAACCTACCCTCATCCAAACACTCATCTAGCCTAAACTTTAATAGGAAGTGTGTGGCAATTTCCAAGAGAATGATTTATGGCTGGACAATTTACAATGAACTAAGAGCTTGACCTTTGGTCATTTGGTTACCAGGGTCAAGACACCATTAATCTCTTTCCCCCCCCCCCCCCCCCCCCCCCCCCCCCCCCCCCCCCCCCCCCCCCCGGATAGGCCCAAGAACAGAATAAGAGAGACATAACATGCCCCCCCCCCCCCCTTGATATGGGACACCATGTTTGTTCCAAAAGCTATTAGATTTGGCCTCTTTAGGGATTATCACACCCTAACAGGGGTGCCAACTGTGCACACAAGATACAGCAGATTTTGTGTTGCTCTCTCTTTCCCTCTCTACAACCCATTCCAATGGCCAATGTACAATGTAGGCCTATATTTAACTATAGCATTACCCAGAATTGTAAATTAATTGAGGTACATGTTTCAACTCTGGTGTAGCTAACATACTACAATCTAACTCTATTGTCTATCTATCTATCATAACTTGTCATGGATGAATTAACCTCTCTTGTTTTCATAGGAATTCCAGAAATTTGAATTATCAATACAAAACTAAATGTAAAATAACTGTGTTAATTCAGGCTTTATAAGTATCGCCCTCCCCTCTTGTAAGAAACAAACAAACACACACTGGAACATGACACTGACTTGAAATACACACAATTGGACTTGCAGAAATGCAAACAATTAGCATGGAGCTACAACATTCAGTTTCTACTGCAAAGAACCCCTGCACCTTTCCATTCGGACATACAGCAGGGAAGATAGAGGTCACTTCAGGTCACAAGGGACCACAAACTACACAAGTAGAGATGACTGACCCCCAGAACACTTGCTGTCATAAATCAGGTAATGATAGACTTTGAGGACAAGTATACCGGAAATAGGGAGTTGGGACAAAGGGCACTGGGTTTTAAAATCCTGCACTTTTGTCCCTGTGGACATAAAATAACAACAAAACAAGTACAACCCTCCCCCTCCCCCTCTCCTCCTCCCCCCCCCCCCCCCCAAAAAAAAAATGTGCATAAACACACCCAAACACAACACACACACCTAGATGTATATTGGACTCCTTTCAGGATCTATGACATCACATGCTTCTTTGTTTGGAGTGCTCAAAATCAAACCACCTATGATTCAAAATAATGTCTACAAGAAGTTCATGTCCTTAACAATGATAGCTACACTGATAATCCTTTGTACTATGTCATCACATTGCCGGTATAAAGTCAAAGATCATAAAAGGGGGGAAAATACATGTAAAGCTGACTTTGGCTATGAATATTTACATTTTTCTAACATTTTATTCTTATATTTTTTCTTTTGTAATGAAAGACAAATTAAATACCTACCATCTTAAGCTTAGCATCTGGCAAATTCATATCTGTGACCCCCCCCCCCCAATATTTTTCTGATCTGTGGCTTTTATGATGACACCTCACATAAATGTTATCATGCTTCCGAAATTCATTCCTAACAGATTCTAGCATCACAGAGTATTCAGATTTTACCAAATCCCATTTTAGCTTAAAATTTGCCGAAAATATATTTCTATTAATTTGTCATTTTGCATGCCTCTACATGCTTCCAGGTATGACACTGTTTCTGCTACAGTTTGCAGTTGGTGATGCAATGGTTGAAAGTGTGCGAAATTTGATGGGGGAAATGTGTTAAACTTTTGATACAATGAATGTCAGAGTTCTGATATTGTGATCCTTTGACTGTGATTCTTGCATTAGAAGCAAATCTAATTGTAGCCAGGACATAGTGATTTTTGACCAATCAGTCACTGTGAGACTCAAGAGGGGGTGATGCCATAGCTTGCTATAGATACAACCATCAGCCATCTGTTGAATTACATATGAGTAATGGCATTTGCAATTCATTTAAAGTCCCTTTGATATTTCCCTACTGTAGAAACAAGTTAGGTAAGGCAGCACTGCTCCACTGGGTATAGTTTGAGTTCACCCTTCCGCCACTGCAATATCATTAGCTAATGGCCATCCTTTCTTGAAGCAATTTAGCCATCCGAAATTAACCGCCCATAGCAGCCCATCGCTGCCCTTACACATGCGAAAAGCAAAGTGTGCATACATTGTACAGGCAGGTCGCTTATCAACTGTGAGTGCTTCTTTAATTGGTTTTATCTCCCTCCCAAATTCGATTTCTCTCAATATGACATAAGTCTTTCAAAAACCCATGTGAGATTCCATGCTTTCTTCTTTGCACAAAGCCAGAGATTACAAGGAACCTGAAGTTGGAAAAGGGTTCAACAATGATGTAGGCCAACAATGTTTCAGTAAATTTGAAAGAAAAAAAAAAGGAGGATAAAGTAACATAGATGGGGAAGGGTTCAGTTGAAGTTCAAGATCCTGTCTTGATTGCAGCCTTTCCAGCAATTCTTTCTCACACTCATGAGATTTCATCATAATCTCTAATGACCAATACAGGGTATTTTAAATTCAACAGTCACTTCAAGTAATTGAAAGTAATTGAAAACAGGATGCTTCTTGAACTTGGCATTTAAATGAAAGTAATTTGTGGTTACACCCAAAATAACTTCACTGATTTTGCATTGATTTTTAGCACCATATTGTTGAGTTCTGGCAAATAAAAGATTTCAGGGGTATGACACAGGAGGGAAAAAGAGTGAAATCAAAGCCCAAAATGTGGTTGTGATCAAAGAAACTGATCAATGAAAAAATGAGAATCAGAGTCCCCATGAATTTGATTAATATTTAGAGTCAGATTAAGGTGACATTTTTATTATTGCGTTTGTTGCAGGAATTGTAAGTAAAAGTAGGAATGAACCGGAAATGGATTCATAACAAATACATTCACTTGCATATTCTAGAAATACAATATTAAACAAAGACACACTGTTTGCTTTAGTTTGTTCGTTTGTTTGTTTTGCATGAAGCCCCCATGGCTACAATACCAACCACGTAATGTGGAGATAGAGATAGAAACAACCTACAAGTAAAAAAACAAAACAACAACAACAAACAAACAAACAAAACAACAAAAAAGTCTTACCTTATAAATCTCTCGGCTGCTTTCAGTTGCTGTAAACAAAAAGATTAAGAGGGAGAGAGAGAAAGAAAAAAAAGTAATCACGAAAGAAAACAAAGCTAGCATTCACACACACAAATTGATATCACGGCCTACAACATTCTATTTACTCCACTGTATTTTCATCATTAACGGCTCATCATAAAGACCTGGGCCCTATTTCAAAAGGATGTAAGGATAGCAACTCTCGCTGGAATGGTAACTTCTAATAGCAACAGCCAATCAGGAAGCTGGATTCTTGTCATTACCCCAAACAATTGACATTCCAGCGAGAATTCATCTATCATTGCAACTTTTCTAATGCAATGGGGCCCTGATTCCCTCTTCCCAGATATTTCATTGTCATATTCATTGGTTCTTCGTCAATAGATTCATTCAGACTAGTATATTATTATAGCAACACAAACTGCTGCAGGGATGCACACCTTGCAAATGGCATTGCATTATTCTGATAACTAGAAAAGCATACTTTTGGCGGAAAATAGTATATTAGCTTTCCTTCAATAGACATGTGCCATTAAAATAATAAAAAAAAACAAACAAAAAACAAAAAACAAAAAACAAAACGGGACTTTTCTAAGAAACTTCCAGTATTTTTGGGGAAAAAACAGCGCTTAATACTGTAAAACAAGGAATGTTCGCGTGCATCTTAATTTTGTGAATTTCGCGAGCGCCAAGATTTGCAAAATTAAAATGCCCATGAAAGTTCTTGTCTACACTATTATGCATTCAACGCCGGTGGCAATTTGGGAAAATTTCATGCCACAAAAAAGGCCATCCACTCCAATTCGCGAAAATTTCATGCCACAAATATATAATGTATTACAGTAGTTCTAACACAAATCAAACACAGCTCTACCACTGGAGAATACCACGCTAGTCCTCAAGTATAAAGCACACATAGAAAAAAAAATAAGGTGGAAGACAGACAACACAGGACACAGGACACAGGACACAGGACAATTAGCACAACTGCCTTATTTTGTCTATTTTGTCAGTCAAACATTAACATCAATTTACATTGTAATACCTCATGCCCTCTAATTCAATTGTGATGCCTGTACAGTCATGCTACTACGTATCTTTGAAGTAAAGAATAAGTTTTAAGACATTATCAAAATTAAACTCTGTGGCAGGGTAGTGGCTTGACCATTAAAGGAAGCCGACACGATAGATGTAAAGCTGAGGTTTGATGAACTACACACATGGCTCTCTGTTCATGCAAGGAACCGCAGTTGCCTGGGCGCTATTCTGTTATCTCCACATATCAAACATTTTTCTGGATGCGAACCCACACAAGTTCTACCTTTACAGGGTGGCAAAAGGCCGCTTTATCGATGAATGCCATCAAAGAGGGCGCCAGACCATTACCGCCCCTGGGGGCACTCCTTAAACAATACGCCCCAACTCAAGGAGATAAAAGGCAGGAGCCAATATTGACGATGTAGCCCCACAAATACAGACTTTGGAGTCTAAAACACCGATGACTCACAACAGACTAAATATTTGGCGGATCTCCCACCTGTAAAAGTGACAGGACCTTATTCTGGGCCCCCTGACAAATCCCACCAAATAAAAGTTGCATATATGACAATGAATTGCTCATGCCCAAATGTACAAATGGGAGAAAATATGTTTGACGTCAACTTCTTTGTGGTCAAAATGGTCACCCAAATGCAGGATGAAAACACTATGCTTGCCTAAAATCCCAAAGAACATGGAATTTTGCCTCGATAATAAGATTTTAAAAAAATGTTGTCAAAATTCCAAGTAAAAAGGCATAGAAATATATATTTGTCTGACCTCTATGAGGAGTTATAACATATAAAAAAAAAAAAAATCCTCTCACTGAATTCATAATGACAGTAAAGCAGACTGGCTGACATACATGTACTAGGCATGCAAGAAATGTCTTTTTAGCTCAAGAGAGACAGTAAACTAAACAGTACAAGAGGCACACAAAATACAATTACAAGTTACTGAGCCAAAACATACATTCTTACCTCCATGAAATATGAACAACAACAACAACAACAACAACAACAACAACAACAACAACAAAAAGACCTGTTTTAATAGCTCTACACTTTTACCTGGCAACAAATAAATCTATACATATAACAAAACATTGCATGTATGATTAGCACTGCCCATAATTAATGATGCCCAAAACAATAACTCAGCAGTTTACCTCTCAAGTAGATAGAGGAAGTGAAAAAAAAAATGACTAGGCCTATGTCATTCAATCCTTGATATAGAATAATCTGTTTTAATTTAGATGAATGTATCAATGACTGAATCAATATACTACATAACTACAGTATCTTACAACTTCATCAAGAGTGATTAATGTAAATTGGTAAGTCTTTCTTTGAAAAAAAGAAAAAAGAAAGATGCACACTAGAATTTACACAACAATGAAAATGAAAGAAATGTGCATTGGTACAAACAGGGAATAGATTAACACCTGATAGAAAAAAAAAAATAGAGAGATCCGTACTAAACGCTGCTATCTGTTATTTACCCCAGGGATCATCCTACTTATTGCTTAACGAATGCACCAATAACCCACTCATATTGACACAATGATAGCTCAGTGTATATTACAAGCCAGCCAAAACAATGAGAAGGGGTGGGGGGGGGGGGGGGTTTGAGAGATGAATTAAGACATCTGTGCTAGTCTCCTACAACCAGCCACAAGACCAAATTTCCAATATAATATACAGTGCATACAATAGCTATTATTTGTTGAACAGTTATAACTTGAAAGATGTGTCACATCATTCTCTAATGATGATGCTTCTTCGTCTGCAACTTTACGGGTAATAAGGTGATGGGTAATGTGTAAGTCAACTTTTATTGATTGGCAATAGAAATGTCACATTATAGGTAGATATTACATTTTAAAATCAGAATTTTGTTTGCAGCACTAGCCTGCATGACAGGCTTCATCTTCCCCTGACTTACCACACACAAACTCCTGAACTCCAAATGTCTTACACTGAAAGATGCCGTTTAATGTCGTGGTGACTTGTAACAGACTTGCCGAAATTTGTTGTCGAAAGTATAAAATGATTCATACACATGTTTGGAAATTGTTTTGCCAACACTGAGAGATGACCAAGTATTTTAATCGTATCCAACTCTCTGCATTTATGATGATTTAGGCTGACACTACAGTTAATGTGAAGCACTGTGTTTGGTATGAAATAGATGCATACACTATCGCTATTTAAAAAAAAAAATCCACTTTATGAAAATTTCAATAAACATCCCCCACTCCCCCAGCAGCTTCTGCATCTTTACAAAATATCAGACGATGGGAGCTTCTATTGAAAATTGTACAGGTTGGGTATCTTCCAAACTGGAATCAATGTTATAACAATGCCTTTAAGAATAAGCGATGCGTCAACAAGATTATCGCACAGGGTAGACACAGTTTGTAGTCCACAAAATCCCATGACTCATTTCAGTATTGACAGTATTGACAAAACAGATCAGACATCCATTTACAGGTGGCCTTCCCATGAATGTTGAGACTTTCAAAATCCAGTCTACCCTCCTTCAACCCCTTTTCTTGCTCCTTTGATTTCACAATCCCCTTTCCTCTTCTCATACCGTCCTCCCATCTGTCCTTCAATTTCTCCCCTATGCAAAGAATAATTGTCTTATTTTCTCTGCAATTCAAGCAATTAGAAAAGTCATTCCCTTTCCGAAATTGCTAAGAAATCATCATTGAAATAAGAAGAATAAACAGTGCTGGAACTTGAACATATGCAAAATATACATTAAAAAGTCATTTTGGGCTTGTTATGAAAGATGCATTTGCCAGTGCATCCATTTTCGACAACTTTCTTCTACACCTCTGTCTATACCTCCTTTGCCCAAAGAAACCAAAGTCACAACATTTTTGTTTTCATATTCATGAGTATATCATCATGCATAATTACAGCCTGTTTTATTGTAAAGAAAAAACAACAACAAATAAACAAACAAATAAATCCACAATGTCTAATCATCAGTAATGAATTGGGCAACCAACAGGAAAAGTTAGAGTTAGTAATGGTTTCTTCTATTGTGTGGCAGTAGACACTGAGCTTTTGTGCTCCAGTTTTGGCAAATGGCTGTCATTATCATGTCAATCTCAATCTAACCCAGTCAGATTTTCCATTGAGGAATGTTCATGAAATGAGCACCATGACCTCAATGTTTCACATCCGGACTAGCCCCCAATTTGTGACAATTCTGTACATTTTGACATCAGGGGGGCATCATAAGTCATTGAAAGTACTGTGAGAAAGAAATCCTCCAATTACATTTTGTGGTGCTTGAGGAACTCCAGAACAGGTGGAGAGTGCAATTTAGCCAAATGACATCATTATGCACCACACAGGCTGCTAAACATAACACTTTAACCCGTAGAGGGCGAGTCCCCGAGTATACTCTGACAAGTGTCCGAAGGAAATGCTTGTCTTGGGGATACTTGTGCATAACCTGCATCTCAAGAAAGAAAAGAAAGCTTTTGCCTCTAGAAACGAAACTATTGAGACTTTCACACTCTTTGGTGAAGACAAAGATATGAATATATATATAATATACATATATATCTTTTATTTATTTATCATTTTTTTTCAGGAAGCTTCATGTAGAATCACCAAGACATGGTAACTTTGAATCAGTCCAGCACATGAAGGTGCGAAATTGAAAAGCCCTGGGAGTGCAGAGGGGTGTGGAAGGGGTGCAAAATTGAAGATCCCTTGGGGTGCAGAGGGGTGTGGAAGGCTGGTGTGAGATTCTCACCTTGTCAAGGTTGTAGTGGAATCCTTGCCTGGATTTCTCCCCAGCCTTGGTTTCTTCCTGGTGTTGCTTCATGATCTCCAACTTCTCGTTGCTGACACGGATTGAATCGCTGTGGATGAAGCCAGGAAACGGGGAAATCATGCATGCAGGTGGTGTCTCAAACCATCAAAAATATGAGCAGTACTAACAAGAGCAAATAAGCACAGTACGGGTAGGGCCTAATGGTAATAAGAAATCACTAAAATATAATGCATTGTTGTATGATGTTGCCTGTCAGCAAAGGTGTCTGAAAACTGATTGTCGATGAAAAGCAATTACATATAGCTATTCAATCCCCTAATCCCTGTTAAATCATCAATACCTTCCAGTTTTAACCCGTTGAGGATGGGCTGATTTTACTACAACACATATTTCCTACAGACACTTGCTTGAGTATACTTGGGGACTTGTTCCTCAACGGGTTAATGGGGTACATTGCTACATCTGAGTCGGCTTGCTAACTTCAGAACTAGATCAAGTTTGCATGGATAAATAAATGCTAATTTTAAAAACAACACAAAAGAAGAAAACAAAACAGCAACAAAGATAAAAAAGCAACAACACTTCAAGTTAAAATGAGATCCTGGGCACATCAAGAGCTAATAATGATAATGAGCATGATTATCGTCCATGGCTAATTACTGCTGTAAACTTGCATACTGAAAATGAAACCAAGTGATTAATACAGACATACACATTAGACAATACATTCACATGATCTTATAATCTACCTTTCCCTCACATATAATTACGTGTAGACTTTGTACAGGGAACCGAGTTGCAGTGCTGTATCAAGTCAATGGACTCTTCATCAAAACATACACATGCCCTTATCAGATTAGTACCAGTCACAACAATGAATATTGAGAAGGTAACCTGATCTCTCTGATTCTTGATAGATAGCAAGGCTGCCAAGAGTCACACACCAAATATGAGAGGTTTCAGAAAGCTATTACTGTCACAGAGATACACTGTGTACAACATGTTGCATGCATCTCAGTACTGGGCAATTTTCAATTTGGGTAGGCTCTAACATTCTCCTTTCATGATGCCCACATTATAACTATTAGAAAGATTTTTTTTTTAATGTTTTGCTTCTTTTGTTTTCTTGTATGTTTGTATCTTTGCTTGATTTTTCAGGAAGCTCCATATGGACTTGGATACTCTGGTTTAAGTGAAAAAAAATTCTAGCCCCCTGATAAGGCATTGGATGGTGTAATATTTTACAGACTGCCAAAGAAAACAATGTTTGATGATGAGAAAAAAATAGTCACATGATACAAGAAATATAAAATCTGTCTCGAAATGGATCAATTTTCATTTGAAATTAGTGAATGACAAGAAGAACTCACAGAAGGCCATTCTTGAGGGCATCGATGATGACCGCCATGCGGCCCGGTCTTGGCTGTCGCGGCATCCTGAGCGTGTTGCTAGGGGGCGGGAGCATCCTCTGCTGGGGCCGGCGACGATCACGCAGCTTGCGCTGCGTGACAGGGCTCGTGAAGCCCCGTAGACCCTGTGTACACAAAACGAAAGCAGAATGACACGACACATGGTAAGTGACAGTCACCATGACAATCTTCAGTAGTTACAAAATACACATTGTACCTTGCCTCAATACTATGATTGAAGAACCAAATATAAAACCAAGCATTGATGGGCTCCCCTTTAAATTTACCGTACGAGCTGAAATTTTCACGGTGGTTTTATTTTCGTAAATTTCGCAAATCGCCTTTGAACCGCGAAAATAACAACACGCGAAAATAACAACACGCGAATTAGTAAGTTCAGTTAGACCCTCGCAACCCTGAAATTAACAACACGCGAAAATGTCCTCCAAGTAGCAATTCGCGATAATTTCTGTACGCGAAAATTTCAGTTCGTACAGCATGGATTCCAAGGTGGCAGGATAAGCACTATGATTTCTCGTTGTACAACACCAAAGAATATAGTGCTATACCAAAGAATCCATACTGTTCTGCTTGCGGCTCTATAAAAGTATATCGCATATTTCTTTTACGCCCCTTCAATGAATGTTAAAAATTAGAAGAAAAAAAATCATTAAAGCAAACATTTAACATTGAAGCATAGACAATCAGTAATTATACCCCAGTGGATGCAAATCACACTGTGGTTGATGAGGTAAAGATTGAAAGGACTTTAGACACTTAATTCATGAAAACTCACTGAACAATCATATGTTTGGTGAGTACGATGATATCCATGGTATAGTGCACTATACCATGGATGATGTCACAAAGTAATGATGTCACAATGTAATGATGCCACAATGCAGCATATTTTCTCCGTCATCATTTTATTTCAACATCTCAACATCTGTCAATCTTATGTTTGGTCATGCGATGTCATGTAGGCCTACACTGTTCAACAGGATTCCATTGATGAAGTGTATAGAATTTAAGATAAAGTAAGTTCTGCATCCCACTATGGACAATGATTCATCTTATTAGATGCATCACACATTTCTCATGACATTCTGGAATATCTACACTGTATTAAGACGGTGCAGCAAACAGCACATGCGCCTCCAGTCGATTCTGTTTCTCACTGCATCTCAATCACTAGATCTACACTGATATTGCTAGGTCAAGAACTTGGTACAGAATGCCAGGTCTGCAGACAAATCATCCCCCTCCCCCCCCCCCCTCGTGGCCATAACAGAGGGTCAAACAAATTGAATTTGAGTCTGCTTTTTATTTTTTTTCAATGTTGACGTCACAGACTATAGTTTCAAAATGAGCACAAATTCATCCATGTGTTTGCAATAAGGATGCGGTTCCCATCATATTGAAGATCGTCCAAGGTTTGCAAAGGTCTGACCTACATACACATCTACCACTACCTTGATAAAGAGACAAAAACAAATGACAAGACAGCAAAGGACAAAACAACAACAACAACACAACAAAGGGGGGGGGGGCTGATGAGGCACGAGGAAAGATACCAACTAAGTCTGGACACGGAGATGATAGTGACAAGCAGGTAGTAAGGAATAGATCGAGAGGAAATCAAAGACATTCACAGTAATGGAGAGCATGTGGAATATGTTGTAAGTAAGAAGGAAGACGAAGGGCTGGAGTAATGACCAGAGACAAGTAACAACTGGAGCATAGTGTGGGTCGCAGCTGGGATGTCTTCTTCCCCCGGACATGAATTATACGCACTCGCGCTTGCATAACGCATGTACGGACACCGCCTTGCCCACGATGACGGATAATTGATGCCGAATACTGCGCAGGCATGTGCATAAGGAGACCCAGATTAGCCAGGGATGGAGGGAGCGAGAGGGAGAGAGAAGAACTGTGTGGGAGAAATCGGTAGTGATTTGTGTCTGCTATAATTGATCTATGTCTAAGCTGCCTACATTCACACATGAACACCAGGGACATACATTGTACAGAGAGCAATTAGGGAAATTAAAATACCAGCATCTTCTGTGAAAAAAGTTCCCCAATCAGGGATTTTTGTTTTGTTTGTTTTTGTATGTTTGTCATATCCTCTTGAGAGGACATGAAGAGCTGTCTATTAACCCATTGAGGAAGAGCTGCTTCTGCTAATACACCGTAACATGCATTTCCCATAGACACCTGCCAAAGTATTCGCAGGACTAGTCTTCAGGGGACCAGTAACTTTTTCCTGCAACAGACATGTGTCATGTTAAACATTTTTCTTCTTTTTTTTGTGGGTTGTGGAGAGGAGGTAGTATTTTTAATTAAACTTGCATTATTTAGATCCAAAAAAATACAACAAAATACTACAAAACAGAAACAGGTGGCATTTCTCCTACATGCCTTTTTATAAATCAGTTCAATTACTGTCAAGCTTCAGGTAACAGATTTCAATAATTCTTGTCTGTTTGACTGGAAAGCAAGAATTGCTATGGGGAAGTACATTTTTATTTTCAATGTTCTCACTATTTTTTTTTTCACTTTCCAACCTAAGTAAAATTTATGGTCAAGTTACACTTTAAATGTACATGTATTTCTTTTTATACATTTCATTAGTAATCTGGTAAAATTAAGGTAAGATGAGCAAAGTCTGATCAAATGTTGTTGTTGTTTTTTCTACGCCTGTCCTGCCTTTGAGCACTGTCTCGCTGAAAAAAAAAAATGGGGGAAAAACCTGAAACATCACTTGACAACTTGACAACATTTCCTCTGACTAACTCCAAAATCCTATCAATTTCCACTCTGTAACCCTACTATGACACAGACAGGTATAAGCCTGAATCAGGTGTCCCAAACATGTTCAATGATAGGACCTATGCAACTCAACCAATTGTTATACTACGGCAACATTTGTTCACATATTCACTCATGCACTCACAGTTCAGCTTGCAAATTAGCTGCTTTCACTTATATCTATGCATACTATTCATTTTCTTTTTAGAGATGAAAACTAAATTCATCATGCAGCCGTGAAGAGAACAGCATCGGGGTTTGCGCACATAGACTAACCCTTTCCCAAGTGACCTTTCCTGTTTGAGGTCAACAGATGATGAGTTGGAGACACAGCCGCAGTCTGATTTTCCTCTCTCTCTCTCTCCCTCTTCCCATTTCTCTCTCTATCTCTTGTTCTGTCTACCCTTTAAAGGGAACAGTCACTTTTACACATGTATGTGTTCCAAAGTCTGCATTCTCAAACAAATCTCGCTCCATCAACAATGGATATGTTGTATGTGGTATGTGTAGCTTAATAATATGGTTTTAGAATGCAAATTTGATGTGAATTCCAGCATTTCAAATTTGCCATCACGTAGTCATACACATTCCCCGACCTGGTGCAGGCCTATTGTATATCAATAATATAGGCAGACTTGAAAGTAAGTGCCTACTAGAATGTGGTGGATTCTGTTCAAAGCGTTCAGATATCTAAAAATCTTGTAGTAAATGTGTTAACAAGAATCCATCACTGATTGCGAACTGTTGTTCTTCTTTGCACAAGTGACACACTCCATAACATTTCCCTCTTCCCTCTACCTTTAATCACAGAAATCATATTGATGATATTATGTTTTTTATTGCTTCATGACATCACTGCAATAGACAGATATCTAAGTCACGACTCTCTTCAGCTAAACAGGTGGGATATAAACCTTAACTTGACATCCATCATTCCTGTAAAGTATGAAGTCCACATATATAAAATTGGTGAAAACCAATTTCCATCTTGTGATGGGGGGATTGCAGCCTTTAAAGAAACTGGGGCTCCATCGTATCTGAGGATACACAGATCAGCATCTCAGAGGAATTGTTGACATATGTAGGCCTACACCATCTCATCTTGTCTTATCGCTCGCTGCATTAAACTACGACGAGACATATCAATTATGCATGTGTCTAGATGACATTCCACTGCAATGAAATGCAGACCTCAGGTATCACATTAGAGCTGATACTTGATATATTACCTTTGATATAAAAGGTTCAAATAAAGTCCATTACAAAAACACTTAATGACACTAATGTGTTAATGTCATACTTTCACTGTGGAGTTCTTGTGCCAAGTTGAAATTTAATCTAATTGTCACTGATTGCTACTTTTGTTGTTCTTTGCACAAGTGACACATTCCATAACATTTCCCTCTTCCCTCTACCTTTAATCACAGAAATCATATTGATGATATTATGTTTTTTATTGCTTCATGTCATCTGAAAGAATCATTTTAAATATATGTGACCCGCTACAACAAAATGATCCTGAAGTCGGGCGCAGTCGATTATTTGAAAATTGCATGACACAATTCCCTAATCTTTCTGCTTTAAATTGATATATAACACATCTTATAAAAATAATCAGCTGCGGAGATATCTGTGTTTAAAAGAGAGCATGTCGAGACGTCTGGGAAATCACTGTTTCGAGAAAAGCGCCCTAAAAGTTCTCATTGTGAAGCAATCACGATCAAGGGACACGCAAGTCAGTATTCACCTCCGGACAATAGAAGGTAAGCCCTAGCATTAGTAGCAACCCCCGAAATGCTCATTCAAACACAGCGTCGGCGGTCTCCTCACCGACCAATCAGTAACTAGGATGCCAGGAGAAGCAGCTGGGCATAGCGCACCCCGCCAGCACGCACCAGTCGACTGGGCAATGTGCGAGCTTCACGCTTCGGTTAGCAGCAAGCAGCAAACTGACCAATGAGATCACTCTGGTCGTTGTTAGGGGCGGAGCCTATGTGTGGCGCTCAATCCAAATGTTCGAACCCGTTTCTGCTTCGTTGAAACGCCAAAAAAACATGGCCCAGAAAAACGCTTTTTTTTGGTCTTTCCTTTCATCATTTTCCTTCAAAATTTTGACAGATGATAGAAGACATGTCAGACTCTAATAGTATGTCAAATTCAGAAAATCGTAAGTTTCGACCAATTTTGATGCTCTGACTTCAAACTCGATTTTCACGGCTTCGACCGTGCGCGACTTTTTAGGACCATTTTGTTGTAGCGGGTCACATATTCTTGAATTTTAACAAAATAGAACGACCCTTAACATGACACAGTATTCTTTTTTTTTTTTTTACATTTCAAACATTTCAATTGGGCTACATTCATTCCATTCAGATCAGATCAATCACAAAGTTGAAATCTATACATGGAGCACAATAGCTGTACAGAGATCTGATGAGGACATGTTCTGAGAAGTTACACACAAACAGTTAACTTGCATTGGGATGCCCTGATACAATGTGAGTTTGGAAAAATTGATACAAAATTATACATACTCATCAAACATGCACACAAATACACAGAATGAAGAAATAAACAAGAATTACAGCCCTTCACTTCAGTTCGGTACATGCTATAAACTTTAACTGCTTGGCCTATCACTAGGACATAGGTTTTTCTCCAAACATTCCTAATTACTATCCCTTGTAGACTTTAATTCTAACACAACAAACATCTACTTGCCCTGAGCAGAACTTTCATTTTCATTTGCCCTATGGGCTATAGGGCGAGTGCCAAGAAATAAGAGTGTAAACGACTGTGTGATCCACATGACCCTTTGAAACTGAATATTTACATATTACCTTATCATTATCAAAAAATGCCTATTGCTTTTGAGAGAGAGAGAGAGAGAAAGAGAGAGAGGGAGAGAGAGAGAGAAGCAAGACTCATTTCAACCTCACCCATTTCTCCGCAAAATTCTTGTAGTCATGGCAACGAGAGCCGCAAAAAACTGTACAACGACCGATGCGAAGATTATCACTCATAATTCAGATACCAGAGATCAGGAGACCACAAAAAGAAAAGTCAGGTGCTTTTCCATTGGTTTTCCTTCCGACTCGCTGGCAAATTAGTTCAATTTGATAAAGTTTGTTACTTTATAGTTGATGATGAATCACGTCTTTCTTTGTTTGTGCTGTCTCCTGGATACATGTACAGTATTTCACTTATAAAAATTCATGTGATTTCATTCATATATAATAGAAAGAGAAAGTGGATGGGACTAGAAGTGATGATGAAATTTCTCCAAACAAAATTGCAGCGAACGAACTGTCGCTCCTTCCTGCACGTGCTTACTGTAACTTGATGATCCATTTCCCGGGGAAATCCAGAGGTGATATCATGTGTGATTCAATGCGGCCAAAAAAAAGGTCGAACAATCCCAGTTCGACTGGCAAATTTATCACGTAGGTCTTACAGACATATCATGGAAGCTCAGGTTAAGGACAATATATTGAGTCCATACCAGTTGAAATGCAAATTGAAAGTGTTACAATGCTTTGTGTACATGTGCATGAGAGAAAATGGGAAATTACCCCAAATCAGTTTGGCTTACGGCAAATTGTGCAACAAACTAACAAAATATAATGTAGGTAAGGAGCGTGTATTTATAAACAAAGTGTTCGCTAAACAAAATGAAACAAAAGAAAAGTGGAGTGAATTGAAATGTTTAAAGAATTAGCAACTTTAACAACAACAACAACAACAACAAAAATGAATAGTACTAGAGGTAAACTGAGGACAGTTAAACAGTGTAAGGTACAAAATATAGACCCGGCAGAGTCTTTAATTTACATGTATATGTACAAAAATCTTTGAAATCAATAGAGGTACAGCCCGTAGGTGGTGTAACTGATCTCTTTAATTGATAATGAAAACACACAATATCACATTTTTTTCATCTTGTTATCATTTAATTTTTGTTTTCATAATTTCTTTTTTTTCCCCTTTTCACCAACAGATTATTTACCTCTATTCACAATACCCCTATAATGCCAGACTTAGAAGTTGGGTAATGTGATTTACCTCAAACAATAAACCGAGTACACATGCACTTTCAACCACTGGACTGGATACACACAACACCTTGCCTATTACAGTGTTAGTAACTTTCTCACCATGAACAGCTCAGCTTGAGTATAATGGCAGTTACATTTCCTCCCCCAAAAAGAAATCAGATTGTATGGATCAATAGCAGGGAAATTGGAGCCACCGATCAGAGGGCATTTTGCTCAAAATTGCGTGACAACCACAACAGCGATGACGCACCATTGGAGAGGTTGAATTTCATGAATGGACCTCTCAAAATATGAATGCAATCAAGTACACACAGTATGTTTGATGAAGGGATTTCAAGGTTTTTATATGAAAACTGTGCAAACTTTTTTTTCGCATGTCCCAACAAATGCCATGTTTGCTGTACTTAGCTATTCACACATGTTGAAGTACTAATACACTCAGTCACACATGTGTGCTTCAGTTTTGACTAGAATGCAACTAAAGAAGAAACGAATCAAAAATATACATGGGGTGCAGGTGGTGTGCATTGGTTCAGGGCAGAATCAAAATTCTACAGAATCACATGCAAGAATGTCAAATCCATACATTCCACAAAGAACGAACTGTAATAAAAGCAAAGTAATGGCCCTTCATGCATGAATGCACAGACTGCGCATCTCATTTTTTCTTGCCTTTTTAGATGGATACAGTGAATTATTCCTTTTATCATCACGCCCTTAAGGACACAAAGGCACATGTATGCATCACTCCTGGCTGGGTTGGGACATTTCAGAAGTTTGCCTTCAAATCTACTAGCTGATTTCCTATTTACATTTGTACCACCTAAAAGAGCTTTTCATGTCCGAAGTAAAAGTCCATTTCTTTCTTTCTATTTGTCTCGAGGAATGCATCATCATCACGTTATTATGTAGACCTGTACGTCTTGTATGTGAACACATTTACAATTACCACCCTGATATCATTTTGTACAATGTAGTTTTTTAGTTGCTATCTATAGTCTTTTGCACTGTTTTCCCATACATTTTTATTTGGAGATATATCTTTTGATAAAGACATTATGTGCATCAAAGATGGCAGAACAGCAGTATGCCTTCTAATCATTGATGTAACTTCATCATTGTAAATTAAGAGGCAGCTTAACTTCACGTCTGCTGTATAGAGTTGGAGTCACATAGTTCACAGAGTATTTATGTCTGAAATTAAACACGGGGGGGGGGGGGGGGGAATTTTATGAAGCAGTTTGGTCGGATATTTCTGGCAAACTGCTACAAGCTACTGAAATCCTTGCACCTGATTGGCCGAGAGTATATATTTGTCCGACAACTTTGTCAGACGAAATGCTTCATGAAATGCCCTCCCAAAGTGCATAATTACAGCTTCTCACATCATACAATTGTGATGTCATTTTTTTTTTTTGGTAATACAGATTATAATGCCACATAAAACATAAATTTGATAGAACTTTCCCACTTACATCATACATAAACACTGTCACACATCCACACAGCTGACTCCTTATGTGCGATCCCAACCTTCAGCGCGAGTGGAGTGGATTTCTACAATGACCTGACCTACATACAACATGTAGGGCCTACATTCTACATTTGGAAGGCATACATGTACGGCTTGACAATGGAATTAAGCCTTTTACCTACATGCTCTCTTTGGCTTCAATCAAGTTGACTTAAACCTCTTAGCAAACAATACAGAGAACCAAGAAAAATTTGCATAATCAAATGCTACATTGTATGGCCCCACTCACTAGTTATATGCACTGACCACTAGTAAGTATAACAGGACTGCCAACATTGGAAACTAGTTGAGAGTGAGACTCCCATAGGCCAATGCTATAATTTAGGATTCAAAATGAGTGAGATCAATAGAAATGCATGCAAATGAAATAAAGTTTTAGAGTGAGAAAGGACCAAAATGAGCGAGTCTCACTCTCAATGAGTGAGAGTTGGCAGCCCTGGTATAATATACCCATCAAAATGGCTGCTCCTTACAGGACATTACACGTTTATTGAAAGATTCCTATCCCATTTGACTGATCTGTAAGTAATGTATAATATGGGCAAGGGTACCATACCTACAGCAGGTAAGGTTCCATTCATCTCCAATATTTGCTAAAAAAGTGAGTGTTTAGTTGCCCTGTAGGCAAAATGAAAATTTACCCCATCATGGAGTCTATGAATCAATCATACAGCGAACACACAGAGGAATTTGATGAGGCTTCTTTAGTGTAGAAATCCACAGGAGTTTGGGGATTGCTATGTCACCATCAATGTGCATTTCATGAATGTGTTGCATCATCACAATTGTACAGCCAGATCACAGAAACAAGAAAAATGCATGTATCTGACTTTGGCAATATACCACATGTAACCTCTAGGTTTTCTATTTCTTTCTTTTTTTTAAAGATATTTTATGTGCAATAAAGTACGCTAAAACTTAACATCTAACAAATTCAAATCTGCCATAAACCAAAAAAATGATTTTCCCAACATTATATGGCTCTTGTTATGACGCATCATATAATGAGTACATGAAATAATTATATGACTGGTTGAATGCCAGTAGAACAACATGTACAGCATCAGTCATCTCATGGCTTTCTGAAATGACTGAAACGAGAAGGAAACAGCCGCTGGTCACATGACTGAAAGTGAGATACAAGATGACTTATAACAAGGAAAAGTAGAAATTACGCGGTGCGTAACATATGTCCCCGCCGGAAGTAGCATTTTGTAACAAAATGTGCAATATAGGTAAAAAATCAAGGTCAAAGGTCAAAGAAGTCAAAGGTCAAAATTCTGTGTAGAAGTTTTGAAGCCCTCACCTAGTGCCATCACATAAAGCAAATGGAATCGAAATTGGGTTAGAAATGGCGAAGGAGTAGCATTTTGTAGCCAATGTACAATATAGGTCAAAAATCAAGGTCAAAGGTCAAAGAAGAAAAAGGTCAAAATTCTGTGTAGAAGTTTTGAAGCCCTCACCTAGTGCTATCACATAAAGCAAACGGAATCGAAATCGGGTTAGAAATGGCGCAGGAGTAGCATTTTGTAGCAAAATGCACAATATAGGTAAAAAATCAAGGTCAAAGGTCAAAGAAGTCAAAGGTCAAAATTCTGTGTAGAAGTTTTGAAGCCCTCAACTAGTGCCATCATATAAAGCAAACGGAATTGAAATCGGGTTAAAAATGGCGAAGGAGTAGCATTTCGTAGCAAAATGTACAATATAGGTCAAAAATCAAGGTCAAAGGTCAAAGAAGTCAAAGGTCAAAATTCTGTGTAGAAGTTTTGAAGCCCTCACCTAGTGCCATCACATAAAGCAAACGGAATCGAAATCGGGTTAGAAATGGCGAAGGAGTAGCATTTTGTAGCAAAATGTACAATATAGGTCAAAAAATCAAGGTCAAAGGTTAAAGAAGTCAAAGGTCAAAATTCTGTGTAGAAGTTTTGAAGCCCTCACCTAGTGCCATCACATAAAGCAAACGGAATCGAAATCGGGTTAGAAATGGCGAAGGAGTAGCATTTTGTAGCAAAATGTACAATATAGGTCAAAGGTCAAGGTCAAAGGTCACGACTGAAATTCTGTGTAGAAGTTTCAAAGCTCCCATGTAGTGCTATCATATAAAGCAAACAGAATCAAAATTGGCTCATTACAGGGCTGCCAACCTTGAGTGAGAGTTTGGCGTGAGACACTGCACGAGGGAGCGGAGCGACCTCCTGGCTATTAGCGCATGGCGGCCTGCTGTGCGGCCGTACGAACGTACGTACTAACGTTACTAGTATGTACACAGTACGTCAAGCGATGTAAAGCACACGTCATTGCTATACATACTGTAATTTGCCATAAGTACAAGCTACGCTCACGCGGTATGGTGTAGAAACCAATCGTAATCCAATAGCTCGTCTTTGCGTGCGAACCGAAAACGATTATTATTGGTTAAGCTTTACACCCGCGCGGGAAAATCTCGAAACTTTGGGCTTGGGCATATCGATATTCGGAATATCAGAGAATTTAGAGATATATTTATTTTTTTTACATTCCATTTTGGGGGTTTAGCGTGAGATTTCGTTTATCAGAGTGAGACAGTCAAAATTGGTTGAATTGCGTGAGTCTCACGCTGATTGCGTGAGAGTTGGCAGCCCTGTCATTAATGACAGAGAAGTAGCAAATTGAAGATTTTGATCACACACGGACGCACACACGGACACACAGACACACGGACGGACGGACACACGGACGGACACACGGACACACACACGTACGGAGCCCGTTTCATAGTCCCCTGCTCGAACTCGTTCGGCGGGGACAATTAACTTGTGTAAGCCAGATTTTTGCCTGTATGACCATTGCTGTGGTTTATCCCTCCATATGGCTTCTAGTCTCTGGCAATCCTGAAAGTATGGTACAGTTTCAGTTTCTACGGGCAAGGTACTTTGTATGTACAATACATTGAATAGACAGATTTGCATTGTACCGTACTAGCCGCATGACATTTAATTAACACCTTTATCCCCTATGATAAGTTTATTGCACTATCTACACAATGCGGCACAATAGTGGCTGTGCTACAAATCAATATACGATGTACATAATGTAAAGTGCTGCAAAACAACTTATAGTTTGTAAGGGTGCTATAAAAATGTAATGTTGTTTAGCATTATAGCTATATACAGTCAGACCATTAAGTTATGTTACTCCCGCACGCACTGCGCACGGGGCTGCTTCGTGCGGCTGCGTGCGGTTTCGCACGGGTGTGTGCGGCTCCGTGCCATTTCATACGGCCTCGTGCGGGTGCGTGCGCTTCTGTACGCCCCCGTGCGACCCCGTGCGACCTCGTGCGCCTCCGTGCGGCTGCGTGCCAGTCAGTGCGCCTCCGTGCGGCTGCGTGCCACCGTCGAGTGCGGACCATCTGGCACGCTACCGTGCGAGGTGTTGGCACGGTACCGTGCGTGATGCTGGCACGCTACCGTGCGAGTCCGTGCGAATCTAGCATCCTGCTAGTCCCGACACGGGACTCTTATCTTTTTTTCACTCTCTCATACGCCCTCATTGGCGGTAGCGCGAAGTCTTCTCGATCGCGACAGCCCACGCATCGCGTGAGTCCACTAATTGCTGCCCCCGAAAAAAAAAGAAAAGAAAAAAGATCTACACTTGGTCTCTCCTTATACTACACGCCCTCAACTACGGTATTTCCGTGTGCAATATTGCTAATACCATACACACCATAATAGTACACACCGTATACGAAGGCAGTCTAGGTAGTGGACTAGCATCCTGCGTGCGAATCCATTGGAGGCCGTGCGTGCATGCATTGTAAATAATAATATCCCCTTTGTAAGTGTGTGCTCATGACTATGTGTGCGCCTGCGTGTCCATGTCTGTGGATCCGTGCCCATGCCTGTGTGCCTGCAAGCGATCGCGAGAAGACGATACGATATACACAATGTACAATGTTCAATGAAAGCCCTTACAAGTCTGTGCAACTGCGTATTACATGTAAACACTCATGCCTGTCCAAAAATGGACGATTTTCTACATTGCAGAGATCACTGCCAATCTTTCTAAGAATATGGAGTACCATCACCGTGTGTACATGTATCTCTCCTTGCAAAGAAATTAGAAAAATTGTGTGGTTGTATGTGTGTCTTTATCACTCGATAACTTGAACAGTGTAGAAATAATTATGGTAATAATGACAATTAACAACAACAGAGAAAAGCTATTGTGTAATTACATCAAGGGAACCATTTGTTGTTGATGATGATGATGATGTTGATGATCACTCAAAAGGTAATAATAAATGTACATTGTAGATGTTCCATATTGTTACATTATCAGTATGGTGTATTAGTATTTTTACTATTTTTGCCTCTCTTAAAAAAAAAACACACACACACATTCTTTGTCCTTTCTGATATTCCCCCAAAGCCTTGAAATATATGTAGAGCTTACACATTGTCGTAAGCAGGAGATTAAAAAAAAACATCGTCGCTGCAGGATAGGTCGGTATATTAACAGTTTCCGTCTCGATAGGTTTGTAATCTTGGCAATATATATATATATACATATACATAGATTAAGAAATATAAACATACATTTATATATATATATATATATATATATATATATATATATATATATACATATACATAAACATATATATAGATATTGATTGAATCGTTTCTTTATTCAAGAAAATGTTTTACATCACACCACCGGTCTAGTTATCCCAAGGTTTCTTTGAAAATGCTGCAAGCATCAAAATATCAAACATCGTAATTTTTTATATACAATTTCCCGTGAATGCTAAGCGTATGAGAGAAAGAGATAGAAAAGAACAAAAAACTTCTGCCATATGTCTTGTTTCTCGCTTTATTGCAGCGTATGTCATTGTCGAAGTATAAATGCTATGATAAATGTTGGTAACAACCACATGAGAACTTGCACATTCGATTCCCAACAACCATTAAATCATTGGGGTCCGTAAAAAAGGTTACATAATACATACGAAGCACCTCATTATAATGTATTCGATGGACCGGTGCAGAAAAAACTGGCTGTCTGTAATCGGCCTTTGAACATCTCTATTATGCTCAAAATCCCCGACTTTTCAGATGGCGGCTACGAGCGCGTCCAGGGATGTTTTTGTATCAACATTCTGACTATTCATGGAGGTACAATGTAACCTGATACTCTGGCCACCTGGTCTATTCAAAGTATTCTTGCGTAATACACGCGCGTAATTATGTTAGGCTGTGTTTCACCATGATGAATATATAGGACCCCATAGTAGCAATATCGGCTCTTGCGTTGTATGAATGCTATACAGGGATCCTCCATTTAGTTCGTTGGTCAAGTATATAGATTCTTTTAACGATCTTATAAGCAGGCTGTCATTCATAAGTATGACAGAAAAACAAACAACAACTTCAAGCAACATCGAAGTTGAGTTTCGCGAACTAATCTTCCATTTGAGTTGGTTTCTCGGTTTTGTTTCAACAATTTTTACAATGTTGACAAAAGCCTGATGGGATGTTCAATATTCAAATAAATCATTTCACCTTTCTCGCAATCTTTGACAACTAATGATGACTAAACCTGTGAAATCCACGATTTATTTATTTATTTATCAATTTTTTTTTTTTTTTGTATAGAGACGTTTTCTTTTTTAATTTATCTATCATGACTGCCTCCAGATTTCGACCATAATTATATGACTTAGGTTTCCATGGGATCAATAAAGGAGATCAACGAGCGCATTATTGTAGGTTTCCTGTCGGGTTTAATGTTGCAAAGTTTATGTGCAATCACGATTCACTTACAACCCTATATACACCGTAATGTCGGGATGAGATATTGTTCACTACACATCAAGTGAGATTAAATCTTACACAGTGATATGATATATATGATAAAAGTCATCAGCAAACGGGATAGATTATGTCTATGTGTGTGTGTGTGAGAGAGAGAGAGAGAGAGACATGAGAATAGGTGGAGAATATATATATTTATATATATATATATATATATATATATATATATATATGTAATTATATATTCACTTACAACTATATGAATTTATAAAACACATGTTCAAGTCAGTTGACGGAACATTTATAAGCTCTTCCGGTCTGCATATGAAACATCGGAGTCTATGCGATAAGAAGAAAGATTGAGAGATAGAGAGAGAAAAATAAAATAGGCTGGTCTTCTAAATTTTGTTCCATGAATGGCAATCTGAACACACTTTTGCAAACGAAATGAAATATTATACACGGCTAGGTTTGCCTATAATCTTTGTTATGGTGATATCTTATTAGATTATACATGATAATACGGGCAAAGTATCTTGGATAAGTGATCGCCACCATCGATGAGGATATTCAATCTAGACGACTAATTGAAGATGATGAGAATAAAGAAGACATAGTGGATAGCTGGAAAGGAAAGTAATGTGATGCAATGAGATAAAAATGAAGGAGCACGAATTGAGGCAAATGTATTACAAAGGAAGAGAAAATGGCATATTCGAGTGTATAAAATGGTTTAACATTATGCGAAGATTTCATAGTCAATTTTTTTCTGTGTGTGTGTGTACGTTTGTTTTCTAATTTTACAGTTATGTAATTCAAACTCGTCGACAAAATAAAAGAAAAAAAAGATAGCGCCATGAATATGTTCATAATTCAATCTCAGTTTCCTCTCACTATATCCTATCACTTCAAAAAAACGTATTCAAATTAGAATGCCCGTAGACAATTCAAATTCGTCTCCATGTGAGAGAGCGTCTTTTCAAACAGGGTCGCAGGTGACCATTCCCGAATTCGACGCAGAAGTTAATTAAATTTAGCAACAACAAAAAAAGGCTGGCCATCGCGTATACTCCAGCAGCTGTAGAAGAAGCCGACATGATCATAGAAGTATGACAAGCACAAGCCACACAGGCTTGAAGGCCTAAAATTATTACATCACTTGAGAAAATAAGGAAAAGGCAATATTTTTTGTTGAAATAAACAACATTTCTCCTGGCATTCTTCAATCTCTCATAACAGACGGCTAATTTTGCTGATTTGTTCTTCTCTTATGTCATGAGTGTAAATCAATATTTGTTTTATTGTTTATACAGTACCAGTCATCCCCCGATAAAAGACAAGAAAGAAATGAAGAACTAATCTCATTCAATAAGCATAATGTATAAAGGAAATGAGCATTTGCTGCAATCGTTTATGAATATGAAAATGCTGCAATGTGCATGAGTTCGCGAAGTCTAATGGAATGAAAAAATGTAGTCCTACCTAAATGCATATATATCCTTATATATATATATATATATATATATATATATGTTACGCTGGCACGATAAGTGAATAAACCACTTCAATAGCAGCATGAAAACATTTGATTTCATCGATACACATGAGATAAGACAAGAACATTTCATGCTTTTATTGCCCGAAATACCTTGCTCCTAAACAAAGTGTTCAATTGAAGCGATGGGTTATCACAGGTCCATCTCTCACAAAATTGAATCACCCTTCGCAAATTTGGAGCGCTTTCTACGAAGGCAAATGCATTCTATGGACCGGTGCAGAAAAAAGAGACCGTCTGTAATCGGCCTTTGAACTTCTCTATTATGCTCATAATCCCCGACTTTTCTACGAGCGCGTCCATCCTGTCTATTCAATGAGGTACAATGTAACCTGATACTCTGGCCACCTGGTCTATTCAAAGTATTCTTGCGTAAAACATTCGCATATGTTAGGCTGTGTTTCACCATGATGAATATATAGGACCCCATAAAGGCAATAACCATCGGCTCTTGCGTTGCATGAATGTTATACAGAATATCCTCTATTTGGTTTGTTGGCCAAGTAGATTATTTGAACGACCTTTAAATGACATAATCAGACTGTCATTCATAAGTATGAGAGAAAGGAAAAAAAACAACTTCAAGCAACATCGAAGTTGAGTTTCGCAGACCAATCTTTCATTTGAGTTTGTTTCTCGGTTTTGTTTCAGCAATTATCCCTTTCATAATGTTGACAAGAGCCTGATGGGATTTTCAATATTCAAATAAATCATTGCATCTTTCTTGCTTTCTTTGACAACTTATGATAACTAAATCTGAAAAATCCATGCTATTGCGGTACCTGCCATCCACACAGAAGTTTCTTCTTTTTTTTTGTATAAAGAAGTTTGCTTTCTGGAATTATCCATTATGTCTGCCTACAGATATGACTTAAGGTTTCCATGGGATAAATAAAAGAGATCAACGAGCACATTTGTGATTCAACAGTAGGGGGTTAAATGCTGCCAATTGTATGTACAATGTTATAATTGACTTAAAACTCTACTGCCAAGAAGTATTGCTCATTACGAATCACATGAAATAAGATTTCACATAGTGATAACACAGAAGTTATTTGTTATAATATAATTATGATGAAAACTCATCACTAACCGGAACGACTATTGTTTTGTGGAATTTGTATATTTGATAGAACATTTATGAGGTCTTCCGGTCTTCAGGCGAAACACTGGAATCTATGCGATGAGAAGAAAGATTGAAAGGGAGAGAAAGAGAGAGGGAGAAAAATAGGCTGGTCTTCTAAATGTTGTTTGATGAATGTACATATATTATATATATATATATATATATATATATATATATATATATATATATATATATATATATACATAATACAGGCAAAGCATCATCGAGAAGTGATCTTCACTAATGATATTATTCAATCAAAGAATTGGATAACTGGAAAGAGAGGGAGAGAGATCAAAGAGGGTGGGGGAGAAATATGATGGTCTTCTAAATTCTTTTTGATGGATGGTAATCCGATCACACTAACATTAGCAATCGAAATGTAATGTTACATCCGGTCAGGTTTGCCTATCTATGTTATGGCAATATCTTTTGAGATTGTATATACGGGCAAAATATCTGTATACGTTTGTAGGCGGGAATGAAGTGGATAGCTGGAAAGGAAAGTGATGAAATGTAATGGGAAAGAATAAAGGAGCACTAATCGAAGGAAATGTATCATAAAAGAAAAGTAATGGAAACTTGATTATAAATAATGGCACAATATGCGAAGATTTTGCAGTCGTTTTTCTGTATGTTTTTATTTCAATTTCATAGTTAAGTAATTCATAATCGCCAACAAAAAATAGCTTCCTGAAGATGGCAATTCAGGTTTGTTTTCCCTTCGCTATATGCTATCCCTTCAAATGTAGCATGAACACACTTCAATCTATAGTCCATGGGCCAAGACCCGAAAAATGGGTTGTTGGTACCACTCGAGGTGGCAAAACCTTTTGGTGTCAGTTTGTTTGTCGGGCAGAGATATGCTTATCAAGCTATGATAGCATTTCCAAATGAGTAGCTTAGTCATAAAAAATGATTTTTTTTTAACCAATTTGGTCTCGTTTTTATATCCCTATACTTCTGAATCGAAACTAACCGCTATAAAAAGAAGAGCACTGTCTTCCGTACGTCCACAGGTGTTCTGTTGTAAACGCGATGCGATTAGTCTTTATTCAAGGCAGCGAAGGGAATATCCAAAGGGTTATGATGTCCACAGCTGTCACGCGGTGCGCTTAGTCTTTATCTGGACCAATGTACCGTTATCATATCTAAAGTTCCTCATATAAGGGATTATCTATACTATTTTTATCCTACCCTCTAAACAAATAAATCAATTTTAAACAAAAATCACTCTGTTTATTTACAATATTATTCATTATAATGTATTGTAGTGTACCGGTCCATTGTTTTTGCATTATCCTTTTTTGTTGGATGAAAATAAAGCGACATCGGCGTGGTGTTAGCGTTTTCACACTAGCGTTTTTGCCGGAAAATGATAGATAATTGCAAAATACGGTAAAATTCAAGAGGATTTTTTTTTTTTTTTGGTTGTTGTTGTTGCTGTTTTTAGATAAAAGGATATACACTGTATCATAAGCTTTGGATATTCCCTTCGCCGTCTAGAATAAAGACTAAGCGCACCGCGTTTACAACAGAATACCTGTGAACATACCATAGAGCTGCATTTTACAGCTCCACGGAACATACAGAAAACAGTACTCCTGTGCTTATTCTTAAGGATGTGCCTCTCTCACTTAATGATTGAGATTGCGATTGATGTTCAACTATTTCTTTCACGGAAGCTTGAACAGGAAGAAGCTAAAAGGCGGGCAAGGAGACGAGTTTTCTTCCATGAGATACAATCATTAAGACATACACTATTCCCGAAAGTTGTGTGATTGCTTATGTGCTAAAGAATTGTGTCCATTACATGAATCAGGCACTATACAAAACGGTTGAAATCTACTGAAAGTCGAACTTCGTTTTTTTTTTTTGTCATTTCCATTTAAAGCGGGGATAGACTAGAAATTTGTTTGTCTGTACTGACAGGAGACATTACATTTTTCCAGTACATGCTCCGCATTTAAACAGTTACTATATTTTCGTGGTCAGAATCAGATAATGGACAAATGATATATTATAAAAATGAAAATACGAAACTACGAACACGCCATATGTACAAACATTATGAACTTCAATGAATTAAACTTACTTGTGATATTCTGCATAAAAAACAAGCACGCCGATTAAATAATTTAATAGAATTAATAGAACACACAGCAATATCAAGCATGGCGGATCAAATCAAGTTCAATTGGTGAGAAAGCTACATGAAGTTAAAAAGTTGACTTCTTTTCGTTTCTCTTTCAATTCATGAAGACAGAATTACATTGTATATCTAATGAAGAGGATTGTCTCTGTTGCGAACGATCGCTATATATAGCACTGTTAGTCTTCTGCGCAAATCCTAATCCCTAAATACTTAAATTTTTGCTTGATAATGTAATAACCCTGCTTATAACTTTATAAAGGACTCGCAAATTCAAAGTTTCAAAACGTATACTAAAATATTATATTGCACATGGTGTATTTCAAATAACATTTTGAATGCGTTGTGTGTTAGCATGTTAATAGCATCAATCTGCCTTTTATTTTCCGTACGTAAAGCGCACAGAAACGTAACCAAACGTTACCAAATACAGTGAAATGCATTGTACGGCGTGGTACTATCATTAGAAGTATATCCCAGTCCTTTTTACTTTTATTTGCTAGAAGCAGTCGTCAAACCATGCGTCATTTTCGTAGCGACATCACTTAGGAATTAGAATGTATGAAGATAATCGGTGCTCATTTATTTTGCGCTACTGACATAGCATTTACATTTTCCAACTTTTATTGACATGCAGTATTATGTTACTGTATGGTTACGATTACGAATGTTGGTTATGAATTCAAAAGACTGGTTTATTAATCGAACTATAAAGGTAATAGCTGTTTTGAAAGTAGTTCGATGCAAATTCAAAACGCAATCGAAATCATCGTCATAGGGGGAACTGATAGCTCTAGAAAACTTGTTGAGGCTAGTAAAGATTACCGTATGCAATCTTTGTAGAAAGTTTTGACTTAGGCCATCTTTCGAGTATTTTAAGAAATTGTATAAAGAAAATTATTTGTTTTGATTATGTCAAGAATTAGTTTGAACTATGAGAACAAAAAGGCGCGGTTACCCAAACAATGTCGTAGTTCGAAAAGACATGATGGGTAAAGTGAATTCATGACTTGACTAATTCTTACTGAATTGATGATCACTACTGTAAACTATCAGTTATGTCTTGTAGATGATACCTCTGTAATCGTAGTCAAAATTCTTTTGAGCGATGAGACGAAAACCAACAAACAAAATGCCGTGTATCATCGCTCGAGATTCCAACATTAGGCGTCACCCGACCAACAATAAGTGACGAATCAAATGGAATATTATGTTTTGGGTTAGCAGACTGTGTTACGATTTTTAAATATTTCGAGCAGTTGTTTAAAAAAAAGAGAAAATGAGGCAAAGTTCAAAAAATTAGAAAAAAGCACGTAAATGCCGGCGATCATGTTTGATAATCAAAGTAAGAGATTATAATCGGCCGTGCGGATGTATATGATTGCCTTATTTACATGTCTGATTTCTGTAAACTATGTTATATTCAAATGTAAGTTCCCTTTCCTCCTTGATAAAAGTTGTGTTGGGTTTTCGCTATAGGCATTTATTAGGAAACACTGTAAAAACGACAACAAATGCGTACTATACATCAAGAGATGACCTATACATACATGAAACACAAAAATTTGTATACGTTCTGATATAATGCAACTGCTTGTTAGTTAGTTAGTTAGTTAGTTTGTTAGTTTGTTTGTTTGTTTTGAATTACCATGGTCTTTGTTGGGGGAAAGATGAAGAAAAGTAGTAGAGTGTATTACTCTCAAATCCGGATAATTGCGATAAGTGTGTATTCCCGCCCTTTCTATACAGGTAAACGATTTAAGCTTGGTATGCTATTATAAAAGCCTGCATGTGTCACGCAGAAGAACTGATTCCGCGATCACTTTTAACCTTTCATAAAATTCACGTTTTAAGATAGTAACGACAGCTTGTAGGAGATAGAGTAACTTAGCGTCCCTGACTGTGGTTCTGAAGACAAAAGGGGACTGAAAAATTCTTTTACAAATTAGCAGACATAATGCCGATCCTCCAACACTGTTGCTCCATTCAGTCACTGATTCTGCTATCAATGGCGAAGAAAGAATACTGGTTGCGTCTTTATCCACCCCTTGATAGCAGGAAGTTTACCTTTCATTGTTTAAGGCTTCGTTGATGCGGGGTTTACTCGGATACAAGGCGTGAACAGTGTCGTCCGAGTTCTTTCATTTGAAATTCCTCAGAATACGCAATTCAATGGGCAATTAGCGCTGCTACTTCGCAAAGCTGTTAGCCAAATTCTTTGCAGACTTGACCTCTCACATGTCAGCTACACGCAATACACGACAAACAGCTATCATTACAAACATTCTGATTAAAAAACAAAACAAAATGAAGAAGCACACTTTTGAGTCGCGACACAGCTTTCTGTCCCTTTCTCAGATAGGTCCTACCTCTAAAAAAATACACAGATGACAAGAGTCAGAATATCCTCAAAAGGGAACAAGACCTACATTGTATTTGGGCATTAATAATGTTTATCTTCCGATTTCTCTCCATGCCGTCGCGGCCCAAACCATCATAAGAAATAGGGCAATAAGTGTTATTAACCAGGGCAACATTAGTATGCATTACATAGATTTGGCGAATTATCACACGAATTGTCGACTTTATAAAAACGAGAATACATGTAATTGACAACTTATAGGCCCTACTATATCTCCAGAGATGAACTTTAAACAGCAAGGCACATACCAGGGAAAGAAAGTTATGATTATTTGAATGAATTCATTAATGAGGCCAATTAATAACCGTTGTAAAAGTACACACTCGCATACAGAGGTTTCAAGTTCGATTATTATGATCATTGTATTAGCTCATAGATAAAGTATTATAAATTCTGCGTGATCATTCGTTGGAATTATTTTTTTCAGCGCGATTTGTGCGTCACATCAATCACCACTTCATGAAATGGAGGGCATGTATCAAACGAAACTCGCTGGTCATGCAATCGATAGCCTTGGTCAGCTCACTATTATTGCGTAATTCTAAAGCCCTCACCGCTTGGCCGCCGCTCGCACCATGCTTTGTTTTGTCTTCAATGGGGTCAAGAGCAATGCCTCATTAGCATACACCCTAGAAACGGAGGTGGAGTCTCAATCGGGCAAGAACAATAGGTGCGAAACGCAACGCAAAGGCGAGCGTTCGAAAAAATGTAACCGAAAAAATTGTCTCAGAAAAACTGTGATTTGGGACACTCGTACTCATCTTTACACGCTGAAATTTTCTGTACAAACAGATAAAACATCAAGGAATCAAAATCCGTATAAAAAATTTCGACCCGAGCACTGCTTCCCCTTCATTTGCGGCTCATTACGGGAAAACTCCCCGTGCGACTTATGACTCATTTTGTCGGAGCGCCACACACGTGATGCGCTCCGTCGGAATGAGTCAAAAGTCGCAAAAAATGAGATCGTAGTTATGCCTATATGTGAATTCTACAGACACTAAGCTTTACACTGATATGTAATACAACTCATTTGGACATCCCTATGGATCATAGAAACGAATATTAATTACGCTTATGATGTCAGTCCATTTTCTAAATAACGGAGAAAATCGCTCTCAAAGTTCGGGCTATGTTCAAGCTAACAACCTGTTTCTTTCACTATAGACGAAACAATACAACAGTCCTGCTTAGCGACGGCGTTTACGCTCAATCGCACGCACTACCGTATACGGCATAGCTTGGATGTGTAAGATAATGACCCAATCGCAGGACAGGTCTATCATTAACTATTCTAACCAATACGGCAGCCCGAATGTAAACTGAAGTGCGTTTGTGTCCGTGCCGCTGCCGCCGCATGAATGAGTCGGTAAGCGTTGTGTGTCGGCTGCGGTGACTTAGTTGCCGCAAGTTTTTAACTCACAAACAATAGGAAACAGTAGAAAGAAAGAAAGAAAGGCACGCAATGCGTATTACAACAAGCGTCTTTTAGCGAGGGCCTTGATCGCTTCCATTCTCCTCCCATATTGTTGTCAATGGAAACTAAAGGAGATGCGTTTAGCAAGTACCAATACCTATAGTCCATGGGCCAAGACCCGAAAAATGGGTTGTTGGTACCACTCGAGGTGGCAAAACCTTTTTGGTGTCATTTTGTTTGTCGGACATAGATACGCTTATCAAGCTATGATAGCATTTCCAAATGAGTAGCTTAGTCATAATAAATGAATTTTTAACCAATTTGGTTTCGTTTTTATATCCCTATACTTCTGAATCGAAACTAACCGCTATACAAAGAAGAGCACTGCCTTCTGTATGTCCACAGGTGTTCTGTTGTAAACGCGGTGCGCTTAGTCTTTATTCAAGGCAGAGAAGGGAATATCCAAAGGGTTATGATGTCCACAGCTGTCACGCGGTGCAATGCGCTTGGTCTTTATCTAGAACAATGTACCGTTATCATATCTAAAGTTCCTAATAAAAGGGATTATCTATACTGTTTTTATACCACCCTCTCAACAAATACATCAATTACAAACAAAAATCACTCTGTTCATTTACAACATTATCAATTATAATGTATTGTAGTGTACCGGTACATTGTTTTTGCATAATATTTCATTCTTTGAATGGAAATAAAGTGACATTGGCATGGTATTAGCGTTTTCACCGTAGCGTTTTCAGCGGAAAATGATAAATAATTGCTTTGTTGTTGTTGTTGTTTTTAGATAAAGGGATATACACTGTTTTATAAGCTTTGGATATTCCCTTCGCCGTCTTGAATATCAGACTAAGCGCCGTGGATATCATAACCCTTGGATATTCCCTTCGCTGCCTTGAATAAAGACTAAGCGCACCGCGTTTACAACAGAACACCTGTGAACATACAGAAGACAGTACTCTTCTTTGTATAGCGGTTGGTCTCGATTCAGAAGTAGAGGGATATAACAACGAGACCAAATTGGTTTAAAATTAATTTACTATGACTAAGCTACTCATTTGGAAATGCTATCACAGCTTGATAGGCATATCTATGCCCGACAAACAAAATGACACCAAAAAGGTATTGCCACCTCAGATGGTACCAATATCTGGCCTGGCCCATGGACTACTAGAGTGAATAGAACCTGAGAACCCATTGTAGGCGGGGATTCAAAAGACAGCATCAATAGAGGAAGTTAACGAAGTTAATTAACGATAGTCGTCTTTTCAGATCGTGTTCTTTGCGTGTACTAAAAACCCTCTAATAATGCACATGGTCGTAATGTTGCAGAGCATCAACGACTGCTTTCGTGCCTGCTCTGCTGCAGCTGTATACAGCCGTAACATTCTGAATTCCCGCCATATTAGGCACATTTCCCTTATAGGCGTTGCGTCCACATTATCTATCGCTTTTATCGCGCTTGCCAAAGCTGCACATAATTTATACTATACGAATCAGAAGCAAATGTTGATGTATAGGCCTAACAGCTTCATGTTGTTTTTTTTTATAATTATGATTGTATCATATTAATTTAAAATTATAGTGCTTCTTATTCTCGGTCACTTTTGTGATACCATAGCATATAAAGAACCATTAACTTGTAGCTTAAACCTATTTTTATTTTTGTTTATTTTTTTTTTACAGAACACCACATTTACAGTTGCAATCTTTCTGCATTTGAGAAGTTGAGTGTAGACCGATAGTCATATTTACGATTATATTCGGAATTAATACTTTAAAGGCCGTCGTCGTATCGTTTTGTATTCACAAATCTTATACTGAAATAAGTGATTGCTTGATTACTTTCGGGTAAAGGAACCACCGGAAAAGGAACGCATTTATCTGTTTATTTTTTTTTTTCTTAACGAACCTAAGCTAATAGCGAACCATATGAATTGTGTGATCTATGAACCTTCAGAATAATCAATAACCCCCCCCCAAACAAAAGGAAGCATTTCGTAGTGCGTCTCAGTACTCCTGTGTTTGTTTTTAAGGATGTGGCTTCTCTTTATGATTGCGAATGATGTTCAACTATTTCTTTCCCGCAAGCTTGAAAAAGAAGAAGCTAAAATTCAGGCAAGGAGACGAGTTTTCTTCCATAAGATACAATCATTAAGACATACATTTATTCCCAAAAGTTGTGTGATTGCTTATGCGCTAAAGAATTTTGCCCATTACATGTATCAGGCACTAAACAAAACAGTTGAAATCTACTGAAAATTGAACTTCGTTTCCTTTCTTCTTTTTTTTTTTTTTTTTTTTTGGTGTGTAATTTCATTTCCATTTCAAGCGGGGATAGACGACTAGAAATTAGTTTGTCTATACTGGTGGGAGACATTAGTGTTCCAGTACATACTCCGCATTTAAACAGTTGTCATATTTTCGTAGTCATAATCAGATAATGGACACGTGATATATTATAAAAATGAAAATACAAAACAACGAACACGTCATATGTACAAACATTATTAGCTTCAATGAATTATACTTATCTGAAATATTCTGCATAAAAAACACGCGTGCCAATTAAACAATATCAAATTAAACAATATCATAGAATTAATAGAACACACAGCGATATCATGCACGGCAGATCAAATCAAGTTCAGTTGGTGAGAAAGCTCATTGAAGTTATAAAGTTGACTTATTTACGTTTTCCTTTCTATTTATAAAAACAGAATTACATTGTATATCTATTGAAGCGGATTGTCTCTGTTGCAAACTATTGCCAAAGATAGCATTGTTAATCTTCTGAGCAAATCCGAATCCTTAAAGTACTGTAATTTTTGCTTGAATTGATAATGTAATAACCCATATAACTTTATAAAGGACTCGCAAATTTAAAGTTTCAAACCGAATACTAAAACATTACATTGTACACGGTCTATTTCAAAAAATCATTTGAATGCGTTGTGTTAGCATTTAATAGCATCAATCTGCCTTTTATTTTCCGTACGTAAAGCGCACAAAAACGTAACCGAC
Source organism: Diadema antillarum (assembly GCF_040938485.1). Lineage (NCBI taxonomy): Eukaryota > Metazoa > Echinodermata > Echinoidea > Diadematoida > Diadematidae > Diadema > Diadema antillarum. Next base: position 1,549,149 of record NW_027271320.1, read on the forward strand.
ATTACCAAATACAGTGGAATGCCTTGTACGGCGTGACATTATCATTAGAAGTATATCCCATTCCTTTTACTTTTCTTTGCTTGAAGCAGTAGTCAAACCATGTGTCATTTTCGAAGCGACATCACTTGGGAATTAGAATGTATGAAGATGATCGTTACTCGTGTATTTCGCGCTATTATTATAGCATTTGCATTTTCCAACTGTTATTGACAGTATTTTGTTACTGTATGCTTACGATTGCGAATGTCGGTTATCAATTCAAAAGACTAGTTCATCAATCGAACTATAAAGGTAATAGTTGTGTTGAAAGTAGTTCGGTACAAGTTCAAAACGCAATCGAAGTCATCGTCACAGGGTGAACTAATAGCTCTAAAAAACTTGTTTAGGCCGTAAAGATTGGCGTATGCAATCTTTGTAGAAAGTTTTGACTGAGGCCATCTTTTGAGTATTTAGAGAAATTATATGAAGATTTTTTTTTTAAATTATGTAAAGAATTAGTTTGATTTTGACTATGAGAATAAAAAGGCGCGGTTACCTCAATCATGTCGTAGTTCGATTAGGCATGATGGGTAAAGTGAATTCATGACTTGTTGAGAGAGAGAGAGAGAGAAGAGAGAGAGAGAGAGAGAGGCCAAGCAAGAGGCAATAGGCTACTTGTAGATAATGCCCACCGACAGACACAAACACAGTATATCACAGCTAGTAGACGCTTATAATTGACCATGTCAGTTACGCTGGGGTCGCTCATAACACACAAAGGGCCTCCATGGAACACGTCAATTTCTATATGTGGGACAGTACAATATTTTCGCGATTTCGTGCCGAGTAAAGGAATGATATCCTTATGATTTCAGCTGGCGCGCGCTGCTGACCCATCTAATCATCACGTTACACCTTAGGTATCATCTTATAGCTGGATAATAATTTTCCTTTTACATGGTATGCGTTCGTTAGTGCCCTACAATGAAAAAGAAGACTCTTAGGGGAATTTTAGACGACTTTGTGAACCCATTATTTCCGGGACATCGGTAATGAATTAGCCATGCACGAAGTCGATGACCTTTCATGTCTCTTGGAAAATTTAAACAACATTGCATTCAGGTTTTAACCTTAACCTGTCAAAAAAAAAAAAAAAAATCATGTGAAAACGTAATTCAGTGATCATGATCTGCGGGGTCAACTCGAGGTCACCCGTGCGAGAACTTGGATATTCTAGACGGGGTTTTTCGGCTTGCCGACTGACTGGCAATAAGCAAGCAAGGGTTTGAAGCTCCTTGGCGCAAGTAACAAGCCTTTCGTATTGTCGGGAATCGTCTCATTTCACGCTTGCGCTGAAACTGTCGGCCGGGGAATGGCGCATGGGCTCGCACGCGGTATACACCTGATACACACGTACCGTGTAAGCACTGCGGGAACCAGGGAGGTGAGATGGGATCATGCGGGAACCAAGCACTGGCGGCACGGGGCCGTGCGAAATCGCACCCAAAAGCCGCACGGGTCCGTGCGCCCGACCCGCACGGGACCGTGCGCCAGACCCGCACGGGTCCGTGCGACAGCGTGCGAGGGAGTATGGATCCGCACGCAGGCGTGCGGATCTGCACGGGGGCGTGCAGATCCGCACGGAGGTGCACGACTACGCACGGGCGCGTACAGGGGCGCACGGAGCCATACGCTCCCGTGCGAGATCGCACGAACCTGCACGCAGCCGCACGAAGCGACCCCGTGCGCAGTGCGTGCGGGAGTAACATAACATAATGGTCTGACTGTATATTTGCTGAAGGAAGCAGGATATTTTGATGCAACTTGATATGGCATTAAACAGGAGGAGAAAGTGGTTTACGGAAATTAACAAGCAGAGTAATGTGATAGGATAATATGACCCAGGTACACTGTGCAGTCATAAGGGGAGTTTCACACATTGCAACCAAAACTTGCGCACATACACAAGGTATACGTAAGCACACACATGGGCATGCACTTTGCAAAGGCAACCAGTGGTGATTCAGTAAAGCTAATGGATATCGTTTCTTCTGGCGCTTAATTACCTAGTAGTAAAAACTGCACGACAGCAATTCACTGGAAGACATTAACCCGTTTAGGATGGTTTGATTTTGCTACAACACGCATTTCCCATAGACACGTACCTGCACGAGTATACTCGGGACTCGTCCTCAACGGGTTAATGCATAAACAATCTCTCACACTATAGGCCTGCTGCAATGCATTCAGCAAAGAAGATCATGCTTATTACATTGTATGACAATGTAGTGAAAAAAAATACCTCTAACATAGTTACACAATGGATTACATGTACATTGCATAACAATCTGGTGGTGTCGGGAGATATTGTTTATTGCAAAGGTTGCATGGCCAGATTTGGATATCATTCCGAAACTCTGTCACAAACTAGCAATTGTATTGAGCTTCATGTTCACCGACGAATCTTGACAGGAGTCGGAACGTTTCCCATGAGCGTATCAATGGTGCACACACTCATTGACGGACAGTTCCGTTAGATAGCAATAACAGGCCTGCATCAGCTAAGGAATATCTATAGGACCCTAAGTATATTTAATTGGGCAAACCATATCATTACATACAGCTGTAGTTTGAACTGTATATATGCCATTTATATTTAGTGAGGCTATTTTATTGTTATTTTTGTTTTGAATATATATTTTAGCAAGTGGTAACATTTGCCATCTTAGAGTATAGGTGATAGACAGAGAAATACAGTATGTCACATTCATAAGGGGATCAGGGTTACTATTTTTGCCTGTTTTCATATTTGTGAATAAAACACCCGACTTGTGAAATTCACAAAAATGACACGTGGTCTAACACATCAAACAAACCTCGATGGCTCTCAGATTTATAAGCAGTAGATGCCGACAAGCAGGTTCTGCCAGCCTCTCTTGTTAATTCCCTATGTCTAGATGTCATTATCTCGCATAGGAGCTGAAAATTAGATTACCTGTCATTCCGCTGATACACTCAAATTGATAAGAAGAGAGACAGACTGACTGTCATAGAGACTGCAATTCTGTTGGAAAAAGTCCTTCGGACACATTTCCCTGTTGACTTCAACCTTTGCACTAACAATGATAAAACAACAACAACAACAACAACAACAACAACAACAACAACAAATGTGTTTGCGGTTTAATATTCAAATCACCGTACTGGGAAAAAATCTTGATGTATGCCAAGTGTTGTTGAGGACATCTAAACAGAGTTCATTAACTACAAGTTGAAGTTTTTTTTCCCACTAGCTCATGACTATCATAAGGAATGCTTCTTTTTCTTTTGTGGGGGGGGGGGGGGGGGGGGGGGGGATGCATGTTACAATATAGGCCTAGTCACACAGCAACTTCAAGGTAATCAATTTGAATGCTACAATGGAAGCTTGGATATATTCTGGCAAGTGTCTATGGGAAATGTCTCTTATCATATGTAGTAGCAAAACCAGCTCATTCTCAATGGGTTTAATACCACACTGTCTCAAAGTCATGTGTGTGTTTTATGATAGAGAATTTAGGCTGGTACTTCCTTATTCATGATAATATTGCTTCTCTATTTAACCCATTGAGTGCTCAGAGTACTGACTGAGTCAATGACACAGAAAACCCTATAGCATTGTACACACTATCCAAAATCCAAAATCCCTGATACAGAGAGGGTTAAAAATCCATCATTCCACTACAGACTTGCTATGTATTTATGATACGCTTTGATAGTGCTCAGTCGACTGAAATTCAGAAAGACAGTTTTTCTATTGAGTCAAAATTAAACTAGAAGCCATCAAGTTTTTATAAATATAAAATGTAAGACCAGACTACATTTTTTTGAGGTGTAGCTAGATGAAATATATCAACAACAACAACAACAACAACAACAACAACAACAACAACAACAACAACAATCTTAACAAATAAAATGGATTGCAATTGACAAACAGTAGAAAGTAAGTAAAATATAACCCGCTAAGCACTCGCTCTGCTAAACAAACCAGTAACCCGTTGAGGACGAGTTCCGAGTATACTCGGGCAGGTGTCTATGGGAAATGCGTGTTGCAGCAAAATCAGTCCATCCTCAACTCGTTAACAAAAAACAAATGTTCCACATGATTTCATGACAATACAAACAAGAAATCTAAAAGAAGAGCAACATCTGCAGTAAAGAACACTGACCATGTCTTTAAATATGTTCTGCCTACACGGTTCGCACACACATGATGGAGAGAACTGGTACATGCATTTAAACTTGTCCCAACTTCATGGCATGCATAAAACATGCACACACTTCAGGCATGGAAAGCAAGCCCTGCTACAGCTTCACAGATTAATCCAGACTCCATGTACATTAGAGATGGCCTGGATGTGATTTGTCCGTTAAAGACCAGATATCCTGTAAGCTAATAACATCCATACCTTGTCCTACTTATGTCGCCGGACTATCCATATCCCCTAGACACTGGTCAGCTTCCTCTGGAGCCCTCTCATTTTCACATTTACACTGTATGAGAATTAAAGGGGGAATTAGACATTTCTCACGCAAACTGTAGGCCTACTTCTCAAAACTTAGCTCCACAAGCAGCAATATATGTACACTGTACGTTCTCTTGTAAGTCTTATCAAAAAGATGTTATAATTTAGGTAATCATTCTTTTGTTTGTTTGTTTGTTTCATTTTGATTTCTTTTTGGAGCTGAAACTGACAAGCATTGAATAGTAAGAAGATTCAAATTTCAGTACAGCAGGCAATTTCTATTCAAGCAGTCTATTGCAAAGCTAAAGGTAGGACCAGAGATGTCTGCCATTTTTATATATGTATTGCAAGTAAATTACATGTAATGTAGCTCACTGTCCTCTTTGTCATAATGATATGGAGTGCCATAGATTTCAGTTCACCAATGTTGTAATTCGATGAAATTATTGTTTTGATCTGTAAAGTTAAAAGAATGATAACCACACATAATCAAATCTACATTGAACTTCATCGCCATATGATATCCTTTAATTTCCACATAAATACCCACAAGTTGTACTGGTACGGTGGGTGAACACTGAAAACATGACTCGCTGGATTGGTATTCATAAACAACACATCTGACACTGTGGAGGTGTCATTTGTCACAAAAATTAATCTCCATGCATATTACTCTTGGCAGACTCATCAATGTACATACCCGGCAAAATGATAATTTTAACCCATTGAGGATGGACTGATTTTGCTGCAACATGCATTTCCCACAGACACCTGCCCAAGTATACTCGGGACTCATCCTCAATGGTTTAAATACAAACAAGGAGCTAACCATGATAACATGTGAGTTTGAATTATACACTTTATCCTTGCATCTACCAATGCATTACATGCTTAGACACCAATTGGAAAAAAGCTTGAAATTACTTTAGAATTGGAAAACTCCTCAGGAAATACGAGCAGCTTCATCATAATTATGCACAATTTCTTTGAAAAAAAAAGTGCAATTCTGAATCTAATAGTCTATAAATTGAATGGTAACACCCCAATGAAATAAAGACTTTACACAAGATAAGCCCGATGACAACACAGACTTGGAAAGTGCTAAAAAAATGAAACACTATTTATACAAAGTTTTACAGGGAAATGTAGGCCTATTTATATTATGGTCAAGACATCTAGAGAGAAAAATCAAATTGTCCCCCCCCCCCAAAAAAAAAAAAAGGAAAAAAAAAAAAAGAAAAAAAAATGGAAGGAAACAACAGCTTCACACACACACACAACAACAAACATCCCTCCACCCTTTATTGTACTAAATTGCAACTTCCTACATTTTTAAAAATCTAATCTATATAGGCCTAGAGTAAAGAGAAAATGCATACAGTTTACCTGTTACTGTGTAAAGCAATTCATGTATGTACAGTTGTAGTTTGTACGTACAAGGTACACATCAATGCTGCATTATACACAGGATGTAAATCTCACATGACATTTTAACTCTATAGGCCTACGTGCTTGAAAAAAACTAAAACAAAAACGTAGGCAAAAGCAAACATGGAGACATTCATTTCTCCAGAGATCACAGAATTTGAAATTTATGCATTTTCAACTCAAACCGAATCAAACTTCAAACACTCATCCTTTTCAATAACACAGCCACGACACAGTGACAATGTGTGCTGCATCCGTAAAGTTCGCAGCGGTGATGTTTTTGTGAGTCACCAATCAATATTTATTTGCTTTCCGCCGAAGTTGATTGCGGCCTGCCTCGCATATTTGCACCAGCGTCAGTTTCTCACAGTTGTACATATTTGACATTCCACTATCTGCCTTTTGTTTAGATCTTTCTGTCTTTGACTCCCACATAGTAATGTCATAAAAATGCACAAAACAACATAAAAAGCAGAATATACAAAGTAAAAAAAAAAAAATCGCCTAAAGCAATTCACTGGAGCTTATGATAGAAGAAAACATTACTGCACACACAATAAAAGAACCACGATGCTACTGTATCAATGGTAAACAGGAACTGAGTAGCAGTAGCATGAAGTAGAACTGTAGTATTTTGTTGTTGAGAAGTAACACTATTACATTAATCATCATTATCATTTTATTCAAAATATTATTTGAAATCGACTAGATTATCTAGTATTTTCACTACCGCCAGAACAAGAGGTACAGTCACTATACTAGAGAATAGAATATTTCCACATGCAACAAATATTTTGATAACACAAGGGCTCTCGTTTCCTGGACAAGTGGTAGTACTACTGGTGATCATTAGAATAAAGTAGCAAGCATGGGTCTCTCCTATCACATTTGTTTTGACAGAAACTACAGTGCATTTTTTTTTTTTTTATTCTCTTTTTTTTTCCGGGGGGGGGGGGGGGGGGGGGGGAGGGGGTTAAAAACACATGGAGAAGAGGATGAAAATTTAGTCTATGAAATGTAATTATGGAATCCATTTAGTGACAAGTGTCTGAATGTTGTTGTTGTTGTTTTTTTTTTTTTCGTTGCTTTATATTACAAACTTGTCCCTCCCCTTGCAAAGGTCAACTAAAATTCACTGTTTGGGCAAAGGAAACAGATATGCCGTTGCCAGTATACCATTGTAGGGCAAGTAGGGAAAAATATGTGTTAGCTGTCCAGCTCTTCCATGCACAGAATATGATGTAGGCCTACATCATGTGGTATGCGCTCTGTATCATCTATAATACTGGTCATTGATAACAGACATATGGGGTATACAGTAATAATGATTTATGCACACAAGATGCTAAACAGCCTAATGAACTAACAAATATATAAAAACACAATCATATATTACAACTTGTATGTATGTGAATGCAATGAGATAAAGTTCTCACACTCTGTAAAGACACAGGAAAGCATGAATGATTCACAGCCTTACACTTACTCAGTGGTTCCACGTTGGACGGAGTGAACGACCTCTCTCTCTCCCTCTCTCCTCCTCGATATAAAACAAAAAAGAGAAAATTCCGTGCTCCGCCACTTCCCAACGCCTTATACTAACTACACAGGCACGAGGCTTGTGTGATGCTGAAGTACAGTCTACTCCCAACCACCTTTACTTGTGTGGTACGAGGGAAACTAGATATGCTACAGCAGACTGGAGATTCAAGATCAGGGGGTAGGAGGCAGATACATCCAATTATAAGAATCCATGAGAAATTCCCCAAGAGTCCAGATACAAGACCTCCATGTCATCTCCACACTCGTGTTTTTTTCTCCTTCTATCTACATGTGATTCGTGCGTGTGTCCGACTGACGTGTGTGCGGGGGAGAGCGGGGGACAGTGAGCGAACTGATAGTCGGTATATGACGGTGGTGGTGGGTGCGTACAGCTACCGATCAATACACACCATTTATCAGAAACAAATGTAGGAGGGACGTAGTTCCTCTGTGTTATACGCCTCACGCAACAGGAACGCACAGTGAGTGCGGAGGGAAGTGAACTCCACACAAAGCGTACCCAGCAACAACACACAAATCCTCTCACGCAGTCCTCCTATCCACACACACACACACCTACACACACACACAGGGTCATTAGTACATCTATACAGGTCCTTCTGTAAAAGGAAGTGTGGTCTGTGTGACGTACATGTAGTCAGTGGACTCCGGGACTGATCATGCATATCTTGTGAAGTGGACATACACAAAAGTCGCACACAAACAGACCTCCCTTGCTGCTCTATTCTGTTTCTTAAAGACCCATTTTCATTAACAATCACACACTCCCCCTTCCCCACACCTATTGAACACACACACTCACTCACACACAGGATCTATGGTCACTCAAAAGCACTGGCACACATGAAAATACAAAAAGGGAGAAAGTATACAAGACTGACCACAGCTTTCACTGTCCACTAGGTGCTTTGTCTTGGGTCAATTTGGCTATAAAAAGAGAGTAGACACCTGTTAGTCTGTCATCTAGGACCCTTAATTAAAATGACCATCAAGGATTATCAAATCTGCACTCTTCACTGTAACCAGGTTAATGCTCAATATTTTTTTTTTTCTCTCCATGCAGTATCTAAACATCTTTGTTCAATTCGTTTCCTTTTTATTAAACACTGATTATAAATCCTGGTACAAGATCATAAGAAATTAAATCTGTAGTCTATAGTTTCAGACACAATTTCCATGTGTCAGTCCACAGCTGTGCATACAGAGCTCTATTAATGATATTATCAATAATAATGATAATAATAATAACAATAATAACAATAATAAACAATATTTATGTAGTGCGAAATCACATAAAATGTGATTTCATTTCATGTGCGAAATCACATAAAAGTGCTAAGCGATATCGCTGTCCGTGGATGGATATTTCCAACTCGCATTAAAAGATACAAAATAAAACAAACAGAAAATTGACTTCAAAGCATTTCATTTCTACAACTATAATTACATATGACAAATAAAAACTTTGGCATCCATCTTCCACTATAGGAGAATGACTGGGATGGAGGCAATGGGGTGAGGAGAGCCTAATCGCGTATATTAACCCATTGAGGCCAAACGATTTTGCTATAACAAGCATTTCCCTATAGACATCTGCCCGAGTTCACTTGGGACTAGTCTTAAAGGGTTAAACACACACACACACATGCACATAAATTTATCATGAAAACATTGATTTCATTAAAAAAATAGGGACAAATTCTATGTTTTATGTTTCATAAATGCCATTTAGAAAAAAGAGAGAATCTGAAATACATCTATATATTTCTTTCTCCCCCCACCCCCAACAAAAAAGGGCCTGACCTTTAACACTATACCAGAGCCTACAGTCAGTCTTTGGCCTGACAACTGGCATCCCGAAGTTTGTGTCTGCTGATTGGTTTCATTCATTGCAATGAAACACAGACTAATGCAAATTTGTGTAGACCGGAGTCTGGTCTCAAAGACTAGGGAGCATGGCTCCACCCAATCAGGACATTCCACTATGAATATGCATGAGGATGACTCACCCTTATTCCCACATGTGGTGTAAACACTTGAAGTCCCGCCCTTGGCTGAATTGCTTACTTTTTTTGACCAATCAGAGGCCACTGCTCATGTTCCCTGATAACACCCATCTCCTGACTGGATAAAACCTGCCTCCCCACTTTATCAGAAGTCAAAGTCTCCCATGGCCTCTGCACCGATGACTCATAGTTTTTGTATACTATTTTCTTCTACTTTGCAAACTTGTTCTGATAAAGGGAACTGAATTCATTTTCTTTGGCATCCTCAGAAATACATGTTGTATAAATCTCAGAAAAGGGAAGAAGATGAATAAGAACCAGCAAGTAAATAGAGGAAGAGATAAAGGAGAGACAAAAAGGAAAAGGCACTGAACTTTTTTGTTGCCTTCCATAATCTCTTCAGTTGTAACATATTTTTTGTATGTATGTATGTATACTGACTGGTACAAACACTTTTCTCTCTTCTGTCTCTTTCTCCCTATCTATCTATCTATCTATCTATCTATCTATCTATCTATCTATAGATCTATCTATCTATCTATAGATCTATCTATCTATAGATCTATCTATCTATATCTATCTATCTATCTATCTATCTATCTATCTATCTATCTATCTATTTATCTATCTATATCTATCTATCTATATATCTATCTATTTATCTATCTATCTATCTATTTATCTATCTATCTATCTATCTATATATTCATTTATCTATCTATCTATCTATCTATGTATCTATATCTATCTATCTATCTATTTAACTGTCTGTCTATCTATCTATCTATCTATCTATCTATCTATATCTATCTATCTATCTATCTATCTATCTATCTATCTATCTATCTATCTATCTATTTCACTCTCATATTCAGGTAAGTTTACTATATCATGTTTATGCATGACTGCAGCTTCAGAATTCTTCTGAATTTCATTTAAACATTAGCATGTCTTTTGGATAGCTTCATTTTAGGCCTTTTCCATCTCATCACTGAGAAAGAGAAACATATCTCCTTTGATATAACTCTCTCTAGATCTCTTTAAATGCATAACAGATATTGAGTAATCTACTTTTAATGATATGGTTTCAAATGTTATAAATGACATGTTCTCCTTTTTCAAAGTTCTCTGATGGCAAACTCAAAGCTATGGTGCCTCACTATTGTAGCAAACATTGAGCTACAAACGAATGAGTAGAGTGCATCTATTAATCGCAGACACTCCTGTCCATACCAAAGTTGTAAATCATATTTCTAGGGACAACACCCCCAAATGCAAACAAACAAAAAATATCTTCCCTTACTAGCACCACTCATCCCCGTGTCACAATATCAGACCTTTTGACATTGCATAAGTCACAAGAGACAATCTGAATCCTCCAGAACAAAAACAAAAACATGGGCATGTCATTCAGAATGACAAATCGTGTCTCCCCTGCTTGCGGTTCATGTTACAAATTGCACAAAAATCCATCCATTCAAATCATCTACATAGAAGTACGGTAGTAGTCACACATGATATCACACTTCAGGACAAAGGGCACAGGATAAAACAAGATGAAAAAAAAATACAGATGAAGCATGTGAAACAAAATATATAGAATTTTTTTGCCATTTATAAAGAGAGGGAAATAAAAGAAGAAGAAGAAGAAGAGAGAGAGGGAGAGAGTATGATTGTTTGTTTGTTTGTTGAGTCATGTGGTTATTTATAGCCTCAATGACTCACTCATATATTTCTTTTTTTTTGGGGGGGCGGTTTGGCAGAGAGAGAGAAAGAGAGAGAGAGAGAGAAGAGAAAAAATAATAAAAGGTAGCTAGGATTGGCTTGGGATTGGGTGCGAGGATCATGAAAGGTCATCTCAGCACAGAGCCAGACTTTACCCAGGGGGCATAATGTCAAGTGATATGGGGGTTGGCAGAGGGGATCAAAAGGGACAAAAGAACAGAACCCCCCCCCCTCCAAAAATAAAAAGCTGATATGTTTGATGATATATGGAAGAGGGAATCTACATTGACAACACTAACAAGGAAAAAAAAATGAGCTGCAGGTGAAAGTTGTTTTACTTCTGTCTTTTTGGTGGGAGCATTGGAAATTGGCTGGTGGAAAATGGCTGCAGTGTCTACTGCAATGTACTGCAAAACCAAAAGCATTTGTGACATTAACATTTTGTAGAAATTTGAGCGACTGGCTATTTCGTGGCATAAACCTTTTGCATATTGCTTACCATGATGGTGGACTGTTACAGCATTGTACTGGCATTTAATACATTGAATAGACAAAAACAACAGAACAAACAAACAAACAAACTCTCAAATGCATTTTTTTTTTTCGTGAATCTTGGTTCCTCGTGAAATATTTTCCAGTTTCATAGTGCCTTTTGTACATCATTTAACCCCCCCCCCCCATTGTCTAAAGTCTTCACATCTTCAATCCCAATAGGCAGATTGTCTGTCATGCTGCAAATAATGGAACAATCTTTATTTTTTTAAACAATATCTCCCTCTCTCTCTCTACATAATACATATTATATGCTATTACATTGGCCTACATATTGCAGGACCAGAAATATTTGGGGGCATGTACACGTACCTTTTGCAAAATGTGTGAGGCCGTGAAGCTAAGATTCGCAAAGATATAATGCACATTTTAGCTGCTGTCCGCCTATTGCATTGAATGCCAGCAGGACTTAATAACAGAAACAACACACACACACAAAAAAAACCTGCCCTTGAAGTTTAGCAGCTATGTATGGAGATATGAGGAGCTTGATAGCAAAAGGAACACATTTATTTCTATTGATATGTAATAGGGCCTATACATGCAATCAGAGCAGTAAAAAAAAAAAGAGAGAATATGAAAATATTGCATATATTTGTACTTTTATTTGGTAACCCCCAAAACAATACATCTTATGGAGAAGATGAGGTGTCACAGGAAAGATTTTATTTTGCTCTCCTTATCTGATAATAGATTTACTTTAAAATGTTTGAAAACAATGCTTAAAGACGTAATTTCCCATTTGCAGATGAAACAAAAACCCAGCTTTAGTGCTTCAAATAGGTCTACAATATGAGTAATGGCTAGAAACAACCAATGTATGAATTTGAATCAGTATAATCTTATCAATGTTAAGTATTGTTAAATATACAAAATATAAAAAATTGTTATTATCAAACATGTTTCTTGACTAAACTGTCTACAGTTAGGGTTTCTTGAGAAAAATATGTATTTGTATTTGTATTTTATGCTTAATCCCAAATTTTGGTAGGATGTTTTGTGATACAACTTACTTACACATATGGATCAAATGTGAGATCTTGAACATTTTGTAAATCACATGCTCCCAAAGGTGAACTATACCTTTAACCTGATTTCCAATCAAACTCCTCATTGTATATTTGAATATAATTGAAAAGACGGGTTATAGTGTAACAGAGGAAAAAAGCCGACTAGACTCCTGGTTTGGGGAGAACTGAGTGGAGAGAACATTATAAGGTTTTCAACAAAAGATGGCGCTGTTCAAGTTTGTCAACAGGCAATCTCAGAGCAAACATTGCGTGTGAAAATTCATCTGAGATATTGACCCGTGGAGGATGAGTCCCAAGTATATTCGGGCAAGGGTCTATGGGAAATGTGTGTTGTAGCAAAATTAGCCCCTCCTCGACAGGTTAAAAGCATGCGTGTGAAAACATCTTGCTTTAAAGTAACTCATTACTCACAACTCATTATTCAATTTCAGCTCTATTTTCCCCATATCTTTTTATCTACACTATATAATATAAGAAACACTTGAAGAGTTTGTTTGCAAAAAGCGATAAGTCCATATTTGTCAAATGGAGATATTTGCGATTAAAGGTCAAGAAAAATAAAGAGAACAATAAGAAAATTGTTGCTTCTTTTGACCATAACTTCAAAAATGTACCTTTATATTTAGTGACCAATATATCATTTAAAGGTATCATTCTGTACTTTATGACAGAGACCATACTTCAAAATCTTCAAAAATGGACTGCGGTATCTTCACTTGTTTCATGTAGTACAATATTGTCGCTGGGGTGACAAGACCTCATATCTGCAAAATGTCAAATGTTCAAGAGAGCCAAAAAACATGGCAGTCAAAGCACTATATCAAATGGGAGAGTCTTTCCTTTGACATGCCGCGGTGGCTTCATTTTGGGGGTAAAACAGCTAGGATTTGGACAGGATGTCACAATAACTGATTATCTGACCATTAATCCAAAAAAAGTCATTTTCACCAAAATTTCAGATACGAGGTCTTGTCGCTCCAGCGACGAATGCACCATGCAACCCTGATTTTATAACCCAGAAATATTTTCAAACAGTACTTCAACAGCACAATGGCCATAGTTCATCACTTAAACACCTTGGGATTTCTTGGAGTATTCATGCATTTGAATGAACTATATGACACAGATGCATGTTGATTGGATTTGTGCTGATTTATAATAACCTTAACATCTCCTACATGGCCAAATGAATATCAGAATATGTGTCATTTTTCTGAAATTTTCCTCCAGACTACTGTAAAAGTGGAAATTTTCGCGGTGTTCAAATTTTCGCGCATTTCGCGCAACCAGAAACTAGCGCGAAAATAAAAGCACGCGAATATTTTTGCTTGCCATATGTGCCTGTGCGTGATGTCTTGATTCCGCGGAATTAAAAACGCGAAAAATTAGTCACACGAAAATATCCACTTTTATAGTACTTGGATGTGCCAGTAAAAACAGGCAAAAGAAAACAAACAAACAAATAATAGCATTTTAAACCACGATTCTGCCAGTGACATCATATGCCAATCATTGTTTAAAAAAAAAGAAAAAAATGTGATAAAGAAATGGAATGCATCTTTTTCTAGTATGAGGATTAACTACTGATACTGTTATAATAACTTACTGATATGTTAAATGTCCAGTTTACCTTCTGGGAGCAGTGATTTAAATGGTTTTCAAGTTATCACATTTGATGCATGTGTGTAGGTCTGTTGTATCACAAAACATCCTACCATATAAAATCTTCAAAATAAAGCCTAAAATATAAGGAGATATCAGTGTTTTTCTTAATAAACCATAGCTGTCGATGGTTAAGTCTGGAAACATATCTTATTATAACTATTGTTTACATTTTGTGCATTTCACTGGTAGTTATCATCGTGATACGGATTCAATTCTTTTACAGTGGTTGTTTCTATCCCTAACTCACATTTTAGAACTATTTTAAAGCACTCATGCTGAGTTTTTGTTTCATCTGCAAATGAAGAGTTTGTTCGCAAGAACCGATAAGTCCATATTTGCCAAATGGAGATAGTTGTGATTAAAGGTCAAGAAAAATAAACAGAACAATAAGAAAAGTTTTGCTTCTTTTGACCATAACTTCAAAAATGTACCTTTATATGTAGTGACCAATATATCATTTAAAAGGTATTATTTTGTACTTTATGACAGAGATCATACTTCAAAATCTTAAAAAATGGACTTAAAGGTGTTTGCGAACAAACTCTTCAAATGGTAAATTATGCTTTTAACTTTAACCCATTGAGGATGAGCTGATTCTGCTACAACATGCATTTTCCATAGACACCCAGTCCTGCTCAAGTACACTCGGGACTCGTCTTCAACTGGTTAAGACATTGCAGCAATACATGCAAGTTATGCCCGGTCCAGTGGATGGTTAATTTCTATAACTTCCCAAGTCAATCTGTCTTTAAAATACCCACAGCTAAATAGAGGGATTTTGCATTGCAGTTTTCTCCAATGAGAGGAGGTGGGCACTGCACAAAAACCAATGGGTGGTTATGGGTTAAAAAAGGAGGGAAAACAAACTTTGAAGCCTGGTAACTTCCGACAGGACTTCCTCCTTGACACTGTGCACTGTTGACAAAAAATATTTCCACTCACATTCCAAGCCCTTAATGACACCAATTTCCTCCTCCATTGTGGATGACTATATATAATTCTTATTTCAAACTGGCACGCTTGTTTACACATAGCTCCATGTTTGGACAAACTTGATTCGCTCTTTCGTCTATTTCCTGTGCAGAAACAGGAACCCACCCGGAATACAGTGCATGACACCAAAACACTCTTTTCCTTTTTTGTCTTGTTGATGAGGTTAAATTGCAGTCTACTACACGCAACAGAGTCCTAATCTACATGTGGAATTTGAAACATTTGCTTACACAAGACTGAATCATGTTTCTATCCAATAACATTAAACTTCCGCTACAATCCAAATGGCACATAAAACATTATAACCAAAAGTGCATATAAATAATGCACTTTCATTTCAGTCCACTGATTGCGCACATATTGCACTTTGAATGAACCAGAAAATCACGCTATACGAAAAATGCAGAAAAATTGCAGTAGAATAAACAAGAGATAACAGGGTAAACATGATTATGCAAAGGTTTGTTTGCAGGACAGAGCAGTGAACTCCATACATAAAGATGTCTGACGTAGGCTTATTGGTACACAACAGGTATCATAAAACACATCTGACATGGTTTACTTTAGAGAGCTCTTCAATAGTCTTCTCACCAGGCTGCGATTCACTTTTTTCCCCCTTAGGTCCTCGCCTGTACATTTCTTCATTCATACTCTCCTTCCCCAGTTCAGTGCAGTTGCCCCAGTAGCAGATCATAGAGAAGAAGCATACTGACATCTAACCCTGTTAATATATCTATCTGAATCTTACTTTTATTTTACAACACTGCATATTGTGATTGGAAAAAAAAGAGACTCCCTTTAATAAATAGCAAAGACAACAAGAAAGGATTCAGAAATGGCCAGCCAGCTTGTCATAAGACTACTGCTCCAGAAACTGCATGAAACAAAGCTGTTCATTTGACAATCTAGCTGTCATTACTGTCATAACCTACTTAACAATTTATGATGTACTCTAGATCGAGTCACTCCAAAGATAATAACGCCTGTCACGTCAGCGCTGACAAAAGTGAAAATGAAACTGCGGGACAAAGTGAGGTAGGGTGACAATTTGTACAAGATAATTTAAATTCACTTGCATGGCCCGTGTGCTTTGGCATTATATAAAGATGCTTCCAATTTATGCAGTGTTCATGGAGAGTCACATGCACTTCTCAGAAGGATCTCTTCCTATACAGCTGTGCTACTTCCTGGTGTTAGCGAAACCATCCGCAGACAACAGACATTGCCGCGGAGTAGCATCCACGAAAAAAAAAGATCATATGTGATATGATACGACTCTATTCTGTCATTAGAAGCCGCAATTGCGTCTTTAACACAAGGAGGGAGAGGGAGGTAAGTGGATATTTCTCATAATATTTCTGTAATATTTTATATCACAGGATTGCTTATGTATTGGAAACCATGTGTGTGTGAGTGAATGTGTGTGTGTGTGTGTGTGTGTGTGTGTGTGATTTACATACAACATATTCACACACACGTTCATGCACACATACACACACATATTATACTCACATATTATAACCCCACCAGCTTAGAGCCCACACGCAAAAAAAAAGTCGCAGATTAGGATTCCCTGTGGAAAGGGGCCGAAATGTATCAATGGGGGGGGGGGGGGGGGGGGGCGTTTCATAAAACTTGTCATCAGTGACAGGTTGTCATAGATATGACAAGCTACTGAAATCCTTGCATCTGATTGGCCGAGTGAAAATTTGTCATAGAAATGTGACAGTTGTCACTAATAACAAGTTTTGATGAAACGGGCCCCTGGTTGACTCGACTCAAATTGTTACAGTTTGTCTTACCTGGGAAAGCAATCTTTTCTTTACCTAGATTTGTATAGTCAACATTTTGAAACGAAACCAAAATTGAAATGTTACCAGTTTTTCTGAACCATTATTTTCTGGGGCATGCTTCCAAAGCAAGACATTTGTTTCTCTCTCTCTCTCTCCCTCTCTCTCTCTCTCTGTTTCTCTCTCTTTCGTTAGATTACAGTCATGTGAACATTCATTTTCTGTCTAGAAATACTGCTTTCATGTAGTACCAAGGACAATTTGTGATGTCTGTCATAGTGCTGATCGAACACTATGCAAGTTATACAACTCCTGGGGGTTAGACACTACTACTATACCCGTTGAGGATGGATTGATTGGCTCTACCCCACATTTCCCATAGTCACCTGCTGTAGTATTTCTCAGGGCTTGTCTTCAATGAGTCAAAGTTGCAGCAACATCTCCAGAATTTTAGTTGTGCTGTTTCACTTTGCATTTTATTTATTTATTTTTTTAAATTTCATAATGTATCTCCATGAGTGGATTTTAGGCTAGATTTGAGGTTGTTGTTAGAGTAATTAAAGGTATATCCACTACTAAAAAAAAATTCACGGCACATTACCATGATTATCAAAAAAAAAAGAAAAAAAGAAAGTCACTAATTTCAGTACCCCGCAGCCGTGCCAGATGATATTTGGGCTCCACTTTGTGTGTTGTTTGAGCTGTCCCATACTGCTTCTTCTTCTTCAATTTCTTATTCTTTTTCTGTGGTCAATCACAGTCATATTTCCAAAATGAATACACTTCCCTTCTGTTAAACTTTGCCAACTAAAGACTTTGGGTTCTGATATGGAGAAAAGACAAGTCTTATTCAATCGGGAGATGGCTATTTTCATCAATTAGTCTTCATTCTTTAAGTTTTTTTTAAATTTTGATTGATTCTTCATTATAAAAATGAAGGGTTTGTTTGCAAAAACCAATAAGACCACTTTTGAAGATTTTGAAGTACGATCTCTGTCATAAAGTATAAAATAATACCTTTTAAATGATATATTGGTCACTTCATATAAAGGTATATTTTTTTAAGTTATGGTAAAAAGAAGCAAAAATGTTCTTATTATTCTCTTTATTTTTCTTGACATTTAATCGCAAATATCTTCATTTGGCAAATATGGACTTATTGGTTTTTGCAAACAAACTCTTCAAATTATGAATGCCTTCTTATTTTTTCAATAGGAACAAGAGTAAGAATGAAAAGAAAAGATTACACATAGCATAACTATTTTGTTTTTGTGTGTTGTTTCTTCATATCGACAGAAAGAATTTACAGTCTTGAGGAAAAATGACTGCAGAGAAGACATCACTGTCCCTCATGTGTCAACTCTGCCGTAACAGTTCAAGAGATGCCGTGATCCCTGCATGTCAGCACAAGTCCTGCCGGATGTCCCTTTGCCAGAGTCACCATAGCCAGGATCTCTCGAGCGACGCATTGTGTCCTACCTGCACAAAGAACACTGCAGAGGAACAAGATCATCCTCTGGATATTCCACTACAGGACATGGCTGGGAGTGGACAGGTCCAGTCAGGTAGAGGAGTGGGGAATGACCACCGTCTGTGCACCTCCTGCCGGGACACCTCCTCTTCGTTCTTCTGTACTGACTGCTGCATCTTCATGTGTGAAGTTTGCTGCTCCAAGCACCTAGACAGGCTCTCGGGTACTGCCAAGCACAATATAGTCAGCAGCCAAGGCACTGAACAAAGTGCAGATGACATTTTTCAGAGTGCCGTCAACACCAACACCCTAAAGGATCATTTTCCTAGACCTGGCGATCAGAAAGGTTCCAATCATCTAATGTTCACGGAGCAGACAAGAGATCAGTGGGTTAGCATGCAAATGCACCACACATCGGAGGATTTCGAACAGCGATTTGCCGAGAGAAAAGATCTTCTAGTGCTGAACATTGAAGCAACTGAGTCACAGCAAAGGCAAGTCCACAAGTGCATGGGGGATCTGGAGGGGAAGATCCAAGAGGTCTTTGAAGGCAAAGTTAAGGTTCTACAGGACAGAATGTCTTCGCTCCTGGATGAGGTTGCAGCGCTGAAGCAAAACCTGACTGACAGACTCACAGAGATGGGAGACTGTTATAGGAACATGCTGCAGGAGATGACCAATTGTATGACCCTCATGCGTGGTCATCAACGGGATGGTCCCTTTGACCAAGGAGGTGTGATCACCACCACCCTTATTTCCAATGACCTAGACAATCTCCTTCGGAGAGACGTCAGTGCTGTCACTGACCATATCAAAGAAACTGCTCTTGAGGCAAAATTCTATCCAGCAGATAAAGACTTCCTGGATATTGGAAAGTTACATTTGGTCAACTTGGAGACGAAGACTGCCACAGATACACCACAAGTGCAGGTGAAAATTTCCCCAAAAGAGAGACAAATGGTACAGGTTGATGATATAATTACATTCCCACCTCCCATAGATGCATCTAAAAATGATGTTGATCCTGACAGCATCCAAGTACGAAGACACAACTCTTACCTTCAAGTGCCTTCACCCCCATGCAAGAAATCACTGACTCTCATCAAAGTAGTGTCACTCCCGTATGATGTTGAAGGAATGGCAGCAGTTTCCCACGAGAGAGTCACTGTTACTTACAACAACTACGATGTGGGTTGCAGCATAGTCACTGCATCAGGAGTAATATACAGCCATCTCAAGGGTCGGGTTAAGATGGCCTCAGACACCGCTTTCCTATCTGATGGCCGATCTGTTGTGTCGCATGGTGGTGACCTCAGAGTGTACAACGCGGATGGCACCCCAACAAACTTGCGGTTTCGATGTCAGACTGGCTTTGATTCCTGCAAGATTAGCACCGACCATTGGGACAACATCTACCTCGTCAATGGCAACAGCTCCATCTTTGTCTATCACCTGGGGAGCGCCAACGCCCGCCGAATCATATCCACCTCAGAGCTCACGCCGCGACAGATCTGCGTTACTGACTCTGGATTGATGGTAACAAGCACCTGCGACATCCTCCCAAGCACAGTAACGGTCTTTGATGGCGACGGTCGACTCGGCAGATCAGTAAGGGCCAGCCATAATGGGGAGTACCTGTATGCCGCCACTGATGGGAGAAACAGGGTCTTTGTGGCGCGGGTCGCTGAATCCTCCAGGAAACTGATGGTGGTGGTCTACACCCTGTGGGGGACCCATCTCCAGGAGGAAGTGGTCCTCCAGGAGTTCCAACTCTCAGAGAAGGTCTCCTTCTTGACCTCCTGGTGCTACTTGGTGTGCTTGGCACCAAACACCCTGGCTTTCGCTCACCGCAACAAGCTCTACTTCCTTCGAGTTCCAGTGCCTAAAGCATGATCTCCACTTGCTCTATGCAAGAAAAAGAACTGCTCACAGAGAGTGTGACTAACAATAACACATCCTTAAGTCTCCACTGTGTCTGAGAAATAACATGCAGCCCTTTCTGTCCATATTTATCTACCCTCCAACTTGGTTTGCTTTATAGATTGGCACAACTCACTACTGGTCTTTGGTATTGCTATAATTTCACTTAACAATTAATAACATTTTAGTGTCAGAGATATCATCAACCTACATTCAGATCAATCTTTCCCATAACACTACAAGATACGGTATAGACCCTTCGCATTTCTGAGAATATACAAGATTTGCCAGGCAAAAAATCTGCGGATATGCTATAAACAAGAGGTTTTTTTTATATATTCCAAAGTTCAATGCATATCATTCTATCAAGTTATCATAAAAAGATCAAAAACATAACAGAGTAAAGAAGCAGGAATATTGCCAAGAAGTCTTCAACAGAAATGTATTTGTCATTTGTGATTAATCTATTCATAATATATATCTACTTTTTCAGGACATTTGTCTGCACCTTGAACATTTACATCTTGTACTCTCATGGCAATTCAACACCTTGCACAAGGGTGATTTTAGAAAGAAAGAAAAAACAAAACTGTCCACAAATAACATGAGTTTTAACTTGAGTTTGTGCACAATCCATTTAGAGCTTGTAAAGAGGGTAATGTCACCACTCAAGGTTTTTACATAGAATCGCAACGAACATAGTTATTTGTTGAAAACACCTGTACATGTGAAAAGAAAAATCTATATATTGATTGATAAGGAATGTGTTTTGGAACATTCTTCAGTCCAAGTTACAATGCCTAAGCACAGTGTCATAAGCCCTATTTATAGAAAAAAAAAATCACTGGATGTATATTTCATATAAAAAAACAACAGTCTTTATAGTGGGTGGTGGGTCTTTACAGACAGGTTTGTAAACATCCCACTGCATATGTCTTGAATATGTCTTTATTGAAATAACATGACAATGCTAACTACAATAGTTGACTTTAGATTAATCAATATGAAGTATAAAAAATATGATGGTAAGATCAAGTAATAAAACAGTGTTAAGTTATTGAAGACAAATCCCAAGGATACTTGGGCAGGGGTCTATGGGAGGCATGTGTTGGTAAAATAACAAAATGATTTCATCTTCAATGGATTACGATGCCTGTTTGATGAAATATTTGTTACAATGAGATAATGATAACAACTGCATTCATGTGTATGGAGCTTCGATCGTTCATGAAGAATTGTGTTCTGTTATGTCATCCAGAATGTGCAATCATCACCGTGTTAAGACACCATTAAAAATTGCATACTTGCCAACTCTACCGCATTTGGCGGTAGACTACCGCTTTTGAAAGATTTAATTAGCATTCAAGCTAGCACTGCTCGCAGCATCCTGGATTCTACCGCTTTCTCAAATGAAAATGTTGGCAAGTATGAAATTGTGGTGGCCTATTCTAAAGGAGATATCAAGATATGACGGACTATTCTAAGCATATGAATGGTGTTCAAATGCATCATACAAATGATTTGGCAAAGGTGTCGTCATAATTAATTAATCTAGAAACAAATATGACCCCATTGACAAATTGTTCACTGAAAGGTTCCTTCCAACACTAACTGTCATCGCAGTGCATGTTTGAGAAGTCAGCTCTTCCTCATGCTGAAAAAAAAAAACATACCAAACCAAACCAAACACAACAAAAGGGATAAGCAGTATCCCTCTAAACTATGTTTCGGATTAGTATTTTGTATCAGCATTTCAAATGAACCCTGAAATAGGTTTGACCACAAATCCTCCCGTATGCTACCCTTGCTCACAATATAAGGGAGCTTTAGACTTTTGTTACAGGGACATTCGGGGGGGGGGGGGGGAACTGTTCTGAGCATGCATGAAATCGCTTACCAAATGCACTCTACTTATAGCTCGCGTAATATGAGTCAAAAAGATGACACTTTGTGACTGTCATGTCAGTCAGGATCTCTCACAGCAACCAAGTCTTTGCGCATTTCATCCGGAAAAAAAATAGTTTTTGTTGTTGTAGTTGTTCCTTTTTTTTTACATGGAAAGCATCACTATGTCTAAATGTTGAAATGTGTTCATTAAGGCAGACTGAAAATCTTTGGTGTAAACAAACAAAGTGTGGGTAATTGGGGACAGCCTTACAGTGAAAACAGGGTGTCAGACAGGAGGGCTTTAATTGTACATGTAACGGGTGATGAACTACACGTTCAGTAAACCATTGAAAGAAACATGCAAACACTTGACAACACCATAAAAATAATATAGCGCAACTGTGTGCTACCAACTTCAAGAAAGTGTGATCAGAGATATCACTTACCTGCATGATTTGGTTGCGGTGAGATCAAACAGCAAAACAACAGCAAGTCAGGCGGCATCAGCAAAATGAAAATGAAAAGAAAGAGAGAAATAGAATATTAACTTTTTGACATGATCAGCAATTTGATCATCCTTAAATATCAGGATAAGAGCATTTTGTTTCACTTGTTGTATCCTGTTGCATTATAATATTGCTGGTTTATTTTATTAGAATGGGACTGATCTTTCAAGGCTACAGTCACTGCATAAATGTATCATTTACATAATGAGTTGAAGCAATCAATCCATGAGAGTAAAGCCATTTATCTCTTTGTGTAAGGTGAGTGCTGATTGGTACAGAAACCACTTAACATTGTACACAATGTCCAAAGTCCCCAACACATAAAGGGTTATACTTGATTATTGTTGAGGAAGTGATTAGAAATTGTCTTCCACACTGTGCATACAATATCAGTCACTCGTCTTTGGTGACCATGATTGTATAGGACCTAACACTTGGAAAGTAGAGGGTATCATTATGTACTCACCATGTTATAGTAGATTGGTGTATAGATATCGATAAACAGGTGTCTTTTTGTTGCTTTTTGCAAGAGGGAAACTCGGACCAGAATCGTAATTCAGCCCACGATAAGCAATCGACCTTGGAAATCAGTTATTTCTCAAGTACTACTTCCAAATGACATTCCTTCAAATACACCGCACAGAGATCTCAATAAGAAGAAAAAGAGATAGGTGTATATTCTTGATCTCAACAGACGGCATGTCTTTATCTCCAAGAGAAATCTAGCGTGCTACTGCAATAGAAGATTGATTACCAACAGACTTTATCATACCAGCCACAGAGCCAATAAATAGCCTCGTGGCATTTCACTTGAATCATGTCTATTCTTAATGCCTTATTTCTCTATGATGCTCTCTTTCTCTATTATCTCTCCCACACTTTTGTGGGAGTGTGTGTCTAAATATGTGTGTATAATTTTATGCCTGCTTGTACATATAAACACCTACTTATACCTCTTGACATCATGACCTTGTGGCTTAATTTCTTCTTGTACTTCCACTCTTTTTTTTCCTAATTTTTACACTCATTCATTAGTTGTATTTCCTTTCACTGTCATCAAACATCACACCCACTTTTTTCTGTTGAATCAGCCCTGATTAAAGGAAACCAAAACCCACATAATGAATTGGGTGAAAGCAGCAATATAAAATGGACACATCAGCGAAAATTTGAAGGAAATGAGACAATAATGATAC
Source organism: Diadema antillarum (assembly GCF_040938485.1). Lineage (NCBI taxonomy): Eukaryota > Metazoa > Echinodermata > Echinoidea > Diadematoida > Diadematidae > Diadema > Diadema antillarum. The sequence continues at coordinate 1,573,369 of NW_027271320.1, forward strand.
ATTTCTTTTTACTTTATATTGGGGTTCATAATGATGTCATGAGGTGTAGTAGTCTCCTTTTTCAGTGATGAGAGCACCAAAACTTTAAAAAAAAATCATAATTAAATTGATTATTAAATTTTCCTTTAACCTTAACATATTTGTTGAATATTGCTACTTTTATTTCAATCTGCATTTATATTTTTGGTTTTTGGTTTCCTTTATATATCAAAGTAATTATACACAAAATACTTTTTATTTTCTAGTGAAATTAAGTGAATAATGTGATGGAATGCACAAAAATAATGACCATTATGTTTCTAAACCTTAAATTTTTGATGAATACATTTGATATAAATAACACCACCCAAGTATATTATTCTTGGACCCAAATGTACATTTCTAGTTTATTAGATTCATATTCATCCTTTATATATACACCACTTTAGTATATCCACGCACTAATACATCAATCTATATTCATATTAATGCATGCTTTTATCTTTCATATTCCAATCTTCAGCAGTTGCTCAACAGCCAGAAACCGGAAAATACCCATTAAGACAGCAATGTGAACAATGCTTAAGAACAGATCTGAAGAAAAGCCGCTGACCTGGCACTCTGGGTTTCTGATCACAATTTTAACATTGCTCTTGAAACTGAGCCATGAAAATGAAATTAAAATAAATGCGTCAATCTCAATGGGGAAAAAAACAGTGTGGATGTCTAGTATCTGTATGCAGTAATTCAATTTGGGAAACCAACCAAACAAACAAAACAAAAGTCTGATGAAGAGACTAATCATCAAAAGCAGGATGTACTCTTTTCTTGTTGCTTTGTAATGAACTGTTATTCTGAGCTAAGTGCACCTTTTACCTTTGGAATTTATTGATCAGGTACTCATACCAAGTGAATTTATTGTACACTTTTAGTCTAAGTAATCAGTCTTTGGATGCAAGTAAAAACATTCTCATCAGTCAAAATGAGGACATAGACTGCATGATAATATATATATATATATATATATATATATATATATATATATATATATATAACATTGAAAATATAAACTATTGCATGAAGCACTGCATCCTACAAAAATTCTGAAACACTGAAGAACCGATCATGTTCTTTGACTCATGTGTATCAATCAAGAGAGGGTCTGTTATACAGAGACTAATACGGTAATCAATCAATAAGCTTGAGTGATGGTGAGTTGTTGGGTCTGGGGTGGTGACTTTATGGAGTTCTTTGCTCAAAAGGCTAAGGGTTACTGGAGTTCACACTCTGTATGTGCACAAAATTGTTGTACTTGAAACTGCCCTAATTTGACTACCCTCGATTTCAATGTGAAAATTGTATTTCTTTTTTAAACTAGCACTTTTATGCTTGGGTGTGGATAAACTATTTTGCTTAACCCCTTAATATTTGGGACTTATTTTGCTACTTCCATGTTTGTAAAGCAGTGCTTTGTTGGTATGCTAATTTGTTGTTGTTTTTGTTGTTGTTTTTATTGCCTTAATCAAGCCTAGGTTGAGAATGGGCTATGGTACCTGAGTTGGAGTGGATGCCAGCAGAACAAGTCAACACACTGTTAACACTGGGCAGTGTAACTATAATGCTTTCCAAAATTATCATCATTACTATCACATTGATTATCATGCTGACGATAATGATTATGGTGTTGACGATAATGATTGCATCGTTATGATAATAATCACCATCATTACCATTGTAATTTTTCTTTTACCTTGAACTTGAGTTTGGGCGAAGGGTTAGGCCTATGCTACATGCAATTTCCCTTGTCACATTTGTAACATAAGACATTCTGGCAGCGAGGTGAATATTGTGGGTCAATCATATGAAAGTAAAATGAATTTCTATATCCCCGAATCTGCATTAATGGCTCTAATGGCCAAGTGCAACTTGGGCACATCCGCCCGTTTGTCGAGTGGAACTTTCAGGTCTAACAAGGAAGAACAGTGCATGTGTTTTCCCCCATTGTCTTATATGGACGATCATTATTCACACTCTATCTTCCACTGAAGATTAATAAGTAGATAGACCAGTTCACTATGTATATATTATGAACACTTATGGATCTTTTTTCCCTTCAAGGACCAATAAAAAAGGTATTGTATTCCATCCATATACGACGTCCTGTGCTCCATGCATTCTTGAACTTGTAGTGCACTTTGTATGCATTAATCATTGATACGTTGGGCAAGTGGTAGGGAAGCCCTAGGTAAGCATTTTTTTTTTATACGGAAATACTTATTCTGTTATAAAGGAATGCATTCATCCCATTGAGGATGATTCCCGATTGTAGCAAAATCAGTCTGTCCTCAACGGGTTAAACTGGTTTATCAAATCAAATATGCCTTGGCCTCGGTTTACAGTCACATTACCACTGTATGTTAAAAATTTTTCATTACTTCTTTTTTTTTTGTCAATATGGCTGTATCACAGTTCGTCAATAAAAAGAGAGAAACATGTATATGATTAAAGATGCATTAGATTTCTGATCTACCCTGTACAAAATATGATTTATTTCACAATCTCACAGAGAAAGAGTAATGCTGTGCTGTAACCACTATTAACCCGTTGAGGACGAGTCCCGAGTATACTCGGGCAGGTGTCTATGGGAAATGCGTGTTGTAGCAAAATCAGTACGTCCTCAATGGGTTAATAATAGCAGGCTTTAGACCCTCCTGTGCATGACAACTTCTATCATTGGAAAGTCACAGGATTTTGTGAATCACTTTTTTTTTGGTTCCTTCCAGTTTCATTTTCAGGGAGTTGACTGCATATCAAACACCAAGGTTAATTGTAAGACTTTATCTCACATTTGCCAATGTACCAGCTTCTGAACTCATGGAATTTTTCATTTAGTTGGATGATGAAAACTGAACAGCTCCCCCTGCAGGCAGGAGTGTGTACAGCCATTCTCCAAGTTGATATGTATTCATCTTTATGGGTCCTTTTTGATCTGTGTATTAAAACAGACTAAACCTGGTAATTTTACACGATGAGTACTTATGGCCTCTTGAAGTTTCTGCTCTTCCACACTTATTTTTTTTTTTTTAATACAACATCCGCTACTGCTTCTACTACCAATGTACTTACACCACTACTATCATAGCATACGACTACTACTGCTACTACTCTTATTATTTCTTTTCCAAGCTCCTCCTCCTCCTCCTCCTCCTCCGACTACTACTATTACTATACTACTATTGATACTAATATTATTACTACCTCTACTACTACCACTTCTACTTATCATTTCTTCACGTACTACTACTTCTGTTACTACTATTATTTCCAGTGTCAATGATTCTTCTTCAACTGCTACACTTACATTGTACATCTGTTTCTGCTGCTATTACTACTACTACAAATGACAATAGTGTCTTTTCATGTACTGGACTAAAATTTCCTTGATTGATGTACTTTAGCAAAATTCCCTTTGTCAATGTCACAAAAAGTGTAGAGGTCAGACCAGTAAAAGCACAATCAATAATGCCAACCCCAAAATATTGATTGAGAGAGAGAAAAAAAAAAGTGGGGGGAGGCAACTAGCTTGCTAATGGATATGGCAGGGCTAAGTATATGATCAGCATTCTGTCATATCACACCCCACTGTGAAGACCTGCTGCTGATTTGATCTGTTTCGTACATGTATGTTCGTTTCTATTTGTTATCACTGTGTGTGTGTGTGTGTGTGTGTGTGTGTGTGTGTGTTTGTATGTTTTTCATTTATCATTCTGGTAAAGGTATTGTTTACCATTGGGAGCAAAGATTTCAAAAATGTTACAACAAAAATGTTACAACTGACCTACATGGTCCTGTAGGTCAATTGTATTAAAAAAAAATCCTATGATATAAGATTTACAATAAAGCCTAAGATACAAGGAGATATCACTATTTTTCTCAACAAACTACAACTGCACACGGTTTATTCTGGAAACAATTTTATCAGAACTATTGTTCACATTCTGTATATCTAACAACACTGAACATTGATCATACTGTTTATCATTTTTACACCGGTTGTTTCTATTCTTTACTCACATTTTAGAACTACTTTGAAACACTGAAGTTCGATTTTTGTTTCATCTGCAAATGGTAAATGATGCCTTTAAGTCCACCTCATGGCCTTGGGCCTATTATCTGTAACTCCTGTAGAAATCTCCTTCCTCGTGTCACACTTATAACATTCAATAATTACTGCAGATCAGATCAAAACTAAAAGCTGATACTTGTCATTGAATACCTCACAGTACACTTTCAGATCACCTTTGAGTTCTTTCACAGATGATAACTAAACAAAACTAATTTGTACAGAAAGTTTCAGGGAAGATTGGACCTAAAGAAGATTCTTGGAATTGAAAAAAAGGTCACATTTTCAGGAGAACATGATATTTATTAGAACTATGTGTTCAAATAAGATGAGTGGATGAAGTCCGAAAAAACAAACAAACAAACAAACAAAAACTTAATGTGACAGAGTAACGCATCTTTACTTGATATCTTTTATACACCACTGCCCAAAACTAATAAAAGAAACACATTTTCTTGATATCATATGTTATTACGGAAGTAATGATTTATTTTCAATGCACTTTAGGGTTGCATTCAAATTTGACAATCCTCTGGCTTCAACTGCATTGTTATACCTAGTACATTCTGTGTACATTTTATACTGTTTTTATTTTTTTAATTCCAACAAAGTAACAAATGAATATTGCACGAGTGTGTGCTGCAATTACAACATTGTGCAAGAATTGTTATCATATAAAAACAGACTTTTCAAAATCCTTCGCAAAAGAAGAGTGAAAATTAGGCCCTCTTTGGAGGCATTAGGATGATATAGGAACATTTCTTGATCAAGATGCATTGGCAGTGATTTCTAAGTAGGAATTCTCCACAGTCATTGCACTTCTTGGACTATGTAATGCTTCCCAGGGTTTGGGTAATGATCCACAAGAAACTCTCGCTTCTCCTTCGGTAAGTCTTGCACCTGTTCATTGACTCTTTTTTCGCTCACGCTTCGTGAATCATTATTGATTTGGAACGCACGCCAAAGGACCGGCTCGTTCTCAAGTCAAACCCTTTGTAGTATTGGCACTGTACTCTGGCAATGCTTGACCTTTTAATGCTCATTTGAAATCTGTAATCAATACCGTCATTACCAATGGCAACTACCCAAAAATGTCAAGTATTACTTGGTGTGGACTTCTTTTCTTACTTTGCCCCAGATAATGGAAAGGCAACTGAGCCGACAGTTTGTTCAGATGTCTTCATTTATCTCCTGTCGGTAATTATTTCACATTATCATGAATGCTATGTCTGTCAGGGAAATTTACGAGGAAGTGAAATTGAGCATAGCATGAACAAAAAATGGCAGAAATAGCTTGCGATTTTACAGTGTGGTACCATGGGCATCATTGGTATTTCAACACATTTCCCACAAGCACCAAATGGATGTGGTGTAAAGTACAAGCGTAAATCACATATCATATCTAATCTAAAGTGAAAATAGTAATTAGTAATGAAGTATTTGAAGAGTTTTATCTCATAATGATATGACTCAGTTCCTGTTAATTTTAGATATATGTGATTAGAGCTGGTGAAAAACATTAAAAAAAAAATATTAAGAAAACATGGGACACTTTTTAAAACATAACCTCTGGAATATCTCTTCTTAAGAATCTTATTTAACAAGTTAAGTATCACCTGAAAGATTTTATTTTGCTTTCATATTTGATGTGCAGCCTTAACAATTCTTAAAAATGGTGCTTAACCTGTGTTCTTCGTTTTGCGAACAAACTCTTCATGTCTTGTTCAACATAAAGTCAACCAACTTGTTTCATTTTACCCTATGAAATCTGGCGAGGGGAAGTTTTCTGCTCAAACTTTGTTCACAAATCCTTGACGGAAGACATCCATATCACCACTCAAAAAAAATAAAAAATACTTGCAAACGCGTTTTCTAAAATCTTCTTCAGTTTCACTCTGATTTCAATGATTTCAAATCAAATGTGTCTAGCCCCCTCCCAACCCCCCCCCCCAAAAAAAAAGAACTACTTTGGTAGAAGGCTTCACCTGTATGCAAACTATCAACTTTTTATTGAACTAGCATTGTTTGTAAGTAATTAATCCCCCCCCCCCCCCCAAATTCAATTTCAACATCTCAGGTATGCCAAGGTGATGGGGCTGGGAGTTATTTTTATAATCCACCCAATCCTCCGCATCATCTATCTCAAATTTACTAGCAGTAAACGTGAATAGAAAGGCTTCTTCTATCAAAGAATCTGATGGGTTCAGTAATCATTTACCCATTTTTTACAAGATATGAATTATATCAAAATCTTTGCAAATATCCTACCAATTTTCCCATGGACAAAAGATTAAAGGGACTGTATAGTTTTGGTTGAGATCATATTTAATGTTTCTAAAATTTTTTATTTTTTTTGGTGAGACAATGAGAAACCTCTTAATATGGAATATGAAAAAGCATATAATTCCAAGAGTAATTCAATATTTATTTGATGAAAATTGATCTTTAAATGGCTGAGAAATCCCCCCCAAAAGTGATCTTAATAATAAAAGGTGGGACCCACCTTTTATTACAATTGGTTTGTTTTACTTTGTTTTTGGATATCTCAGCAATTCCAAAACTGATTTTCATCAAATAAACTTTGAATTCCTCTTTGGTAAATGCTATGCTCTGTACTATTTCATAAGTGGTTTCTTGGTATCTGGCAAAAAAGTTAAAAGCCCAATCCTCATCTCCACCAATTAAATATACCATCCTTGTAATATATTGTACTAACAAAATCATGGATCAAAATGAAACTGATTTGGTCGTGGTGATGTACATGTCTGGATACCATAGAGGGAGTAGTTGATATTCAAGACTGATACATGTAATCTATTTTAATGGTGTGCATCTCACAGCAAACTTTCAAAAATGCATGAGCAATATATGGAAACATTTGCTCAGTGAGGAAAAGCCAAAGACTACAAGTTGTACAGTCTATAACTGTTAGTCACGCCAAACTGTCAAGGTGATATGAGGAAACCGTGTAAAAAGAGGTGGATTTGGTTTAATACTAATGTTACCTATTACATTTCCTGCATGATACAAGGAAGCATATCAGGAAAATACATTGCTACATTTGCATACAGTTTTAAGGAAATGTTAGAGTATGGGTGATATATTGTATATCTCTTCAAACTACATGGCACAGTCTAGGTTAATCAGATCTCAAATATTGATTGCACTTAAGGAAATAAACATACAGTCAACTCTATTTCATTGAAACTTGGTTGTGTAAAAAAAAAAGCATCACAGCATATAAATGCATTCACTCCAGGGATTCCTTTTCACTTTTCCTTGTTTTCATGATATGACAAGTTTCATCGCAAATTAAGGTAACTCCATTCTTGTTAATTTTAGACATTTGAAGTTAAACCTGCCTGAAAAAGTAAACAAAGAAAATCAAATGAAATATATATTTTTTATTACATCTTCCAGAGTAGTCCTTGTTAAATACAATAAGGTATGAATGGAAAGGTTTTAATTAATTTTCTCTATCCAATGATCAAGCAAAAAGTGCTTAAAGAAGGTTCTTATCCTGTTCTGCATTTATTTATTCCTCAACCTAAGACATGACAGGAGTAGAGAGACATATCGTCTTAGTAACGACACTGCTGTCAGTCACTGTGTGCAAGCATGCATCAGGCAAGATATTAACTCTTTCAATCTCACATCACACAACATGCACATGCATACAGTATTCATGCCCAATGCCCAATACACTACAGGTAAGAAACAACAATAATTGCTTCTTGTTTAATATCCTTTCATTAAAACAAAATGATAGAAAAAATATGAGTGATTGTGATTATGGTCTACATACTATCTTATATATATGTCTTTTTTATTCAGGGTTGCACACTAACCCATTCTTTTTTTTTTCTACTCGTCCAACCTGTCTGTCGAATCAGTAGGTACCCAGTTTCCATTCATTCTGGAAAATATTTACTGGTCCTACAGTGACTTTTACTGGTCCTGGACCGTCGGACCAGTGCCAGAGCACAGTGTTTTCATTTTTATACTTCTTCTGCAAATGCAGAGACAACACTCAGAGTTGCATTTTTGAGTATTAAAAAAAAACATGCATAATTAGCAACAAACATAGATGCATGTTTATCCATTCATTTTTCCATTCCTTTTACGCAATAATGTGCCGAAACATTGAATAAAGGCAAACTTAAAAAATAAAAAATAAACATTGATGTGGCACCAAGATACTGAAGCTAAAATCACAAGAAAATGAAAAAATGAGAAATCACACCATGCTATGCAAAACGCAGATATCTGTTTGTTGTTATTCATTGTTTTGATTTGTTTTCCTGTATCAAATATGTCCAAAGCTACACTCTCCGTCTAGGGAGAAGAGGTGTCATTACAATTATATTTCCCTGATATTGATGAATGAAAACTGATATTTATCAAAATCATTCTCTCTCTCTCTCTCTCTCCTCGAACTTTCCCATTTGGAATCTTGTACACAACACATGAATATCCTCCTATTTACTTCTTTCACATACTTTCTGATTTTCTTTTTTTTTAACTTTTTGAACACTCTATTCTTTCTCTCTCTCTCTCTCATTTGAATTTCTCTCACATTTGTTTGTTAGTAATTATTTCTTGCTTAATACCTCTTATCCCCTTCCTGTCATTCTCAGATTCAATCAACAATATCGGTCACATTGTAAAATGTCATGTACCATCTGCAAAAATCAAAAGAAAGTTCAAGCATTTCAGAAAGAAATTTGCGCAGGAAATTAATACTGTATGTGTGCAACACAAACACACATTAAGAAGCAAACTTGAGATGCCCCAATGTGCAAAGTATACACTGACTCACCGATTCTGCCACTAACACCAGCTACATAATGGTATGAAAGCAGTTGCATGGGGAAGAACAACAGATGGGAGGAATTCATAAACCAGTTTATCATCATTTAAACATACTGCAACTTTTACCTTTTCGTGATCATTACTGATTGCATTCAAATTACATTTTGACAACCCACTCTGTGCACAAAACAATGAAAAAAAAATACAAAAAAGTACACATAAACCACATGCACAGACATGCACACACACACACACACACACACACACACACACACACAAACACAAATGAACTGCTTGAGAGATATTGTCATGACACATCAATCACAAATATCACAAAGAAGTTCATATCTAGAGCAATATCACAATCATTGCACACATTTTCATTCACAATTCCATCTCAAATGCTGTCAAACTACCCAATACATCATGTTGTTCACCCTGATAAAAAGAGCCACGTGACCAAAAATTAACATTTTCTCTATAAGAGAGGCGAGTCTCTGCTTATAATGGCAAACAAAGATGAGAAACGAAAAAAACGAGTGAAAGTCTGTTTTTTTTTTTGGGGGGGGGGTGGGGGTAGGTTTTAGCCAGGATTCCTAGATGTTTTGCTTGGCTCTTTGTTTGTATTTTGCTTGATAACTTTTAATGAAAGAAAGAAATTAAAAAAGGAAAAAAAGAGATGAAAACAGGCTTTCCTCTGGTGATAAAGTACATATTCCTGCCATAGGATGTCAGGTTCCCAAACAGCACTGAATAGGGTGGAATGATGCTGTTCAATAATTGGTGGCACAGCAAACACCGCCTATAAGGAGAGTGAATTGGAAGGCATTTGTGACCCTGCATCACAAAACCAACAAAGAGTCGCCAGACATGGATTTTTAGTTACGGGCAGATTCTTAAAGAGCAGACTCTAAGCTTTAAACTTGATGTATAGCTCAATTCAAATGGACATCCCTATTTAGCTAAACACTAAAAGAAAGTACACACTTTGGAAAAGTGTGAACTGAGAAAAGAGGCTCTGAAGTACAGGGTCTATTCAAGCTCTTAATCGTTACCAAGCCATGCTAGCTGTGCAATGAAAGGGACAAAACGAAGGATGTAAACCACCGCAGCAACAACAATGAAGGAATTATCAGACTAAACTGAAATTGAGCATGTTCTATTAACACATTCTGTCCATGATTAATGCTAAGTTACAAGGCAGTAGATTTATCCTTTCAAAAGTTATCAGACTTGAAAGTGAAGAGTGTGTAAAGGATTTCAAGAAATGAAAAGGGGACTCAAAGACATATACCTGATCATTCTATTCTCCCCCAAAAGGGGTTGTAGAAAAACTGTTTATAACACACTTTTCCCATCAATGTTATGATCCCAAACTAAAGAATAATGTAGTGGAAGGATAGCTCTTTCAGAAAATATGAAAAACTCAAGATTGACATGGCTGACCTATTTCACCTTTTTTGAATCCTCATGTAAAGTCAAGGGGTGCAACTTCTTGTTTGTTTGGTGATGCACAGTCACATTTGCCCTGCTCAAATGTATGCTGCATTGTAAGGTAGTAAAACCTTATAGTCTGCATATTCTATACATGAAGCTCGATACACACGTTTACACATCAAAATGAAGGTTGCACTCTTGAATACCTTTGCCAAAGGTCTCAAATTATACACTCACCTGAATGACTTCACTGAGAGCATTTCACTTTTCCATTTCATTTTCCTGAAATAACTTTAAAACTATTATTGAATAAAACAATCGCAGCATGAAACCTTCGCAAGCTGAAGCAGACGGCCTTCTTTTCAATGCATAAATCTTTGGCAAATTGCAGCACATTAAAAAGAAGAAGAAGAAGAAGAAGAAGAAAAAATATATATGAAGAGTTTGTTCGCAAAAACAGATAAGTCCATATTTGCCAAATGGAGATATTTGCGATTAAAGGTCAAGAAAAATAAAGAGAATAATGAGAAAATTTTTGCTTCTTTTGACCATAACTTCAAAAATGTACCTTTATATGTAGTGACTAATATATCATTTAAAAGGTATTATTTTGTACTTTATGACAGAGACCGTACTTCAAAATCTTCAAAAATGGACTTATCGTTTTTTGCGAACAAACTCTTCACATATATATATATTACATATATATATATATATATATATATATATATATATATATATATATATATGCTAATTGTGGCTCCTTGCAATATTTACCAAAGTTTCATGCATGAGAAAATATTTCTGGTTTTACAACATGTCAAATCAGTCATTGTTTCCAGTACTGCTATAATAGCATTCAGTACCAATGACATTTTCTCTCTCTCCTTTTTCTTCCTTTTTGGCAAATCTATTGAGTTGCCTTCCTTCAGGAAGATATATCTTGTACAAACTTTCTATGTGTATGAATAATATCTGATGAAAACGATAGTTTCATTTACCTGGGGTCCCTTCCTGTTTTGAGAGGTAAAAATAACATGTTGTGAAACCGTCCCCAAGGTATCATCCTGTTTAACCCGTTGAGGATGGATTGTTTTTGCTACAACACGCATTTCCCATAGACACCTGCCCGAGTATACTCGGGACTTGTCCTCAATGGGTTAAAAAGAAGTATTCCTGATTATCAATGTCTTGCTAAAAGAGAAGGCAACTACACTATTTGTTGTTACCTTGTGACATTCAAAATTCTTTCTCCTTGTCAACAATTATCTTCAATATGTTGCCTCATTTAAAGGCCCTAATAACCTTTTGGGAGCAGAGATTAAGAAAAATGTTCAAGATATCACATTTGATGCATGTGTGGGTAATTTATATCATAAAACATCCTGCCATATAAAGTGTTTGCAATAAAGCCTTAAATATTAGGAGATATCACTATTTTTCTCACTAAACCATAATTGTAGACGGTTTAGTGTGAAAACATTTTAATCATAAATATTGTTCACATTTTGTATATTATTAAACAATAATATCAATTATACTGGTTCAAATGTTTACATTTTTTTAAATCTTTCCCTAACTCACATTTTAGAACTATTTTGAAGCATTACTGATTGGTTTTTGTTTCGTCTGCAAATGGTAAATTATGCCTTTAAAGGCCCTCATAATGCTGTATTCTTGATCGCAAGTGCAAGGCAAGCTACCATAAAGCCGGAGTCGTCTTGTGAAAGGCCTTTGTATAGAGGTCTGGAAATGCGATCAGCTCTCGTGAGCATTGGAGGAGACTTAATGACCATACCAATCCTGCTGAATAATTCAGTGAGATATGATTCAGCCTGTCATTTCAACCAATGAAATTGCCTAGAGTTGCCCATTGGAGATCAGGGTGTAAAAAAAGAGAGAGAGAGAGAGTTCTGCATTGAAGCTTCATTGAGAAAAAAAAATCTGGTGATTGGTTGCGATTCTTGCTACCAGTTGCTCACAGCTGATTTGAATAATGCAAAGGCATAAATTACAAAACTATAAGTAGGCACAAGTTGCGAAACTCCAAAGGGTGATCATAAACTCCTCTTGCTGCAGCTCACCCCTCTAGATGGAGTTTGCCACTTATTACAACCCTTGGTAACATCCATTGCATTCCTTTACAACAGCAGTTGCTTCGCTGAGTGTGAGTGAGATATCTAAACGACTCTTTGAAAATATCATACGCCTACTCCTTTACTGCTATCTCAATAACATCAATTCACTGTAAGCTGTCGTTGAACTGCACTGACAAAAGCTGAAAGGGAAACACCCTTCCACATCCAAATTTACATTAATCTGATACCACCTATAGAAGATATTGCCATGGAATTTTTTATCCTTTTTCTTTCTATTCCACACACAATGAAGTGGTATTCAGAGCACTCGATACACATCCATTTCTTCACAGCCCCTTCATTTTTTCTTTTCCCTCAAAAGCAATTTAAGCATTCTTACATATCAACTTTTTTAATCAGTTATTTCTGTCAGTTAACACCTTAGCAACTAAAGATTCTGTACATAACGGTCTATGGTTTCACGGAAAGGTATCCCACAGCAATATTGTTTTAATTTTGACAGCTTTCTAATATGATGTAAGATAATGCACTGCATGTCTATTTTTGTCTATTATAAGTAATGTTTATTTGAAAACCTTTTAAGACATTACCAAAAGAATGGTGTGTCACAGAAATAATTCAAACATCCTTTTGTTGATTTCTTTCAAAGAACGTAATTACATTGTATGTTTTCCAACAATGGAAACAAAAAATAACAAAGTTTAAAACTACAAAAAAAAAAAAAAAACGGTTTTGGGTGCTTCAGGGAGTAATATGAAGGGAAGCTTGGATGGTTCTATTACTAATGGGTTAAAGGTCCTGTTTCCCTTTTGGAGTGGTGATTTAAAAAAATGTTCAGGATATCACATTTTAAGCACATGTGTACATCTGTTGTATCACAAAACATCAACCACATAATTTTTTTGAAATAAAGCCTAAACTATAAGAAGATATCAGTATTTCTCTCATTAAACCATAACTGTAGACAGGTTAGTCTGGAAACATTTTTATCATAACTATCGTTCACATTTTGTGTATTTTTAACATCAATTATACAGATTCAAATTTTTACAGTGTTTTTTTCTACCCCTTACTTACATTTTATAACTATTTTAAAGCATTATAAAGCTTGGCTTTTGTTTCTTCTGCAAATGGTAAATTATGCCTTTAAGAAGCATCAAAATTTAATGTGCAATAAGGTGCATATTACATTTCTAACAGAATTTGACTAACTGAAAAAAAGAAAGAAAAAAAAAACCACTCTACCTGGTGACTAAATGTAGGTTTGGTAAGGCAAGGCCACATAATCAAAGATGCGGAAATCAATATGCTATAATTCGTTGAAATCCACTGTAATCGTGTGCACATGTGTGTGTGGGTGTATGTTCGTGTGTGTGTGAGGGGGGGGGGGGGGGGCTGCCCCTATGCATTTTGAATGATACTTATTCATAATTCATCATATCATGTTTTCTTTTAATGGATGCTGTAAGAAGTCAAAAAGAAAAAAACAAAAACAAACACAACTAATGATACAATAAAAAAAAAAAAAACACCAAAGAAAAAATGCACAAGATAGCACAGTGAACAAAAGGAAGCTGCCTTACCAACCTAATCACAGGAGGCTTGCCAAAAAGGCATAGGAGGAAAGGAATTAAACACGGATGTCAGATAACATGTCCACTTCCCCTATATAATAGATATCTGTCCAGAAACTCAGGAAAACCAAAAATGACCTTCCAAACAACACTATTTTCACAGAATGGAAAACTAAACAAGAACAATAGCATTTCCAGTGTATGTGTTGGAGAAAGTGTGTGTGTGGATACGTTTCTATACAGATTGAGATGATCTTGACCGACAAATGAAGACACTTAAAGGGATGGTACAGTATTGGTGGAGATGAGAATTGGGTTTTCAACTTTTTGTGAGACACCAAGAAAACGCTTATGAAATATTACACAGCATACCATTTTATGAGGATTCAAAATTCATTTGATGAAAATTGGGTTTGGAATGACTGAAACATCAAAAAACAAAGTAAAACAAAGCGATCATGATAAAGTGTGGGTCCCACACTTATTAGAATCGCTCTGTTTTGGATATCTCAGCCATTTCAAAACCAATTTTCATCGAATAAATGTTGAATTCCTCATGGAATTACAAGCTCTTTCATATATCATAAGAAGTTTCTCATTATCTCACCCAAAAATGTTTGAAACCTGAAATTAGGTTTCAACCAAAACTATACGATCCCTTTAATGTTGATCTTGCTAAAGGCGAAACGCTGAATCTTTGCTAGGTCTTCTGTCATTAACTAATGAGTAAATTGCCCACAAATTGTGTTACTTTATTAGCAAATTGAAGATCATGGGTGATACACGTTTTTGTTTTCTTTGTTATAAAGTTCTGGGTGGGAAATCTAAGTGAAAATGTCCCATCTTGCAGTCCGCTACACATTGGTACCCTGTGAGTGTAGTATGCGATTTCATGCAGTGTTTACACAGTTTGTCTGTTTCTGTAGTTTTCTGCGAAACATGGTAATGAATGTAAGTGAAACCACTTGATAAAATACTCAACAGGACATTGTAGGCATTTTCTCCTTGAATATATCATGTTTTCACTATAATGCCAACTTAGGGCTGCCAATTTGAGGAGCGGCCCAACAATGGCACCCTGTGTGTGTTTGGTCACTGGTAACCTTATCAGGTCATTGAATGACCTCAAAGACGGCCAAAATTAAACAGAATTACCTTCAGTCTAAACACAGACTTGATCTACCGTAGTCTATATCCCTACAGACCCGGTTTTACATCTTACAGTTTGTTTTCACAGGAAGCTAGTCTTCAATATCTAGGCATTTTTTGGGGGGGAGGGGGCACATTGGCTTTGCATGAATCTTGTGGTTTTGCTTTAAATGTTATAAATTTGAGTGATGCTGAGCTGCATTTATGTGCCCTTAAATCTCCACCAGTTATCTTGATAATGAGACAAGATTGGTATTTATGCTATGTTCACGCAGGTGATAGTAAAACCTTGTACTCCCTTAATCACTTCCTACAAATTTTCAATTTTCCAAATGTAAGAACGAAGACAGCAACAAAAATAAACAAGACACTCAGTATATTCAACTAATCGATTTTCATATCACACCAAGACATTTATGCCTTTAACCCGCTGAAGACGTGTCCCCGAGAATATTGCGGCAGGTGTCTGTGGGAAATATGTGACAGTGCACCTCAAAACAAACAAAAAGTCGCCAGACATGAATTTTTAGTTAAGACCATATTCTAAAAGAGCAGACTTTAAGCTTTAAAATGATGTATAACTCAAATCAAATGGACTCTCCTAACCTATCTAAACATTGGAAAGAAAGCACAACCTCAGAAAAAGTGTGAACTGAGAAAAGAGGCTCTGAAGTACAGTGTCTATTCAAGCGCTTAATCTTTACCAAACCGTGCTGGCTGTGTGATGAATGGGACAAAAAACAGGAAGTAAACCACTGGAGTAACAACAATGAAGGAATTATCAGATTAAACTGAAATTAAGCATGCCTCATTAACACATTCTGTCCATAATTGATGCCAACTTTCAAAGCAGTAGCACTATCCTTTCAAAAGTCATTAGAGTTGAAAGTGAAGAGTGTGGACAAGGTTTTTCAGAAATGAAAAAGGGATTCTGAAGACACACCTAATCACACTATTCTATCAAAAATGTTCGAGATAAACTGCTAAAAAACACACTTTCCTGCCCGTTTTATGACACCAAATTTTAGCATAATGTAAACGACGACCTGCTCTTTCAGAAAATATGAAAAAGTCAAGTTCGGCTAGGTTGACCCATTTCACTTGTTTTCAGTCCTCACGCAAAATCAGTGTGTGCGACTTTATGTTCGTTTTGAGGTGCACGGTCACATATGTGTTGTAGTGCAAAATCAGTCCGTCCTAAACGGGTTAAAAGGGTCTGAGTGTCATCAGACTAACCTTGAGGCAACAGACACTCTTTGTTCCTTTCCATAAGATGATTTTTGCAGTTGTAGATCAGATTACCAAACAAGTGGTGAGGTTCAAGTTTGTACATCTTTTGAAGGGGGTCTGTCATGTAACACCACTGGCAATTCCCAAAGGAGTCTGTCATGTTACATTACTGGCAATTCCCAAGACATATATCCTTTGCTTTGAAATCCATATCTTACTATGATACAAGAAAACTAAGAAACAAGTATCAGATGTGTAATTACCTCATCACTTTAACCCCCAATGGCCCATGTTCTCAGTAATCCACTGATACTTTCTGTGTACAGGCAGGTCATTGGTGGCATTGAAAGGGTTAGAACAATGGTTGTGAGCATTGCCATTATCAGATCTTGTTTGATGGATTTATACTATAGGGGAACCTTGTTATATGTGGACCCAAAACTACGATAATTACCTTGTTTTATCAAGTTTACTTCACAATAATAGGATGCAAACAGAAAGACATCATAAATAATTGGGATATAAATGAAAATTATCTCATTTAAGAAGGTTGTATTATTGTATCCAAATTGTTTTGATACAGAGGTGCCACTGTACTGTTTAACATATGATCATGAGAGACTGAAAATTGTATTTCATGAATTATCACAAAAATAGTGCAAGTAATATACAATAAATGTGATATATCACATTACATATTGTAGTCACTTCCCTTGTTTTTTTTTTTAAATATAACTGTACATCAACATGAAGAGTTTGTTCGCAAAATCCGATAAGTCCATTTTTGAACATTTTGAAGTACGGTCTCTGTCATTAAGTACACAATAATACCTTTTCAATGATATATTGGTCACTACATATTAAGGTACATTTTTGAAGTTATGATCAAAAGAAGCAAACATTTTCTTATTATTCTCTTTATTTTTCTTGACCTTCAATCGCAAATATCTCCATTTGGCAAATATGGACCTATCGGTTTTTGCGAACAAACTCTTCATATGTTGTTTGTGATATCATTGTACACCATATACATTGCACTTTACAGACAACATACAGACCTCCTGACTTGACACTTAGAACACAATTTTGCAAAATAATTTTAAAGTTGTAATCAAGAAACAATGCACTGGAATGAAACAGCCACACCCTCTACAACAACTATTTATTTAAGCAAAATTGCCCCATGTTTCAGACAATTTGAAGAGTTTGTTCGCAAAAACCGATAAGTTCATATTTGCCAAATGGAGATATTTGCGATTAAAGGTCAAGAAAAATAAAGAGAATAATAAGAAAATTGTTCCTTCTTTTGACCATAACTTCAAAAAATGTACCTTTATATGTTGTGACCAATATATCATTTAAAAGGTATTATTTTGTACTTTATGACAGAGACCGTACTTCAAAATCTTCAAAAGTGGACTCATCGCTTTTTGCGAACAAACTCTTCATTTCAATTTCATTTTTGTTTATCACAATAGTGGCAATATCTTGGCAAGTTGTTGCTTTCGCTTCATAATACAAGATGACTCACAAAGTAAAAAACAAAACAAAGGTGAAATGACTTTGAAATTATGGCTAAAGAGAAAGAAGTAAAACAAAGAAAGCGGGAAAGAATGGTGGATGTCTTTAAAGGGTCACAACTTGGACGCAACAACCTACGTAAATGCTTATGATGAAAGAATGTCTTCCACTTTAAACTTCAGCTGATATCATCATTTCTTGAAGCAAAGCACTTCAATCTATTAGCAATCAATAGGAAGGTGTGTTCCACCACTTTTATCATCATTATCCTCATCAGTGTCAACACTGATTTACAGACACGCCCATGTAAACTAAGAAGTGTCACTTCGTGCCATTGTTGTTGTTTTGTTATTGGAAACATAATGCATCTTCCCTGATATCAAAATAAATTGCAAATGTCCTCCTTTTCTAGAGACTATGACAAGCTTCTCTTACTTTGAAATAATTCAGTATTCCTGGCATAGCCCTGGATAAGAAATTAAGTGACACATTCATTGAATGTTTCTGATTTTCGATGCCAACTATGTGGTTATTTCATTTTTTTTAAATTTTTTATATAGGCCTGTAAGAAAACACTATCCAAGCTCCTAGTCCACACATACTGCACCGAAATAAGATGAAAACCACATAGTAAAATTATATGGATAGCGGTATCTTCAAAGGGATTGTATAGTTTTGGTCGAGACCTAATGTCAGGTTTATAAATTTTTTTGGAGAGATAATGAGATACATCTTGTGAAATATGAAAGAGCTTGTAATTCCAAAAAGGATTCAACACTTAGTTAATGGAAATTGGTCTTGAAATAACTGAGATATCCCCCCTAAAAAAAAGTGATCCTAATGAAATTGACAGGCCACAACTTTTATTCGGATCTCTTTCTTTTTACTTTGTTTTTGGATATCTCCGTCACTTCAAAACTGATTTTCATCAAATAAACCTTTGATTCCCTTTAGAGTTGTATGCTCTTTAACATTTCAGAGAGTGACTTCTAATATATCTCGCAGAATGTTACAAGCTGAATCCTTATCTCAACCAGTGCTGTACAGTCCCTTTAACTAAAAATACTTTGGGAAACATTACATCATGTTTGTGCCTGTGTCAAGTTTAGAGTGGATACACTTTCACATTGCTGAAATTCCCAGAGGACAAACATTATTGTGAACTCACCATGACACCTACATAGAGGAAGAGGGGTGTATGATAACCTAAGATAAGGACTTTCTATGGCATATTGCTTTGGACTTCTATGAGTTATTACAGGTCCTGTTTATCTTTAGGAGTGCAGTGATTTTGAAAATGTTCAAGAAATCACTTTTGATGCTTATAACAAGTGTCGGTCAGTTGTGTCACAAAACTTCTGACCATTTTGATGTTTGCAATAAAGCTTAAAATATAAGGAGATACCACTACACTACTTCTCTCATTAAACCATAACTGTAGACTGTTTAGTCTGAAAACATTTTTATCATAACTATAGTTCACATTTTGCAGATTTAACAATACTTAACATGGATTATGCTGGTTCATACTTTTACATTGGTTGTTTCTATCCCTAACTCAAATTTTAGAACTATTTTGAAGCGCTAATGCTGGGTTTTTGTTTCATCTGCAAATAGTAAATTATGCCTTTAACAAATGGTATACTAACTTGACTTGCAAATATACAGCATAGTTGTTAAAAGTCTATTTTGCCTTGCTTTATTTGTTGTTATGTTTTGTGAGGGAGGTGCTGTCCAATTTTTGAAGGTGGTGTCGTCTAATTTTTAACAGGTTTTTTCATAAACATATCTGTAACTCCTTAGAGTAGCTTCTTCCTTTTTTCACAGGTAAGAGCATTTGGCCAAGTTGAACACACTCATTTGAAGCTCTTCCAATATTGCTGAACACGTCAAGTGTCTTCAAATTACCCCAAAGGAAACTAAAATCCTGCTCAGGGTGAAATAAACACCAAGTGCTGCAGATGTACTTCCCCTGTAATTAAAGGTACAGAAGGCTATGTATACTATTGCAGGTCCAGCACTTGGTTGTAAATGACAGTTTCAGCTTACAGAGTGGTACATATTGCAGAATCCAAACTCATTTGGTACAAACATTCGAGAACAAACACAAGCAGAATGAGATACCCCACAAAACCACATATGCCCAAGCATATATGCAAAGACACACTTTTACATACATGCACACACACACCAATGCACTAAACTCATTAGCATAAATTATGCTATACAGAATGTAACCTGAATTTCACAAAGACTACAATCAATCTTCCTGTACCAAATTTCCCGGTATTTAAGGCCAATTTTATTTCCAAAGGTAGCCTACAAAAACATTTACAAGCTTATCTTTTCTTTTTTCGTCAGATTGTGAAGAAGTATGGGCAAAATCTCCCAATCAAGACTTTAGTTTTGCAGACATTGTTCAATTTACAATTCAATATCAAAATCAAACTGATCCTGTAGGACATGTTAAAAAGAAAATAAATCTTTGTGATTTTGATTAAAGTCAGTAAATATTGAAATCAAACTTGGCCTTTATAGGATGTACAAAGGGAGAATTCCTTGGGGCTTGTGGTTGATAAAGATAGGAATAGGATGTGGGGGTAGTCAGTTATCTAATTGTAGCATAAAGCATTTTTAACTCAGGGTCAACATACCACAAACACCCAGCAGAAACAGCTTGGGCTGTATAATAAAGCATCACACCTATAGGCCTATCCACATGCAAGTGCACTAGTATGAGCATATCATCTATGTATATCTTTTAGTTCATGTGCGTGTGTGTAAGTGAGTGTGCATACCATAACAACATATAGTATGACTACTATGAGGTGTTCAGGATTAATATTCCAACTATATCCTTCTTTCTCCCTCAAGATTTTTCTTTATCTATTTATAATTATTTTGTTTTTAAATTGGTTGGGGCATTGAGGTGTTTAAATTGAATTGGAGAGAAACTGCATCAATTTTGCAGATTGCAGTTACCTAAAACAATTTCTTGTTCAATCTGTCAACACGTGTATACCACTGCATGTAACTTATTCTTGATGAAGTCTTTACAATGTTGGTACTTTACTCTCCATGCACATTAATGTAATATGATTTCCTATTTAGGAAGCAGATGGACTAACCCCTTTAATAAGTGTGTCCTCAGCCCACACTCCAGTCACAGGGTTGCCTTATTAGGCCAGGGCTGTCCTAAGTGTCTGCTGTATGGCAAGTCGTTTGATACAATTGTACATACCGCCTGACCCTGTTTGAAATATTGCATTTGTATGCCCCAAATGAATACCAATCATCACCATCAATTTAGATTACCAGCACAGGAGCAGAGTGTAATTGAAATGCAGGCAAAATGTCTATCTCTGGCACACTTCAATTCTAAAATAGACTCAAAGATATACAATGTACCTTGTCCATATGATTATACTATCTAGCATAATAACTCTGGAGTTTTGTATATTTATTACAAGAACATCGCAACTATACGTATGTATTTTGTTAATTCGATACCAGGAGCAGAGTCTAATTGAAATGCAATGTATACATTAAGTTTAATCTGTTTTGCATTTCATTTAAATGCTAAATCAGGCTCAAGATAAAACCTATCTCATCAATGAATGAATAATTGTATGAGAGTTTTGTATATATGTCTTACAAGGACATCTTATGTGACATACTTTTGTATTGACAATAGTCACTGAATAATTATTATGCGATTAGGCCTACACTGTTTTCATGATGCATGCCATGAAAAATTTCTTACAGAGGATTCAAGGATTTGAATTTTTAAATTTGAATTGAATTTGACTCTATTGACGTTCATCATTGTCATTGAATATCTTACTTCTATTTCCGTGTATAGTTTAAAACATATTGCAGAGGTGAATACTGAGAGCTAGAAATAAAATGAATGCACCTAGACTTTCTAGTCATGAAGATTTTCCAGAGATGTAGTACACGGCATACCCATCTTCCATACCCACTACTAGGTCAACAGCGACGCACTCTTGGATTTCCAAATGGCTGAGGATGAGGAGCGGGGGAAAGTAGACTAAGCAAATAGCAAAGTATGTTTTCGCAAAGGAATTGGTTTATAGCCCGAGACCTCACTCAAGAGAGGGAACTCGGTGCCTGGAGACATCGGAAAGGAATCCAGTCTAGATTGTCAAATTATACAGCTGATTAAAACTAGGGAATTCCCCCACCCCTCCCTCCTCCCCCCCTCCTCCCCCCCTCCTCCCATCTCATTATACATTCCTCTATTTCCTCTTCTATGTTGAATCAAGAGATCACACTTTTCAGAGACTTCACGGAAATATGTGATTCATTTATCGGATCAGAGATGCTAGTTTCATTTCTCACGTGTGAATCGGGATTTCTCATCAACATTTTTTCCTGTTGGGTTTTGTGTGGGTGTGTGTATATGTGTGTGCATGTTCCTCAGATCCTTCAAATGGCCATGGTACCATCTATGAATAGCACAAAGGCAAGTTTTGACTTTATAGTTGCATTTTGCCTTTGCTTTTTTTTTTCTTGGAAAAGAATGGCTTTATCTATTTCATTGGATGTATTTTGAGTAGCATTACATCAACATAAAAAGAAAGCTCCGTCAAAGAAGAATATTCTCACAGACTTGTTATTTTTGTTTTTGCTGTTCTGGATTGATCTTCTTGTGTTTTTTTTTTTATGGTCCATACCACTGGTGAGTAATTAAATCCTTATAAAGAACAGTGGAAATGTCCACTGTGAGATATAGCAAACTTTATTCTCATGTGATGAATTATGGCTAAGAAAGTTTAGACATGTTTGTGTTCGCTCATCATTCTACATATGGCATTTTGTTGCTTATAATTTTGGTCAGACTCCGGATAGAGGGAAGACACAGAATTAGGCCAAATATCAAATATTCATTAGCATAAGTTATACACATTCTACAGAAACCTTTTTTTTCCCCTCCCCACAACATGTGGAAACCAAGCCAAGGCAGAGCTAATTATCAGCATAATGCAGCTTCGGAGTCAATGGTGATCAATGGAGACAATCAATGGTCAAGAACACGGTATACATTATAATCGCAGCATGCCGTATATCATCACTCCAAATGCACAAATGGTCATTAAACCCCTCTGGTCAATACTTCTGCCCCCACCCCCCTCCCCCTCCCCCCTCCCCCATGATGCTTCACACACTGTGCAAGTGACCACAACGGTTGTACATACCTGTTTTTTTTTCTCTCTCTAAATTTGTACCTAATTAATAACATCATTATGTTTAAGAGCTCAATATATCTATGCCTTATATATATGTGGATACATACACACAAACAAACACACACACACACACACACACACACACACACACATTAGGCCTATACATAGATTACTGTCACCTCCTGTTATTACCAATAGATTCTCAAATCCGTACTATGAATGTGTAAGGTATATAGCCTTCTCAATTCTCAAGTAAATGCATACAAAGTCCATAACGCAAACAACATATCGTTGGTGGGGTGACAAAACCTCGTATCTCAATATTTGGTGAAAATGAGTTTTCTTCATTATATTGAAGCTAGGAACCCTTACTATGTAATTCCCAATCCTTATATGCCCATCTGCAAAAATAAGGTCACAAATGATAAATAAAAGTTGGCTGTTTCCATTGACTTACATGTTATGGCAGCCATGTTTTTTAGCTCTCCTGAACATTTGACATTTTTGAGATACGAGGTTTTGTCACCCCACCAACGATATATACACTCTCATTAAAAATATCTAGTACATATGTCCAGCAAAGCTTCCTGTATCTCGCTGGTAGCACTCACCCACACATCAAAACAAACCATGTAGTGACACACAGCATCAGGCACTGCTTTTATATATAGCATACTTTAATTCAACGTGACCAATAGAGAACCACATACTCTCTTCCAGTACTACCTCAATATATGGCAAATGCGATGATTTTCTCATCTCAGCAATTCAAAAAGACAGTTAACCATTTACAAATGCATATGATATGTTGAAAGCAAGTAAAAGTTGTACTTTTATCTTGTGTCTGAAGCACAAATAAAAAAAAATAGAATATTCTATGTACCGTAAATTAACAGAACCGCATGATTGATACAATACTGGAAATGTTGAGAAATTATGACATACACAAATCTGTCGGATGACAAGTTGTACGATAAAAAATCTGTTTGATATTGAGTTGTTTATCAATTAAGGGTTTTACAAATACTTTTTTCTCTTTTCACACAACAATCAAAAAGTTTTTACTGGATATATACCAGGCTAAAAAGCAAATATGCATAAAATTGTGTCAAACTTACCGGACTTGGAGAGCGCTCCCTCCTCGCTTTGGGTTTGATCTGGAGGCTGTCAAATTTATCCAGTTGCATCAACGAGTCGCTTTGAGGGCGATAGTGCTTGGGCATGGCCCTACCTCTCTCCACGGGAACATTATCTGCCTCTGATAGATAGAGGGCGCTCTTTGGACGCTGCCTGGCAACATCGCTGGTCGCCTTGACGGGGATCTCCTTTCGTAGGGCATTGTCGAAGATTTCGCTCTTCGGCCGCCGATACATCTCGCCCGTTTGTTTGGACAGGCTCGGGTGGTCGCGCTTCCCCGAGAATCTGCCCCGCGTTAGGATGCCTTTCTGTGGTGAGTCTGGGGGCGAGGTTTCTATGGTAACAGGCACGGACTCGACTTCCGCGTCCTCCTTATCCGCATCGCCAATGACCTGCCGGAGCCTGCCTGCCTCCCACTGGAAACTAACCTGCTTCACAAAGCGCCTCCTCCTGATCACCTCGCCGTCCGCACCGACAGCCGTCTCGGTCTCCGGAATCGGCGAGACCGCGTCAGACAAGCCGTCCAACCTCCCTTCTATAGTGTGCTTATTCCTGCCGCTGATGTCAGTGGGGCTACGTTCCCTGGCACTGCAATCCGACACAAATGCACCATTTGTTCCACTCCGACTTATTTTGGGAATCTCTGTTTTTCCTATGTTTTCCTGTACACCAGTCTCCACTTCCTCATTTAGAAACAACACTTCCAGCTCGTCTCCCCCGGCTGAGGCTGCATGTGCACGTGTTCCAATGTTTCTTTCTATACTCACTAGCTCAGTTACAGCAGATTCACTCTGAACAGGAGAATCAGTAAGAGTGGTGACCAACCCTCTCTTTGCAGTCAGAGTAGTGCTGTCCCCTGCACCATGCCCAATGAGAGATGAGTCCAGTCTGCCTCTGTCAGACCAATCAGCACCATGCTCTCTGTCCTCTGGCGATTTGGTTTCAACAGGCCTGGTTTCACTATCCCGCTGGCTCAGTTCCAAACTGTGTGATCGACTGGCGGCTGGCTGTGGAGGTGCCCCGGTTTCACTATTTGATTTGTGCTCCGAGTTCGCTAGTTCATCTAGAAGATTCAATGCTTCGTTCAGGACTGCATCCTCTGGCAAGATTTCTGAATCAACTTTGTTAACTGTTGTATCATCTGGCATAGATCTCAAATGGACATTACCTAAATCACAATCATCTTGGAAAGATTTTTGTTGGGATAATTTCAACCTACTACTGGCAAAATGATTGTGATCATTTTCCCCATCCTCCCCTTCCGTGCACTCACTTTTTTCTTCGATGACATCGAGTTCATTCCCTATGCTCTCTTCTACCAAACTTACTCTTGAAGTCTCACTCTCACGGGAGGTTAAAGAGCTTCCCTCAGTCAAAAGTTTTGCATGATTTGATATGCTGTGGTTCTCAGCAGATGAGATGGGAGAATAATTCTCTCTAACAGTGTCTGCGACAGTAGGGACGATTCCTTCTATGTGTTGGACAGAGGCTGCATCCAGCCTCACCTTATTGCTTTCCCTCTGCACATGATTAAGCTCATTAGTGCTCGTGACAGCTTTCACTCCCGCTACGCCTCTCGCAGCGGCCGTTTTTAGATCGGGTCCAGCGCCGGCTGCAACATCTGCTCTCGCTCTCACTGTGTTGGGAGCATTGATTGTGGACTGGCTAGTCTGCGTTTCAGACCCGCCAGTCTCGGTGGATCCCGAGACCCCACCTGACCCCCGGCGCCGTGATCGAGCTCTCCTTGTCACCTCCGCGTGGATGGCAGTGCTGGTATCTCTACTCCCTGTGTCAGATGAATGACTTCCTGTTATGCTTGCAGGAACGTGGCTGCCATTTCCTGCTGACTGTGAGGGGCTGGCCCCACCCCTTTGTCCCTCGGTCTCGGGACGTTCCCTCCGCCGTCTCCTAGGCCTCTCCGGTCCCTGAACCGAGGTTTGGTTGGCATGTAGTCTTGCTTCAGCCACTCTCATTTGCTGCTGCTCTTCCATCATCCGAGCTGCTGTCCTCTTAATGATTTCCTCCATCTCTCTAGAGGTGATTCCACTCTTTATGGGGGTGGAAGTCAACAGGGGGCCACTAGTCTCCTTTGCCAGCCTCTCTCTGTCATCTGAATGCCTGTCCTGTCTGTGTCTCTGTCCAGCTTCTGATGAGGTTTTATTGTGGAAGGCTTGTGAGAGTCTTGCTACAGGACTTCGAATCTGTGGTTTGCTTGATTCCGCATGGGATGGACCGTGCCCTCCATGACCTGCATGGGTTTGAGTTCGATGACCTTTCTCTAGCTGACTAGGGAATGGGATAGGGGCATCGCCCACAGAGCTGAGTCTCTTAAAATTGAGCAGACGCACCTCACTGGAGTCAGAGGAACTGTGACTCTGTGCACTGGCCTCGCTGCTCCGCGGAGATGAAGACTTTCTAGAGCGGGAAGGGAGATCTCTCCCCCTTGGAGATAAATCTGTTGTTCTGTCACTAGACTTAGATCGAGGACGTGGTACTGGTTTGGTTTCTTGCTGCAACACATGCCTGTTGTTTCTCCTGCCATCTTCATGAGGTTGTTGTGGGTGGCTGTGCCTTCCATGCTGATCGTGCTGCTGTCGCACAATTCCTTGCTGCGACCTTTGGCTTGCTGCTTCTGCAGCACTGTGGTAACTGCTTGGTTTGGGTTGCTGTGGTTGTTGTCTTTGTTGTGGATGTTGCTGCAACTGGTGGGTATTGCCATGTGATGATTTAGGGCTCCTTGGCTTTGGCAAGACAGGAGGTGGGCTACTCTTTTGTAGCTGTGGCTGGTGGCTGAGACGTCTCTGCTCTCTTTGTTGAGCCAGTTGCTGGTGTGAAGCATCATGCATGTCACTGGTACGTTGATGGTGAGTTGTCTCCCCACGTTGCTGTCTAGGATCCTGAGCCTGATTTGGCCTGGTCTGCTGCCCTCTTGCCTCTTTCCACTTTTCCATGAGTTGTTGCTCGAGCATCACCCTGTTTGTGGCCTCCATGTACTGGTGTGTCCCACTTGCAGAAACTTTCATCTCCTGCTGTCTGTCCAGTGTTTGACTCTGCTTCCGGACCCAGCTCCTTGGACCGACTTCCTCGGCCTTCCCACCATCATACTTCTGCAGCTTGTGCATCACCCGATTTTCGTGCTCATTTAACAGCTTGAGTTCGTGCTTCAGCTTCTCCTTCTGGACATCCCTGGAGTGCTGCTGCATGCGACTCTTATCCTCCTCTTGCTGCTTCTGCTTCTGGATCTGCATAAGGTCATACTGCTGCAGCAGGAACTGCCTCTCCGCCTCTGACCTTCTCTGTTGCCGGGTACCCCGGTCCTGACTCATTGAGCGCTGTTTCTGGTGTCGGGGTAATGGCACAGGTTCCTTGCTGCTTCTCCTTTGTCTTTCAGCATCAGAGTTTTGTACCTGTGGACTTCCTTCATCCATTTGTTTAGCATCAGCAGGGTCCTGGTCAAAGATACTGGAGTTTGAGTATCTCCTGCGTGGAGGTGGAACCGGTGAGTCATTGTCATCTCCAGCACTGGCTCTGCTTCTTCTTTCATGTCTATTTTCTCTGATCTCGCCAGATTTGTCTGTCTGAGGGAGCCGAGTGTGCACCTCAACCTCAACCTTGATGTTACTGGAGATGCCTGAGATGCCCAAGCTGCTATGTGGCCGGCTGTTGTTGGGTATAGACCGAGCTGCTGGTCCATGGGTTGGTGAGGTCGTTGCACCCCCCATTCCTGCACGATTCTTGTTGGCTCGCAATCTCTGCAGCACCTCCTGTTTTGACATTCCTCTGCCTTCTGACGTAGGAGAGACCGATGTCATTGCCCCGCCCTTGCCGTGGTCACTCTGTATTCGGGCGTGGCCGAGCACCACGCCATTTTCACTCCGGCTCCTAACGCCAGACTGGTGACCCCTTCTATGCTGTCCTTCAGCCATTGCTAATGACAATCTGAAGAGGAAGCAAAGGAACAGAAATCATTCTTTTGTGCCTTGTAGCATTTACACGTGCTCTGACCATCTTCATCACTTTCATGTAACAGTAGGGCCTGTACCATTACATCGTCATAAGCAACATAACAATATCAAATATTATTATGGCTAAGTTTATCATCATGTGTACGTGTATGAGTGTAACAGTACTATTTCTATTCATAGAAAATCTGTCCATTTTCTGAAGCAGTAGCATTGACAAAGGTGAACTAATTTGAATGAACTTTTTAAGAACAACTACTACCAAATTTTGACACCTGAGAAATAGAAGGGTGCTATCGCATTCTCAGATTTCAGTGTAAATAACACCGAAATATTCTATTTTCCTGACGTGAAAAGTCTATTTAATCAAAAGTGGGTAGATTTATTAAGTATTGTATCAAATATTGTGTAAAACAATGCCCTTGAGGTTTTGATTTGTAACATTTTACTGAAAACTAAACACAAAAAATAAATCGACACCATAGTGCAGAGAAGATAGAACCTCACAATGTGATAATGATATTAAACTGAATACACTCCAAAATTGCAATAGTACCCTGTGGTTCTTAGCTGACAATTGATGATTAAAGGGATTGTATGGTTTTGGTTGAGACCTAATTTCAGGTTTCTAACATTTTTTGGTGAGATGAGAAACCTCTTATGAAATATGAAAGAGTATGTAATTCCATGAGGAATTCATTGTTTATTTGATGAAAATTGGTTTTGAAATGGCTGAGATATCCAAAACAGAGTGATTCTAATAAAGTATGGGACCCACCTTTTATTACGATCGCTTTGTTTTACTTTGTTTTTGGATGTTTCAGTCATTCCAAACCCGATTTCAATCAAATAAACTTTGAATTCCTCTTAAAATGGTATGCTCTGTACTATTTCATAAGTGTTTTCTTGGTATCTCGCAAAAAGTTAAAAGCCCAATTCTCATCTCCACCAATACTGTACCATCCCTTTAAACTCTGTGGATCACAAACAGTGATAATGTAATGACACAGAGAAAAGAAAGATTACACAGGAGTAAGACCATTTGAAAAGAAAATGATAAGAGAGAAAAAGCAGGAAGGAGGCCGTGGAAAAATCACAACATAAAAAGAATAACTAGAATAATATGCCAAAAATGTGGATAAAAAGAGTATGATTATATAGAAAAAGAAACATATGGCATCTATATCAACTGTGTTTACATAATATCTGCAGCGGGTACAGGACAAGCAGATCAAACAGAACATCTCACTCATGTATCATTATCATTATTATTATCATTATTATTATCATTATTATTATCATTATTATTATCATTGCTATTATTATTTCACCAAAAATCTTTGGTGGTTATATCAATTATTGATCTGAGATGTCAAATTAATTCTTGTTTTTCCTCTAAAAAAGACAAAATCGGGTGTTTTAGTATAGGAAGCAACAGAATATGTTCATTTCTTCTTCTGGCATAACTTAATCAAATCTTTCATTACGGTATCATAATGTGGTGCATTTCTGACAATATGTAATCTTATGAATATAATAAAACTTGATATACACTGTACAGTCGTATGAAACACTGAGAGGAGAAGTAAAAAGAAAAAAGTGACAACTGGAAACCATTTAATCAAATGTTTCACCAATACATGCGATACAAAGAATATCACACTTTATACTCAATGTGTGTGTGTGTGTGTGGCTGTAATATAAATTGAGAAAGACTTAAATAATGATGATAATAATAATAATAACAATAATAGTAATAATAATAACAAAAATAATAATACAGGGATAGATAGGCAATACATTTAGAGAGAGAAAAAAACAATCCAGGATGCTTGTAAAGATTAAGACTTATTGTCAACTGAAAATGATTAAGTAAAGACTATGTTTATCCAAAAGACATTACCCCCCCCCCCCCCCCCCCCCCCCCCCTTCAGCATATCATTGCAAGCTAACCACATAATGATGCATTGATGGTCACACTAAAAAACAAACACCTGGCCAAAAGCTTCAGCCTACGCTGCCTATCTAACCTCTCTTGAATTGATAAGTATTGATCATTCCTTGCAGGAAGACCAACAGCATTGCCTTTGATTCTACTCAACAAGATTATATCAACTAACATTGGGCTTCTTTTCTTCTCCTTTTTTCCCACTGCCTCAATATGAGCTGCAATCTAAATGATGTGGGAGACCGAGTAACAAGCAAGGAAAAAAACCCAACAACAACAACAACCAATAAACAGGAAAGATTTGGTGGACGATAATCTTGGTAGGGTTGTTGTTCATCTCTCTCACATAAACAACATTAACCATATTATCTGTTTATAAAAGCTGTTTCTCATTGTTCCAATGTTGCACAATATCTTTTATCACAACACTAACAGGACATTTCTCTAAACATATTTGTGGATCCAGAGAGTGTAGTAAGAAATGCAAAGCATATGGAAGGGGGGGGGGGGGACAATCCAATCTCTGTAGATGAAAACACTCAAAAAATATTTTGTGAAGTATAGGGGATAGATGTATGGAAAATACAGAATGAATTTAACAAATAACATTTCTTCAATGGAAATGCTACATTCCTTTGACCTGTTATCAAGCTTTGTTACTAAAAGCAATTTTATCTTATTCTCCCTGCCTTCTTAAGGAATGAGGTTAAGTACTCATTTACTTTCCAATAAACATATATTTCTTGTTTAAATTTCTTTTTCATTTCCTTAACCACAATGCAGTTGTAATAATTCTCTCATAAGAATTACCATCTGTTTTGAATATTGAAGACAGTTTGCTTACGTCTGTTTTTTTTTCTTCTGCACAGTTGACGAGCATTCAAAACTTTACTATACACTGACATTTATGCAAAAACTGAGTCACTATCAATTAGGGAATATATAGGCCCTCCTGATTGTGATTTTACATTTAGAAGACTAAACAAAAAAAAAATGAAATAAATGAGTCTGCTGCGGTTATGATGTCAGTATATTTTGGGTCCACAATAACTGAATGTAGATAGACATAGCTTCATGTGTACATGATTGAGGCTACACGAATGTCATTCACGTATGTAAAGTCAGACCAGGCGGCCAGCCAGGAGACGAGGTTGATTTTGAAACAAAAGCAGCTCTGCATCCCCCTTTTGCATGTACACAAATAGCCTTGTGCATTCCATGGATCAGTGTTGCTATGGGATGCGTGTAAATTCAGACAGGGCAGCCACGAGATATGGTAGATTTTGAAATAACACCCTCTGGTGTCTATCTGCCCACCCCATTCACATCTCATAGCTCACACTGTCCTAATCCCATTCCTCTTTAAGAACAGCTTACACCCATGGGTGGATTCCTTAAAGAGAATCCCTTGTCCTAACCAATAGCGTGAAATAGCATTCTTAGACACTAACCCTCCTTCTAATTGGATATTGATGCTGACTTTGTTAATCACTTCCTTTCCTCTAACAATAGCAATTGAGGGAAGAACATGATCCTTTTGTCTGAACATTAAAGTATGCTAGGCTTTACTCGCAGACCCAACAGTTTTTTTCTATTTGTTTTCTTCTAATATTGACAAAAAGAAATACATGTACATAAATAGGAAATTAACAAATGTTGCACAGGTACATGTAGGACATATACATTTCATAATTCTTGCCACACTCCAAATACCATGTTTAAACATTTCAAATTTGTATATGGGACAGGCAACTCCCATTGTACTGAAGTCCTCTGGAAAGGCAGTTTTCATTTATTATTTAATACCTAAATTTCATTATAGCCGAATTGCAGAGTATGCAAAGATATGTGGATGATAATTTCAGGCCCTGACTTTTTCCTTCGTTGTTAAGAGAATTTTGATACAATTGTGTCCGTTATACTGGACATGCACTGTACAAGTTTACATTTTCTACAGTCTTTATTCCGAGATTCAACTCATAAACCTTCTTGATGATATCACTAACTTGTACACAGGCTTTACAGGAGAGTATATCAGAGATTTAAAAATCATTTAACAA
This sequence comes from Diadema antillarum, assembly GCF_040938485.1. NCBI lineage: Eukaryota > Metazoa > Echinodermata > Echinoidea > Diadematoida > Diadematidae > Diadema > Diadema antillarum. Next base: position 1,605,610 of record NW_027271320.1, read on the forward strand.
GCTTGCATATGAAAATGAATACATATTTTTTACCATTTTTACATCTTTACTGTCAAATGGAGATAAACACTTTTCATAGTATCAGATAGCTCACAAATAATGCCTACACTCCTTAATTGTAAATATGATATTTTACTTGCAGAGATTAAGAGCTGGAAAAAGTACCACAAGACTTCTGAAACTGCATTTCATCATTCAGAATGAATGTGTGCTGTCATTTGACCTGTCAGATAAAGCCTTCTAGCCTATCTCCCAGTCACTGATCTGTTTTAATTTCACCTAACCCTCATGACAAGGCTACATTTAAAGAACAAGTTCACCTTCATAAACATAAGGATTGAGAAAATGCAACAATATTAGTAGAACACATCAGTGAAAGTTTAAGGAAAATTGGACAATCGATGCAAAAGTTATGAATTTTTTTAATTTTTGTGTTGGAACCGCTGGATGAGGAGACTACTACAGCTTGTGAGTCATATGCGTACAACAGTATAAAGAAAATGTAAAAGAAAATTCAACATATTTTCACTTTTTTCGCATAAAAGAAGAGCACTTGACTTGCCTCTTTCTAAAGGCAGGGGGAATAATATTACCCATAACATTTGTCGGTAACGAGTCAGGGGAATGTGTACTTTTTTCAAAAGATGGAATTTTGTGAAATTCTCTTTATATTTTCCTTATATTGTTGTACGCATGTGACATCTAAGTTATTCATACACTGCAGTAGTCTTCTCATCCAGCGGGTACTGCACAAAAACTTCAAAAATTCATAACTTTTGAACGGATTGTCTGATTTTCCTCAAACTTTCAATGATGTGTTCTACTAATATTGCTACATTCTCTCAATCCTTATGTTTATGAAGGTGAACTTGTCCTTTAAAGTCAGTCGACAAATTCCTGAGCTTTGCGGTAATTCCTGTGACATACTTACTGAGAAAAAGGCTCATATCATATCCTAGAGCAATCTTTAGATACTACCAGACTTGCGAGGAAAAAAGAAATCTAGTGAAAAAAAGGGGAACAAAGGCTTGTATAAATGCTAGTTACACAGATAGTTGGTAAGGAAAGAGCCAGTAAAACAAAAACAAACAAAAACCACAAAAAAAAACAAGTTAACAAAATATACTTAAAACATAAACCATTAAAGCATATGACACAATCATTAAAGAAGAGAGAAAGACGGACAGAGAGAGAGAGAGAGAGAGAGAGAGGGAGAGATTATTGGCTTTAAATGACACGTTATCACCGGCAGCATTTCTGCCTTTGGCAGATGTGTTTAATGCCTGATAGGAGTATGGGGGGATGAACCTTAACCTACAAACGAACCCACCGTTCCGACTGGCATCAAAGGAGGGCGTTTAGATGTAGAGGGGGAAGTGGAGGTTTAATAGAATGGCTGCTCTTCTTCAGTTATTATCTGTGATGTCAGCATGACATCATCTTGTAGGAAGTGGGGTGGGGGGAGGACTGAGGGAGGGGATATCGTCAAGGTATTCTTTTCCATAGCGCATGGCCTACCTGACAGTGTTTTTCGACATGCAAAATGGTTTGAATACTGGGAAAACGTCATTAAACATTTCTCTCTTGTTTTTGTGTGTAAGGTGCTTGGAAAATACATCTTTAGAGAAACTTATTGAACCAAATAAATATACCCGATGTTTTGGAATTAATTGTATATTGTGCAATATACACCTTGGGTTAGTCTGTACATTTTCTTTTTGTTGGTATATCATTTGTACAGTGGTCTGATTCACTGTTCTGTGCTTGACGATAAATTTAAAATATATATATATATATATATATATATATATATATATATATATATATATATATATATTAAAAATAAAGGTAATCATACTAATTGCGAAACCCAAACAGTAAGACCTATAGGCACTCTATAGAAATCATGCTATTCAGATTATTGATATTATATCTTTAAAAAAAATCAAAGCATAAGGAGAAAAACCTGAAATTTAAGTTTAACTCCCCCCCCCTTAAAAAACAAAACAAAACAAAACAAAACAAAACAAAACAAAACAAAAAACTTGCACAACTTTGGTAAGTGTGCAGAGAGAGCTCTACATACTTAGCCTTGTTCACTTGCCAGGGTAAGCCAATTTTTCGCTCCAGTCCCAACATCGATACTTGGAAAATTGGTGTTACTATCTTTACCTCAGTGATTCGGTACCTTCCAAGAGCCCCTTAAGTGGATTAGCGCTAAAAATATTCCTGCTACTTTCACAGACCGATTTAATGGTTGTCAGCAAAGACAGGACACACAAATTGGGAAATTTCATTATCAAAAATATGGAGAAGAAAACAGAACTAAAGATAGAGACAAAACTGGTTTCAAAGATTTGGGGGAGGGGGTAATGGGGAGGGAGAAAGGAGAACAGCTTCTGGGCTGTCTTATCACCCTCAATCTATCAACTTGGTAACGACAAGAAGATTTGGCATATTTATACATTAAAAGAGTGCAAAAAATGCAAAATTACCAAGAAAACACAGTCACTTTAGAATTTAGGCTTAAAGACATTCTGGCACCATAAAAATGCATATTCGTGATGTATAGGTGCCACAATATCTCTTAATGGAATTAAACAAAACAAAGCAAAAAAACAGAATGGTACACTGATGAGTGGAATGATAAGAATTAATGATGTGACTTTCTTTACCTCGTATAAGGCATTTTCCTCCTTTCTTCCATATAACCTTACATATCCCAAGATAACATACACAATGTGTAGGCAATAAATCATGTTACAATTTTTACACTCTCTTTCCCAATTTTTTTTTCTTACACAACAAGAGCAACATGACAATGATTAGAAAAGAACAGCAATATATACCTGAATGGGAGACGTAATTGATATTTCGGTCACCTCACGCATCATTAATTTTCCTTTTCTCTTCAATTCCTGCATTTTGTAGTCTAAATCAATTACTCTGTGTGCCATGAGAGGTCTGAGTGGCTAGGCTAAACAACCATCCATCATTCCATGTAAATGTCTTTGAAAGCGCAGACAATGGAAAATCAATAAACGTAGCAAAGTCAATTTTCAGATGCAAATGAGTTCCTTAGCCATACCACAATAAGTGTTTCCCTATGGTCATGTATGGATACACGGATGAATGTATACAATTTAATTCTCCCTTTCCACCCCACCCCCATGAAAATGTGAAAGTCTGCTCTTTTAACCCCATCCTAATTCGATTCAAGACTCATCTCATTTGGAGATGGCAAGTGTTCAAATGTTGCTGATGTTTCTAAGGTTATTTCTCAATTTTGCTCAGAAAAGAGCAAAAGAAAAAAATACCCCACAGGCAGGAAAAGATGTCCATTACACATTTCAAGGGACACGGAGACCGGGTATTTCTTCTTTTGCTCCTCCTCACCTATGGAATTCCCTCCCATCTTTTCTCCTGAAATTAACAAACTGCATCACTTCAAAACCTCACTTAAGACTCACATTTTTCACCAGGCATTAAATTGCTAACTTTCTTGGAGGAGTCTGCACCTTTGAATGTTTCTACAACAGATACATATTGCGCTATACAAATACTGTGGATCATCATCATCATCATCATCATGTTCATTATCTTTGTGATCTTTCAAGATTGCTTTCTGATGCTATGAAAGTTGAGGATTATATGTTTTCTAGTAATTCAATAACATTCAGTAGGCCTACATGATTTCAAACAGAAACAGTTCCAGACAAATATGCTTACCACTTTCCTTATGCTACAATGCTAAATAGGAAAAATTCCAGATATAGATCATAGTTGAAAACATGAGAGGGAAATGGGGCATGAAAAAATATTGGATTATTTTGAGAAAAAAAAATCATGGTTGTTACTTAAAAGTCATTATACCTTTCTTAGTGTTTCATCAAAAAATATTAAGTGTTTTTGACACTGTTTTATTTTTCTTTTAAGAATAGTTACAATATTGTTTTTCAACCCCATAACATTGTAAATCAAAGAAGTATTTTTAAAATAACATTTTCAATGTTGGAGAAACATGATATATCACATGACTCTATCATGATTCCAGATTTTATCTCCAAGGATGAAATTTCAGAGACACCGTGATTGTACAGCGATAGCAGTAATGTCATATTACAGATGGGGAATTCCCCCATCACATTCACAATAAAAAAATAAATAAATAAATAAAGTCTCCTGCCTAAAACGCCCCCAATAAAGAATACCCTCTCAGATTATTTGATAAGGAATAGTTCTTGGTTCTCTACAAAATGCAACACCACTATTTAAAATGGCGTGCACCCCAAAAGAAATGGACAAATCTTAAATATATGCAGAAATAGAGGGTTTTCACTTTCAAATACAATTAAACTTTTGCCAGAAGTCTTCATAAGCAACATCATCTTCTGAGTAATCCCACTAAGCCTTCCAATATCTTGGTCTTACAGCAGTACAAAAGACCCCATAATATCCATATTGTCTGAAATTACAAAATGCATATTCATAATATCCTCCAATGTTCATGAAATGTTTTCACTTAGTATCATTTCCAAACATCCAGAAGGAAGAGATGCTTATCTGTAGCTCCTTTTTAAGAACGTCATCAAATATTCTTTTAAAAAGATATGAAGAATGTTGATATGTATATCTTCTTTTTTAATCATCCAAACAAAATGCAAAGACATGAAAACCAACAAAATTAATATCTGGCCTATCAGGTCTTTGAAATAGTGAAATGAGTTATTTCTAGAATGTTGTCATTAACATTCGCGCAATGTCTTCTTATAACATAAAACATAAATACTCCTAATGGCCTTAAAATCAATCTGCTTTATCAACATGAAACAAGATCATCTCTTCTCATGAGCACTGAATGTAAAAAATGCTTACAAAACATTTTCAAGCTTTAGATGAAATAAAGAAGAAGATGAGATATTTAAAGAAGATTACCACCTTGTAAGTGAATAAAAAGAATAAGAAAGGTATGCACACCAAAGACATGATGAAACTATAGACTGCTTGCTTATGACATAGCAGAATATCTCGAGAAATTGTCGTTCCTTTGAAACATGCATCCCCCCAAAGCCTTTTTCATTATTCATCATCTGTATCACCTTACATAGCTTTAGAAATTGCAAACAAACAAAAAAGAGAGAAAGAAATAAATACATCAAAAATGATGGAAAATATGCCTTAGTAATTGCAGAATGCTGGGAAATAAAATGTTTCATCAGGATGCCACTAGGGTTGGTTCTCTTGTGGTAAAAGAGGGGGGTCAAATTAGGGTCATGAGGGGTGAGTAAGACCAAGGAGGTATGTTCTCTCATACCTCCTTGGTAAGACTCATAGAAACAGGGGGCCCAATATCTGGGTTGTCATGTTTCAATGTGCTATGGAAAAGGGGTAATGCAGGTCTGGGTGACATTGTTGTATCCCTAGTGCACTGCCCAAAAGGATGCATGGTGTGAAAATATTACACTCAGGCATATATTTCATCTTGTTGCTCCTATTCACCCTCCTGCCCATCTGCTCCATGAAATAACATATCAACTAGTCATGCCCTGATGTTTAATCAAATATCAAAATATTGACTCCCACTGCCTGTATATATCATAAATCTACTATGTGACCTATGTATTCATACATGAGCACACTTTGCAGCTGATATCATACTTTCCTATTCTATAACTGCCCAAATCCTCGACTACATTGCAAGTACTGTACATTGATATTTCCCAACCATTCTTGATCATATCAATCATATTAGGCAAAGTACCTCGCACTGATTTGGCAACTGCAAAGCAGAAATTCAGAATTTCAGCTGAATATGTGATTAAAATTCCATCAAATCATGCAAAATTTTCAATGGTGAGGTTCAAGTAATCACGAATAATTGAAAGTACAGTGCAATATAAATTGACATAAATTCATGAGTTAGTTTGTTTGTTTTTTAAGGCAAGAACTTGGCAAACTTCACGCAACTGAAAGAATGTCAGAACTTGAACTTGGTGCTTCATTATTTTAACATCAGACATTTTCGTTTTGTTTTCTATTGTACTTCTGTTTCCCAAGATAGGAGATAAAACTCAACAGTTTACCAACAAAAACCATGCATGCTTGTATTTCTTTTTTTCCCCCCATTTTCTCTCTACAGAGCAACATGTTGTTATATTGATTTTTTTTTTGTTATTTTTTATGTTTTGTTTTGTTTTTTTGTGTGTGTTTGCTTGAAATAAGCTCCTCTGATGACGTCTGTCAAACAGAATCTCTAGGTATTACAGTGTATATCAATACAAAATAAGAAGAAAATGTATCCCTCTGTACAGTGCAGTGAAAAGACTTGAGCCTGATAAAATCAGTGAAAAAGAGGGTGTTGCGGAGATTTGCCCAATATTTCCTTTCCCTGCATTCGGGAACTAATTTTCTACTTTGATATATTTTGGTTTCTCTCTCTCTCTCTGCCTGGAGATGACAACAGGGGATCAACCTCGCCCCGGGTGAAATCATCCTCGATGAAAGACGACACGAGTCTAAAATTCCCCACCAAAATCTTGTCTTTCTGACATCCTGTGTAAATCAGGGCATGTAAAAAGTAAAGAAGGGGAATAAACAGAAACACAGACAGAATAAAAGAAAATTATAGCATTCTCCCTAGCATACTGCTGGCCCTTGCATAACTTTATGTGATTCATTATAAAGTCAAATGAATATCAACACGTATGTGACCCTGCATCACAACATGACCAAAAAGTCTCCAGGTATGGATTTTCACTTTTCTCACATAATAAAAGAACATTTGACTTGCCTCTTTCCCAAAGAAGGGGGAATAATATTTCCCTTAACATACATGTACACCAGTAACAAATGAAGAGTATGTTTGCAAAAACCGATAAGTCCATATTTTTAAAATGGAGATATTTGCAATTAAAGGTCAAGAAAAATAAAGAGAATAAATTTTTTGGTTCTTAAGACCATAACTTCCAAAATGTACCTTTCTATGTAGTGACCGATACATCATTTAAAAGATATCATTTTGTACTTTATGACAGAAACCGTACTTCAAAACCTTCAAAAATGGACTTATCGGTTTTTGCAAACGAACTCTTCAAATTGAGGGAATGTGTGCTTATCAACACCCCTAGAAAAGAAAAAAAAAATGAATTCTGTCTACATTTTCTTGATATCATTCTACACATGTGACATTACAAACTGTAGTCATCCAGTCATGGCAACTTTGAAACTTTGATAATTCATAAATTTTGAATGGATTGTCTGATTTTTCTCAAACATTCACTGATGTGTCCTCCTAAATTACTGCATTCACTCAATCGACACGTACATTAAGGTGAACTTACGAATGATAAGAATAACTTCAGTAGCATTATCTTTTGAAAAATTATTAGAAATGAATTAAGAATGAGTTTGCCAAAGGTTTTTTTGTTTTGTTTTTTAGTCATTAAAAAGTTGTCTCTATGACATACCTATACTCACACTATTCGGAAAAAAAAAAAGATGAAAAACAATGTTCAATTAAACTGCCCCCCCCCAAAAAAAAAAAAAAAACAACACAAAAAGCACACACACATACACAATTTCTCATACCTTTTATGATCCCAAACTTTAGAATTCTGTACAAGAATTGCTCTTTTAGAAAAGATAAAACAGTGACTAAGTTGACCAAACTGACCTATTTTGAATTCTCACATGAAATCAGGGTGTTCGACTTTTTGTGATGCACTGTCACATACATCAAGCCAAAAGTATAGGTCACAAAAGTGTATCAATTCACACTACAGGTTGTACCTAGAAGTGTCTTTATGTGACACAGTCCAATGATGTCTTAAAGTTTGAACATCATGTCAAACCCAGTTCTAGTACTGGACAGGTTTATAGACTTGCCATAAAAGTGGTATCCATGTTCACTTCTGAGAGATGGCTTTTTAAAGAATCCAAAGTGATATGCTATTTAACAAATCAGTGTATAGCACATTGATACACTGTACATGTATCAGTCCATTTACTTGGCAAAAGTTGTTAAAGGGACTGTACAGTACTGGTTGAGGTAGGGATTCATATTTTGAACATTCCTAAGTGAGATAATGAAAAGCCTCTTATGAAATATGAAAGAGCATGTAATTTTAGGAAGGATTCAACGTTTATTTGATGAAAATTGGTTTTCAAATGGCTGAGATATCCAAAAAAGTGCTAATAATAAAAGGCGACATGCCCCAACTTTATTAGGATCTCTTTGTTTCACCTTGTTTTTGGATATCTCAGCCATTTCAAAACCAATTTTCATCGAATAAACTTTTGATACCCCTTAGATCTGCATGCTCTTTGACATCTTATAGAGTGGTTTCTGAATATCTCGCAAAATGTTAAAAGCTAAATCGACACCTCGACCAGAACTGTACACACCCTTTAAAGTAAAAAATATTCTGTGGAAAAATCTTTTGATTCAAAGTTTTGTTGCATAAAATTGATATCTCTCTTGAAAAGTTTCTGGTTGAACTGCTCCGAATGAAACCGAAAAATTGAGAATTCATGTAAGAGTGTCAGTGATCAAGCACATACATGCATAGCATTCAGTGTTGCAGTTATCAATTATTTCCTTTACAAGAAATAAATGAATACTTTTAAGTCCTGTTGCCCAGCTTAAATAGAAACTGCTACCTCTGCCATTGTCACCGCTACATTTTTAATCAAGCATTATTGATCCACCCACATCAACATTTTATGACCTTCTAAATCATGTGTGGTACCATAAAGATACCTCACAATGACCAGTGATGCACACTTCCTGTTTGTTATATTACCTGAACCTGATCCTGCTCTCTTGCTGCCTATGTCACCTGTGTATGAGCATGAGTTAAAGGTATTAGCCCACATTTGTAAACCTGCAGCAATTGGTCTCATAGTTAGCATGGAGTTTGGGTATGATTGCAGTAACACCTGTGCAAAATTTAGTTCCAATTAGTCCATTACTTTCATAAAAATAAATGAAAATGCACTGTATGCATGCGTATGACGCTCGCTAGCTCCGGTCCACATACGTACAACATGCATGCGATACATGTGTAAGTTACATGTACATAGCTAGCCCGCGCTCGTAATTCGATTTTTGGTCGGGTTGACCCGGTTTGAAAATTGATTTTAAAATGATGATTTTCTCTCTTTTATCGAATGGTATTGACAAAGAGCAAAAGGTGAGGTATGTTACTGTTATAACTTGTACTTGAAGTCATATTGGACCTATTTTATGCAGTTTTGATTTTCGTGGGTTTGCAAATGTGGGCTAATACCTTTAAGGTCCGAATGACAATTGCTCATTATCATCACCATGACTTCATGTTTGTTTGTTTTTGTTTTTGTTTGTTTGTTATTGTTAATCATAAAGGCTGCTTCCAGTCTTGAAAGAAAACACCACAAATTTGGGGCTTATTTTTGATATTTTTTTCAGTCTCCTGATTGTTTCTACTGCAGAAAAAATGATGGAAAGATGAAAGTAAACTTTGCATAAATATTTCTTCCAGGCTCAACTGTGATTCATCAATTGCTTAGTGTGTTGTCTCTACCAGAAATCTTTCCTTGGCATCTGTGGGGAATTATATTGAATGAAGTTCTCCAAAATTTAACCCGGACAAATGAAAATGGAAAATTGAAATATGAACTTTGATAAACACATCATATTTTTAGCTTTTTCACCTTAATGTCATTGGCAAAAAGAAAGGAAGAAAAAAATAAAACCAGGACAGATAACTTTGATGAAAGCAAAAAAAAAAAAAAAAAAAATATATATATATATATATTCCAAAAGTAAGCTAAATACATCCACATCCACAACCAGGCAAGCTTGTTGGGGGGCAAAATCATTTATCACTGTTTACAACAACAAGAGTTGATGTTGTTTGTGTCACTGTACAGCAGCCCCCACAGAAGCCACTTTCAAAGGCGAGTTCCTCTGTCTTTCTATTCACCTCTCCTGTTTACAGGGGCGGATCCAGAAATTCCATGAAAGAGAGGCACCATTACAAAATTACAAGGTGCACAATTGCCCCCCTCCCTATTTTCTATTTCTTATGTTTTTAACAAAAAATAGAGAGGGGGCGCACGCCCACTGCGCCCCCCTGTGGATCCGCCACTGTGTTTACCAACTCCCATTTACCGTCAGGTGATGTCGGTGGATTGAATGAGTGTGTGCGAACGTGTTCATGTCGTCCGGACGATTCAGGCACATGTGGTACAAAAGAACCCGAATGATCAAGATAAACAATTTGGAACGGGCCAATGCACGAACGGTTGTTTCCTTTCACGATAAGTGGTGGTATCCAAAACCAATGAGAGTAGTGATAGCTTTCGGGAGAGTTTCGTATATTTGCTCTGGAAGGTGAATAAATATATGCACTGTGCTATTGCTACACAGTGCTTGTCGATTGGAATCAAAGCGCCTCTCACTGTAGAAGAACAAGTGTTTGCCGTGTCAGTAGCACACCTTTTAAAAACTTGGACACTTGCATTCAAAAGTTAAGCAATTTGCTGAGGAATGAGGAGTTAAGTGAAAGGCTTATTTTCTTCTCTTGTATTAATTATCATTTTTCATCATGTAAATTAAGTTTTCTATACATATGTCATATCAAATCCAATCAAAATCACATTATTTATACAGAATTGGAAACAATTTGAAACAATTTGAAAAGTGGCCAAAAAAAAAGAGAATGGGCAAAATCATACACATAACAACTTTTAACCTACGGAGACAAAAGGGTATCATCATGTAAAAGCTATTTTTATTGAACAATGCTAGATAGACCCCTTTATATTAACATAGAGGCTGCAGAGTATAAATGATGATGATTACTATTGACGCCCACAAAATCACTTAGCATAGGCATGTATCTAAACTTTGCAAATCCAATTCTTAGAAGTTTGATATCACATATCTAGCCCTACTGGGAAGTCCTGTGTATATGGAGTGACATGGAAGGAGTTAAAGTTATAAATCTTCCACCATGATTCAGAGTGACGATGTGGTAGGGAGGTAAAGAGTCACTGTGGATTAAACTTGCGACCTTTGTGGTAAAGCTCAATCAGTTATCGTCCCATGATCAGACTGTAACCTTCCCCCATATATTGTAGTTAATATCAATCCCTTATCATAGAATACTTTAAAAGAGGCCCACTGAGTAATGACTATGGATGCATGCAATATTTACTATGAATAATGTGCACTACAGTACTAGAAGTACAGAGTAGTTTGTTAGTATTTCATGCATTTATTATTCCGCTGAGGATGAGTCCCGAGTATACTCGGGCAGGTGTCTATGGGAAATGCATACTGTAGCAAATTCAGCCCATCCTCGACAGGTTAAAAGATAGAGAACAAGCTGAATCTGCTGTAACCACATATTTCCCATAGACACCTGCCAGAGCATAGCCGGTCATTAATCTTCAACAGGTTGACAAGTTTCCATGAAATATCTGGTCTATATTAAATTATATATCATGTTAGATGGCAATGAATGCGATACCAGGGAATATTCCATGAGTTAGGGCCAGTATTGCACGAATCAAACACAAGTGCAATATTCCCTGATATTCCATGAAAAAAAAAATCAGTATAATCATTCTTATGAAAATAATAATTATCTATCAAAGTCATAAACCTGTAAAAACAACCATAATTCCACTAGATTTTTGAGTTGGCTCTGTAATTGAAAAAGGGAAGTGACTTGCACTTCTGTAGCAAGATGTGTGAATGTGCACTTGTGAATTGTAAGAAGAGTTTGCAAACTTCGTACTGGAGCAAGCATTTACCCAATCAGCAAGCGATCATGGAACAGACAGGACAAAATATGGTGTATTATTGCACAACCACTAACAACTGTATCCTATGGGGAATCTATACAATGGCCTATGCATTTCACTGAATACACTTTCATAAATTGCACATTGAAATCAAGCAGATGAAAATGCATGTCTCCAATGTGCTGCTTAAACGCCTTATACAGATTATAATTGAAAATTGTGCCAAACCATACACACTTTTTTTAAATACAAAACATATCTTGTGATTGAATGTAATCTATAAGCTCTTTCCTGATTAATTCTGTTGTGATGCATACTATACCGGTAGTCATGATAAACATCTCTGATTAATTTCGGGCCGCTACCAACTGACTACAGTCCTGCTGTCCCCATTGTTTTGATGAAATTGTTTTCAATTAACTCGAGCAGTGGGTCGTCTGCTAATGTCATCGCAACAATCTACCATGTTGTCGCCGACTGTTTCATCGCTGGGGGGAAATCCCATGAACCAAAGAAGGATGAGCCTAATTAAAGCTCGTAATCATTCAAGGCCTTGTCCAAACAAAATCACCTGGCTACAAATACATCAGGTGTGTGTGTGTGTGTTCAGATGGAGGAAAGTGCATATTAATAGAAGGGTTGAACAAAGACTATTTGTTTTGTTTGTTTGTTTTTTTAAAGACTGAAATGTAGGGATGGAGCATCAGTATGAGACAGTAAAGTCATTCACTACAACATGTTCAATCTCCCACGGTCTTTGCATAGGACTCAAAAGGTTTGTATAGCCACTGGGTTAGAATGAAAATGCATCAAAGCACTCTACAAAATAGGTATGGTAAATAAAATCTATCCATTAGATAGCATAGTAACAGAAACTGGGAAGTAGACAATCAGAAAGTGAACCACAGAAACAACATTTGACAAAAGACAAATACAGTCAAAAATTGAGAAGACAGTGAGAATGGACGATGAACTAAGTTGTGTATATTCATTCTAAGACTCTTTGAATCCCCTTGCTTGCTATCTAGTTTCTTGAGGTGATAATCCTTTCTTAGTTTTCGAACAGGGTTTCTTTTATGTTTTCCCACAACCTACAAGTAAGAAATAAATAAATTTAAACAAAAAGCTTGCATCGAAAGGGAGGGGCCATCACACATTTTATATAAATATATTCTCTGGTAAAGGGCAATATACCTCATTGGCAGACTACGTCTACATCGTACAATTTTCAATAGGTATCTATCTTACTCTACAACATAACATAACACTGATGCAATTCTGCAATGTTATTCTCGAAATATAGAAATACCTAGGCCCTACATATAATATCAAATTCTACAAAGTATTCATATATTATGTGCTACAACCTATTTATATATATATGGTCAGTTTCACGGTAAAGGGTGTAACTTTCAATTTTTAGCCTTTTTGCCCACCCTGAACACATAGATTTACAAATCTCAAAGATTTTTTCCCATGTGAGTCACCTTATGACTAGCCACCTTGGGTAGCATAATCAGGTCCAGGTATTGATGCGTTTTGTTTTGACAGTCACATATGTACCCTAAAAGTGACTATTTTGTTGCATTGAAATTTATATAACATTTTTGAAATGTTAATAATTTTCTACAGCAACTGCAGAGATCTAATTTTTTATGTTAAAAGCATAGTTGTATGGTCAATTGAAATGACCAAATTAGTTTGGTTTGCATCTGGCCCTTTATTTTAGAATACTATGACTTCAAATTTGAGGTTCCGGAGGCTTCATTTTCCGTTAACAATTGTTTACAAACTTTGATGGACAGTAATGATCAGTGGGTGTGTTTTGGTTACTTTCTTTTATGCTGAAAATAGTAAGGTACATCTAAACTTTAGACTTACATCAAAGTTTACTTGATTCTAGGGCTATTTGAAATTTTGTGATAATTTGATTCCATCAAGTGAAATTTCCGTTAGCAGTTTTGAAGCCTCCGAAACAAAGTGTTTAGTCAAATAATATGAATATAGATAAGAGAAGCGACCTAATCTATATGTCAAAATGTAGGATATGGGGCCCTAACCTAATAGACCTAAAATAGTTAAGATCCGACAAACACTCTGAAAATAGGAGACAATACAAATTTTCCGTTAACACGTGAAGCCTCCGAGACGCATTGAAGCCTCCGAAACAGCAAAAACATGTAATTTGACATTTCTGATAAATTCTTTGATGTCTGCCCCAAATTATGCCATGAAATCATCAACAGACATGGACAGACAACAAAAATGATAAAAACATTATGATACTGCAATAATTTTTTGAGCCAATACACTTTATAGAGAAAAAGTGGTTTCGGAGGCTTCAAACGGATGTTAACACTGCATTTTTGTGATTTTCTCTGGACAAAATCAAATTAGATTTATTGTTCACCCACCCAATGATTGCTTATGACATATCTAAAGATATTTAATCACATTCAGTTTTCTGGCTGCTTTATTTACTCACCAATATAGATTTACTATACGATTTACCTATTTTTCTTCAACAGTGCAGACGTGTCACACATAACTCACCTTTTCATTCAGCAATAAAATATGAGCAGATGAGAATGTTGCCCCACAAATATGTTTAACAGTGTATATCAACCAAAAAAGACACAATTTATCCATCACTTTCTACATAACATACATGATTTTCATGAAAACATAAGGCATACCAAATTAATTTTCCAGATGTTTCGGAGGCTTCATTTTATGTTAACAGCATGTAAATGGAATGTTTTGATTACAATTGTGTAATTCTAAGTCTATCAAATAACTGTTTGGACTGAATGAGATGTAATGATTCCTCAAGCAAGGTGTAGATAGTTGTTTAAATGTATGAAAAACATTTATTTTGTCGGTTTCCTTTTGAAACAATAGAACAGGCTAGATATTGTGAGTAATGAAAGTGACTTCCAGCTTGCGTGCATGCCCATTGCACATCATGCAACAGTAGCGCAACAAAGCAAGTAGTTGTGGATACATCAATGTTCTTAAGTTGGATAACTCATTTTTACTCTTGAGAGAAGTTGAAGTGTTGTGACCATATTTGTATCACTCTTTTGACTGGTTACACTTTGATGATGAAGACCAAACAATTACTTGATTATTTAGTGTTAAATACACTTTTTTTTAAAAGAACTGAACACTATTTCTGTCCTGAAGATTCAAGGACTTTAATAGATGGTTATTCAAGAGGGAAGCATGCACTTAACTAAGAAATATATTACTTTTGAATTTAAGGTTGTATCTTTTTAATGCATGATCAAGAGCAAATGGTGGAAAATATTTTTTGGATTTTTACACTTTCGACTCACTATCATCTGAGTGTAATAGTTTCAAAACACAATCTTTTACATGTCCATTCATAACCCATTGACAAATCCATTCCATTGTTTACTCACATGGCATTTGTTTTTGCCACACTAAAATCTTGACTTTTTCAGCTTTCCATTTCTTAACAAGTTCTTTGGCTTTCATTTCCAATACTTATTTGGAGGAAAAGTAATTAATCAATAAATTTGTGAGTGGATTTGAAAATAGCTAACGTCTTGCAGATTATCATTTCTGTGGTGTGACTTGGATCACAGAGTACTGCTTTGGAATTTTGACATTTGATTACTTCATTCAGACAGGTTTTAATGTCAGTCTGTACATGTATATCAGATCTAATGCATGCTAGGTGCAACACAATCTTGATACCATACCCTATTTTCCATACTTTATCATGCTGGCATGAACCACTTGACTATTTTTGATTAAACAAAATGTAACTTGTGTTACAAAACATCTCTTTGCATACACGTGTGAGACTCTATGACATGTTTGCGGATGTAGTTCTCAGTGCAGTAAATGGACAGTAATGGTTGGGATAGGATTGCTTATAATGACATATAGACCTCTACTTATAAATAGCCTGTTGTCATGGGGTACATGTCCATGTAGTTCACATGGGTGGGTGACTGGAGAAGTTATGTTCATGAAGAACAATATTGAAATGATTGAAATCTTTATAATCTGTTTAGTCCTGGCTTTTCTGGAAAAAAGTCACAAGCCCCTAACTATTTTGAAATTCAAAGGGTTAAAACTGTAGTCTGTGGGTTTATGTACTATTTAAAACAAACTTGTGGGTTTCTAACAAACTTAAATATTTCAACACATTTGCTGCTTTTTAATTTTTTGCTAAAAAGGTTGTCATTTTTAGAAACAGTATAAGTTCTGTTAGCAATTTCTCAATGTGTACCTTCAAAAACAGGCCTCCTAGCTGTCACAGGAGTCACACAAATTGGAATTTTATAAAAATAACTATGAAAAAAGAAGCCTTTGAAGAATTGATAAATCAAAAATTAAATTATATGAAACAGGGGTGACTTGTATACCACATAAAAAGAAAGTAAAATTCTAACTATCATATATTATAGGGAACTATACATTTGATCAACATTTTTTTTTAAATTCAAATTCATACACAGTCATGGGTAGGGTATGTACATTTATCTTTTCAACAGGCGATTCAAAAAGATGAATGGGATCTTGACCATTTCAATTTCTATTGAGCTCCATGATAATATCACCAATATATTGATTATTCCAACTCCATTTTGATGATGACAGTTTGATGATGACCCTTACATGAAATGGCTGATCAGTGTTTAAGAGTGCTGTTCTATGACCATGATCACTGCATTTGATAGCTATAGTAGGGGATATCAGGCATGGTCCATATGCAAAAGAATGTTTATAAGCCTTTTTTCCCCTTTCTATATTTTACAATGCTATGTTGTAATCTAACCGTCATGCCGTCACATAGTCTATTTTCTATCCCTTTCTCATCAACAGTTGAAATTGATTTCACATAAAAACAATTATGAATGATGGGTGGTTTATGTCAATATACTAGTACATCCCACAAACTGCACTTATAAAGCATGCAAGCATAATCTTTGCATTAAGTCTAGCTACAATTTTAACTCATTGAAAGTAATTCTTACTGCATTATGATGAAAAGTTTGACAAAACACATGCATACAGCTGTACGTGTGTAGCCTAATCATGTTCTGCATTGCCAATGCAAATACAGTGTATGTATACAACTGAGCATAAAGATTTAAAATATTTTTCTTTGTCTCTTATTATATGTTGGAAAGTCTTTTTTCTGCATACAAGTAAATACTATTTTACATGTTACAACATTGTTAGTTGTGTATTTGGAAACAATCAGCTGCATTAATGTACTTCATATCACCTTAAAATGGACCATTTTTGCATGTTAACAGTTATGATGAAGCCTCCGAAACATGCATTGCTGCTAACTTTAAGTCGCAAAAAAGAAAAAGAAAAAAGAAGATGTTCCTAATCAGTGTACCTTTGTTGCTACTGTTGCAGTTCCCTTTAGAATCATATTGCCTCATGTAATGTCATAAATTTGAACTTAGCATTGGTCAAAGTGTACACAGTTTGTTATTCACTTTTGTGGAAGCCAATTTCCTTATATTAATAAGTATGAAGGATAAACATTATGCACTGCCATAGAATGTACATCTGTATACTGTTATTCACATTTTATTGATGCCCTGTCGTTATTCTAGCATGTAGTGATAGTTGCTTACTGTAGTTTTATTATTTTAAGTGAATACAAGACTAGAACTTTGTGTTAGCAGTTTTGAAGCCTCCGAAACACACTAGATTGTTAACTGAAGCCTCCGAAACTCACAAGTCTGAAAATTCCAACTTTGTCAAAAATAATCGAATTTCTTTGGGATTTTGGTTGATAAATGTTTGTTACCAAGAGATAATTTAGGGCTATGTTTAGAGTGGCTCTTGCTTCTAGAACATTCTTTTAACTTAAAAATAGTTTGTCAGGTACCATTTTTACCCTGGAATTTGAAGTTCACATCCAAATAATTGCAAGAGCGAATATCTGTTGGGGGAAAAGTGTTTTGATATTTCAAATACATGTTCACAGCAAATGAAAAGTTGCATTACATCCACCATTTATCTTCATTTGGTTGCTGTGGGTGACCAAAACATTCTTGTTGTTTTTACCTAAATTTATCTAAAATTCCATAATAGTCACTTCATTTTTCATATTTAGCCAAAGAATTAAGCTCTGAAATGACAAAATATTGAAAATATAGACATTCCTATGTGAAATAAAGGCAAAGATAAAAATGGAAACACAACTTTAATTTTTGACCCTTGCCACATCAAAGTTACACCCTTTACTGTGAAACTGACCATATTCAATCATCGATTCATCTGGAGTGTACATTAATCAGAGATTTCTACAAGCATGGTTCTGTTTATCTTTTTTATTCCCCACAAAATCTAAAGATGGTCTGAAATTCTGTTTGCTATCAATTCTGTAGTTATTATGTGATGCTAACCTTTCTGGTTGGAACTTTTACACTTTAAAATATCTGAAAGAAATCAAACCAAGCTGACTCAATTCTTACAGCACTAAATACTAATTGCACTCTCTTTAACTGCAGCATGAAGTCTCATGCTTCAACCTTCTACTATCTTATTGCAACCAACAAAGGCAATAGTTATTTTCCCATATACGGGCTAGGATAGAGAAATAGAAATTGAGAAGTAGTAGGGGTAAATCCGTTCAAACATTTAGTGACATACAGAAGAGGATCAGTAGATGAGTTAAAGAGTGTTTGTCATTATACATGGATGCTTTGTGACAAATTAGGTGTAAACATCTTACTGTTACATACATAATGCATGTACTACATGGTTCCAGTGTGGGAAACCGTAATCGATAACATAATGGATTGCATGTCGACTGTCCCACATAAACACTACAGAAATCTTTTCAATTCGCACAGACTAGAGACAGTAGAAATGGCCTTCAATTGAATGAGCTTCATGACAATAAACAATAACAAAGTGTCTTGGGTACTCACCTTCGAGGCTGCCGAAAAACTCAATGCGTCTCGTCGTCCATTTCAAAAGGGGCTCGCCGAAAATCTGCGGGTTATTCCAGCTAGGAGTGTTGTCCTCTGTCCAATGCAGAAAGTCATGAATTGAAGTATCTCCCGGTATCAATCCTCAGAAAGTTTAGTGTGAATTCACCACTATGAGATTTGACTGGGAGTGAGTTCACATGGAATGTCGCTTCGCGTAAAAGTTAAAATCCTCCAGTCCCTTCTGCTGGTCCCTGTCTGACTCGCAATTAATCTTTCTCGGTGGCTTGCCTGCGTTGATTGTACACTCGACATCTGAGCCAGGCTCGCTGAATAGCAGGGCTCAGATGTTAGCCAGCGAGTCACAGAGGGGCTTTGCCGGCTCAGCAAAGCCAATGCGCTGCTGCATTCATCACGTTAAAGCGGTGGCGTCGTGTGCGCACAGGCGGCTGTAATCTTTGTCACTAGGAACGCTACTTCCTTGCCGATGGTGCTTGTGTGTGTGTCTATAGCATGCCTCGCTCTCACTCACGCATAAAGAGCCAGACACACACACACACTGCTGATTCACAATTACACAAACAGTGGCACATGAAACCACAAGCTAGGTACGCTCTCTCCACTTAACAAAGACGCAATAAGCCCTGAAAATCCGGGCCTGTTCAGCCCTGCGCTTTTCAGCGTGAGCAGCGATTTTCACGGACCAGTGAGTGGCTTTGTTCACACCTGTCCCCCGCTCAGAGAGAGAGAGAACCTCTCTTCATTTTGAACTCACTGATGAAAGTGACAGTTTGGTTGTCATACAAGCAAACATACATCTTTCAATTTGACAAATACTACGAACTACCACGTAAGCATGCCCTAAGATATTGAAGATATATATGCCACTTTTGCTTGCTATCACTTCATCCACCTCACAAAATGATTTAAAATCAAAAGGAAGGAAATGGCTGGTTTGAACACATTTCAAGCTCATCATTAAGCTGTCACATCTGTAGAGATTCATCAATAATCCTTCAATAATAAGACAATTAGAGTACTTGTCACATAGGCCTACTATCTCAGTGTTCCCATTATTTAGTGCATGTACTATATTGTCGCTGGGGTGACAAGACCTTGTATCTGATATTTTGGTGAAAATGACTTTTTTAGATTAATGGTCAAATAATGGGTTAAGTGATGTCCTGTCCAAATCCCAACTGTCTTACTCCGAAAATGAAGCCACACCGGCATGAAAAGGAAAGGCTTTCCCATTCGCTCTAGTGCTTTGGCCTCCATGTTTTTTGGCTCTCCTGAACATTTGATATTTTGTAGATACGAGGTCTTGTCGCCCCAGTGACGAATTATGTTCTTTAAGTATTACAAATAAAACTACTACTGCTAGTACTAATTATAATGATTATAACAATAATGATGATAATACATACATGCATAGAATTTCTATAGCATCATTTTCTAATTTGATGAAATGCTAAAGGCACTTTTTACCAAAACAGAATGATTTAATGGACCATAAAAGAAAGAATATAGGCCTACTGTCTTCAGAATGCAAAGTTAAACAAGTAGGATTCTTGCCAAAAAAAGAACAAAACTAATTCATTCAAAATTACATCAAAATTACAGAACCATGGTGAAGACATATCATAAAACTTTTGAAAGTCCTTTTAAAAGAATGTTCCAATTAACCAGTAGTAATCTGCATCTTTGTTAAAAACAAAATATCAAAGACAACTGTTTGAAAGACATTCCTACCTATATGCATAAACCCAAATACAAATAGCATGCTGATATAGAACAGGGAGTCTGTCAAGCATTCTGGTAGCATGCTAAAATTTGTCTAGAAAAAAAAAAACGGGGGGGGGGGGGGAGGGAGGGGAATAGAAGAAAATTCAGCAGCCTCCACTTTTCATTGCAAGAACTCATCATAATATATGTATGTAATCTTTGAAATCACACACTCACCTGATATGTAAATGCATTCATGCAGACATATACATGTACACTGTCAGAGATATTATGATACAATAACAGCTCTGACACACACTTCTTTTCTAGCACTTACAGTTAAAGGGATCGTATAGTTTTGGTTGAGACTTAACTTCAGGTTTTTATCATTTTTAGGTGAGATAGTGAGAAACCTCTTATGAAATATGAAAGAGCATGTATTGTAATTCCATGAGGATTTCAACATTTATTTGATGAAAATTGATTTTGGAATGGCTGAGATATCCAAAACAAAGCGATCCTAATAAAGTGTGGGACCCACATTTTATTACGATCGTTTTGTTTTACTTTGTTTCTGGATGTTTCAGCTATTCCAAACCTGATTTTCATCAAATAAACTTTGAATTCCTCTTAAAATGGTACATGCTCAGTACTATTTTATAAGTGTTTTCTTGGTATCTCGCAAAAAAGTTACAGCCCAGTTTTCATCTCCACCAATACTGTACCATCCCTTTAAACTATTGTGGTTTCCAAAAGCAGATAATAAAAAGAAATTGAATGTACTGACTGTGCACATGACTATTACATTTAAGCCATTCCCTACGGGAACCTGGTAGCCTGTGTATCAAGTCTATGGGGATTTCAGAATTCAGTATGGAACGGGTTTATAAGACATGATAACATTCATAATGAAAATATTAGCAAAGCTTAAATATTTTCACAGTAATAGAGATCTATCAATATTATTATCACTAAAATGAAATAAAAACTTAGTTGCAAGGCTATGTTATTTTTTTCTCTCATGAGATTTAAACTGACATTTTCATTATCATATCTGTACTGAGAGTGTTAATATCATCATCACAACTATATAATCACGCTTAGTTTGATAACCAAAGCATGATATCCACATTTCCCATAGACCCACTCTCTCAAGTATGGATTGATAGGGTAATAGGGTTCTTCACGCAAATACAAAAAAAAATGTATTTATACACCACACATACACACACACACACACACACACACACACACACAAACACAAAACAGAACTAAACAAAGCAAAACAGAAACATTACGAAACTTGTAGAGTGTGTGAACACACCCAGGCAGTCACACCCAAAAAAGAGCCCACTGGATGAGTTGTAATTGAATTGAGTCTTTATTCTTTTGTACTCCCAGGGTTCATTCATGCGTCAAAGGCTCCCCATCTCCTTTCAGCCTAGCACCCCTACGAGGACAGTTGACACGAAGCCCCCCTCTCAACTTTGAATTGTTCCCCCCTTTCTTTCTTCCCCCTCCTCACTCCCCAACCACCCCCCCCCCCCTTCTGTGAATCAAGAATTGATGGCAGTGACGGAGGAGGATGGAATTCTTTGCATTCAGTGGCACTCAGCCGTATCCGATGCTGTGTATGGTTGCATTCATCATAAGCCTCGATTTCAGATCTTTCGCTTCGGGGGGAGAGGGGCAAGATTTCCTTTGGCTATTCGCAGAAATCATCGACATGGTTGAGCATGACTGTGCTATCCTCATTTAGTGGGTCTTTAAAATCATTAACGTCACCTTAAGATTGATCTTTTGAATCATTAACATCGCCTTGAGATTGTCCATGTGGGGGTAAAGATTTGTTGGCATGTGTGGAGAAGTTTCATGACTTCCAAATGCCCCTACAGTCTGGATGCTTCTTGTAATGATTATAAACAATGTCATCATCTCATTGGCCTGCATCCCTGGAGTTATCCTTGGTATTTCTAAAGTAGCAGATACTCCACAAATACTGTAAAAAAAACCTCCGCTAGTGAAGTGGAATAGGAAAATGATTCCCTCAAAGAAACAGAGGTGACTTGACAAGACAATTTAAAAAGGGCACAAATGGTAAGGAGATGAGTTATGGAATTTTTAAATGTCTATCAATGGAATAAACAAATTAGCATATCAATATATATTCATACATAATATAACATTCTAGATTCATAAAACTATTATAGTTCAATCTTATCTTGCACATTGGCAAAGCAAGCTGTCAGGCAACTAACTTAACTTGTTAGTAGGCAGTTCCATCAGCATTTACCAATCCATCCAAACTTGATCTAGTAGTAAACTTATACAAGCCCCCTCAGGTGTAGCAACATACAGTATACAAATTGTATATTGACCTATAAAATAGGAAGGCTATAGTGGCAGTAAACGGATTAGTTAATCTCTAATCATAGGTAATTAGTCATCCAAACATCTAGGCTAATCTGCATTGAAATCACCCTACACACTGTTAACAATCAATTCACAAAGAACAGTACGGATTAAAACTGGACTTGACACTAAAGCAAGATTACAAACCCAATGTTCCTTTGTTACCAGGGAATAAACTGTGCATTCACATGTGTGTATGGGGAGGGGGGGGGGGGGTGGGGAGGGTCCAATTAACACACTATGATGACCTTGTGAAATGACAGTGCCTATCCAACTGACAGAAGAAGCCATAGAACTGTGACACCTCTAGACATCCCACTCATCCCCCTTTCCCTAGCCCAGGCAGACAACTCTATGGTAATGCAAGCCAAAGGGGAAGCCCCATGTGAAATTAGTTTTGATATAAGCAGCAAAATGAGTGAAACAGGATAATGAAAGTCTGCAGGAGCAAATTTTGATGAAGAGTATATGATTTCTTGCAGTAATGATCAATCAAGCAGAAGTTGTAGCTTCTGTGATGTAGTAGGCCTATGTGAGCTCACTTTCTATTTGCCCTGACCATGAAACTTCCATAGAATCTCTTAGTCTTTTTTTTTTGTTCCTTTTTTTTTTTTGGGGGGGGGGGGGGGTAGGTATTGATTCATGAATACTCAATATATATATATAAACATTCAATGCATATAGTGTATCATACACAGGAACTTTTACATGCATTTTAAGTTTGTGAATCTTATATATTATAAGATTCATGAAATTAAAATGCATGTAAAAGTTCCTGTGTACATTATATGCATTGAATGTTAGAGGCAACACGCAAACAATTTCATGCCGCAAAAAAGGCTGTCGGCTCCACTTCGCAAAAATTTCATGCCACAAAAATATTGTGTTATACAGTATCTCATCTTCTGTACCACTCACTTTACACAAGCTTTACATGCCAATGTGCTCAAATTCATGTTCATCTCGTAGCCATCTTTCACATAGATAGTCAATGATGATAATTATCTTATTTTTTGAATGAAAGAGGACAAAGTGTAGATCATTAAGACATTATTAAAGGACAAGTTCACCTTCATAGACACGTGGGTCAAGAGAATGCAGCAATATTAGTAGAACACATCAGTGAGAGTTTGAGGAAAATTGGACAATCCGTTCAAAAGCTATGAATTTTTGAAATTTCTGCTCAGTCACGACTGGATGAAAAGACTACTATAGCTTGTGATGTCACATGTGTACAACTCTATAAAGAAAGAATAGAGAAAATTCATCATATTTCCATTTTTCTCGCATGTAACAAAAGAACACTCAACTTCTCTCTTTCGGGAGGCACGGGGAATAATATTACCCCTAACATACGTCAATAACAAGTGGAAGAAATGTGCACTTTATTCAAAAAGTAAAGTTTTGTGAAATTCTCTTTTTATTTTCCTTATATCATTGTATGCATGTGACATCATACACCGTAGTAGTCTTCTCATCCAGCAGTGATTGCGCAGACGCTTTAAAAATTCATAACTTTTGAACGGATTGTCCGATTTTCCTCAAACTTCCACCAATGTGTTCTGCTAATATTGCTGCATTCTCTCAATCCTTATGTATGAAGGTGGACTTGTCCTTTAACCTTCCAGTCTCAAGAATTTGAATAATACCAAATCTAGAACAACAATGTCCGGTGACTATTTTTTGGCTTTGTTGGTAAAAGCTCACATATTCTTGCTTTGGATAAAGATATATAATATGTCAATCTACGGGACAGCTGTTGAACCCATCTGGGTCATAGAGATAACAGACATATCCATTTATATGTCATCTGTCAATCCGTCAAATAGGCGGGGGAGTACCGAAAGAAATATACAGAGAGGGATTTATATAGAGAGAGGAGAATTATAGGTGAACCTGACAAAACATATTCTCTCGCGCTGCAGAGGAAGAGATTTCAAGGCCACCAAGATATGTCAGAATTGGTTGCGGGCAAAAGTTTTGCGATGAGCGAGAAGGGACGCCAGTCGCCAGCCGGGTGCTGTGGAGTTCACTCATTACTCACATCTGTGATTCATGGCAATGGCTTAGCACCGACCCCAGACCTGGTCATTGTTTTTGACGCACTGTCACGCCCTAAACCATGCCTTACCTGACAAGGCACTTGGTTTCACAGGGCAATGAAAACATCTCAGTTAACCCATATCAGCCCGATACTTATGTCCCATAGTTGGTGCAAACACCCTCAGACCACATACAGGGAGTCCCATAGTTAAGAAAGCAACATTCATTAGAACTTTGTTAACTGCTATAATCACTGAACAAATTTGAATGCCAGTATTTCATACTGATGAAGAAAAGCACATTTCCCTCTTAAAAAAAGAAATATATCTTGACTGCGTTTCATTTTTTCCCCAATAAACAGTAGTCATTTTTTAGAACTGTTGGTTTAAAAGTACTCATGTGGAAAAGCCACTGGCCTCTTTGGAAGTATTTGTGTTGTCATGAGCTGGTGTGATTTGGTTTAAACCTATGGCCCTGATGGTATTCTCCCTCTATCTACTCTAATTATACGGTACCAGAAATGTTCCAGTGCACGAAACGTTTACAACTTTTGCGAGAAGCCTTGATTCACAATAAGTAAATGCAAGCAATAGTTTTTGTCTTTGAATTGAATGGCAGTTGCAATTCACGAAACTCTCATGCCACGGAAAGGGCCATTGGCTCAAATTTTTCTGGTTTTACAGTTGAGTTTGTTCGCAAAAAGCGATAAGTCCATTTTTGAAGATTTTGAAGTACCATCTCTGTCATAAAGTACAAAATAATACCTTTTAAATGATATATTGGTCACTACATATAAAGGTACATTTTTGAAGTTATGGGCAAAAGAAGCAAAAATTTTCTTATTATTCTCTTTATTTTTTTCTTGACCTTTAATTGCAAATATCTCCATTTGGCAAATATGGACTTATCGGTTTTTGCAAACAAACTCTTCAGTTCCTCACATGCCACTGAAGGAAGGAGAAAAATTGTATACTTTAATAATATAGCTGCAAATCAAATTGTAGGGTACGGTGATACAAGAAAGGAGGGATATGAAACAAAGTGAAAGCACATTTTCTCAAACAGCCAAACCTCAGAAACACACACATACACACACAAGCATGCACATACAGGAGAACAGTCAAGCGCAGCAAAGTAACAAAGTGTGATGTCATAGTCATGCATTCATTGCCATGGAAACTGGTTGTAAAACAATCTCACCTGGCAGGAAAATCTATGAACACTGTTGTTACTAACCATGCTTGCACTCGGGCAGCATATTATGAAGCTTGTCAGTCAATGACAACTTCTTTAACCCGTTGAGGACGAGTCCCGGGTATATTCGGGCAAATGTCTGTGGGAAATGCGTGTTGTAGCAAAATCAGTCCGTCCTCAACGGGTTGAGCTCCTGAGATCCTTGCATCTGATTGGCTGACAGCAAATTTGTTGGTGAAAATTACTAATAAAACACCTAATGAAATGCCACCCTTGTTCAAACCCAAACTATAACAACAGGCAGTGACATCATCACAGGATGTATTGTTACACTATACAGTGTACCTTCCACTACTCAACAAATTTTCTTTGTAATTCTATCATAAATGCTCACGGGTCTTTAATGCACAAGAAATTCTACAATGTGTCAAATAAAAGGAGGATATTGAATAAGGAATTCAAAAAAGACATACAAAAATCTGCTCTGCATCTCAGACTTTGCCAAAATTAAACCTTTCTGGATGCTTTACATCCTCACACCCAAGCACTCAAAACTAGCACTCTTGTTGCATAGAGAGTACCTTTGTGAAATTCCTAGCTAAGCTCAAACTTTCAGTCCCATTCATAAAGCACCTTGAAGGAAGATCCACTATCACTTGTAAGACGACAATTCACCAATATCTGAAATTCTCATGTCACAGATAAAATCCATTATTTCAAACTATCTGGATACATCACTCTTTATTCTGATTCAATTTACATTAGGCAAACCAGGAGCAATCTGGTTGAATGAATGATGTCGGAATGAATCTAAAGATAGATCAGTACTTGATACTTTCTGATTAGTAAAATCATTTAGAATGACTGATGAATTGCCATCCTTCCATGAATTCTAGCTGTGAGCAAGCACAGCACGCAGCAGCACTCACATCACCTCTGAGAACTGACACTTTCCAGATCAAAAGAGGGCGCTATACACATCAATGGTGCCCATAACATTGGCATGATAAGTATACCCTGTGTACAAACAAATTTCTCTCTGAAGTACAGGGTCTATTCAAGTGCTTACTCTTCACGAAACCATGCTAGCTGTGGGATGAATGGGACAAAAACAGGGTGAGAACCACTGGAGCAACAACAATGAAGATATTACCTGATTAGGCTGAAATTAAACATGCTCTATCAACACATTCTGTCCATGATTAATGCCAACTTCCAAAGCAGTAGCTTTATCTCTTCAAAGGTTACTAGAAGTGAAAGTGAAGAGTGTGCAAAGGGTGTGGAAATTAAGAAATGAAAAGGGGCTTCTAAGACATACCTGATCTACAAAAGAAAAAAGTTGCAGAAACACTGCTGAAAATGCACTTTCCCATTCATTTTATGAATTTTTCAGAAAATATGGAAAACCCAATATTGATTTGATTGACCCGTTTCACCTTTTTTGAGTCCTCACATAAAATCAAGGGGTGTGATTTTTTGTTTGTTTTGTGAAGCACAGTCACATTTTTTCGAAATCATTTCATATGTTGGAACTACAACAAGAAAAAAAAAAGCACTCCGATGTTATCTACATTCTACTCAATCAGCTCTAGCTGGAAATATTTCAAACTACTGGGGGATCAAAAGGTAGACAGAGAGTCAAAACATGGAAAGCTGATTTTACCAAGTGCCGTATATTGTGCGTCAAGGAAAAAAAAGAATCCATGAATGTATTATGCATACTGTGACTATAGACATGAATTGGGCAGTCGGTCTTGGAATAAAATTAGCATGCAAGCTGTATGGGAACAAATGCAACAAAACTCCTCTTGAAACTGCATCTCCGCTGTGTCGAGGTGTTTGTTTGTCTCTCCTAAATATCTCATATAAGTTTTGGCAGCAGTGCATACACAATTCACTTTCACAAATATTTTGCATGTCTTGCTTTCTACAATGTAAACAGTAAAGGACAAGTTCACCTTCATAAACATAAGGATTGAGAAAATGCAACAATATTAGTAGAACACATCAGTGAAAGTTTGAGGAAAATTGGACAATCGATGCAAAAGTTATGAATTTTTTAAATTTTTGTGTTGGAACCGCTGGATGAGGAGACTACTACAGCTTGTGAGTCATATGCGTACAACAGTATAAAGAAAATATAAAAGAAAATTCAACATATTTTCACTTTTTTC
Organism: Diadema antillarum; assembly: GCF_040938485.1. Taxonomy (NCBI): domain Eukaryota; kingdom Metazoa; phylum Echinodermata; class Echinoidea; order Diadematoida; family Diadematidae; genus Diadema; species Diadema antillarum. The sequence goes on from NW_027271320.1 coordinate 1,633,883, forward strand.
GCATAATAAAAGAGCAATTGACTTGCCTCTTTCTACAGGCAGGGGGAATAATATTACCCATAACATTTATCGGTAATGAGTCAGGGGAATGTGTACTTTTTTCAAAAGATGGAATTTTGTGAAATTCTCTTTATATTTTCCTTGTATTGTTGTACGCAAGTGACATCTAAGTTATTCATACACTGCCGTAGTCTTCTCATCCAGCGGGTGCTGCACAAAAACTTCAAAAATTCATAACTTTTGAACGGATTGTCTGATTTTCCTCAAACTTTCAATGGTGTGTTCTACTAATATTGCTACATTCTCTCAATCCTTATGTTTATGAAGGTGAACTTGTCCTTTAAAAACCACTATGCACATAAAATCCACAAATATAATTTTAAAAAAAAAATAAGAAAAGAGTGATTTCAATAGTACACTTGCACTACCTACAGGCCCTATATGGCATGGCAACATTCACTTTCACTTTGAGAATGTGAGAATTGAGCAAGGGGTCTGAATATGCAGACTATCACCTCTCTCCACGTGATCATCTCCCTTGGGTTTCCACAAAATCACTTGAGACAAACACACCCCCTGACAGATGAAAATACCTCATGCTTTTGATAACCAGAAAGCCATACATATATCATGCATGTGTGTGTGTGTGTCTGTGTGTGTGTATGTGTGTGTGTTTGTATGTATATTGATATAATCGATATACATGTACATGTGTGGGAGTCTTACTTTGTGCATGTGAGTTGTGGGATGGGGGGGGGGGAGGGGGGAGTTTGAAAATCAAAACTGGCAAAGCTACTGTATTCTTCCATTAACTGCTATGCCAGCTATGAGTAATATCTTATCTCTTCCCATGAGATTGAGTTATGATAGAGTTAACATTGATAAAACAGAGAAAAATTAAACATAGGACCTACAAAATGAACAGTAGAGATTTCACTCGAGGTGGACATGAAATGTGAGTTTCAGAATGTCATTCCCTTTACATGATCTAAAAACAATGGTTAAAAAAGTCATATTTTTACTATGCAAATTACATGAGCTGAAATTTCAACACCTTGTAAGTCTCCTATCGACAAATTTTCAAAGTACTTTGAATGGGAGAGGGGGTGGGGCAGGAACTAAATTTAAAGTGTCTTTGGAATCATTCATATGGAGAACAACGTAAGAGTTCATCCTTCAGTGATCAGTTATATCATTCAATATATTTAATACACATCAAGAGAGTGAAAATGGAGATTTTGAGAGATGTATAAACTTTATCGGTATGTTTTCTTCTAATTCCTAAATCAGTAGATTAAGATGATATCTGAAAATGAGGTAACAGATCAACTCATAAAGTCCCACAAGACACATTTCTGTCATTTGAATTGGATCTACTTTACTGTCTACTCATTCAACAGTGTATTTCATTGAAGAGTAAAAGATCCCTTTCATTCAATCTCATCATTTTTCATATATCATTGGGGGTGTTTTTGACAGAATTTTCCAAAAGAAAAAAAAAATGATTGCTAAATTGACAACCAATTCTTAAAACGGGAACACATTTTTCAATATTAAAGTTTCAGTTCTTTCTGGGAGTTCAAAAATTGTCACTACTTTCTTCATACTTTTGCACAAATATGATGAATAAATTAACCATTTCTCTTTCACAGCTCTTCTTCATGAAACATGCCGCGGTGACATTTAGAGTTGACAATTTAATGATCAGAAAATGAGACTTTCTGCATCTAAATTTTACCGAGGACAAAGTAATTTTAAAATCAGTGTATGTAAAGTCCTTCTGCCCCTAAACATAATGAAGTCTGCATACAATATAATGCTGATGAGGACTGGGGCCAGTCAATATCACAATGCCAAATATGGACCTTCCCGCCATGTCACAATGCAACCTCCCATTGACCCTTGGCAAATCAAATTAGGCATGAAATCGGCATGGGGGCGGCTCTGCTGTTTGCCTTTGAAAAGCAAGGGTAGATATTTGGAAGGCCTCTGTTGACAAGAAAACAAAAATAACGAAAATAAAATTACGTTGCAAAACCTAGACTTCACAGCCATTACATGTAGGGAAAAGCTTTGATAGCAAATTTGAATTTGTTGGTTTAAACATAGTTTACATGAGAGAAAGAGAAAAAAAAGAATAGAAAAGAAATATTTGAATGGCTCCTGATACATTGACATATGACCTCATGCTTATTGCTGTTGGCATTGTTTGGAGATTGACAATAACAAGAGGATAATGTTTGTCTGTTTGTTTATTTTTAACAAGTATCTAACTTCTTCACTGCAGAGCTACGGATCCTACAGATCCCTGTACATTTTGCATTCTCTCTACTAATCTCAAAGAGGCTGTTCAATTATCATTAGAAATTTATTTGAACATTTTCATGTATACCTAAGGTCCTGTAAAACAATAGACAACACAGTCAAAACGAAGAAATGACAGTCTTTACTTTGATACTACATGTACAATCATACAAGAGTTGTAAATGATTATGCAATGATGAATATAATACAAAGGGAAACGTGTAGTTGCTCAGTAATGAGGACAAGAATGAATTCATAATTCATGATTGTGCTAGTCATGAAACTCACTCTTCTAACATCTGTGAAATTCAAATTAATATAATTATACAATAGTCTGTCCAGATTTCACTTAACTGTTATTTATGTGTCTTTACTCAATCTAGTAAAGCAAACTTGCTAAAGTGTAAACTTTTCCAATAAAGGATGTTGATGATGATACAGAGAGTCTTGACATTTCTGGAAGTTTCACAGTAATCTTACTAATAAATGATGACATCACTTTCATTTCCTAGCAGGCATTATACTAACCCGTCGGGGACGAGTCCTGATTACACTTGGGCAAGTGTCTATAGATGGGAAGTGTGTGTTGTAGCAAAATCAGCCCATCCTCAATGTGTTAATGGAAATTTGTGTGAATACATGCATGAAGAACTAGGCATTGCTACATTAAGCAAGCTGTTAACAGACCTTAGAAAAAAATGAGTTTGCTTCTGCTGAACCTGTGAAGAAAACTTAATGTCTAAATATTATTGAAGAAGCCATAACTAGCCAAATTTCCCATCTGTGGGTGAAGTGTACCAGTTTTTTTGTACAAGCAGCAAAAACACAATGATACACTAGAGCTTCATATGACAACAAGATAAACCAGTATGTTTATAAGAGATGCAAAAACATACATGCTTCACATATCCTTTCTTTATAGGAAAAGCTAAGTTTCTAAGGGTCTAACTGCATAGACTACAGCCTATGCCTGGCAGTCACATCCCTCAGAACAATGGCCTGAGCACCCCTGCAGGCATAGAATCGATCAACCTGAACTTTGTTTGGCCAATGAGGTAAAGGGTCACTCTGCCAGTCCCTCTCAGCATACAAAGTTCTGATGCGTAATGGAAGATTCCTGGGGCCCAGCGTGCAAACACGTCCGTGTGCATACTGCTCCTGGACAATGTACCACTGGGTCGTGATTGTTTATCCCTTAATACCAATTTGAATATCACGTGCAAGAGCTCTCACAAACAAGCTACCAGGAAAATAAAATGCTTAATGATTATTTCCCGAGTAATTATGATATTAGAAATGGGTGGTTATCAAAACACAAACATATTTACATACATGAAAAAAAAAAAATGATAATAATCTAACACAACAACAACAACACAAAAATGAAAGTATTGTGTGATGGACGGATTAGTATTTCATCATAAAACCTTTCAAAAAAAAGACAGTTGTGAATGTCAAAGCATGTTAAGGAAATGTCTGGCATGGAGCTTACAATGTTTTTTATTTATTTTTTATTTGTATGCTTTATTAAATCTTACCACAAACATAATCAAATTATTTACAAATGATTTTCAATGATACAATGTTTATTACACTGTGTGTCTCTGTCTGTTTGTCTCTGTCTGTCTGTCTGTCTGTCTCTCTGTGTCTGTATGTGCTTGTGATGAATAATGTGTGTAAATCGTGGGGGGTGGCGGTGGTGACTTGTGAGGAGACCCAGTTTATCTCTAAGTGCAAGTTTCTGTCAGTCAAAATTGTTGCATACTGCACCTATCTCCCTTTCTGAAGACTACTCACATGATCTGTAAATCAATGTCAGACTTCTGCCTACATAGTACAGATAGTTGTCTCATACAAATTAAATGTTCCATTTGTTCATATTCCTGTTGTTACATATATGTATTCTTCATGTTGGACAATTGCAGCCTGGTTATTTTTGTTTTTCTTCTCTGTTTTCTAACAAAAATTGTGAATGAGTCAAATGTGTCCCTGAAGCTCACTGTACTGTTCTTGTATTCTTGTTAGAGATTTGCAATCTTTAGAAATTAACTAAATCACTGAAGGAAGATATGCGACCGTGCATCACAAAACAAACAAAAAGTCACAACCATTGATTTTATGTGAGGACTCAAGAAAGATATCAACATTTTTATCCATGTAGGATGCAAATATTTCAAGTTTTAGACTACCAAGACATTACCAAACAAGTTTGATAAGGGACCACTGAGTGAAACACTAAATGCACTTTAGGTACTCGCATTCACCAAATAAACAAGATGGTTCGTTATTGCACGGCCATGTACTACAGCAGCCTATGGGGAACTAATACATTAGCCCATACAAACTGTAGATGTTTTTCATTGCATATGTATACTCTGATATGGTTCTAGGGCAATTATCCCCATGACAATTACCCCAGACCCTTCCCCTGACCCTAATCCTAATCCTGAACCTAAACCTAACTCTAACCTAAACTTCACCCCCTAAACCCAATCTTAATCTTCGCACTCTAACCTTATCACTAACCAGTATTTAGCCGGGGGGGGGGGGGGGGGGGGGGGGGGGGGGGGGATTGCCCTGATATTTCTGAGATATTGGACACATACACAAAATCTCACAGACAAAAATTATGCATTTTTGATACACCGATATGGCAACCAACCAAGATGGACGACAGCTCTTGCAGACGGAGGAAACATCACATCGTCAACTATTGACGATGTGGGGGGGGGGGGGGGGGGATTGCCCTGATACTTCTGATATTGGACACATACACAAAATCTCACAGACAAAAATTATGCATTTTTGATACACCGATATGGCAACCAACCAAGATGGACGACAGCTCTTGCAGACGGAGGAAACATCACATTGTCAACTATTGAAAAAAGGTTTACTCACGGTATGCTTCCTGTATATCCTAGGCTCAGCCGGCAGCTGGCAAATGCACTCAAAGTCTCCATCCAAGATGTAGAGGGAGACTTCGGAGGAGCTGGATGCAGTTTCCATGGTAACTGGCATGGAAGTTGCTCTTTGAAAAGAAGCGGATTACTGGCAGCTGGAGAAAGATGGAATGACTCCTTAAAAGTAACCCGCAGGTCCTCTTTCTGAGAGCAGAGTTCAATTCTATGATCTTTACCTCCTGGTCTTTAAAGATTCTTATCCTTCCAAAGCATTGTAGCTTGAATTAGAATTCTAAATTTCACTTCAGCATTCACAATTCTCATGAAATAAACATGTCACTTCCTTTTTAAAGGACAAGTTCACCTTCATACACATAAGGATTGAGAGAATGCAACAATATTAGTAGAACACATCAGTGCAAGTTTGAGGGAAATTGGACAATCGATGCAAAAGTTATGAATGTTTACATTTTTTGTGTTGGAACCGCTGGATGAGGAGACTACTACAGCTTGTGAGTCATATGCGTACAACAGTATAAAGAAAATGTAAAGAAAATTCAACATATTTTCACTTTTTTCGCATTATAAAAGAGCACTTGACTTGCCTCTTTCTAAAGGCAGGCGGAATAATATTACCCATAACATTTGTCGGTAACAAGTCGGACGAATGTGTACTTTTTTCAAAAGATGAAATTTTGTGAAATTCTCTTTATAATTTCCTTATATTGTTGTACGCATGTGACATCTAAGTTATTCACACACTGCAGTAGTCTTCTCATCCAGCGGTTACTGCACAAAAACTTCAAAAATTCATAACTTTTGAACGGATTGTCCGATTTTCCTCAAACTTTCAATGATGTGTTCTACTAATATTGCTACATTCTCTCAATCCTTATGTTTATGAAGGTGAACTTGTCCTTTAATGAATGATATGTGTCTTTGACAACAAAATTCCTCCAACACAGATCTTTTTCATAAACAGTAATGATCATTAAACAGTTGAGAATGTCTAGTTGGTTTGAGCACACCTACCACTACATGTAGAGTGTAGATGACAAAGAATTTGATGGAACTTTAAAATCATATACCATACCTTTTCAGAAATGAACCAAAGAAAGCAGACATTCAATAAACATTCCAACTGAGACATCAGTTTTAGCTTTCACCACAAGTTTCAACCCACCACAAAAGAAAAAAAAAAATGAGCTTGATTTTCTCTTTGACCAAAGTAAATTTTGTGCACACATACACATATCAAAATTTTTGATGGGTCTGAGTTCCCTTTTATCTATCCAAACAAAAGCCCTCTAAGAGATATCTGTCAATAGATACTACCTCATGAAAAATTCATGTCAGGGTGATCACAAAGAATGACTGTGACACTCAGGATTCAATATTCCAAAGTATTCCGTAAAGGTTGCAAACTTTAGAAACATTTTCCATCCATGCAAATCAGCAAAGAAACCCCAGTGTCACACTGATCGCAATCAGAAAGTTGAATCAAATCGTTGACTGATCCCATCGCACAATTATGTAGTGAACAAAAAAGGAAGCAGCACATACACGTAGTGAACAACTCTCAAAACTTTGCCAGTCGAGTAGTTCTAGATCCTTCAATCCAATGCATCCACTTTGGGTTTGTCAGTGTTTTCCCTTCTTTGTGCGGTGTGGAAATCGACGGCAAATCCCAAACAAGGGTGGTCAAATGCGCTTAATCCCCAAATGATCCCTCCCTTGCTCATTATCGTGTATGTGGAAGCGCTGTTCGATTCTCCATGCGAAGGCAGTGTTGGCTAATCGGCAAAATCTTGTGGTTTCGAAGAGCCCCTCCATAGAGCCTTCTTCTTCAGCCCATTGAGTTATCAAAAACCTCATATTCAAAAAAAAAAAAAAAAATAACAACAATCAGAGAAAGAAAAAAAAAATCAGAGAAAAAAAAAATCACAAAATGCCAAGCCCCGCCCACTTTTTTTGTAATACGTCATCCCCTAATCCCATTTCCGAGTGTCGCAGATTCCACATTGATCTCATGGATTATCCTTCTCAAAACTCACTGAAAAACAGCCTCCTCTTTTCCAACACTGAAACATAATATACACTTCCACATTCACACACACACACACACACACACACACACACACACACACACACACACACACACACAAACACACAAACACACATGCAATTACGAAAACAGACAAGCAAACAAACAGACATCAGACTTTATCAGAGACAAGATCTCAAAAAAAAGAGAGAGAAAGAGGCAGACTACGTCTATTCTTTGTCAATTACAGAGAAAGACAAGGATGTTTCTTTATGAAATAACTTCCTCATTGCCATGGTGATAAACAAATCTGCTATGTCACTCATGAAAGCTACTGGCAAATACACACACACACACACACATAATATACAAATGTATATGTATGTATACAACCTAATGATCTACACATTATATACATATTATTTTGATGATTATCATCAATAGTCATAAGAAGAGTAGCTCATCTGAACATAATCATTAAAAGCAAAGCAAAACAGAAAATACAACTGTAAAGACACATGTGAACATGTGCTATACAGACTTGCAATCAAAGAATATGTCATAAATTATTTTCTACATGCATGAACAGGATTCTCATCATCTACACCGAGTATCTCTCTCTTTCTCTATGTTTCTGTGCATGCCAATATTGAGATCGTACGTGTGTGCATCATGCATAGATAGAGATAGTGACATAGTTTATACTTTCGATACAAGTGCTGCACACTTCCTGTCTCAAAGGAATGGTATAGTATTGGTGAGGTGAGGATTCAACTTAATGTTTTGCGAGATATTTAGAAACCACTCTTTGAAATGTTGAAGAGCATACATACTGTACAATTCTAAACGGAATTGAAAGTTTATTTGATGACAGTCGGTTCTGACATGACTGTGATATCCAAAAATAAGGTAAAACAAAGAGATCTTTGATAATAAAGGTCGTGGCCTGTAACATTCTATTGGCATCATTTTCTTTTTTGCTATCTCAGCCATTTTAAGACCAATTTTCATCAAATAAACTGTGAATTCCTCTGAGAATTACATGTTCTTTCATATGTCACTAGAGGTTTCTCATTATCTCACAAACACACACACACACACACAAGTTGAAAAACTGCAGCCCCATCTTAACTAAAACTTAACACCCCTTTAAAGCTTCTTAATAGCATTTGCAGATGAAAAATGAAGAAAAAAATACCTTCAGTGCTTTGAAAAAGTTCTAAAATGTGAGTTAGGGATAGAAATAACCAAGATGAAAATGCTAAGTACTAATCAACATTAAGTATTTTCAAATGCATATAAAATGTGAACAGTAGTTTTATTAAAAACCACTTCTAGAATGAAACATCACTGTAATGGAAATGCAGACAACTTCCACTCTAATATACTGTGACATTTTATTGATAAAATTAGTGATATCTCCTTATTGTGGCTTATTTCTGGCTTTACTGCCTTTTTTTTTGGTATGGTAGGGTATTTTGTGATACAATTTAACTACACGTATAATATGCATCAAATGTGATAATTTGATCATTATTATACTTACTGCTCCCAATGTTGGATAGTGGCTTTAAAGACAGTTTTACTTACATCTACAAATATGTCTTCTCTAGAAGATCAAAACCTCTCACAATTAGGCAGTTTTCCCACGTACTGAGAGTTCATGATTTGAATCATGATTCTAACATTGATGTATACCTAGGATCATGATTCATATGACACATTTTGGCTGTGCGTATGCAAGCTGGAATCGCGGAGCGTGATTTGAATCGTAATTCAAATCGTCATTCACGTGACGGTCCGGAAGCGTTTTTCAATCAAGATTCTCAAGAATTATGGAATGAAACAGTCGAGTGTACGCACTGCAGTCAAAGCGTGCTCTACTTACCACTGAAGATTGAGTGATGAGAACTTGAAAAGAAGCCACATCTCCTCGAATCACTTTGAAATTCAAAACTGTGGAATCCGTGAAGCCTTCCTCAGTCATGTGTACTGACAACAATTTGAATTTTAATTGCAATCATAATTGTAATTTAGTGCTGCAGTCGTGCACGTATCGTGACCCGTGTTAAAACAACCTCACTCAAGTTTCAAACTTTAATCAGAGGAGGAGACTGCAGTCACACAGAACATCAATTTCACATGAAACATGACACACCTGCATCTCAGCAATCAAGAGAGATGAACATATACATTAAGAAAACAAAAATAGAAATATACATGTATATGTTTCTTGTGCTGATTTAGTGCTCTAACCACCATTTGTTGGTGTTGTTGTTGTTGTTGTTGCTATGAAGCAGTAAAAAGAAACATTGCTTCAAATCCAGGCCAACACATGTCACTTCTTTTTGTCTGTCTGTATGCTGTCAACATTTATGACTCTGAGAGGCACATAAATATATACCTCTCTTTGTCTCCCCGTGATATATTCAAACTCTCTCTCTCTCTCTCTGTCATAATATTCATCTCTCCTCTCAGCAGCACTGCCCCTCCATATCTCAACATTTTTCTCTCTACACATACCCATAATATACTCCCTTGCTATCTCCCTCTCCCTCTCTTACCCCACTCTCTATTCCCACACACACACACACTCCAATACATACACACACTCATATATGTACACACACTTCCCCCCCCCCTCTCTCTCTCTCTCTCTGAACATATTATATCACTGTATATCTCCCTTTACTGTCTGGGAGCAGTACAGCCGTCTGCATGCTGCTGGTATACACCGCTCGGTTTTATCTGTCTCTATGTGTGTTTTTTTTTTTATTCAATTGACAAATTTTGCTCCCTTTCTAGATTTCAAGCAAGAAACAAGCAACCATGCAAACAAAAAGTATATTTGTACAAATCATAAACAATCAACATTCTTTACTCACATCTATTCCTAGGGTGCATAACCTCTGCCATGTCTCTCCATAGAAAAAAAAAATATGACGAGAAAATAAGGAAACTACGTAGCAAAACAAAAAGCAGGCCAATTTCAATGTTGCATGCATATATTATACTCAAGGATTATGTAAAAGATTTCACACTTCACTTACCGCCAAGAACGGGTCGGTCGGCACATCGTCGCGGAAGCCCGCAAAGGAGTTGGAGCGGAGGAGGCTGGAGTGGATGGAGGATCGCTGGCTGCGTCGGCCCGTGAGCGACCCGGACATGTCCTGGAGCCGGCCTAGGTAATAGAGCATGAGGTTAGATATGTGAGACGTGGCCGCGTGGTTCATCACGGACAGGTGACGAACCTTGATGGTGCGCCGCCGCGACATCTTCGATCGGTTTGCGCTCAGCGGAAAGTTACGTCAAATGTTTAAAATGAAGAAAAATAAAATCCAACCGAAGTCGTTGAGAGATTCGCAGCAAGGGAGACTTTCCCTTTGTCAAGTCTTGATGGGTCAAAGGTCAAATCATCTGCATTGACTCAAGGTCATTCCAATAGCTGCTCGCTGTTGGACTGAACGACGAGGTGGACTGATATCGCTCCGCATTAAACCGTACATAGAATTTGTTTATCATACATACATATGAATGATTGCTAATCCTTTTCTTTTTTAGTAGCCACAAAAAACAAGAAAAATGGTGCAATCTGAGCCCTCGTGCAATCTATGTGCAAAACAAAAAGTGATCATACAATGTATTGTGACGTGAAAATATCAATAATCACGGAAGACTTGCTGTGCTGTAGCTAACTGGTGCATCTGAAGAAGTTTCCTTCGTGTGAATTGTTCTCAGAAAAACACTTACGATGACATGACACGTTTTCGAAATCTTCCCAATCAAATTCCTCCATGTGGTGAAGAGTAGCGCAAACGTGTATTCAAGATTTCCTTCCAACGGGCAAAACAGTATTAAAATTCCACAGAAAACACAGATCCACCTTTTGCGAAAGGCCTTGTCGATAGATTCTCACGGATGAAGAAGAATAGACGGTTACCGCTGCATCTATCACCGCTCACTGCAAAATTCCCTTCACACCCACTTCACCACCGACACTTTCATTCTTTACTTTCTTCATGTAGAAATGCATGTATACTGACATAACAAGCTTTTGTTTCATCGCGAGTACACTTCCCGCGCATTGTATCAACAAGGTGACGCACAATTCCGCGTATCCGATCGCCGCGGATTATGACATCTGTGGGAGCATTCTCGCAGCCACTTGAAGTCAACTGTGCGTTTCCTCTCGTACGAGGAAATGCATACAACGCTAAAAATTACCTAGCTGCTTTTACCTCACGTTCAAGAACTCCATCCACAAACAATGGGAAAACTTGACTCACAGCCAGAGAAAGAAACGTGTTGAGTTTTCCTCTTTGAGAGGTGACATCGACTCTACGCTAGCTGGCACTGAATCACAGGAAACTGGTGGGGGAAAAAATGCAGGGATCTTCCAGTGACTTTTTCTGCGTACTGAAGTATGTATGTCAAGCACCACGCTGTTCTCCTGGCGTGAGGTTTGCAAACTCCTTGTCTTTCTCTCTAAAGTTTTGATATTGATATATCCCATCAACCCACATCACAACAGTTGGTCTTACCAGCAGCTATTGGCTACCTGAAAATAGTATCTTTCTGTTTCTATATTCAGCAGAAATGTATTCAAAGCATATGCCGAACAAGGCGAACAGAAAGCTTTGATGGGAAATCCCATCCAACTATAAATACAAATGTACCTCAGTGGTGATGGGGTGCTTTCACGAAAGAGCTCCACATAATATGAAAAAGAAAAGATGCAATCCTAAATGCACCATGATATGAAGAACAGAACGGGGAAAAAAGAGATCCTGAAATGTAATCTTCCGAGACCATTGATTGTTTTCAGTACTCTCCCAGATTCCTCTTGAGGCTATCTGACCTCATCTGAACTGACAGTTATGAAAAAACGTTCCTTGTTGAGTAGAATTTAAAGTGACATTATGACAATCACTGAATGCTCCAGCGCACATCTGACGATAATGTCTTTCACATCTCTACATGTATGTTACGATGACAGTTGAAACAACACTTGAAGCAGCTGTAATGCCCAAAATCTACCAGCAAACATATACTTTCTTTTTGCAAAAGGACAATCTCATCTCATTTGTATTTCTGTTCGCACCCTCAACGCTAATGAGATGCATACCACGAAGGGTATTACCACGCACCCCTTCCAAATTGTTATGAATCCTGATACCGGTATACGATGTAATGGATGCGATGCTCCCTTCTAGTTCTGTCTCTCTTTCACGCACTCTGATAACAGCTTTGAGAAGCGGCACGAAAGCTGAAAACATTCCCCATAACTGGTCCAAATAATAGATGAATGTCGAGTCTCTGGTGAAACAGTGTCTGAAAAAGCCGTGACAAAAGATGGTAGTCCGCTGCTGCAATCTGGTAATAATGCTACAGAGGACGGTAGACAATCTGAGTAATTAGTCTTACGCTAATCGATGCAAACCAACGACGTCCAGCAAAGATGAATGCATTTACGCCGCATAGAGTTCAATTGGTCAATCTACAAGAGTGGCTGAAGAATCCCCCGGACTTACAAGGACTCCGTCCATCAGAAATATGAGAGAGGGATCGAGAGAGAGAGAGAGAGCCGTAATCACGCACACTCCGGAATTAATTGTGATGTTGTTCTCTCAGTCAGTCAGGCATGTCAGCAGACGAGGAGTCCTTGTGTCTCTAGTCAATCCAATATCACTCAGAGACAGGGAGCGACTGAGATGGAGAAGAAGATGACAAGGAGACAGAGAGGATGGAAGAAAGAGAGAGATGACGGGCGAGGGAGGGAGAGGGGGGATCGTGAATAATGACGAGAATTCCAGGGCAAATTAATTCAACAATGTCCTTCCAATCGGGAAGCGAAAAACACACAGAGACAGGTGCACTGCGGGGGAAGAAGTTCGTGGGCAAAGTCAACATCAGAAAGCAACGTTTGTCCATTAACTGAATCAGGACAGGAGCTGCAAGGACATAATGACACGCTTCACTGGTCTCCAAACAGTCCACTTCAATCTCTGACACAGTGTCAGTGGAATATTCCTCAATCATATGGTTGATTCTTTCTTCTTTGACGGTGAAGCACATTTTCCACAAAAAGGGGGGAAAAAATTGTTTGCAAGCATGCGTGAGTCAATACTACTCGATCTCTTCGCCTGAAGGCAGACAAAAAATGATGGATGGAAACATCTCCCGAGATGCCACAACCATCTCACATCGTGTTGCCACGGTAGAGTCGAAAACAGCGAACAGCTGGTCGTAAGCTTTTCCACAGTGAGGAGCAGTGTGGGAAAACCACAAGCCAACTCCCAGGTGTACTCCAAGGTGCCCTGCACTGTAAGGCACATCTCACTCACAATGGAGAGAAAACCACAGCCCTTTCTCAAAGTCTCTCCTCTCTTTTTTTTTTCTCCTTCCAGAAGTTTAGAGAGAAACTCCATAGGCAAGGACATAAAAAAAACCCTCATAAACTAGAGCTCACAGCTTTTGTTATTCCCCCATACAGATTTTGATTTTCCCTCAACTGGCAGACAGGCATAGTGGCAAATTCTTTCAGAGGAGGTTCGGAGGACCAGTTCAGCTCCTACTGCACGATTCTCAGGAGCATTAATGGGTAATTTTCTTTCTCACTTTCACTTTCGTTCCTTCATATTCAATAACAGCGGGGAGAAAACAAAGTGGGGGGGGGGGGGGGGGAGGGGGGTGATGGGGAGGACCAGCACGTTCCTACACAACGTACCTCAGTTTCATTTGATTTAATGCTCCTTGGGCTCCTTCACATTGGCCAGGAATATGTTCATAAAATAACACGTTTATGGGTCAACTACTCACATGGGTCAGATACTTTTTAGGGCTCAGTATTATAATTTTACAGAATGTCATATATGCACTTAACCCATTGAAGATGAGTCCAGCAGACCTGAGTATACTTGGGCAGGTATCTATGGGAAATGCGCGTTGTAGCAAAATCAAACAGTCCTCAATGGGTTAAATTGGTCAGAGAGAAGTTGCATTTCTCTGTGTGAATGTACCACATAGGGAGTATGTGTCAGAAACAGATTGTAAACAAGGTCAGTTGCAAATGTGAAACCCCTTAACTGACATAAGGAATTGTGTGGGGGGGAGGGGGGGGGAAGCTTCACTGGTACTGGGGAATACATGAAGAGTTTTATTGCAAAATGAATTAAGTGTCATTTTTAAACATTTCAAAGCAGGTCCATCATCGGATAGAGTAAAAACGAAAACCACCTTTCCAGTATACGATTTGTAACGTAACAATATTCTAGAAGTTGTGATTGAAAATATCATGTATTTTCTTATTATTTTATTTGCTTTTAGCAGGTTTAATCACATATAATGATATCTCAACTTAACATGAATGGATTTAGCTCATTTAGCGCTAAAACTCTTCACATATTGGCCTGGCTTGAGGGCTGTGATAATAAAGAGACGATGAACGAAAGTTTTAATTCGGATGGCAAAGCGCAGTGAGAGAGAATGGGAAATACTGTATAGAGTCAAATTTCAACAGCAGCAACACTGAACCTGAGTGTACTTGATGTACTAGTCTTTGTTTTGCAGACTTTTTGATCAGAAACCTACAAGTTACAAAATGTTAGTCTGACTGCAATGTGTACATGTAGCCTGAAATGCTAGTTACGTCTTTTCGTTGAAAAGTGATCAGCTTACTGAAATCAGAAAACATATGCTTTCAATTCAAGATCATTGTTCAATATCTCGAATGTGTACACTTTGTAACAACTTCCTTTTTTTATCAAAATACTTCTGTTATGGTGATCATAATAGCAATTTCTATGATGTAAGTAATAATAATATAATGATGATGATAATAATAATAATAATAATAATAATAATAATAATAATAATAATAATAATAATAATAACAATAATAATAATAATGAAAATACATTATTATGTAATAATAATGATAATAATCATCATATTCATCACCATCATTCCATGAAACAGTTATAGACTATGCTCTAACTGCCATCATAGTTTACACAGGCACAAGCAACTATTGTTCTTGACCAAAAAAATCTCAAGGTGATCCAAGCAAATACTATAAACAAGACTGAGATGACATTGCAAACAAACAAAAGTACACTTGTCTTCACCAAGTGGTAGCAAAAAGGATATTACAGATTTGCTGCAGTGGTCCAGATTAAAACCCACTAATCATCAGTAAGTGAACTATGAAGAATTAAGCGATTGAAGCATTCCACAAAGTTCCAAGGAACTGATACTTGTACATTTTCTTGCTTTTTCATCTGCTTTTTTTCAACTACGGGGTATTCCGTACTTGGCCTCGGCAGAGATTTGTGCCAACTCTGAGATATCATGTATCTGTCTCAATATGGGTTACATTTCACATTCTAACTTTTACTCATTTCACACATTAACTTTTAAGTTCAGGACACTTGGGACTCAAATGTCATCTGCAATTAGATTCCTTCTATTTAATTTGCAGTTATGTACGGCAGCTTCATGTAAAGTAAACTTTGTCAACTTACAATAATGACAATCTATCAATTAGATGCCACAAGCAATTAACCCTGTACAAGGAACATCATTATCTACTTTGCAACAATACATTTTATTTTCCCTTTTTTTTTTACAAGAATATAAAAAGCTACAAACTCTCAGAATTTCTGAAGAGTCCAGTACCAAATCTGAATGCCTCATGCATGAGTCATACCTTTTTTTTTTTCTTTTTGAGGGAGAAAGTTGCAAAGAATTTAAAAAAAAAGGAAACACTGGAGAAGAATGAAACATTTACCCTCACGATATGCCATTGTGATCGTGATTCGAGTACCGTTGTTCACCCTCTACCTCATTCAAGCTTGGCTTCTGGCAAGGTCGTGGGTGAAAGGTCAAAGTTTAGGAAGTAGTATTTCAATCCTCAGGGGGCAAGACATAGCCCCCCCCCCCCCCCACACACACACACACAAGAAACCATCAGAGACCATGCCAAATTAGGATTAATTCTGACATTTATCAAAAAGAACAAGGACAAGGCCATGGCAGCTCATTTGTAAATTGTCTGAAAAAACAGGTGGTAGTGAGGTCATCTTCTCATCTGGTCTATACCCTATTTCCTCTTTCTACTCCATAACCTATATCCATTCTACAACTGTAACACAAGTTCTTGTAATCTGTAAGGCCATGAGAAAACACAACGAAAATTCCCCATGATCAGAAGCTGGTGTATTCATTACCTCCACCAAGGGAGGAGGGTAGTATGTTTTCTTCGAGTATGTTTGTCCGTGTGCAAAATGAATCAAAAAGTAGCAAACAGATTTGAATGAAACTTTACAGGAAAGGTTGAGAACCACACAAGTAACAGATGATTAAAGTTTGGTAGTGATCTGGGAATTTTTGTGGATTTTAATGAAGGATTTTCGATATTTTGGCAGGTAGGGCCAATGAAATTGAGAGTTCAAGCTGTGCATTTTTGAGGTTTTAATACACAAAATAAAGTGCGCGCTCTAGTTTCTGCTAGGGCGAGTCGCGCCTCGCAGCTGAGGGTTATAACGTATCAAAGGCTTCTACAACGTATATATTGGGAAATCAGGCAATTTTCTGGCATGCATACATATGCGTGGAAATCACTGATCTCTATGGAAGAGCAAGATCATCTGTAGAAAGTAGCTGCTTGGCAAAGGTCTGCGCTCTCGGAGTGCTTTTCTAGTTATCTATAAAATGCTGCTACACAGTGTATTTAACCCGTTGAGGACGGACTGATTTTGCTACAACACGCAATTCCCATAGACCCCTGCCCGAGTATACTCGGGACTCGTCCTGAACGGGTTAAGGAACAAAGATATAGGCCTACATGGCAAGAAAGTGTGATGTGACATGACGTGTAGATAGTTGACCAAATGCAATAAAAAATGGGTGGATGAATGAAGAAAGAAAGAAGGCATAACAACTCAAGATACATATGAAGAGTTTGTTCGCAAAAACTGATAAGTTAATTTTTGAAGATTTTCAGGTACGGTCTCTGTCATAAAGTACAAAACAATACCTTTTAAATGATATATTGGTCACTACCTATAAAGCTATATTTTTGAAGTTATGATCAAAAGAAGCAAAAATTTTCTTATCATTCTCTTTATTTTTCTTGACCTTTAATCGCAAATATCTCCATTTGGCAAATATGGACTTATCGGTTTTGCAAACAAACTCTTCATATACACATAGGGCTTACATGTTTGTACCAATACATACACAGGCAGTAATAAATTAATGAGACTGCAAGGGAAGAAAAAGGTAGTAGGGCCTACATTGATGCAACAGTAGATACCAGGCCTCGAAATAGGATTTTGGAGGGGCAAGGCCATTTAGAAAAGGGCACTTTTTCCAAGAGGCCAGGGCACTTAGGTCAGTCAGAGGGGCACCAAGGCCACATTCGAAAGGGCATGTTGGGTGTTTATACGTGATGTGAATGCCCCATAGAGCTGTATTCTATTGACCGTGCTGCTACACTCCAGCAGCGCATGCACGCATAAGATCTCTCCGCAGCAGACGACGTTAGGCAGTAGGCCATACGCAATACGATGTAGGTTCTGTAATACAGTACGTTCTCAACGCACACGCCGCGCTGTGCTCGCTTTGGAGCACTTCAGGCGCCATTTTGCTTTGAGCATGCTGCGCGCCGCGGGTCGGGTAGTGGGCATGAATGCAGAGCGAGAGAGATGGCAATGCTCGCAGCCGTCCGACAGGCCTGGCATTTTTTAGCATGGCTTGTGACCACTTGCTCCGGTTCGCCGCTGCCTAGCTAGTAACTCTATGGCCGCTGCGCAGCGGTGCGGAGGCAGTCGGGACGGTAAAAGCCGGTCGGGTGTAGACACATGAACGTACACGTCGTCTCGTATCTCGGAAAGATACTTTGAGTTTGAATCAGATATATTGGGACGCGAGTGAACTGAAGGTATGATATTTGAGTAGACTTTGAGAAAGGGCAATATTATATGTCATACATAATAACTTTCATTCTAAAAGGGCACCACTGCCACAAGAAAAAGGGCACATTTTTTTTTGGCCGTAACTTTGATCAAGGAAAGAAAGGCATTGCGGCCAACGAGACGGCCATGGCCGTCGGTGGCCGTCGGTTAATTCGAGGCCTGAGATACTAAATATACACATTTTTCAAAAAATGGGATGTGTTGTATGTGAGAAAAATTACACTATCGCCTCTTTATTACAAGCAGAAAGACCATTACCTGAATTATGATCTAACTATTTCATAGCGCCTATATAAAGTTTTGTAGGGACTTTGACTACAGGAATGATTACCATGCCATCTTATTTTGGTATAAATTTGAATTTCCCTACATATTCCATACAAAAACAACAACAACAACAAAACATTGAACTGGATGAAGTCATGAAATCTGAAAGAAAAAGCTAAAAATAAAAAGTTGGAAGAAATTCATAGAAAAATGCTACAATGAAACTGAACCAGAAACTTTCAATCTTTTGAAATGTGCTGTCAAATTTAAAAAAAAAAAAAAAAAAAAAAAGGTTATAGAGCTAGGAATTAGGGCATCCTCTGAAAACTTTGCAACTTTTTTTTTAACTTCACCTTATATAAAACACTAATGCTTTGCACATTTTGGCCATTTCAAAACTGAAATCTTGCAACAACAAAGTTATTTCACTTATTTCTTGTGCTTATATACAGGCATATCTCCATTTTACAACAAAAATTGACAGTTTTTGCAGTCATACGGAAACTACATTTTACCTTTAAACAAAACTGATTACTGTACCATACTGAGAAGGATGGAGAGATGGTCTCATAATAGGCCCGTTCACACACAAGGGAAAAAGTGCGATTTAAAAATCGATTTTCTTATCGCGATCAAAATTTCGAAATTTTTTCGTGTGTGGACAGAAAAATCTCACTAATTACCGCGATCCTTATCGCGATCCAACTCGCACTATTAGTGCGATTTTCCAGAATAATCGTGATTATTTTGCTTGTTTACAAAATCGAGTCTCTTTGAATCGCGCGCGCATGAAACTCTATTGGGACGCGGGGTTAGTCTTCGGTCATGCGAGTTTCGCGCATGCGCAATTTGGCCACTGATCGTTCTTTCCTTGCTGCGAAGTGCGATTTTACCCTGTGTATGAACGGTCGAAAAAAAAAAATCGAAATTTGGAGCGCGATTGTAATTTCGATTTCCGTTGTGTGTGAACGGGCCTATTGACTAGTGGATTTTTCTTCATCACGTTGTAAATGGATGCACCATGTGTCCTATATATAGGTTGTATGTGTTGAGGGATGCACCGTACATGTTGTATATGAACCAGCTTGGCATACATTCCAATGCACAGGGCCCCTTTTGATCCAATGCCATTATGAACCCCCTCACGTTCCAGATTCTGTTTTTGAATTTCAAAAGCAACTTTAAAACATGGAAATAGTAACGGCAACTATTTGTTTTGATAAATAACAGGTTTTAGTCAGTAGGGAGGAGAGATATGGGAAAAGGTACAAAGAAAAGTGTATATGTGACGGTGCATCACAAAACGAACAAAAAGTCGCACACGCTGATTTTGCGTGAGGACTGAAAGTAGGTGAAATGGGTCAACCTAGCCAGTCTTGACATTTTCATATTTTCTGAAAGGGTAAGTCTTCTTTTACATTATGCTAAAATTTGGGGTCATAAAACGGGCGGGAAAGTGTGTTTTTTAGCAGTTTATCTCAAACACTTTTTGGAAGAATAATGCAATTACGTGTGTCTTTAGAGTCCCTTTTTCATTTCTGAAAAACCTTGTACACACTCTCCACTTTCAACTCAAATAACTTTTGAAAGGATGGTGCTACTGCTTTGAAAGTTGGCAGTAATTATGGACAGAATATGTTAATGAGGCATATTTAATTTCAACTTAATCTGATTCCCTTCATTGTTGTTACTCGGGTGGATTACTTCCTGTTTTTTGTCCAATTCATCGCACAGCCAGCACGGTTTGGTAAAGATTAAACGCTTGAGTAGATACTGTACTTCAGAGCCTCTTTTCTCAGTTCACACTCTTCCGAGATTGCGCTTTCTTTCCAATATTTAGATAGGTTAGGAGAGTCCATTTGATTTGAGTTATACATCATTTTAAAGCTTACAGTCTGCTCTTTCCGAATATGGTCTTAACAAAAAAATTTTGTCCATCATGGCAACTTTTTGTTTGTTTTGTGGTGCAGGGTCACATATGGGAGAGTGAGTATAGGCTTCTTGTATTGTGAATCAATTATGATGAAAAGGGTGAAAAATAAAAGAGCTCCGAGAGAATGTCACTGAGCATTGAGAGAGGGATTTGCAGGAAGAAAACAGAGAAATAAAATTTAAAAGAGAATAGGAAAGTTAGGGTATTGAAGACAGCAGTAAACATTTGAAGGATGAACAAGGAAGATGAATGGGAGGTACATGAATGCATCAATTTCTTAATCATTATTAGCAAGAATACGAACATGTGAAATGTTATACCAAAGCGAAGGCCGGTAGAATGTGTACAAGATGGGAAATAAGTCATCTTTCATGCAAGCACATCCAAATTTGATATGGTATATGACACGGCATCTTGCTGTGGCGCATCTTAAATTATACAAGCAGGTGCAGTTTGCCTTGGAAGAGTATTTCTCAGACATCACTCTTGCCAGTATCCCAATCATTTCTGACAAATATCTGACAAGGCGTGTCACACAACATCAGTCAAAAAGGGGGGGGGGGGGGGAGTTGAACAGCAACAAACTGTGGGGGATGGGGATGGAGGAAAGATCTGAAATGAAATAAGATGAAATGTGGATCAAACTAACAAACATCCAGATGTGCATCTCAAACCCAGCGGGGAGTTTGGCTGGAGGAACGAAAATAGTTTGGACAGCGGAACCAAAACAGAAAAATAATCGAGTGCAGGTTGACTTCCAATCAGGGATTGGGCTGCACTTCTTTGGTTCTTGTTTTGCCATTTCTTATTTTATTTTATCTGTCTGTGGCAGAAAAAAAAAAAGTCCCCATAACTTTGTGATACTTGAGACAAGTCCAAATAAACCAGCCATCGTAATAAATCATCCGTGGAGCAACTCTGATACTGACAAAGATGCAACCAAACTCTTGTGAAATGTCCAAGTCAGTATGCTTTGCAGTGAAGTAGAGAAAATCTCCACACAGCAAATGTATAAACTAACATACAATGCACATCAAACATTCTGATTTATGGTTTTTATAAAATACTGTCAAAGTCAATCAAAAATAGAAGGAAATACAGGAAGCAAGGTAGAGTAGATGAAAGAATCATTAGAGTAACTTTAGATCTCTATTCATTTGTGATCACAGCAAGTTTCATGAAACAACTACAAAAAAAAATGACTGATGTAATCAAAGAGTTGCAAATTATGTTGATATGTTCTCACAATTGGTACTTCTGATCTCTTGGAAATTCAAAGGAACATATATGGGTAACATGTCATAAAAGATGTCATGATAGCAATTCTTGCTGGAATGGTAACTTCTTGTATCAACAGCCAATCAGAATTCTTGTTATTACCATAACTCTTGCCATTTTAGCAAAGAATAGTTATCCCAACAACTTTTACATGAACACAGCTCTGGAGAACTCCCATTACTCATTATGCCTCAACAACACTGTCATCCAAGGAATGAACACGTATAACCCCTTCCTTCTAAAAGTCATCGCTGCCACGTTACAACAGCACAACCAATATCTTACTCAAGGATACACATTCTTACTTTCAATTCTATATAAAGGAAAGTGAGAGAAATAATTTAGTAAAGACTTGTAAGCAGGCCAATGGGAGACTTGTGAGTCTATGATGTCATAACCTCATCTCATTTGCATATATGCATGAATTGGTCACTAGGATTTTGCATGATCACTTTTTTTTTTTATAAAGACATGTGCAACTGTTCAAAACCAAAACTTTCTTATTTTATAGGTCTGTGTGAGTTTCAATTTTTTTTTTCATTATTTCTTTTAAAAACCATTTTGTTTGCCAGGTCTTTCTTTGATGAATTCATGCCAAGTTTTGGATGGTACAAAATAGCACAAAAACTTTTAACCCCCTTTGTGTCATATTTATTTCCTGTCCATGATGTGTGTAAAATCTGTGCAGATTCTAAAACTCGTTGGCACCGAAAGGGTTGAAATGAAACTGCTGCTGGAAGTCTGACATGAAACTCATCCATCTTGGGATGACAACTGGGAAAGAGAGAGATCATCTCTCTACAATTCCGTGACAAGACCCATCAAGACGAGCAAATATTTCTTGGAAGGCCAGCTGGAGGGTCGGAGGGGGATCGGTCTGGGTCCACCAGGGGTGCAGGCCAGGGGCAGGCGGGGTGCCACGTACCCTGTTCTACCGGAGCTGGCCAGGTGCTCCCGCCCGTTACCAGCTCGTAACCACAGCAAATTGGACCTGAAGGGGCGATGACTGTCGCACCCTAGGTGTAAATACATGTCTTGCCATGAGGGTCAAGGAGTGGCGGTCTAAAGAAGAGTGCACAATTAACTTTGTCATCACCCATAGCAACTATGGTAACACAGCACAGGACATCAATAGGATATTAAAGTATTGTTTCTTTATTGTAATAAGTAAACACTTCATCTGTGCTCTATAAACCGAGCACAGAAAACTGATGACAAATAAAGCAAGAACAGTTAGGGTGATGACACAATAATTATGAAAACAATACAGACACGGTTTTAAGATTTTCATTTTTAAGGCGTCTTTTGTGTTGGTTTGTTTTGATTTGTTTTGATTTGTTTTGTTTTGTTTTGTTTAGATTGTCTTGTTGGGGGGGGGGGGGTTCATCCCAGAATAAAGGCCACTTACAGTTTCAATGATCAACACAAAAATTCAAAATATAAAATATGTTGTCAGGGAAAATATTGAAGACCATCATCATTGCAGAGCCTGGAATTTACATCTGTTTGTAGATTTAATAATGAAATGCTCCACAAATGCCAAAACAAGTCATGCATGTCTTTAGGCCATTTTTTTTTTAATCCCCATGCTCTCATGAGTAAATACAAAGAGGAAAATGCAGAGGTATACATTTTTGGGGGAAAAAAAACACCTACAGCCAACAGGTTCTCCAGATTATCTTACACTTCCATTATTATTTTTTTTAAATGAACAAGAAACTGCATATTTGGATTTCTGTCTGTTAAAAACATATTTCTCCATCCATTAAAAGGTGCAAATCATTCGTGATTGCATGTATGTCAGGTCTGTTGACTATTATTATTTAAGAGAGTGCGATGTTTAAATCTGTTGTTATCATTGACAACTTATGTAGATAATGTTCTCACCTATTTGTTTAGTTTGTTGCAGGTTCAAATATTTGGAAATTTCCAAAATAAAAAAAAAAGTGTTCCTCAATGTGTTCCATAACACCACTGTTAATACTGAGTTTCTTGTCAAGTGACCAATCACATGCTATCACGACCTCACCATCCACTATTAAAGAGCAAATCAAGTCAAAACATAAGTTAGTCTGATAAAACAGAGTAAAATCTTACGAGTTCAACAGTAAAGATTTGACTGAAGTCAGATGAAAAATAAAGAAGTTATGACATTTTGAAGTTTCGCTAATTTCTGCAAAACAGTTCTCGTACAGTGGATATCAATATGCAAATGAGTGAGCTAACAATGTCATACCCTCACAATTTTCCATTGATCGTGTACCAAAAAAAAAAAAATGATTAAAAATTTCTCTCAATGAAGTTGAAAACATGATGTTATTCTTGGTTGAATAACTTCAGAATAGTGATCAGTTAGATATTTACGAGAATTTGAACCTCGGGCATAATTGCATTCGAATGAAAAACTGGAAATTTCAAACTTTAATGTAGAAACTATATGGTAAGTTGTGAGGGGATGACACGCTCACATTGCCATTTGCATATTACATGTACATGATATTGACTGTTCAAGAACTGTTTCCCCCCAAAAATAGCGAAACTTCAAAATATCATACCTTCCTTATTTTTCATCCGATTTCGATCAAAATTATACTGTTGAACTCATAATATTTTACTCTTTCTCAAGAGCCTAACTTATATTTGGACTAGATTTCCCCTTTAACAACAGATGAAGTCCTGGAATCTTTTTCTATGCGACTGCCGTCTTTCCTCTCTCCTGCTCTTGACCCTAACACTGACCAAAGGGGTCACATTTCCCGGTCAGTCACTGTAATTGGTCCACCTGTTTTCTCACTGACCTCACCTTTATCTTATAATAAATTATGAAATTTATACTCTTCTGAACTCCCACTCTCATTTTGAGATCAAATAATAATAAAAAAGTACACATCCTGTATATATTGTCTGCAAAATAGCATTTGATATTAAATGTGATATGAGCACCTCATTTATTAATATTTTTTCCTTGAAAACAGCAATACATGAAAAGTTGTTAAAAAAAAATCATAATATATATATGTGACCGTGCACCTCAAAACAAACATAAAGTCGCACACACTGATTTTGCGTGAGGACTGAAAATAGGTGAAATGGGTCAACTTAGCCGAACTTGACTTTTCCATATTTTCTGAAAGAGCGGGTCTTCCTTTACATTATGCTAAAATTTGGTATCATAAAATGGGCAGGAAAGTGTGTTTTTTTTAGCACTTTATCTCGAACATTTTTGGTAGAATAGTGTGATTAGGTGTGTCTTTAGAATCCCTTTTTCATTTCTGAAAAACCTTGTCCACACTCTTCACTTTCAACTCTAACAACTTTTGAAAGGATAGTGCTATTGCTTTGAAAGTTGGCATTAATTATGGACAGAATGTGTTAATGAGGCATGCTTAATTTCATTTCAATCTAATAATCCCTTCATTGTTGTTACTCTGGTGGTTTACTTCCTGTTTTTTGTCCCATTCATGGCACAGCCAGCACGGTTTGGTAAAGATTAAGCGCTTGAATAGACACTGTACTTCGGAGCCTCTTTTCTCAGTTCACACTTTTCCTGAGTTTGTGCTTTCTTTCCAATATTTAGATAGGTTAGGAGAGTCCATTTGATTTGAGTTATACATCATTTTAAAGCTTAAAGTCTGCTCTTTCAGAATATGGTCTTAACTAAAAATTCATGTCTGGCGACTTTTTGTTTGTTTTGAGGTGCAGGGTCACATATAAACATCCATTTCTATCAATTTGAAAAATGTGTATGTCGGACTGGGACTGCTGAAAAACAAATTAAATAATCCAAAATATGAAATTTTGATATCTTCAAAAGTATTTCTGATTAATTAAGGTAATGAGCACAGTATCAATGAAAATCTTCAAATTCCTCTAGTTCATGATCATGATGATCTCAAACTCTTCATATGATACAGAATCAGTAAAAAAAAAAACAAAAAAAAAACAGTGTAATACTAACTGCACCAGTACTACATCAGGTGTGTATATTTACCCCCCTCCCCCCGGTAATAATCAAGTACATTGCCAGTACAGGGTAAAATCATCACTCGCAATTTCTCCAATGTTTGAAGAATAGAGTGTAATCTTTGAGCGTGTTTCTACTGAGCGACGAAAATTCGAGGTGATGCCAGCCGATGTGTGGTGATACCGGCCGATGCCGGCCGATACCGGCCGATGCGTGGTGACACCTCGAATTTTTCCTCAGTAGAAACAGATCGGGTAGTGGCCGATGCCGGCTGATGCGAGGTGCTCCGTCGTCCATCTATTGAGGTGGTCGATGCGTGGTGACGCGAAGGACGATTCTCAGTAGAAACACACCGGGTAGCGAAATTCGTGGTGTATCGGACGTCTAGAATTTTTCCCCGCGCTTTTCAATCGGTTCATCGCACACACTCCTTCGACACATGTGTACAAAATACGTGTGTACACACGTACACAGCGACCGTGTTCGCATCATGCTTTGTTTGTACCAACTCGCTTGTATTTATGTGTTATAGGCCCTATACGTTACGTTACATGTGAATTGTGGCATTCATCGTCTATTGTTCGCGTGATTAACAGCCTAACTTATTGCATTATTAAGCCCTCATCACTTACTTGATTTTACACCGCGTTATTTCATTTTATATTGTCTCGAATCGCGAGAGTACCACATTAGTATGTCGTAGCCTTGAGAAAATCTCAACTGGACCCTCGATCTCCAAAGATTTCTCATTAGTCAGTGGCAGGATACCAGTATGTTAGTTCGGGGTATATTGGATGGGGAGACGAAGAGAAATGGCTAATCAAAAAATAGCCGACGCAGTTGCAGCAAAGCAGGCAGGGTTCGGATCGCGCGCGTGACCCAAATCTGTGACTTAAAAATACCTGACTTCCGGAATCGCCGCATTTGCACGTCACCTTTGCATCACCTCGTATTTTATCGCTCAGTAGAAACAGCTCGAGTGGTCGTAAAATACGAGGTGCTGCGTTGGACAAAATTCGTGGCGATGTCAGGGATGTGAGGTGCTCTCAGTAGAAACACGCTCATTCACTTCAATTTTGGTTCAGAGATTTTTTTTTTTTTTAACTTAACCCGTTGAGGATGGTTTGATTTTGCTACAACGCGCATTTCCCATAGACATTTGCGCGAGTATTCTCGGGACTGGATTTCCCCGTTAAGGTGAGAGACACTAGAATCACATTGACCTAGAAAAGTTCATCATGGGACACATGGGCAGTGTCTTGACCACTACATAGTGCCTGTAGATTGAGGCTGCGTTCATGCGAAACTAGAATTGCGTTTCTAAACACGTTTAGTCGCTAAACGTGTTTAGTTGCGTTGCGTTCATGCGATTTTTCCATTTAAACGCGTTTCAAAACGCCGATCTGAAACGCGGAAAATAGGGCGTTTTCAATCATGATTCAGCCAGAATCACGATCGCAGAAACCGCATGAACGCAACCGTGATTTCAATCATGATTCTATGACGTCATTGTGCGTTGTGCGCATGCGTGTCTCGAGGGGTATCCCACAGCTTCTTGCTCTGTTCGCGTGCTTGTGTACGTCTTATGAATCGTGTGTTTCGGTACCATACTTGCACTTATTTGTTTACATCAACGCCATACACCGATTCTATGCTAGTATACACGTTAGCTGTTTAATATGATAATACATGTAATTACTCTCCGATTGAGTTGATAAAAGTAATGCCTGCAGCGCTGTGTCTACCTAGGGAAACGAATGGAGAGACGAAGAATTAGGATTATTCCCTTCTGTGGGCAGAGCCTGAATGCCACACCTTAGTATTGGAAAGTATTCACTGAAATTAAAACGTAAAGGCCTATTATAACTGACTGATCAGTTGGCATAAGGAGGTCTGGCTCGAGTTGCAGAAACTGCGCAGTGCGCTGCGCAATGGCAAAGGATGAGCAGAGCCAGAATCAGCATTGCGAAAGCCCGCATGAACGCTCTTCCGCTGAGACCGTGATTTGAAACGCCGTTTTGAATCATGATTCATGTTTGTGATTCTGGCTACGAAATTCGCATGAACGCGGCCTGACACCGATCTATATCATGGGGGGTTCATTAACCCCCCTCCCCTGGTAAGAGCGTACCCCCGATCCTGTCCTCATTCATAGTCAGGCCTCATTAATTAGCTGCAGCCGCGTGACTAAACACTGGACTTGTTGAACTAGGTGTAACCCAGTTTGCCAATTACGGGATTGAGTAATGAGACATTTTTAGGTCAGAGTGATAATTGGGAACGAGTATTGAGCAATCACTTTTGAAAGTATGAGGCACGAATGTATTGGCAGATTTTAAAGAATTGTTTGTTTTGTCTACAGGTATCTTTGACAGAATATGTGTCCCTGCTAAGACTTTATAATTTCTTTCAATTTTGTGGACCACTGTTTTTCATTTTAGCTCCATCATTCTTTTTCTTTTCTTTCTTTTTTTTTGCATGGCAGAAAAGAATTTTCACTTCATGTACTTGAAGGACATTGTAAAGAAACTAAATTCATGTCATGTCATTTCAGTTTACTTCAACAACGGATGGGACAAAATGTATAGAAGTATAAATACAAGAAGAGCTCGTCAAAATAATACTTCAGTCAGATTCTAATATCTATTCTTTGATAAGTTTGATGAAGCTATTACGGTATGCACCCAGGGGCGGATCCAGGAATGTGGTAAAGGGAGGGGGGGCGTGACTAATATTTCTGGTGCCAATTCCGGGTTTCATTTCATTGTTTTTCTTTTTATTTCTTTTGTTTTTAACAAAAATTAAAGGGGAGGCGTGCGCCGGTTGCGCCCCCCTCTGGATCCGCCACTGTGTACCCATAGGCAGAGGGCTGGAAAAAAGGGGTGGGGTAAAAAACTAAAAGGCAAAACAAATGGAAGAAAGACAGTGAAACGGGAAGTGACAAATAAAGATATAAGAAAGATAATAGAAGAAGAGAGAGAGAGAGAAACAAGCACAAAGAGATCTAGAGTACTCAGATATGAGAAGTAGAACTAGTCATAGTTATGGGAGAAGGAGGGGAAGAGGGGAATATTGTTATTATCACTATTATATGAGTGATAATCATTATCATTATCTTATAAGTCTTCAATAAGTCATCAGTAATTGCGTCATCAGTAGTAGCATCATCATCATCATCATCATCATTATCATTACTAGGCTGAGTAGTATTTAAGCCTACTATCAAATTATGATTACTATTATCATTCATCAGAAGAAAAAAAAATCAAAGCGATACATTGTCTCCTCAACGTTACAAATACTGTGTATACATTTTTTTCTCATATAGTGAAAAAAATACCATGCTCATGTGTATCATGCTGGGCTGTCCAGGTATGAAAATCATTATTATTGACATAATGACAAATATTGAAAGATGACATACATCACAAAAAAGACATGAATAAATACAAATTCCCACAGAGAAAAAGGAGAAAATAAAACCTTTTGAATTCTTGGCTACTTAGACACAGACATATAAAAAACCACATGTATGGACTTGCTAAAATTAGTGCATTACAGCAAATGTATGAAGCGTAGAATGCAAAGTAATGTATGTGTATCAATGAAAGGACACATCTTACAGCATGAGAGGAAGAAGGAAATTAAAGCATGATTCATAGATATCCCCTCTCAATGTTTGTCTGAAAAACAAGAGAGATTATGCCTGAATGGCTTTCTAACGCTAATTCCCTACCCCACCCTTCCACAACAATGTCAAAAACACACATTGAAAGCTAACATCAAGATTTATTCTCAGGCAGGTGTCTATACGATTGAAAAAGTGTATTAAAAATACTGTATACGCCACATATTTAGTGAGTCCATTTTGTAACGAATCAGGACTTTGCGACAATTTTGCGAGTGGTTACGTTTGCGATTGTGGAGTACAGTACTGAACGGAGATATATATGCATACACATCACATTCATGTCGGGATGAGGAAATATTTTCGCGTGCTTCTAAATTCATGAATAGCACCCAACTCATGAAATTCGTGAAAATAAAAGACCTTGAGTATGCAGTACTTCGCAAAATCAGGTCACCTATGGGTTCACCCGTTGAGGATGGGCTGATTTTGCTACATGTACAACATGCATTTCCTATAGACACTTGCCCGAGTACTGTAAAACATGATATATTTGCGGCACAAAATTTTTGCAAATTGGAGCCGAGGGCCTTTTTCGTGGCATGAAATTTTCGCGAATTGCCACTGGCATTCAATGCCTATAGTGTAGACAAGATATTTTCTGAGCATTTTAATTTCACGAATCTTGGCGCTCGCGAAATTCGCAAAATTAAAATGCACGCGAACATTCCTCGTTTTACAGTATACTCGGGAGTCATCCTCATTTTGTGTTAAGGGCACTTGAATGCAAATGTGACCCGCTACAGCAAAAGGATCCAAAAGGTGGGGGAGGACAATTTTCTGAAAATGACATGACATTAAATAATTAGTTAAATAATTAATTAAATACCTTATGCTTCTACTTTAATTCAATACATAACAAGACTCATAAAAGTATTCATTAGCGCATGTTGCGTGGTTTAGGCAATCAGCGTTTCGAGAAAACCGCTTCAAAGTTTTCCTTCCGACGCTATCATGATCGAGGGGAGGCAAGACAGTTTCCCCTCTTTACAATAGAAGGTATGCTCCTAGCAACCTCCGCGATGTTCATTCAAGTTTAGTGCCAGCGGTCTACGCATGACCAATCAGTAACAAGGATGCCACGCCCTGACCAATAAGATCACTCCCTCTTTGCTAGGGGCGGAGTCTATCATGAATATTTGAATTTTTTAGCTTTAGTTCCCATTTTTCTTACTATCTTTGCAATCAAGTACATTAATTTTACTTTGAACAAATGATGACTATACTAACCTTTGACAGATGGCAAAGCAGCATGATGCATTACCATGACCCTCGAGTCTGTTTCCCAGACATTTACGAAAGTCCCGAAAAGGGACGAAAAATTCATATGAAGCATGATGGCATGCCAAATTCCTAGAGGGGCGCCCTCAGTGAAAATCCACCAAAATGATTAAACCTACGAAGGAATTCCTGCACACTTTCAAACAGAGGTGCCAACTAAAAGGTGTAGCCAATCAGAAACAGCTCGCTGCCACGGTATAAACAAAATGTCCATCAGGTTAACGTCCTTGGAGTCTTTGCTCTCTGGTCAAGTTTAAGAGTAAACTCTGAAATTTGCCGACGGTCAGACACGAAACGACTTGCGTTCCTGTGAAAAGTGTTAATACACAGGAAGTACAGCATCCTCTCTCCGTTACAATGCTCATTCTCCCCTCTCCCACACCTGCTCTGTCCAAACAACGATTGAGTCATGATCAGCGAGAAGCTAAAAACACTGGCCAACATCGGCCGCTTATTCGTCCGGGGAACAGTAGAACAGATCATCTGAGCCACAGCTGGCCGATGACCAGTCCAGCAAACACAATACGTGTGACCCTCGTCAGTACTGAGCCAACAAGAATCAGCCTATCTGGCAAAACAATTCCTAACAACTGCAGACTACAAACACACCCATAAGGCGTGTCTTCATCAGCCCGAAGTTTCAAAATAGCGCGCTATCTTGCGGTTACCAAACTAGTCCGATGTCAAAATAGCGCGCTATCTGTGTAGTGAAGACGCAGATAGCGCGCTATTTGATCGGGAAAATTTCCCCCAAAATCTTGGTCTAGTTCGTCAACTAGAGCGCTAATTCGTGAAATAGCGCGGTATCTTGGGTGCGTCTCCATCAGCCCGAAATTTTCTCGATCCCTCCACGCTTCTGGTTAGCCAGCTGGCAATGGAAAGCGCATGTACAAGCAGCTAGTGATTGTGTGTAGTACATTACATGCACGGTGTATTCAAGGATCACATGTGTGTACTATAGGCCTACTGTTGTTGTCATCTGAACCAGGGAGGTGATTTCTCTCACCTCCCTATTAAAACAGAGCCGTGCATGCTGGCTGTTCTTTTGTAAACTTCTTCTTCTGGTCCATTCTACCTTAGCTGAAGATTCTTGCAGATTGTGTGCATTTTGGATTTGTTTAAACATTTCAATTCGTTAATTTCATACATGTGTATAAGATGCCTCACTGGACAGAAGAAAGAGCAGCGTTATTAATATCCCTTTGGAGAGAATTTGCTGTACTGCTCACCTCCCTGGTTGTAGAATCGTACATACGGTGATATGGGAGATTTTGAGCGGGGAAATCCACTTTCGAACCGCGAGCCAGGCAGAGTAATATTGCAAAGTGCGCATGCGTCAATTTTCGGACTAATTTCCCGAAGCAGGCTGTTCGAGCTGATGAAGACGCACATTCGCTGTATCGGGCTATTTTCTAAGACCGCAAAATGTCCCGCTAGTTTGAACTTCGGGCTGATGAAGACACGCCTATAGATTCCATGGATGAACCATCCCACTACAAATGCTTTTAATTGTTTTCACACACTCAGTACATTCCCCCAAGATACTCCTTTCACCAGTAATGTACATGCAAAAGGGCTTTTTACACTTGTGTTTCTTAACCCCGGACTTTCTCTGACCCAGGACTATCGTTTGTCCCGTACCAATTTTTTCAGCTTTTTACACTCGCCAATTAGTCCCGTACTATCTCTTGTCCGGGGCTAAGGAGAAAACTGATCTTTTTACACTCGTATTTCTTAACCCCGGACTTTCCAAACCACATGAATATTCATAATTACGCTGTGTACTGTACACGTACACGCACGCACCGCCAGCACTTGATTACCTCGTTTCTGATTGGTCAGTGAGGGTCGGACTTCGTCTCCGTCGCTTAGCCCAGGATTATTTTTTCGTTCTGTTTACACTCACTTGCTTGGCACCGCAATTGCGGTGCTAACCCCTGCTATTTTGCAGGGCCAGATAGTACCGTACTATCGGTGGGGCTAGCCCACTTTGGCAAAAACGAGTGTAAACAGAAAGTGGGCTAAGGATAGTCCCATACCAACGGTGGGGCTAAGGGCCCCCCCCCCCCCCCCTTAGCCCCACCGTTGGTCTGGGGCTAAGCAAAAATTTACAAGTGTAAAAAGCCCTAAAGTGCACCAATGTCCCCCTTTTGAAGAATGACCTTTGAGGGTCAATCTCTATTAAAAATCAAAGTCTATTAACCCTTTGCGTGCCACCTTAATTACTAATTCATATAGGTTTTGGGTGCAAAAATTGTGCACATCCAAGTCATTGGCACAGAAAAGGTTAATTTCTATTATTCTTATTTGACTTCCTCTCCATTCACCTGTCACAGCTCTGTATGAAGCATTTATATTGCAAAATGATCAAAGTGTCATTTTTAAACATTTCAATCATCAGATAGACCAAAACAAAACCTCTCCAGTAATAACTTCACTTGTACCATTACAAGGAATATTTTAGAGCTTATATATGATTAAAGATATCCTGTATTTTCTTATTAATTTTTTTTTTTTTTGGGGGGGGGGGGGCAGATTTAATCCCCCCCCCAAAAAAAAATATCTAAGTTTATCAAGAATGCAGTTGAGCTCATTTTGCAATAAAATTCTTCATGTTTATGGAAACGAGACTATACTATAAATGCCAAAATCAAGTGACATTTTCAAATTAATGACTTTCGGTCAGTAGTTGAACGTATTATCATAATGTAGCTACTATATCAAGTACCAAGAAAATCTTCACAAGGCTAATTCTTTTACAGTCATAATTGTTGTTGCTGCTGTTTTATCTGAAATGTCACTTCAGTTTTGCTAAAATCTTTTAAGAGCTACGACATGGTGTAGACATGCCAACAGACAGAATAGAAGGATGGACAGACAGGTAAAGTGATGTGGGGTCTTCTTGGGGGAAAAAAAAATGCAAACTAAAAAGTATGTTTATTTTGATGCAAAAAGGAAAAAAAAGAAGAAATCACGCCAATAGGATATCCCTTGTTAAAATTGGGCAAAACTCGACATCACAATGCGGCGTCTAGTGCCAGGCAATTGGCATCTATGTGTCCACGGTACAGTATTTGCAAGTTTGCCAAAATTGGAGAGACAAATATAGGGTCATTAGAACCTTTGACCCCACCTTCAAAAGAAGTTGAACTGTAAATCAGTTTAACCTGAGATCATAAAAATAATCATTTTGCTTTTGCGAGTAAGGTCAATGCATAGAATTTTATGGAAAAAATAGTACCCCATAACGTACTGGCCCAACACTGTTATCCCACAGTACGGGGTCTGCTAGGACTGAGCTATGACTTTAACACCAGGATAAAACTCTATGGCATCATGCCAGTAGAGGGCGCTGTTTACATTTGTGTGATGGGCAGTTGAAATGCAGCTCTTGGGTTCCACGACTGACCTATTCGGTTTTAAATCAAGTGCTGTAACTTATGTCAGCTACTGTATTTACTGTAGGGCTTGCAACAGTTTAGAAGAAGAAAAGATGATTTGATAATATCTAAAATGCAATGAGACAGGTGCATTGCATCTAGTATGTCAACAGATTTGAAAGCACTATTGCTAAGCATCAGAAGTAAAACTGAAATAGATAATTAGCAAAGACACACACACAAAAAAAAAAAACCAGTGCCTAAACCAAACAGAGAAATTATAGACATTATGACTTGACACTATATGTGATACATGAGGCATTCAATCGCTGTTTTCAAATTTAAGATTAACCAACTGTAAAAATGGCACGCAAACTAGTTTTTTTTTTTTTTGTAATTAAAAGAAGCAAAATGAGCAGATTATGATCTTATTTCATAAACTCTGTGCCTGTAAATACCGCACTGCTGTACACTTTACTTTAAGTAATCATACAAAATCATTGAATTATTTTCAAACAAAGGACATATTGATCATCTTGAAGTAAATGACATGGATATCCATTATTTTAACTAAATATAGTCAACTCCTAGTTGCCTAAACATTTTTCTTCTTTTGTATTTTTTCTCAAATAACAAAAGCCCTTTGTCAAAATCATATTAGGATGAGAGTAGATACAAAAGAAACAGCTTCATCAAGTGGGTTGTTTCAGGACTGGGAACCTCAAAATGGTAGGCTCTGATTTAAAGATCTTTACCCCTCTCCCTGCCACATTAACTCTCTATGTGCCATGTTCGCACGTCCAACTCAGTTGACGGCGTGCCAACTTCACGTAAATCTGCTGAAACGCAGAAACTCGCCCAAACCGATCTATTAATCACCAAATGCCACAATACAATGAACGCATTTCTCGTGATTCCTTTCCTCTCACATTTTATAGCTTGCATTTTATGTGGTGATTGACATGCAATCGGTGTTCCCTACTGGATTTGCATGTAAATTCTAAGTTTCTGCCACTGTTTTGCGTGCAAAAGTGAGGCCTTTACAGTAATGTAGCTACTGGTCGTTTGAAAGAAAATCAATCATAGATTTGTCATGCAATTTACATCGAAGCAAAGCTTGGCATTTTCTCTACAACTTTGTGCACTACATGTCCAGCTGAACAGAATTTTTTTAAAATCTTTACATAGATTTGAAAAACAGAATGTTTTCTCAAAGTATGACTACGTTGGTGTCTCAGAATAATGTGGCACAATGAAAGCGTTTCTCGTGCTTTTGTTCCTCTCATATACGGCTTGCATTCTATATGAGGTGATTGACTATCAAGCGGTGTTCCTAACTAGATTTGCGCGTACATTCTAAGTTTTTGTCACTATTTTATGTGCAAAGGTCATGCCTTTACAGAAATGTACCGATTGGTAATTCAAAAGAAAAATTGAAAATAGAATTGTTATACATTGTATACGTATATGGAAGCAAAGTTTGGCATTCCTCTTTAACTTTGCTCACTATCATGTCCAGCTTAACAGAAATTTGTAGAAGTTATTACAGATTGGAAAAACAGAATTCTTTCTCAAAGCATGACTACGTTGGTGTCTCAGAATAACGTGGCACACAGGGGGTTTCCACCATGGCACATAAAGAGTTAATTACCTGTCCATACGTTTGTTTGTGAAATTTGTGCATACTGAAAAACTCATTGATACAAACAGGTTAATGCAATTTCAGCTGACGTGAGATCTGCACATCATAAATGTGATATTTTAATAGCAAAGACAGTAAATGGGATCAAATCTAAATCGTGATCAAAGTTTGCTATGCAGCTTCTTCTTACTGCAAATGATGAAAGATAGCAAAAACTTTAAACCCGTTGAGGACGAGTCCCGGGGTTACTCAGGCAGGTGTCTATTAAAGGGAAATGTGTGTTGTAGCAAAATCAAACCATCCTCAGTGGGTTAAGACTCCCCTAAAAAAGAAGAAGAAGAAGAAGAAGAAGAGGAAGATGAAGAAGAGATTTAAAAGCTTGACCTCAACCCATTGAGGACGAGTCCTGAGTATACTTAGGCAGGTGTCTATTAAAGGGAAATGTGTGTTGTAGCAAAATCAAACCATCCTCTGTGGGTTAAGGCTCCCCCCCCCCCAAAAAAAAAAAAAGAGACAAGAAGAGATTCAAAAACTTCACCTTAACCCGTTTAGTACGAGTCCCGAGTATATATACTTGGGCAAGTGTCTGTGGGGAATGGTGTTGTAGCAAAATCAGTCCATCCTCAACGGGTTAATCTAACAATTCTGTGGAAAGAAGTCAACAAAAGACATACAACCCAAGAAAGATAAAAGAAATACAAAGCTAATAAAAACTGCTGACATTCAAAACCATTTGGCTCCTCAGTCACCATGGATGTTAGTCGTTAGTCAGAATGAAGAAATAGATAATTATAAAACTGATATACATACTTTTGTACTGTACGAGCTGAAATTTTCGCGTACAGATATTTTCGCGAATTGCTTCTTGGAGGACCTTTTTGTATATTGTTAATTTCGCGATTGCAAGGGTCTAACTGTACTTACTTGAACTCTCACGAAAAAACTATAGTTGTTTAAAACTAAAAGTACCTATAACGAGACTAAGTACTAGTACTTTCTCAATTTGAAAGTAAAACAAATATCAAAAAGAAATACTTTAGGCCTACAAGGACTTTCGAAATTCATGCCGGACATCGACAGGTGAACACCAAGAATGCAGCTGCAAGAGTAGACTGAACGCATTTTAAACAGCCATACAGCTAGCTGTACTGTGCGACATGCGTTCACAGTCGACAAGTTGAAGGCTAGCTAGGCGCAGCGCAGGACGGGTTACATACTGTACTTTATTTCTAGCTACAGTTGAACCTCTCTTATCCGGCCTCCCTTTATCCAGATCTCTCTATCATACGGACGCATTCTCGCCGTGATTTTTTTTTTTTTTAATGACTACGGGAGGAAAGGGGGATTCCCAACTCCTTGAGAACTCCTACACAAACACCCTACTTCCAACATGATTAACATACATTACGTCAAATTTCCTTCCAAATTGCTTACCTTCAGACATTTTAACATCCCCAAACATCACCAAATCATCGCAAGAACATGGACAGATTATGCGCTCGAGTCCTCTCATATGTAACAATGAAAAGGTTGCAGTATACACATTACTACATGTGGTACTACAATGGGCTACATCAGTACATGTGTATGTATATGTACAAAGCATTGAGTCTCCCGTATCTGGCCAAATCCCTTATCCGGATGAGCCCCGGTCCCGACTTGTCCGGATACGAGAGGTTCAACTGTACTTCATGGCCATATGGCTCAGCTCATGATAGCTGTGTGCTAGACCTACGTACGCAGCTAGCTACGAGTACCTGTAGTGTACTGTATGGCACTATAATATTGGTGCAATCCTGCAATTTCGCGCGTTTTCGTTCTCGCGCATTGTTATTTTCGCGGTTCAAAGGCGATTCGCGAAATTCGCGAGAACAAAACCACCGCAAAGATTTCAGCTCGTATTTTATTGCAATCCTGCAATTTCACGCGTTTTTGTTTTTGCGCATTGTTATTTTCACGGTTCAAAGGCGATTCGCAAAATTCGCGAGAATAAAACCACCGCAAAGATTTCAGCTCCTATAGTAGATCGTAGATATGAAGCCACTTGTACAGAAAAGTGCCTGAACTTTGATACTACCAGAGCCTAAATTCAAGCTATTGCCTGAAAACTGACATCCCTCTATATCGTCCTAATCTGTAATAACAAGTTTTGTTGACGTTGTTGTTGCATTTTTTTAAAGGGGTTTGTTGTATTTTTTGTGGTCATCTTTTTTTTTTCATGGGGGTACGGCATCATTACATTGCTGCTACATGCTTTCAGCAATTTTTGTAGTTCTGTTGAAATTTTGTGGGAACACATTACACAAGAATTCATGGAACATCAAAATATCATACAAAGAGTTTGAATGAAAGACAGATACAATAAATGCCATTTTCACAATTTTTATGCACAGTCATCATCAAATCAAGAAACATCTTTTCAATGATACTGCACTTGAAGAGTTTGTTCACAAAAACCGATAAGTCCATTTTTGATGATTTTGAAGTACGGTCTCTGTCATTAAGTACAAAATAATACCTTTTAAATGATACAATGTATATTGGTCACTACATATAAAGGTAAATTTTTGAAGTTATGGTCAAAAGAAGCAAAAATGTTCTTATTATTCTCTTTATTTTTCTTGACCTTTAATCGCAAATATCTCCATTTGGCAAATATGGACTTATCGGTTTTTGCGAACAAACTCTTCACTTGTTACATAACGAGAAATATCACCTTTTCCATTCATATTTATCAATCATGCATGTAATCACAAATTTTCATTTGATTTCTTGCCCATAATCTACTGGCAGCTGTCTACTGTATGCAAGAGGGGGAGTCTCTCATCTTATGTTCTGCGTGCCCATGCGCTTTATAGTTGTAGCTTGCAGAACTATTCCATTCTATAAGCAATACTACATAATTGAAGAGTTTGTTTGCAAAAACCGTTAAGTCCATATTTGCCAAATGGAGATACATTTTGTATTTGCGATTAAAGGTCAAGAAAAATAAAGAGAATAATAAGAAAATTGTTGCTTCTTTTGACCATAACTTCAAAAATGTACCTTTATATGTAGTGACCAAGATATCATTTAAAAGGTATAATTTTGTACTTTATAACAGAGAACGTACTTGAAAATCTTCAAAAATGGACTTACCGGTTTTTGAGAACAAACTCTTCAATTGTTTCTGATACCTCAAGAGTTTTATGTAAAGTTAGATAACATGTTAAGTGTTTCAATATCATAGTTCCTTACAAAGGATTAAGACAAAGCATATGATACTTTTTAACTTGTAATCTAGTTTCCCAATGCGTGAGCCAATTGGCTAAAACAAAAATAAAAACAAAGCAAGAGAGGAGATATGCAGATTTGAGACTAAAGCACACTTAACAGCTGGAGTTTTTGCACAAATTGGTCTGGCAGCACAAGACTAAGCAATGATCGACTCATAATCTGAGACTGGGAATAGCCCCTTCAAGAGAGGGAGGGGGGAGGGAGGTCTGGTTGTCATAGCAACAGAGACTGAGCTCCAGGTTTGTGGAGGAGGATCAGGAAGCTTGAAGGACATGGAGTGTTGATACACTTCCTCACCACGTGCAAGTTTAAAGGTCCCGTTTTTCACTTTATACAGCACTCCTTCATCAAACAAAATGGCATGTCTTCTGTTGTATGCTCAAGGTTAACTCATTGAAGACTAGTCTCATACTGGATAAAGTGTATATTGGAAATGTGTGTTACAGCAAAATCTGTTCATCCTCACTGGGTTAAACTGACGTTTTCTCTATCTATCAATATCTATCTCTCTATCTATCTATCCTGGATCTAAACTCTCTGCATAAACTTATTGTATAATTATGTGCACATAAGATCAAGATACATACAGTGTACAGACACATGTAAAATATACAGATAGACAAATAGATAGATAGATAGATCACATAGACAGGTGCAAGAAATACCACATTAATCATAAATCTGTAAAGTAAACCTGTTCTTTTGAAGATATCAAACAAACTAGCAAATTTGTACATTACAAGAATAGATAGATAGACATACAGCAATAGGTGGTAGATAGATAGATAGATACTGTAGATACACACTTGCAGGTGCAAGAAATACCACATTAATCATAAATCTGTAAAGTAAATCTGTTCTCTCAAAGAGAACAAACTATAAATTTGTACACTACAAGAAGAGTCACTAGCTTTTCTTATTCCTGTCTTTGAAGTTCTTTTGGTTTAATGTCTTTTTTTTTCGTTTTTTCTTTTTTGAGGGGGAGGGGGAGGGATAGGATGAGGGTGGGGGAGTGAGGGGAACCAAGAGGAATTAAATTGGGACTGAATTTCATCTTCACAATGTCAAGAAGGTAAAGACATCCCAGGTTCATTGCAATGGACTTTTGACATCTTCTCTGCAAAATAAGCAAGATGCTATAGCCTATTTATAAAGCAATGACTGATTCTTATGAGAAGAGTCTGAATACAAGCAAAATGAAAAATAACACTAGTAATTTGATAGGTCTCGATTTCAACTTTTCCACAGTTCATCACAGTTTATTATTCTTAGTATACTAACTTTCATGATTGGTAAGAAATAGTGAGTACTTTGAATGAATGTCTTGCCAATGTCATTTATAGTTATAATTTCATTCAACTACATTACACCTATAAATTCATTGTCAAGTGACTTTCAATAAAAAGGTTGTCATTATTTACCTTTCTTTATACATTTTTTACCCCGTTTATTAAGACGAGTCCCGAGAATACTTGAGCTGCGCAGGTGTGTGTGGGAAAGTGTGTTATCAAAATCAGCCTGTCCTCAATGGTTAATACACTTTATGTCCCTTCCCTTTCCTCTGTCTAGGGTCTTCTTTCCATAAAGAAACATAGCAGTCAACTTTTGGTCACTGACAAGGTCGTAGATTACGGATGAGGGCGACTTTGGCGCACTGTAGAGGGCGGAAACAGGCAAGTTGTCCCACAGGGACGCAGCGCTGTTTCAGGAAATGTAGCGTAAACTCCGGCGATTAGTGCGGCTGATCCCACTCAATTGCTCGGCAATTGGTGAGGAAATTGACCACCGAGACAATCATAATCAGAGTTAAACAGCGACATCGATGACGGCAGGAACAGAAACAAAAAGGAGCAATCCCACTCCACAATTTAACTTAACCCTTTCCGTAGGGGAACCTGGCGGCCTGTGTATTAAGTCTATGAGCAATTCAGAATTCAGTATGGAACGGGTTAACAAGTCGGAGACACACAGAACCTCCATCAATTGAATTACCAAGAATCAGAGATGGTTTCCAGCCTAAAAGATAATTTCAATTACAATTTCAATTTCAATTTTTTTTTCATATTTCTCTGTAAAAAAAATACATCAAATACAACAAAATGAAATAATACATGATATCCAGCTAAGAAGCAGAACTCAATATTATGGTGGTCAATCTGTAAAAATAACTATACTTCCTGTCTGCACTTCACAGTAGAAAAAACAAAACAAAACAAAAAACAATCTCAAAGTCTCAGAAAAAAAATATGCAAAACCTTCCCTGTATTCTGAAATATATTGCTACATTGCCTTGACCAAACTCTAAGACTGTTTCTTACTGCCTTTATGAAGAAAAGGTCACAGTGTCATGATTTGCCCAGATACAGTATGTATCATAGATACATGTACCTGACCCTCTGCACATTTCATTTTCTTCTAAAAACATTTTTTTTTTTTTTCACTGTAAGTGGCAGGCATTCCTCCTGATCCTGAGGTACAATTAAGAAATAAAACGGAAAACAAAATATTTCAACATATTTCTACTTTTATCCCACTGCAACAACCATAGGTCACTGATCACAACATCATATTTTGAAGGGTAGTCTGAAAATTTTGTGCTTGGAAAGGTTGCCTGTTTGTTCCTTTAAACCATTTTGTTTGTTTCTACGTAAAAACGGTAGCATGAATTTGGGCTGCTTCTGTCACATTGTACAGTGTCTGACTCAAGGTCTTTGGGAGAAGGGTGCTACGCCTGCTGCCTCATTACTACCTTTAATCCAACTTGGCCATGCCTCGACATTTGTGATCCGTCGTCTGTAATACACGGATCGGGATGGAAGCATTCATAGCGCATTTCCCCTCATCGCAACGGCGATGAATAATGCCCTTGTCACATTAAGCTGAATGGACGCATTTTATTGTGCGGAACAATCTGATCTAGAGCAGTTGTCAGAGTCAATTTGCACCGACAAGGGGCCCCCCAATTTGAACACTTTCTTTCACTGTAGCTGACTGCACAGAGGATGTGTGTTGCTCAGTATTAGAAACCAATTTCGATACATTTTATTTATAGGAACCGAAACCGTTATACTGTATGCCCTTTTCAGTATGGAAGTCATGTGATTAATACCAGCCTGATAAGATTAGCATTTTTTTTTTTCAACATTATCATACTTGGTTCTGGACTGCAATGGAATGTATGGTCTGTGATAAGCTGAAAATTTGGTACTACCCTAACAGGTGTGACACTTAACTGGAATCAAATCATTTTAGTGCTGAAAAGTGACTAACGCCTTTTTTTCCTAATCAGTCACTTGTCAGCAGCAAAGTTTGTTTGTTTTTTTTTGATCCCCCTAACCTCTGTCTTTGTCATTATATATGTCCTACCTGTTTAACTGAAGAAAAATTTTACACCTGAGTGGGTTTAAAGGCATACTTTAACATAATTGCAGATGAAACAAAAAATCCAGCATTAGTGTTTTAAAATAGTTGAAGAGTTTGTTCACAAAAACCGATAAGTCCATATTTTGCCAAATGGAGATATTTGCGATTAAAGGTCAAGAAATATAAAGAGAATAATAAGAAAATTTTTGCTTCTTTTGACCATAACTTCAAAAACGTACCTTATGTAGTGACCAATATATCATTTAAAAGGAATTATTTTGTACTTTATGACAGAGACCGTACTTCAAAATCTTCAAAAATTGACTTATCGGTTTTTGCGAACAAACTCTTCAGTTCTTAAATGTGAGCTAGGGATGGAAACAGCCACTGTACAAATTTGAATCCAAACTGATGTTAAGTATATAGTTAAATACACAAAATGTGAACAATACTTATAATAAAAACATTCCCAGACTTTTAAAGTCGTCTGCAGTCATGGTTTATTGAGAAAAATACTGATATCTTCTTATACTTTAGGCTTTATTGCAAAAATGTTATATGGTAGGATGTTTTGTGATACAACAAACCTACACAATAAATGCAACAAATGTAATATTTTGATATGTTTTTTTTTTTTAAATAATCAAGGCACTCCCAAAGGCAAACGGGACCTTTAAAACTTTACAAGTGGGTCAAGTTGGCTGAATAATGAATGCTTATAAAATGAAAACAAAACAAAAAAGTTTGGCAAGTAAGGCCATTCCAGTGCATGGGTACTGTATATTATTGTACACAAAGAGTTAAAGCTTTAAAGAACAGACAAGACGGTTTGTGGTGTGTTGAGTCTATGGTATCCCAGCAGGAAGTAAGTGGTAGTTTTGATGGGATCTTGAAACCTGTACAATTTCTGCATCATTCATTTTTCTTTTGTGTGTGAAATGCAGTCACTGCACTACACAATGCATACAATGTTAATGTGAGAGTCCTCTGTATGAAAGGAGCATGACAGGCTTAAGAAGCTCTGCTGCTGTCAACACTGTCCCACTCATAAGTTTTGAAGAGATAAAGAAGTTTGACAACCATTCTTAGAGAGTGCAACATTTGTTTTATAATTCACTTTATGTGGCTAGCTGCTGGGCAATTCCGCGGTTAGTAACGTTACATTTGAACAAATTTAGATATTTGTTTTTACTACTAAATTACCATTTATTCATTTCAAGCCAAAATTATGTCAAAAACATGTTCATCATTCCCAGGTTTATGATACAGAAAAGAATGAATACAATCCAAGAAATAATAGCATTGCTATGGCAACTTAAAGGGCTGGTT
Organism: Diadema antillarum; assembly: GCF_040938485.1. Taxonomy (NCBI): domain Eukaryota; kingdom Metazoa; phylum Echinodermata; class Echinoidea; order Diadematoida; family Diadematidae; genus Diadema; species Diadema antillarum. The sequence goes on from NW_027271320.1 coordinate 1,677,511, forward strand.
AGTAACGTTACGAAAAAAGGACATGACAAAAAAATCAATGTCTTGTAACAAAAAGTGTGCAAAAATTCAAGTTACTTCGAACAAAGTGTTGCATTAATTTCAATTATTGCATCATGACAAATGTTCACACAATGTTTTTTAGCAGTTCGACCAATAATTTCTTAGCTAGACCCCCAAAAGCATGGTTAGTAACGTTACGGTTAGTAACGTTACATTTGTCCGGAGAAATTCCGCAGGTCATTTCACCCTTTTGTAATTGACAAAATGTCACATGACTTCTAGAGTATTTAAATGTATTTATCTTTTACCCTTTAGCAAAACTTTGAGGAAAAAATTTCAAAGGAACCCACTGTAATTTGCATTTAAGTGAATTTCAGCATCCCCAGTCCCACATGTACATTTTAAATGATGGTTTTAGATCTCGCGAAATCAATCAATACAAAAGATAAAATCTACTGAATTTGAAAGACCTTAATGATTGGTGAACATCCATGGCATTAGTTGATACCTAGATTAAAGAGTAAGATAAAGAGGCACATTTCTTTTATCCATGTCATGTCCACCTAACTGCGGAATTGCCCTGCTACAGAATTAAAGAATGCCTGTCAGAAAGCATGTATGGGACCTATGGCTGTAAATTCCCTCTGAATGACTACAAACATTAAATATAATGCTCATTTGGTGTCAGCAAGTAAAAAGTGATGTTCCCATTCTACACTTTCAAAACAATCATCCTAAGTGGTCAAATGATCACTTTAAGTAACAAAACAGTCACTTAAAGTTGCAAAAAAAGAAGAAGAGAAAGTACTACTTAAAACAACATCTGAAACATTGTATTTACACATTGTGTAACTGATAAAAGGTAGCTGAGGAAAATGTTCATAGTCAGTACTTGAATAGTTGAAATTTTAATTGTGAATACACAGGCAAAATCAGATCTATTTAAATCTGAAATTGTGAATAGATAAAAATTGAGATACACATAAGACCAAATTTGATTTAAATCTCAAGAGCAAGACAATGTATATTGCAGTGGCGGATCCAGAGGGGGGCACAACCGGCGCACGCCCCCCCCCCTTTATTTTTCGTAAAAAACAAAAGAAATAAAAAGAAAAACAATGAAATGAAACCCGGAAGTGGCACCAGAAATATTAGTCACGCCCCCCTTTACAGAATTCCTGGATCCGCCCCTGTATTGTATGTTTACTTTTGCATAGATACACCTCTCCTACTATTAAAGCCAAGCACTAATAACTGATGCACCCTATCTCATCTCAAAGTTTATTCATATCAATAAATTTGTAAAGATCAGAGTTTGCATGGCCTTGAATTTTTTCTGATTTTCTTTTTTCTCTTGTTCAATAGGTCAATCTGATCGTGAATGATTTGTGATTTCTGCATCACTGTTATCATCACATACAATGTACAGCATGATTACGGTAGAACAGTTATGAAACTATTCAACTCTCTAAAATTGATTTTTTTTTTTGCTGTCACATTACATTGTGGCTGCAGAGCAACATATTGTTGGGATTTGATGGGTTAATTGACCTACCTCTCACAGACACGGAAACGGAGACTCGAAACTCCAGTTTGACCTCTGGTCCCGTTCCTCCCTTCACGCTTACCCCCTTCGCTGCAATCCCAGATCTTTCTCCAGTGATGGCTGCATGAAAATTTCACCAGACCTGAATAAAACCAGGGGGTGAGAGGGAAGAGAACAGATTTTAAGGACAAGCTCACCTTCATAGACATGTGGGTTGAATGAATGCAGCAATATCTAATTTAATAGAACACATCAGTGAGAGTTTGAGGAAAATTGGACAATCCGTTCAAAAGTTATGAACTTTTGAAGTTTCTGCTCAGTCAAGGCTGGATGAGAAGACTACTTTAGCTTGTGATATCAAATGTGTACGATATAAAGAAAGAATAAAGAAAATTCAACATATTTTCACTTTTCTCACATAACAAAAGAATACTTCACTTCTCTCTTTTAGAAGGCAAGGGGAATAATATTACCCTTATCATCTGTCAGTAACAATTTAAAGAAATGTGCACTTTATAAAAAAAAAAAAAAAGTTTTGTGAAATTCTGGCTTCTTATTTTCTTGATGTTGTTGTACGCGTAACAATTATGACCTCATACACGGTAGTAGTCTTCTCATCCAGCAGTGACTGCACTTAGATACTTTAAAAATCCATAACTTTTGAATGGACAGTCCAATTTTCCCTAAACTTTCACTGATGTTCTCCTAATATTGTTGCATTCACTCAATCCGCGTGACTATGAAGGTGGACTTGTCCTTTAAAGCTAGGCAACTGCATGGCCTGTGGGAGTTTGGGGATGAAAGCCGTAACCGGGCGTCGCCCTTCGTTTCTTGGCCAAGGCCGGAGTAGGTGGTACCCTGGCAAAACATTGGACTTTCACCAATCTGAAAGACACATACAAGTGAGAGCCCATCTGCAGAGAAGGGTGGAGGAAGAGATTTATTGATAACTAGACATTAATTTCATTGCTAGGTTACAGATGGGGGGGGGGGGGGGTGGTACCTGTAACCTTCATTTAACAGTTGGGTACAGTTGTATCTTTAACAAAACATTTTAAACTGGAGGAAACCCATTTAACACTCAATAACAGGAAGTTTCTATACTCACAAACTTTTTTCGTTAAATACACAAAAGACGCACTTGAATGGGGTCAGCGAAACAACAAAAAAAAATATCCAATTAGCTCAACCTTGATCACTACATACATCTTCCTACAAGTTTTTACATCAAAACAACATTGGAACTAGTTGGAAAAAAAGGCATAATATTCAATACACACACTTTTCATAGACAAAGGAAAAGAAAGAATTATATTGAGAAAAGAAACCGAAATCTTTCTTTCTCGGCCATTTTTCTGGGCTGCTTGACACAAACTAGCATGAATTTAGGCCACAAATGCAGGTACTCCTGTCTACATTTCGGGAACCTCGGACGAGATGATGTATGATGTGTTGTACTATTGGTTGCTTTCACTAAATCCACACGTATGAAGGTGAGAGTTTTTTCCCATCACGATGCACAACGCATGAAAAAAAAAAGCAGTCAGATCATTCTGAGTAGCTTGATACGAAGTGTGTGACGAGCTGTGAATTACAGCAATAAGTGCCCCCCTACTTCAGAGGCAAATTATTGCCCTTTTCAAACTGAGTGAAAGAGATACAGGGCACAGCACTCAGATCCACTTTACAGGGCAGGGTTCGAGTTAGTCATTTTGTCAGAGCTATTCAGAGCCAGAAAGTGAATTAACCCTTTGCCTGCCTTGAGTGACAATTGGCACTGAAAACCCATTAGGGATTGTACATCCTGTCCAAAGTCCCTGGCACAGAAAGGGTTAAGCTAACTCTTGCATTTATCCTCCACTATTTGAGAGTGAACAGATGATGATTTATCATTACCACAAGGACCCTATGGTATATAATGATAGTGACATACATAAGTTGGACAAGTACCCATAGCAAACTAGCCTTCATCTTACCATTGACTGCTAGTCCTGCTAAAGTTTTGTGCACACATACAATACAAACTCTTTTTTCAGAGTTGGCAATCAGTATTGATGATAGGTATATCATGGATATAATGCTTTATCATGTGTGAGTACTCTTCAGAGGATCCATAAACCTAGATCATTGTTCCTTCTTTTTCTCTCCTGCTTCTATACTTAATAAACTTTCTTTTGAACTTTTTCTTTCACAAACTCCCTCCTCATCCTTGCTCTAAATTTATATCCTCATGTTCTTTTCCTTTTCTTCCTTCTTTCCCTTCTTTCTCTCTCTCTTTCTCCATTTTTTCTTCCTTTCTTCTCTATCTTTCTATTCTTTCCCTCATTCTTCTCCCTACTTTTATTTTTTTTTGTCTTCTTCCATGGGTACCAATTTCTCCTCCCTCTCCACCTTCTTCTTGTTTCTACCTCTCCTTTAAATGCATTTCTCTAGATTTATCTTCTCCTAAACTTATTCAGCTTCCTCCTCTTATTCTCTCCTTTCACAAATTTCCTGTCTCTCCTTTTCTGTAAAGGATCCTAATGATTACGAATATTATTTCTCCCCCTCAGACACCCAGACACAGTCTAGTTTTAATTGGGTCGTGGGTGAGCAGGTCCCCTTGGTTGCCATAGCCACCAGATAATTACATCATATCAGCCAGGTGCTCAGTGCAGTAACAAGGCTGGGTTCTAAATACATGTCACACCCACTAACTGTCAACAGTCTTCATTATATTCCTTGCTTCAACTCTCCTGACTTGCCCTTTAAGATACAAGAAATTTAGTGTCTTCTGTATGAACTCTTTTTTTTTCTTTGAAGTTAGTGTGAAAGAAGAAATAGTAGATGATCAACAACCTTACATATGATTTGAGTTTGTAAATCTTCATGGATTTCAAAAGAATCATTAGATCTGATCAGCTTCTATGATTGAAAACTTTTAAATGAGTTTGAAAAGACTGATGATATCACAAACTCTTGTAGCCTTTTTCTTGAGCAAGGATAGCACATAACAAAATTATGGCCTTAACGAACTTCAAAATGTCAAGAGTCTAATTTTTGAAGATGGATATTTTTTTTTTCTTTTCTCAAGCTTCACTGATGTATTTTTCCATTTTATTTTGGAGCTTTCTTTTTTTTTTCTTCAAGAGTGGCCAAGGGGTTAGTTTTTATAGAAGAAATAGAAACCGGAATTTCAACCAGTTTAACTTATTTAATGTAATTGAACCTAATATCTACCAAGTGTCAATACTTAAAAACGCATTTTCTTTTATGTTGTAACTTCTGTATTTCATTTTGACAGTGAATTCATGGGCAACTATTATGGTTTAGCAATAGACCCCACTGTTTGCTGACTTGTTTTGTCATGCTTAGCGGTACACAACAAAATCTGTATCTTGCAATGTCTGTTTGAAGGTTCATATAATTCAGCAGACTGGGCTGTTTGGACATGTGGCACTGAATTCAATAAAGCATATTTCCTTGGTGAGTTCATAAACTATTGAACTACACTGTACAAGTATGTACTGACACTCAGAATACATTTTATCCGTAGTGCTTTTAAGCATACTAATAAAGGAGTGAAGAATCTGCAACAAACTGTGAATTTGCAGCATAAAAATGATAAAAAGCAGATAATACTGTATGATTTTGGACTCTAAGCCAACCAGAGTTACTGTACAACTAGGTTGTGAAATATATTCCATGTTGTGTATTGATATCAAGCTTAGAATTTCATTAGATCTTCACTGAATCCTCAACATCACAACAGAGTTCCTGCATCATGCTACCATACAAACAAGTCAAACATTACAATATAGCTACACTACTGCCACACTATGCTTAAATGACACACATTCGGGCAAATCTTGGGTGTCAACGGAATTCTGGAATGGAAAAGATTGGTAAAGAAATGTTTGGAAATATCGGGGGATTAAAACTGGGCAACACAAAATTGCATGTCTAATATGAGAAGGTATCGCCTTGCTGTATAGGTCAAGGCTGGTTTTGATCATACACCCATGAAAGTGAGCAAATGGGACTAACAACTTCCTGTCATGGTTCTTACATGCAGATAAACTTGCATTTTCAGGGATTTCACATTTTTTCCGAGTAAATTCCTCCCAGAAAGAAAACTCCTTCCAGTTCATGATGGGTACATTGCATATATAGTAAAGTAATATGGAAATTCTAGAATTTATTCCCTGTAATATTTTGCTTCATTTATTATGAGATTTCTACAACTTCATGCAATTTCTCATTGATTGATTCTTTTTCATAATCCTCATCTAATAAAGCCTACTCTCTCATATCGAAAATGTCTGTAAGAAAATTTCACGTAACATAGGTGTTATTAATAGATTAAAATTTTCTATTCCTCAACATTCGCTGTTTACATTGTATTCATCTTTGATATTACCCTATTCAAATTATGGAATTTTAGTATGGGGAAACACTCATCAAATATTATTGGATAGGGTTTTACTGCTACAAAAGAAGGCTCTTCGCATTATTTGTAACACCGTTCCATATTCTCATACAGATCCTTTGTCTTTTCATAATAAGATTCTGAAAATTAAAGATTTGTTTTTGTTTCAACTCGGGCAATTTATGTATACTTATAATAATAACGGTCTTCCGTCTATTTTTAACTCCATGTTCATGCGCAACCGGACATATCATGGATATCCAACCAGACAGTCAAATGAATTTCATTTACCTTTATTAAGAACCGTGCTTGCTCAACAGACTTTCATTTATGTAGGTCCAAGATTCTGGAACTCCCTTCCCATGGACATAAAAAATGCACCATCATTGTTTTCTTTTAAAAAGAGATTGAAGAGTTTTCTTTTGAAGTCTTATAATGCAACCGAATAAACATAATTCTGCAATGTATCTTCTTTCATCATAGGCAGCGTTCTCTTGAGGCATCGACCATTTTTTACCGCGTTTAGTATTTTTGTATTCCCCACGTGCCCTCACGGTTACAGTCTGTTCCGCTGGAAAGCAGCTCAACACTGTTTCACTCTCGAAAACGCGTGGCTATTTGTCTCTGTGGGCTTCGCCCCGTGGTGTATGCATCAAAATAAGTTAGGTTTTCTCTCTCTCTTTCTCACTCTCTTCCTCTTCTCCCCATTTTCTGTTCCCTATTTTCACACTTTTGCTTTCTTTTTCTTCTTTCTTTCTTTCTTTTTTTTCCCCGACTTTCCCAGTTTCCCGCACTCTTTGTAGTTGTAAGTTTTTCACCCCCTATACTTCCCCTCTTTCCCCCTTTTCCCTCAGAGGTACCCACATGTTACAAGCATATAAAAAAGATCGAGTGAAAATATTCACTCTTGAAGGAGTAAGTACAAAAAAAAAAGAATTTAGAGTGAAATTGGAGTGAATTTTGAGTGAAAAAGTTCATTTTCACTCATTTTGGAATGACCTCAGGGATCACTCGAAGATTCTAGAGTGATCCCTGAGGTGACTCTAAAACAAGTGAAAATGAACTCTTTCACTCAAAATTCACTCCAATTTCACTCTAAATTCACTCTTTTTGTACTCACTTCTTCAAGACTGAATATTTTCACTCAATTTCTTTTAGAGAGTAGATATATTTTGTCAATATTCTCTTCTTCCTTGCTACTGTCTTTATCTTTCTAACTGTATTTCCTCTTCATAACTATCTTTTTCTTTCTGTGTTGAATATGTTATTTTCTTCTTCTTCTTCTTCTTCTTCTTTTTTTTATATATATTTTTTTGCTCAACAATTCTCTCTTCTTTTTCCTTCGCATGTTAGTCTCTTAATGAGCTGGATACAAAAACACTAAATAATCCTACTATACATTAAAATGTTCAATGCAACTACGGACACAAACGACAAAGAGAAAGAAAAAAAAATGAATGCTAGGAGTTGATGTCTCCCTCCCCCTCCCGCCCCATCCCCTCCAACCCCCATTAGAGCTTCTTCTTCTTCTTCTTCTTCTTTTTTTAGTACTTGCATTATTTTTATGTATTCATTAATAGACCTATAAATGGTCCTGCAAAGACATCAATTTAACAGGAACATTCTTTGGCCCAAATTTTGGTCAAGGGTGAATGAGTCCACAATGTTTGACCGAAATGCGTGTTCACCGATTGTCGCTATGTCAGGAAAGTCTAGGGCAAGCTTGAGCACAAAATGACTGCATGCATAGATACAGACACTACAGATTTCATTGTTTGTATTCCAGCAAATCTCGTTGAATACAAAAATGGACAAGTTGGCCTGTAAACATAACTTTAGAACAAAACAAACAAAACAAGAGGATTGATGGCACTCAAACACAATCACATTACAAGTTATCAAACTCAGTCAACTGGTGAGGAGCTACAGTTAAATTACAAGAATTACCGGGGGGGGGGGGGGTATGCAAAGATCTTGTGATATTGCATCCCACCCCCCCCCCCCCCCCCCCCCACCACCACCACCACCACCCGACACATCGGTGCAATGAATCGAAATCGCCTGGTAGCGGACGTATGATGAATATCGGTTGAATTGGACGAGCAGTTTTGATTATGAATCTAATGAATGAACCTTCCCGCGGCGTTCGATGCACAGCACCACGTCCACGAGGTCTTAAGCGTAACGTCAACCCAACATTACAGGGGAAGTCCCGGCGATGAACTTCTGAGAAACTGTGCACTTGACGTGCTCCGCTTGCTCTCTTTCACGTGCCAACACTGTAAAAAAAGCTTCAACGAATCAAAAGCTTTCTTTCTAACATCATGAGAAAAATCACATATATCAAATATCAGAGGCACTTAACTCACCTTAGTAGTGTCATCGGCACATGAGGCAGAAGCAAGCAAGATGAGAAACTTCCAAGACGATTTGTTTTAATCCTGTATTGTCATTGGTCTTTGGTCCAATCCGCGCATCGTTTTGCCACCCACCGTATCAACACTGGTAAATGTGCACCAAACAGCCAACAGCGTGTTTGCGCGTACAGGGAATAATGTGCGGAGTCAATCAGTGTCAGCCCTGTACAGTAGCCACACGCTCAGCAACTTGCTGACTACCATACCGCTGCCTGACAAAAGCCCAGCACGAAATTACCCCCCTCCCGATCCCCACTACCCCTTCTTCACACAATCATAAGCACACACGTGTCCATTGTCTTTCCCCACGTTTTTTGTCATAAATATTGTATTCCGTGTATGTATTCATTTCCTCTTACAAATCGTTTAGTTACTGTTCAGTTATTTGTAGGTTGATGAGAGCATGAGAAGCAACATCCTGGCCCGCATTCACAATCCGCATCCTCCATTTCCTATCCGCATCACGGACAGAAAGAGACGTTTCCTATAGCAACCGCTGTTCAGGATGATTGCTCAAGAGCTGCACTCTTACGGCTCTGATAATGTGTGGGAAGCGACCTCTATTGTCTAATTTTCAACATAATCATCAACCTTCTTATTGTCAATATCGGGCTAATCATGTAAAGCATTGCGTATATTATTCATGCTTATCATCGTTGAGTGTTCACGATTCAAATCGCTGGGAAGGTTATTAACGCTATCATCAATCTTTTTCATGTTTCCCTCATATGTGATGATATAGTTTTAAAGGGTGTGTACAGTTCTGGTTGAGGTGAGGATTTAGGTTAAAAAACGTTTTGCGAGATATTCAGAAACCACTCTATGAGATGTCAAAGAGCATGCAATTCTAAAGGGTATCATAAGTTTATTTGATAAAAATCGGTTTTGAAATGGCTGAGATATCCAAAAACAAGGTGAAACAAAGAGATCCTAATAAAAGGCGTGGCCTATCGCCTTTTATTATTATCACTTTTTTGGATATCTCAGCCATTTGAAAACCAATTTTCATCAAATAAACATTGAATCCTTCTTGAAATTACATGCTCTTTCATATTTCATAAGAGGTTTCTCATTACAAATGTATCTCACTTAGGAATGTTCAAAACATGAATCCCCACCTCAACCAGTACTGTACAGTCCCTTTAATGGTACTAGTGGTTATTTGCGTACCGGTATTTCAACACAAAGCCCATGCAGTTACAGGGAGCGTACAGTTTTGGTTGAGACCAATCTTCAGGTTTCTCATATTTTTGGTGAGATAATTAGAAACCTCTGATTTATATGAAAGAGCATGTAATTTCAAATGGGATTCAACGTTTGTTTGATGAAAAACGGTTTTAAAATGGCTGAGATAACCAAAGAAGAGCATTCCTAATAAAAGGTTGGACCCACCTCTTATAAGGATTGCTTTGTTTAACCTTGTTTTCGGATATCTCAGCAATAGCTTGTATTGGAAATTTAAGATATTTGATGTTGTTTAGACCAATAATACATTATGATGATTATAGTAAGTTTCCCGTCGTATCTAACGGTAATTCAATTCAATTCAATTCAATTCAAAGGCTTTATGTTCACTTCTTTCAACAGAATGTACAAGAAGTATGAATTCGACATGCGTTTGAAGGAATGATACATAGATAGCAAAGAAAAACATTTGTCAGTAGTCATTACAAAACAAGGCATTTTTTATACAAAATTAATTCCAACGTAATCTTATGGACATTCATAAAAAATAAGATTCTCTTCTCATTCCGTTCACTAGACTTTTGTTGTTGTTGCTGTTGCTGTTGTTTTTGGTTGTTGTTTTTTTGTTGGTGGGTTTTTTTTTTTCTTTCTTTTTTGTGTTTGTCTTACAGTAGACTATAGCTGACCCGTTATAACGAAGTCCTCAGGACCGGCAGTTTTCCTTCGTTATGTCGAAATTTAACCGACAAAAAAAAAAAAAAAATGAAATAAAAAATGAAAAAGTAGAGTGGATAATTTGCGACTTGAATTTTTACTCCGTTGTAACCGGAATTTCGTTATGACCGTGTTTGTTACGAGAGTGCACTGTACTATCCTCCTCTTCCACCTTGTCTCCTTTTCCTTTTTCAATATTCTGATACGAACCTCATTCCTCTTGTTTTCGTTCAGTTCTCTTTCTCACCGTCTTCTCTTCTTTCCAAGAAGTAGGAGAGAACGTTACTTTACAATAACTATTCTGTATTCCCTTGTCTCCTGAAGTTTACTGCAAAAAGCCCAGTATGAAACACCGAGCTGGTGTTAGATTTCTGGTGTTCATTTATGGTATTAGATTAACACCTCCGGGCGTCATTTTAAAATATATTTTTTTTTTTGAATAGTTTCTTACTTACTGTTCTTCTTGCTGATTTTGAAATTCAAAAAGACGATCAAGAATTTTCCGATAAAGTACTTGATTTTTTGGGAAAAAAAGTATAACCACATTTACACCACAGTAACACCAGTTGGTGTGGTCTCCTATTGAAGCTGGACGGGTGTTATACCATGTATACCATTAAAATTAACACCAGCAATATCAAATCAACACCATGCGGCGTCATTGCTGAATTGACACCAGCGCGGTGTCAAAATATCACCAGTTACAGTGTCAAATTAACACCACGAAGTGCGAGGTGAACACTTTTCAACACTATCGCAAAGTACTTTTTATACACCTGTGGGGGTGGTCCTCTATTGGCACTTGATCGGTGTTACATTTAACATCCATGATGTTAAATCTAACACCGATGTTTTTGCAGTGTTATCTCATTGTTTATGGGATAATCATAACATAATAGTAGAACAGTCACCTATAATTCCGCCTATTTTTGCTATGATGCATGGCTTGTTTATATGCATACCTGTTTCCAAATCTCCAGTAAAACTTGATTCAACGGTATCTTCATCTTCTGTTAGGGCCTATACGTCTATACAGCAGTAATCTTGTTAGTCATTAAATGGCGTATACCCACTACAACACAATCATGAGAATGAAGAACAATACCCCCTGCGTTGATGTTAACTTTACACCGGTGCGCCGGTGTGACGAAGGGCAACTTTGCGGAAACGTCTAATTCGCGCCTAGCCAGCTTCCGGATTGGGTGTACGCAGGCGATTTGCAACCAGCAACGTCGCGCTGACAGACGTGATAAAGTGAGTGATGTTATCGATATTACCGATAATGATGCAACCGATATATCTCCAGTCATAAGAGGACTGTGAAACAAAGAGTATAGAAGCTGGCGCTATTAAGAGGGCGTACTCTCGCGATTTCGCACGCAAACGGGAGCAGTATACGCCATGGAGCCCCACATGGAGCCCAATGTAGCCCAATGACGGCCATTTTAGTAATAATAACGCGAGCTTCTTAACACGTATATGGAGCGAACTGTGCCTTCCTTAATTTTTCTTCATTTAAGGAAGCAAACAGCGGTAAATTTGTGTTTCAGACCTCGAAATATAACCAGAAGTATATTTTCTGTAGATATGTTAAAAAAAGATTGATGTAATGACATTTACTTTTCAATCTGTAGTCCCTCAAAGTTTGTATTTGAGCTAACAAACGCCGTCTATCTCTTTCTCTCTCGGGCTACTTTAGCTCAAACTTTGTGGGACTGCATTTTGGAAAATATCGGACATTCTTCAATTGCATTTCATGATTAGACAGGAATGATACTTCTGTATGACAAAACGAGGTCCTAAGTACATCTCTTCCAATGTATACCCCCTAAAAAGGGGGAAAAATGAAAGGGAGACAGAAATCACTACTACTAACACGACACTGCTATGATCATGTAATATACTCCCTCTATCGGTCCATTACCTATAATGGCGCCCGTTTTTCGCCCATGAGCGTACTACGCGAAATCGCGGGAGTAAGCCCTCTTAGCGCTAGTTTCTATACTCTGCTGTGAAATAAGCTGATTTGAATCTACGGTATATTTCGATTTCAATTTCGATTCAATCGTTTACTAATACTCTCCCCAGTAAAAAAAAAAAAAAATACATCATACGAAGCGGTACATGTGTGTCATTGGAAGAACAGTTCGTTGAACGCTACGAATATAAAATATTTGCATGAATGGTATGGTAAAAACAACGAAAAAGGAACAACGCCACACTTTGCCATGATAAAAAGAGGTAATCATAACGATTGAAAAGAGTATTCCACTGTAAAGCTAAAGCTTGTAGTAGCACGTGGAACACTGCAAAGAAAACAACAGCCATACACCAATAAACCAATAAGATGTATCTGTGTGTTAAATTCATCTGTGAACCATTTTACTTTGGTCATTGATATATCAAGGATGCTGATAATAACTAAGCAAACGATCAATTTTAAGGCTGTATGCAAATAAATTATAATTGTAATGTAGCAATATTGTGGCACAGACACTATAAATTTGGCCGCGTATCCCAGAAAAATATGACCAAAGGAGAAGACATAGATTATTCGCGGTTCCGCAAAACAACAAAACGCAGAAATAACAGAAACATAGAAAAAAAAATATTCATAGGCATCTACTGGACATCACTAAGTTTTTCCCACTTTGCTTCTTTCCAAATGAAATACACACTCAATGAAATAATCACATCAAAAATGCAAAGGCAATGCAATACTTACTTTTTTTTCCCTCCAAGATAAAGGTTACAAGCATCGCGAGTAACTTCTATTATACCCTTTCTATAAATATGATTATACAGCAGTAAAGACACCATTATAGTAAAGACATAATGTAATATAGACCTTTATCAAATAACAAAGCATGGGAAGCCAAACCGAAAGAAAGGATTTCATTATCTACGTTCAAACAAAATCAACCTCTGGTACTTTGTTAAGCTGGTACTCTGGTACCTGGTAGTCTGTCCTCGGTACAGCGCCATTGACGATCGTGCACATTCCCTCGATCCTTTTCTAAGATCGATGATGATATCGGGACGCCTCAGCTGATCATGCCGTCAGATTAAACGTCACCATCCGACAGGATTCTAACTTCGTCAATTCTGTAAACTTTATGTCGATATATGTACACATACCATTAATGCTCTCTTAGGTAACTTATAATTTCAATTAAACTATAATGCCACTATCGTTATTATCATAATTACAGTGTCAGAATGATTTTTGTTGTTGTTATTATTTTTTCATAAATAGTTGTGTAAGGATACTCATTATATTATTATTGTAATAATTTTGGCCTTGGCCCTTTCCATAGAACTTTGAGGGCGGACGGTTGCCAGTCAACCGTAACACACTCCAGAATAGATGATGCGCGCACGCACCTCCGGGCAATGAGTAAGTACTGGTAATGAGATGAGTATTAGGCCTATTCCCGCTGAGGACCACTGAGCGCCGCGGACTACATCTTGCGAAACACGATGAAGGACTGGTGCCTTGCTGTTTGAACTGAAGGAAACTATCTTTGACTGGTGAAGCCAAAGGACATACGATTTCAAGAAGCACAGTGAGAGAATTCATGTTCTTTCTTTTAAATACTTTTTCCGCAGTTAAGAAGTAGACAAGATATTTGAATTTCTCCGTCGATGTAGGGCAATTCGTCAATCAGTTGCAAATTTGAATTTGGTGTGTATTCCACGAGGTAAATCAAGGTTGTGTTGATTTATGCCGACTATAGTGTAAGAAAAGAGGTAATACAATGGATATGGAATGATCCCTACGAAGAGTGTCTTCTTCTGTATACCGTATAGTCTGCTTAGTTTTGACGTCGAACAATGCTGGTTGTAAATAGACACTATTGATAAACAAGAAATGTTAATGCTTTCGATAATTTCCACTCAAAACGTGTTAATCCTCTATGTACACCTTATTAGATCATCATTCCTACACGACATACATACACACACACACACACACACACACACACACACATATATATATATATATATATATACACCTCAGATTGTTACATAATATAATATCATATGTAACAATCTAGCATCATTCAGGTTTCCCCACTTGGTGTGGGTTATAGTGCATTTTATGAAGTACTCTCTTGACCATATAGACTGACCGCCGGGTTACGTTAGATTTGTGATCTTGACTTGGTAAAGGTATTCTGGCCTGTTAGATTGGCTTCGTACTCCATGTAAGGTAATTTATCATATCAACATGCGAGTGTATTTCGTTTTTAGACACAATATATCTAAGCCTCCCCCTCATTTCTTCCGCTCTGTATAAACTATTTCCGCTTCTTGCCTACCTTCCCAAGTCCCTGGACACGAATGTACAGGACTTTGTCCACAATAGCGTTTCTTTCTCAAAGCGCTTGAACATTAATTTCAAATAAAAAATCTTCATCATGCAAATTCATTTCATAACATTCACCATAGAAACTCCTTAAAGACTATTTCGTATTGCTTTTTTTTTTCTTCTCGTGCCCAGTCTATAAGCAATTCTATTTTACCTTGATGTCAGGATTATGTTGTGTTTGTAAATGTATGATGGTCATTTTCCACGTCGATTTGTAACTATGTATAGAAAATATAAGTGATCTGTTTATTGGTTCAATAAAAAAAAAATATATATATATTTTGAAATCATTCTAGTAATTACATTAGATTGCAAGACTAACAAGATTGTGATGTCGTCTGCTTGTTGTCAAGTTATGAAAAATGCGATATTTATTTATTTGTTTTTGTGTTTGTTTGTTTGCTTGATTGATTGATTGATTGTTTGTTTGTTTGTTGTGTGTGTGTATGTTTTGTTTTGTTTTTGTTTTGTTTTGTTTTGTTTTGTTTTGTTTTGTTTTGTTTTTTGTTTTTTGTTTTGGGGGGGGGGGGGGACTTACATTGGTGCTGTTATCTCATTTAATCGTCCCTGACCTGAAGCAGAAAATGTAAAACTTAGAGATCGTAGTCTGATTACTTGCCATTCCGTTAAAGGGGCATTCCAGACGATTTTCATAATTTCACATCATGTAGTACATAAATCGACAACTCCAAGTATAGATTTGTGGAATTTATTGTGGTTCTTGAGCAGAGAAACAATACTTTGAAAAATGTTAAACAAATCACACTGAACAAGGATGATGACATAGGAGGCTCACATATTTCAGAAATGTAGCAGTGTAATTCCATTACAATACTGCTTGCTGGCGAGTTCACCTGTGTCTAGTCTATGCATGCCTTCTTCTTTTGTTCTGCTTCCTTGAGCCCCAACTCATGTATTCTTATGGTGACTCTGCCATGTCATCATCCTTTTTCATTGCAATTTGTTCTAAATTTTGAAAGTATTCTTATTCTTCATCTCAATTATCATAAATTCTGAAACTCTGTCCTCAGTATAACTAATCTATAGTTGTTCAAATGTAAAAATCTGAAAGTCATCCGGAGGTCTCCTTTAAAGGGATAGTACAGTTTTGGTTGAGATGAAAATTGAGCTTTTAAATTTTTGCAAGATACCAAGAAAACACTTATGATATAGTACAGAGCATACCATTTTAAGAGGAATTCAAAGTTTATTTGATGAAAATCGGGTTTGGAATAACTGAAACATTCAAAAACAAAGAAAAACAAAGTGATCGTTACAAAGTGTGGGTCCTACACTTTATTGGAATCGCTCTTTTTTGATATCTCAGCCATTTCAAAACCAATTTTCAACAAATAAACATTGAATTCCTCATAAAATTGCATGCTCTTTTATATTTTATATGAGATTTCTCATTATCCCACCTGAAAATGGTAGAAACCGGAAATTAGGTCTCAACCAGAACTGTACGATCCCTTTAAAATTGCATGTTCTGAATTATCATTATTATCTTCTTTTTTGCGTATGTGATAAAACATATGATTATCAGTTCACTATCAATAAAAAGTATAAAGCTTTTAAAACATTGAGACGGACTTGAGTTTTAAGTTCTTTGGGTGTTCGCGCTCTCGACTGTGTGAGTATATTGTAGTGTAGCTGACAGGTTGAACAATTTAGCATCACTATAATTATACCTTGTAGAAGTGTTTGCCTAAAGTGAAGGGATAAAAATGGTGATGTGCGTTGCAGCAAAGTCATTGAATTAAGAGTACCATGCCATCAACCGATTGCTTGAGATAACAAAGACGCGAGCTCATCTCAACATTCCATCACGCGTAGCAGTTGCATACAGCCTCTGCCTTTGAATTTCAAAAAAAAAAAACAAAAAAAAAAAAAAAACTAAACGTTGCCTGAAGTGTAATAACCCATGACTAACAAGCTAGCTTGCTACTCAGCTAGAGCAGGGAAAAAAAAAGGGCGAAGTGGAGTTTTAGATTAACGTCGACAACCATTTTGTGTCAGTGATATAACGAATACTCACGTGTAATCCTTGTAATTGCTGTTTTCCTGTACAAATGTCAAAATACATAGTAAATACCTGAAAATTTACGCATACGTCATTCCATATACTCGAATCATTATATATCAAATGTTTGTAAATTATATCAAGGGATCGATTCACTTGTATCGTTCGGGTGGGGGACGGGGGATCGCGTCGCCTCGCGTCGAATTGGCCTGAATCAAGGATGAGGAAGGGAAGTTTATCTACGATAAACACTGTAAGACCTAGCTGTTTTGCTGAAATGTTGTGTTGGGAGATTTTTTTTTTTCTCTTGCTGATAGGAACAATGATGAATTAACAATAATAACGTTGAAGAAAATTGGGGGGGGGGGGGGGAAGAAACGAAGAAGGGGCATTTGGTTATTATAAGCAGTCCAATTAACGCGACACCGGGTACTGTATAACAATAATCATACCAAACATGCGAAATGAATGTCTGCTTATATAAACACAACCCCAGATAATGGCCTATACACAGGGTTTTACTTACCTGAACATAAGCCACGATCAAACTCCCAAATACTAGGTGACATGCCTGTTTATAAACCGTATCATAATAGAGCAAAAACAGAGGTACACACATTTTCCAGTTCATATTTTTTTCATAGACGATTTTAATAAAAATCACTGTGTCATAATTGATACCATATTAAAGGCATTTTGATTGGCTATCAACCTAGTAGATTTATACAAAGGGATGATTTACGCATGAGTAAACATATTCCGTTTGGGTTTTTTTTTTCTTCCCCAAGGCAAAAAAAGTAAACATTGCGGAAATTGATACCTTGACATTCATTTGCAACTGCCTTCATGATAGCAATGATAAAAAGGAGCAATGTAACGCAATGAGAAGCATGAATGGACAAGCAAAAATAAGTTGTCATTTCCTTGTTTCTCTCTATATTCTCAAACATAAACATAGCGGGGAAACTGAAAATGGAACATAGGAATTTTCGATCAACTCAAACCTTAAATGACATAGGAAATACGCCGTTAAGGTGATAAAATGGACAGAATTTTTCAATTTCATTTTTTAGATTAAGGAATTTTAGAACCCGTGAGGCAAATTCAAGAAACAAATATTATTTCAAATTGTCTTTCCTTTCTTTATAACATCTCAAATTTTTTACCGTCTTTGTTACCAGTCCTTCTTCTCATGTCTTTTGAATATTGATTTGCCATGGAATTCTTCGTTTTCTTCCATTAATTGTTATTTTGCCTTTCTTTGTCTTTTAAGGGTTACAGACACATTACAGAGATTATAGGTTGATATTCAGGTTGATGTCTTGGGAAAAAATACATTTTTGTTTGTGATGAATTTGCCTTTTGTTGTCATTGTCTGATCGTTATATGGAAGAGCACATATGCATGAATAACAACTTCTCAATTTTTGAAATTTTTACTTTTTGTGTATTGAAAGAGAGGAAAAAGAAATGAAAGTGTTAACTTATGCGTAGGGTTTCCTTTTTAATTTATTGGATTGATCGCCAGATAGATTACTCTTAACATGCTGTATAAGGGATTAATATTAGCCAAACAATCTATGAGAAATATTAAATTGAAAAGTGTTCACTTTTTTTCTGAGTGTCAAACCCTAACAATTGCACGTAATATTTCCTGATGTACACCAGATCTGAGTATACCAAACCTTCTCTGTTGTCCGAATACACATGGAATGCCTCTTTCAGTAAACTAGTTTGCCGATCAAAGCCCTGGTACATTATGGATTGATATGCATTGACCGAATAGAGACACTTAGCATGCTTAGAGTAGTTACTATAATAGTACTTAAGTCAGGCGACAAAGATACTGTATTCAAACGTATATAAACCGATAATTTTACTCTAGTTCATGACTTATTTTAAGCTTTGCAAGTTTCAGATAACATTCACTGTCGTGACATTATCATTATCATTATCATTATTATTATCATTATCATTCCTATTGCTTATATTAATAATATTATCATTATTATCACTATTATAATCATTGTTATTATTATTATTGGGTGTAAGAATGTCGATGGATGGATTTGTTAGCGTGATTGTTAGCGTGATCCGTTTTGATACATGCATGCAGTCAATGAGGTGAATTTGTGTTGCTTCTGTTTTTTTTTTTCGTTTTGTTTGTTTGTTTTTATTTGTTTGTTAGTTTGTTTGTATTCTATTGTTGTAGCCAGATAGCCATCATTCTCTAGCAAGTTCTATTCTCTCCTGTTTGTCAGAGTTCTTCAGTAAAGACGAGATGCGAGCTTTCAAACGACGTCATTTTGAAGTCCTAGTGTGTATCCTTGCATATCAAAGACGTGAGTATATTCATTGCATTATTACCAAAAGAAAAAAAGAAAACACGGAATATAACAGCAATGTTTTGCAGAAGACATAAACTTATCATAATTCTTGATCTAATGCATCGTGTCGAACGTTATGTTTATGATAACATCATCAGCATACTGACGATTTCATAGTTCATAGAATAATTAATGGAAGAATCAATATAACGAATCCCAATTATACATTTCGTGCTTGTAAAAAAACAACAATTACTACAACCAAACACGATGATATCATTCAAACAGTGAGACATAGGAATTTGGCGTGTCTGCATTTATGAAATTTTGGGTAGTTTCAAAAGTCGTGAGCAACTCATTGATGCGGTTATGTTAACATTAAATATTCCGCTTGTTTCCCTCAATTTAGTTCACTACGCGGAGACCGTCTCGGCTGCTGAAGACACATGCCTCAATGCGCCCTTGAACATGACATCCCTTTGTCCCGTCATTCTCTCCGAGAAGACGGGCAATTACGTCCAATCAAAACCTAAGTTCATACCACGTGACCATCCTCATTATGACGTCATGATACCGGAAGAAGCGAGAGAGAAGACTAATCTGTACTGTGGACACCCTGGTAGGAGGCCGATGTACATGTATATATTCATACTCTATATATATTCTTTCACGTCTGAAAATAATAAAGTATAATTAAAGATCACAACATGTTATCAACAGACATAGTGATGCCCGCTACCGATTACATTATTTCTTCCTTCAAATCAAAATTGTCCCCCCAAACACACACACACACACAACAATTTCAATGAATTGATGTTGCTTTTGTCATTAGCAATTAGTGTATCTCTGTTTTGTTTTAATTTATTTTTCTGTGTGTAGTAGGAAATATTTTATACCTTTTAGTATAGGTATCATTTTGTTCTTATAAGCGTCTCTTTGTGTCTACAAAACCAGAAAAAAAAAGACGATACTCACCCATCAGCCACAGGACTAAAGTAAATGAACAAGGAAGGACACCCTAACAAAACTGTAGAGTTTAAAAAGGTAGAAGGAGAATTTTTGACGTATAAATCGAATAACTACATTTTTTTTTCATCTCTGATGATTGCACGCACTAGACTGCGAGCCCAACCCCTGTCAGAATGGAGGGACCTGTACGGAAACTATGGACGACTTCACTTGCGAGTGCCATGGATCATTTGTTGGAAAGAGATGTGAAATGGGTATGTGCGTATAGGGAATTCCCGTCATATCGACGTCCTCGGGACCAGCAGTTCAATTTCAATATTATTGCCGAATTTTGTTACAGCTAAAATAATAGTAAAGGACATAAAAATATGTGACCCTGCATCACAAACCCAACAAAAGTCGCCAGACATGGATCTCCAGTTAAGGGGAGCTTATGGAAGAGCAGATTCCAAGCTACAGAATGATGTTTAACTTCAAACTGACTATCCTTATCTATCTTAATACTTGGAAGAGAGCTTGCACTTTCGAAAAGTGTGTAAAGAGAAAAGAGGCATTGAAATATGCGTCTGTTCAGTGAGTAATTTATATCAAGCTGCCCTGCATACAAAGAATGGGACTAAAACAAGATGTAAAAATCCTTAGCAAAAAACAATTAGGGGATTCTTCTGAAAAAGGGTCTGCTCCATTACGATATTCTATCCAAGACGTTCGTCAACTTTCAAGCAATAGAATTATCCTTTCAGAAGTTATAAGAATTGAAAGTGAAGAATGTGTAAAGAGCTTTTTAAAAGAATGAAGAAGGGCCTATACGACATGCTTTATTACGTGCACTATTCTACTAAAAATAAATGCTTTAACAGGTTTTTCCATTCGTTTTAATTATACCAAGAATAATGTAGAAGAATTGCATTTTTCAGAAAATATACACGTTTACACACACACACACATATATATATATATATATATATATATATATATATATATATATATATATGTAACAGCTGACGATAGGTTAACCCGTTTCACATACTTTGAGTGCTCGGGGTCACCAACAGATTATACTATTGATGTCAAAATTTTTACATCATTGCAATAAACATTTCGTAAAAACCCTATTCGCTTTTAATGATTCAACGATCCATTTTTTTTTTTGCATATTAGGTAAATCTACACGTTTATCATTTTGTTTTATATAAACAGGTGGATCCTCACTTGCACTGGTAAAGACTCTCCCTGCGGATCATCACTTGTGGTCCTTCGAGTACCCTCTCATCAGAATTGGCCATTACTCTATAGTCTCAGAGTACACATGAACTTACCTCCTACAGGCATTCCAAAACTTAACACAAAATATTTGGTGTAAATGTGTACAATGTACGTATACATGTATTTAGCGTTTAACATAGGTGTGATTGCGTGAGCGCATTTCTCTACCCTCCCCCTCCCCCCCCCCCCCCCCACCGCTCCTATCTCATCTCTATCTCAAACTCAATATCTGTCTTTTTTTTTTCTGTTCAGAGTGTGACGCGGTTTACCCTGGCTCAGTCTCGTCTGCGGGTTCCTGCTATCTCTTCAGCGCACAAGACCACCAGACCTGGCAACTGGCGCGGGATAGATGCGATCAACTTGGAGGGTATCTGGTCGCCATAGAAACGCCGGGCGAGCTGATCACCATCCAAGAGGACATTCTCCTCTCCTTTTATGGAGTACCGCTTACAGACAAAGTGTGGACGGGGCTGAGTGACACCTCCTCTGAAGGAGATTATGAATGGACAGGAACCGGTGAGACCTTAACCATCTCTAGCAGCCTGTGGGGGCCGGGTCAGCCAAACCCAGACACTGCACAGGAGCAAGATTGCATCTTTCTTAAAAAATACTCATTGAGGGACACTTACTGCCACAATGAATTCAGCTACGTCTGTGAATTTAGGCCGTGGACATGAAAAGTTTACACCGCCGTTAATGTCTGACGTCTGAGATTTATTTATTTATGTATTTGTTTATTAATGAATTGATCTGTTTGTTTATTTATTTATTCACAGTTTTATTTATTTGTTTATTTACGATTTTATTCATTTGTTTATTTATTGTTTAGTCATTTATTTAATTCTAATGCACTATATTTACCGATGCTCTGCCCCTGCTCTTGGGTCGACTCTTCATTTCAAGGTATTATTTGTTTTATTACTTTGAGATACAGATATACCTTTTCCCACATTTTCCCTGCGCTAGTTCTACCTCAATAAACTTAATATAGTCAGTAAGAGACACAAACGAGAAAATACCAAGATCTAGCCATTCAAATCGGCCTCAATATTCATTTTCATTACCTTTTTGAATGATATATTGTTGTTTAACATGAAATAGGTGAATGAATTTCTCTGTGCTTTGTAAAGCAAAATGTCAGTGCAGTATCTTTAGGAGTAAATAATGTGTTCTGTGTAATCTTAACATTGATCTTTCAGCAACATCTTCTAACCACAATGTAAATAATTTTACGGATTGTCAACATTTTTCTGTACACTCGTAATTCTTTATCCCACAAGGATCAGTACAGACATGATGAGTAATCTTCAAGCATGAATCTGCAATTAACGGAAGAAAAAGAATAATAGAGGAATCAGCAAGTATAATTTGTAACATCTTCCCAGATGGCACTATCTATAATGAATCCTAGAGTTTTGGCAAAAAATGTAAGTGATCAATTAAGTCATGTACGTGTATTTAAAATAGTCATGTAATCAATGTTTTCCCTAGCAGAAGATGTACAAAATAAGCCAACATTGATACATATAGTTAAATCGAAGTTAAGATAGATGTGTTTAAACAAGGATATTCTGCATTGTGGTCGCAAAAGAAACCCGCTAGATATTGAAAATCTGTTTATCCGCAACATAAAAATAATGTAGTGCAATAGGGAATGGGGCCTTAGACCATATATTAATTGGGAACGGGTAAAACTCTACCCGTCATGAAAACATGAATAAGCATTACCAAATTAATAAACATTGAGGTAAGTAGTGACAGAGTGTGCAAGTGGTACCTTGTTAAAATTTAGAAAGTATGCAACAGATTGGAGAAAAAAAAGATCTGAAAGTTAATTCATATATAAGGAGTAGCATTGCTTTGGCTGCGATCCGGGGGAGGGGTTTTTCAGATTTTACATTTTTGAGAGGTAATTAAAAACCACGTAATAAAATATCAAAGAGGGTATAATTCTCAGAAAAATTCATGGTATTGTTGTAAGTGGTGAGGAGTAGCAATTATTGCATTATTGAAATTGTCGTTGCCTCACCGTTTTGGTTGACACGGCTTGTTTCTCAACAAATGCACTTGTAAAGTTATTTTATTGTTTCATGAAATAAAAGGTTTATACCAGTAATTCGACTTGGCACTGCCGACAACCAGGGATAACGGAAGATAGTGCCGCCTCCCGGAGAGAAGTGATTCACAGGTTGGATCCAACTGGTTCCTTTCCCCGACATGTTTATTAAAAATGCAGGTCAGCAGTTGCGATCTTCCAAATACATTTGATCAGACAGTAATTAGATTAGAACTAGAAATGTCGCTACGGCGACTGGTATGCCTCCGCCATAAATGCATGGTTCTCCTGATAGGTCTACAGTACAATGTCTTGGCAATGTGTGATGACAGTATCACATAATTGGCAAAATATTACAATGACAGGTTTGTCACAAATGTGCTGAATGTTCACTTTCCTTGAACTAGGTTTAAGTGGATGAACGACTAAATTGACAGAGTGCAGGTATTTGGGGGATTTGAGGATTTTTACTTGACTTTCAACCCTCTTATAAGTTCATGCACTGAGTAATTTTAAAGGTATGGAGAAAAGTGTAATTTCAGTATTAAATGGTAAAATATTAGAATATAAATCTGGCCTTTGACCCTTGACCTTCATGTTCTAAAGAGAATCACTGTTAGGTAAAACATGCATAAATAGGTAATAAGTTTAACGATGATACCTCGAGTTACTTTCGAGATATGGAGGAAGAAGTGAAAGTTAGCACTTTCACTTGACCTTTGACCTTTTGGTAAGAAACTTCCCACAGAATATCTATTGGGTAACACATGTATATATCAAGTTTCACGAAAAATTCTGCAGGCATTGCATAGATACATTGTATGAGAAACATTTTGAGGAATTGCCCTTGACCTTTGACCTATGACCTTTGACCCATGACCCCAAAATTACCTACATAATCACCATCAGTCAGTACATGCACATAATCAAATTTCCACGAAGATACCTTGAGCCATTTGCGAGATATGGAGAAAAAACATGAAATTTCAACATTTTGACTTGACCTTTGACCCTTGACCTTTGACCTCATGACCCGAAACTCTCTCTGGAGGATCTGTTTTTGGTAGTACATCATTATATACACTAAGTTTCAAGAAAATACCTTCAGGCATTGCATGGATATGGGGGAAATAGTGAAATTTTGAGCATTTGACCTTGACCTTTTGATCTTTGACCTTGAGCATGTGCACCTAAAAGTTGATGGGCACAACTTCGCCCATTCATACATGTACATGCCAAGTCTCTAGCATACCTCAAACGGTTTTTTAGTTACGCTGTCCACAAAATTGATTACGGATGGAAGGACAGACTGACGGACGGACGGACGGAAGGACGGACGGACGGACAACCCGAAGACATAATGCCTGCGGCACCACTTCGTGGCGGAGGCATAAAAAGGGAAAATAAACTGAATTCGTCCATGAAGATTAAGTTGCATCCCTGATCGCGCAGGCGCTAGCGGGCATGTATGCAGTTATGACGCACTGAACCGCGAGATATAGTTTTTTGATCCTTTTAAACCCCTTTTGTGGATGATGAAAAAAAAAACAATGCAAAATACTTTAATAATTTTGGTGGCCTGCCATTTCCTCTCCTCTGTTCTGGATAAGAAAATCACAGGAATACACTGTAGGATATGTCACTCTCACGGAATTTTGGTGACCCAACGGGGCCAATGAAAGCGTACATAACAGATCGGTATACACAACCAGGAAATCTACTTGTTGAACAATATTCATCTTTACTTAATTAAGAAAGGTCAAGAAGGGTCATTTCTCTGAAAAAAAAAGAGTATAGTGACAACGTCTTATGTCAGAGGTAATCTGTGGTATTGCCGTTTAAAGGGACTGTACAGTATACGGGTTGAGGTGAGGATTCAGGGATATAACATTCCTACGTGAGATAATGAGGAACCTCTTATGAAATATGAAATAGCATGTAATTCTAAAAATGATTCAACGTTTATTATTGATGAAAATTGGTTTTCATATGGCTGAGATATCCTAAAAAGTGATAATAATAAAAGGCGAAAGGCAACGACTTTATTAGGATCTCTTTTTTTCACCCTGTTTTTAGATATCTCAGCCATTTCAAAACTGATTTTCATTAAACAAACTTTTGATACCACGTAGAATTACATTCTCTTTGACATCTCATAGAGTGGTTTCTGAATATCTCGCAAAACGTTAAAAGCTAAATCCTCACCTCAACCAGCACTGTACATTCAGATGTCTATGAAGTTATCACTATCACTATTCACAATATCATTCCAGTATATTTAAATTTACATAGCACAAGCATGTCATGCAGCCCTGTTCTTGTTCTTGTATATGTGTTTGTGATATCTTTTCTGTCCTGACTATTATTCCTGTAGAGCCTGGTCTGTTTTAAATAATTTCGTTCTCTTGCTTTGGAATCAAGAAAGTCTAACTCTTTGGATGGATATCCTGTTTTGTCCAAGGTATCACAATAGAAGTTCCATGATCAAATGGAAAGGGAGTCCTCATTTCGCAATTATCATATCACATCATATACATATGCAAGCACTGACTTCTAGTGAACCCCTTATATTTTTTTTTTTCTCATGGAACATAGTGCAGTGTGCTTGGTTCAAAACTTTGCAAACATTATTCAAGATCGTTCATTACAACTTATATTCATCTTCCAATCTACGAATGTACACTCAAGATCATGTAGAATTTCTAATGAAGTCATGTGAAAGAAAAAATAAAACGACTGAAAAAACTAAATAGAAATCGATTGGTCTTTATCCATGTAGTTTCCAAATCTGTGTGTGAGTGATCCCCTTCGGGTCAGGTGGCAAAAATGACTAATATATGGATGAAAACTATTTGGACCATTGAATGATATTGCCTATATAGCCCAATTAATAACGCCGTGAGTGTGTTTCTTTGCTTGTTTCTTACAGAAGTTAGAATCTCCTGTCTCACAAATAGGTATTTCGTTTTGTTTAATATCTGCCTAATTTTACGCAGTATCAGTGGCGGTAAATATCACTCAGCAGACTACATTGTATATGCCTTGAAATTCAGACACTCGAATGTAATACCTGTATAAGCTGTTATTTTCGCCTACAGCTATTTTCGCGAATGAGGGGGTCACAGACATTATCGCGAGATGTTGTTTTAGCGATGTGACACCGAGGCTATCGTAAGTGCACTATTAGTAAAGTGTACGGCGACATATTCGCGTGTTGTTAGATTCGCGGTGCAACTGTGATTCGCGAAATTCGCGAAAATTAAACCCTCGCGAAAATAACAGCGCATACAGATGACAAAATGGCAACATCTCCATACTTCATTATCTAAACAAGACTCTCACTTTTTCTTCTCTATTCAAGCTGATTGTTCAGCTGCTGAATTCTTCGCAAAATGACCATGAAAAACAAATAAAGTGTGTCAGGTATTTCTTTTTTCTTCATTTTTTGATGACCCATGCACCCCCCCCCCCCCCCCCTTCACAAAAAAAAAGGAAGTTGGAAGAACGAGAGAGATAATTACCAGTTACTGATCTCGTGCTGCAGCATTTTCCTTTTTGACGAAGTTTGCTAAAAAAAGATGCTGGAGTCCAAACCTGGACAATTTCTGCCCCCAAACTCTGAGGAAAAGTCTAAGAATCGAAAATTTGACCACAAATCGGGATATATGACGGTTCGGATGACCGCCGACGATATGTTCAAAATTTATCCAATGCGAAATTTGTCTTATAGGCCTATGACATCCTACATTTTCAGAAAGATATAAAAAAAAAAAATGGAATCCAATCTCACTGCCTCAAATCTCGTAGGATGCATAGAAGATAATGTTCGTTTTTACCTTTGCAGAACACGGTAAAGAAAAAAAAAACTTAGTTGAAATAAAAGTGTAAAAGAGTGAATGATAAAAGAAAGTGGAAAAGATCGGAATATTCAGCTTTCTTACGTTGATAACTCTTGGAACATTTCAGTAAATGTCGTTTAAGTGCATGTAGAAAACAACAAATAACATGCTGCATATAATTATATGAAGAGCTTGCTTCCAAAAGGTGCTAAATCCATTTTTCAATGGATTTAGCGCCTGGAAGCAAGCTCTTCATATATTTCATGATATCAAATAAACGGCAGTACATCGGGACTCGAATCAAACAAGCTTGCTTTCATGTAGGTCCCGTCATACTTCTCTTTGTTCATCCCCATTTAGATTTCGACCAGTTATCATTACCATTTATGTGTTATTACCAAGTACATTTGTATATTGTTTGTTTTTGCACATTGTTCACAAGGTAAAAGAACTTGTATTATTATTTCTGATGTAATATTCATATACGAGAAGTATGAAAATAAATGAATTGAATTTGAATTGAATTGAATGGAAAAATAGATTTTCCATTCTATATAGCGGTACGCCGATAAGATATCACCCCTCCTTTTCATCGGGGCGGAGTAATATTTCAAAATCTAGTTTACAGGCAAAAATGTGCTCAAAAACATGTGGAGGTGTTAAGGCGACTTCAAACCAAATACAGTAGATTGTCGTAACACATATCACATCTTCGTTAGATCGCGACGATTTAGGTGACGCCAACCTTTCTTGCGTTGAAAATCAGAACCAGGATTTACAAAGTTACAAGTAGGGTATTCTGTATTCCTTCTTTTTCTTTAAACTCATTTGTATCCCCTGAAATTTGGAAACATGGTCTAAGAAGCATATTTTCTGCAACGTTTCAGTGTTATTTACCTGTTGTCGTCCGATCTACACATAAATTCTTTGTGCTTAGGTCTCTTAAGCCTTTTACTACGTGCATTGTGGTTGATTTTGCAATGTTGTAAAAGAAAAGAACAAATGAAGAGTTTGTTTGAAAAAACCGATAAGTCCATATTTGCCAAATGGAGATATTTGCGATTAAAGGTCAAGAAAAATTAAGAGAATAATAAGAAAATTTTTGCTTCTTTTGACCATAACTTGAAAAATATACCTTTATATGTAGTGACCAATATATCATTTAAAAGGTATTATTTTGTACATTATGACAAAAATCGTACTTCAAAATCTTCAAAAATGGACTTATCGGTTTTTGCAAACAAACCCTTCAAATAATGATAAGGCAAAACATGAATATATATTTGACTTTTTCGAAGATTCAATTTCTCTATCAAGAGCTTTTTTTTACAAGATTCGTATCTTAATTTCTCAATGTCAGTCATCTGTGCTGCATAAATGAGACAAATTCAAGTTAGCTACGAGATCAAACACATTTGATGTCACCCTATGAAATCTCATCCCCGCTATGAGGTATTATTTCATTAGATATCGGAAATAAGAATTGAATGAACCTACACAATTTGAACATTTTGGTTTTTGTTTGGTTGTTTCAGATGTGTTATCACACTGTTTATGAGACAATATAGAATGAACAGATTTCCCCCTACAGCTGCTGCGTGTTCGGCTTACCATGGTGAGATATAGGCTTTAAACCTATTACACAAATTCCTACTCTTGAATATCAATTTCCAGTGGAAATATATGGTTTTAAAGACTTTATTAACTTAACTAATGAGCACTGTATCAGATGCAAGATTTTCAAAATCTTAAAAACTGCTACAATAATAACTGGAGCTGGGAGTTGAGACAAGTTCGTAGAAGTTTTGAAAATTAAAATTCTCTATGTCTGTTTGAAATTGGCTCCCTTTTTATGATTTCCTGATCACTCAGGTGTTGTAAGTGAATACTGTTGATGCCATAGATTTCTGTTATCTTCGGGATGTAGAGATGTGAGATGCTTAGAAAAGGTTAACTTCAAACATATCAAACTTAGAAACTGAACCTAATTATGTTAAAGATAATAAAAAAGTTTTGGTACCTCAAAAGTGTCCTTGAATTTCCTTGTCTTAATTTGTGTTTCAGGTTAAAGTACCGTTCATATAACTAACACTGTGAGACTTACTCGCCCAAGTGCTCTCATGTCTTAGTAATCATGCAATTAACTGCGACCAGCAGCCCCATACGCATAGCGACCAGCAGTCCCATACGCATAGCGTAACCGGGCTTCGCATTGTAGCATTCAGGATCATGACAGATTTAGTATCGCAGGGTAAATGTCAACTTAAAATCCCATAAATTCTTCAATTTGAAGACTTACCAATTAAGTTGAAATATTGAAAAAAAAAGGCTTCGGGCAACGTTTGGTTCTGCCTATAGTCCCTTTCTGTTCGAATTGATGACTGAATGTGACTCGGTCGACAGGACCTTAGGAGAGCTACATACAGTACCCTGAATATTACAGCCAGTGCATGCGAACACATCACATGCGCACAAATTTCAAATCCATGAACGGATAAGATGTTTGTGTGCGCATGCGCTGGCCATGGTATCCAGTGTATGTACGAGTAGCTCTCCCAAGGTCCTCTCGACCGAGTCACATTCAGTCATCAATTCGAACAGAAAGGGGCTATTGGCAGAACCAAACGTTATTCGAAGCCTGTTTTCAATACTTCAACTTAATTGGTAAGTCTTCAAATCGAAGAAATTTTTGGATTTTAAGTTGACATTTACCCGCGATACTAATTCTGTCATGATCCTGAATGCTACAATGCGAAGCCCCATCACGCCATGCGTATGGGGCTGCTGGTCGCAGTTAGCTATGCGTACAATGTAATGGGCTGCACGCTGCTGATCGCAGTCAGTGGTTTCGTGCAATATTTATCGACGCTGTACAGCGTTGGCTCTGGTACGAAACCATTATTGCATGATTACTAAGACATGAGAGCACTTTGGGGCGAGTAATTCTCACAGACAACGTACTTTAACCTGAAACACAAACCAAGACAAGGAAATTCAGGGAAGCTTTTGAGGTGCCAAAACTTTTTATCATCTTTAAGCGTTGATTTGTGTTCTTTGATGGGTAACTTATGATGATGACAAACTGTGATATCGCTGCTACTCTCTGGGCCTTATATATAAAACAACAAACATTAGACACACACACACACACACACACACACACACACACATAAACACATACCTGAAACCTTTGTCCATTCTTTATAGTTTCGATAACTATTGCTTCTTCTCTTTTCTCCGAATAGAATGATAATTCATTCTTTGTCTTTTCATATTCTTCTTTTATGGAGTAAATGGTATTGTAATGCTATACATAAGAGTACTAATTGCTTGATTAATTACTTTATTGTTCACTCTGAGAATTCTTTGTACATAATTGGATATCACAACAAAATAAACATTAAATACATCACAGGTACACCACAGATATATCACCGAATACGAATGAAACTACATGTAACTCCTATTAACCTACAATAACATATGCACCATAACAACATGACATTAACCCGACATTTACAACTATATAAAAACTATTGATATATAACACTTTTATACAATTATTCAACTCATAAATACATTCATTAATATCCTTTTCTACAACACATGCATGCAGTCTTTTATCGTAGCGAGGCTTCGAAGCAAAATGGTGGGAGAATAGCTAATAGTTTTCATAATGTCTCGACTGCAAGAAGGAGAACCGCCATTGTAATTATTTCAATTTTATAGCGCCTTTCCTTGTCTCGGGGCGGATTAATATTTCAGAACGCCGTGGCAGCCAGTGGCGTATCTAGGGGGGGGGGGGGGGCAAGGGGGGCACGTGCCCCGGGCGCCGCTCCTTGGGGGCGCAAAAAAAAAAAGAAAAAAAAGAAAAAAGGAAGAAAAAAGAAAAAAAAAAGAAAAAAGAAGAAGAAGAAGAAGAAGAAGAAACAACTCACCGGAAAGGGGGGGGGGGGAGGAAGAATGGTGGGGGGGGGGGCAGAAAACTAAACCAAAAAAAGATAAAAACAAAACATAATGATGACTCGGACAAAATGACAATGTTTATTGTGTTCACACAGGAATTCCATGTTATGTAAGCTAAAATACAACAATTTTCGGCTCGCTCGCTGCGCTCGCTCTCTAAATTTTATATAGCTAAGAAGAAGGTGAGAACAAAATGTGATGATGGCGCGGACAAAATGACAATGTCTATTGTGTTCACACATGTCATTTTATGTTTAGCAGGCAAAATGTTTCACGGAGCAGCGGCTGCAATTTCTTTCGTTCTGAAGCGATCGCCAATTGGATCAAAAGAAGGCGCCAAAGGTTTCGAAAATACGAAGGGGGCGCCAAAAAAATCAAACAAGATGAGAACAAAACGTAATGATGACGTGGAAATATACAAATTTCGGCTCAATCGCTCGTACTGATTTAGATTATTTCTTCAAGTCCTCAGTTTGTTGGTAAAAATCGTTATCTATAAGGCCGTCACTATATCTTGATTAGAATTGTAAGATTTGATAAGCAAAAAATGACAAGAGTTCCATGTTTTGTAAGCTGAAATACAAAAATTTTCGGCTCGCTCGCTGCGCTCGCTCGCCAAAATTTATCAAAACAACAAGGAGATAAGAACAGAACGTGATGATGACGCGGAAATATACAAATTTCGGCTCACTCGCTCGTACTGATTAAGAGTATTTTTTTCAAATCTTCAGTTTGTTGGTAAAAATCGTTATCTATAAGGCCGTCACTATATCTTGATTAGAATTGTAAGATTTGATAAGCAAAAAATCAAATGTTAAAAACAAATGTTTATTTCCTCTACAGTATAGATTAATCAAATACTGAAAATGACAAGAGTTCCATGTTTTGTAAGCTCAAATACAAAAATTTTCGGCTCGCTCGCTGCGCTCGCTCGCCAAAATTCATCAAAACAAGAAGGAGATATGAACAAAACGTGATGATGACGCGGAAATATACAAATTTCGGCTCGCTCGCGCGTACATGTTCATGGGGGCATTTCATGAAGCAATTTGTCAGATATCTCGTCTGACAAACTGTTAAAAGCTACTGAAATCCTTGCTTCTGATTGGCTGAGAGCAAATTTTGTCCGACAAGTTGTCGGACAAAATGCTTCATGAAATGCCCCCCCCCCCCGATTTTGAATATTTTTAAAGTACTCAGTTTCTTGGTATAGATAAATCGTTATATATAAGGCCGTCACTATCTTGATTAGAATAGTAAGATTTGATAAGCAAAAAATGACAAGAATTCCATGTTTTGTCAGCTGAAATACAAAAATTTTCGGCTCGCTCGCTGCGCTCGCTCGCCAAAATTTATCAAAATTCATTACATTTAAATCACCCTCAAAAAGACCCCTTTTAAGGGCTTGAAAAGCATATCATGTGGACTTTGCTTAAAGTCCCTACCGGGATCGGGTTGGGGTTGAACACTAGTCTTTTTCAGAAATTAGGGGCGCAATTTTCGCGCTTGCCCCGGGCGCCGTTTTCCCTAGATACGCCACTGGTGGCAGCAAAGAACTTCAAAGCTAAAGAGCTTTGTAAGTGGTAGCGCGACTTTACCCTGCATGACAAGTTTGTAATGCACATCACATCTCCGTGTGATCACTTATCGGTATAGCACCTGCCATCAATAAGTTGGCGCCGGTCTCTCTTGCCCAGAGAGTCAGAACCGGGATTTACAGGGCTGCAGGTAGGAAACTGTGCATTCTTTCTAGTTTCATTATAGTGTTTGTAGCTTTTGGAATTATTGACTCTTTTGCAGATTAAAACATTATTTACTAAGTCTCTCCATGTTAATGGACATTAGACGTATACATACATGGCTTGGATGTGGCGACTTACAACTACCCACGAGTGCAAACAGTTAATGATTTTGCGATATGAAATCATTCGTGTCTGCAGCCCAGCGTGGATAAAATTATCACATCGATATTCATATTATTATCAATTTATCAAACCAAATGGCTACACCATAGCACCATCAACCATCTTCATGATTGTGCTATTCCACCAGTCCTATAGAGCATTCAGGACTTCTGTAAAGTAACATGAATGACCGAGACGTACACGTACGTAGTCGAAATTCCCATTACGCCACAGTTGAAGGTGTCTTCACACGAGCTAGACACCAACAAGTCATGCAGCTCACGAACGAGACATTGGAAAAAATATGAATAAATGATACTCTCACAAGTCATAAAGCCCACGAGTCATACAGACTATGAGCTAGACACCATGTGGTATAGATACTATTCGAATTAAGAACATGAACTCGACGCTAGAAAAACGGTCCACCAGCTCGACAATACGTAAATTTAACGCCCAAAGAAATTGTTGAGCTTGTGAGCTTTTTTAACAATGCATTATATATTATAATTTCTTTTTACCCACAGTGTCGATCTCATAGGTCTTATTTGCCTTGTGGCTACCTCATGGACAATATGGCTCGTGAGCTTATTTTATACTTGATGTCCAGCTTGTGGGCTCTGTTAAAATTGTTTTCGGGGCCTGTTGATAGGCACTCGAAAGGTGTATAACTCGTGAGCTGTATTACTCGTGAGCTGTATGACTCGTGGGCTGTATGACTCGTGGACTGTATGACTCTTGAGTGTTGAGTTGGTGACGTGCACTCTAATGCAAGAGTACATGTGCAAGTGTCTGTCAGCTGTTTTTTTTTTTTTTTTTTAATCTTACAAACCTTGATAACGCCATAATAAACATCATGAAGGACATGGCGTTGGTAATGATAACCAATTTCCTAATAATTGGCTCATTACTGATGGGCAAATTGATTGTTGTGCCCAATCAATTATGTCACTACTCTTTAAGCGGTTGTTTTTGCACGGAATATACAAACTCTCATTACATATCGCGTTACTGAAAACAATCATTTTCTTTGTAATTAGGTAATTCGATGGTTTAGCATCGCTAAACAATTTATAGCATCGCAAAACAATCTATCTAACTACCCCTCATTCTTTTGTACCTGCAGAACGTTGCGCGATGTTGATTATTTTCTCCATTATCATCCAGACTCCCAGAGCAATACCATCTCCAAGATGAAGGTGTTTAAACAACTTCTCATCAGATTGGTTATATGTATCCCTGCATTTCAGCAAGGTGAGTTGCTCAACTTTGTAACTTTGTTGGTAAAGCGGTGAAGCACATAATGGAACAAATGTAACCAAGAAAATAACTTTCCTGGTGGGACATCTTACTGCATTTTTGTTGCTACATAACTATAACACTCCCCACCTTGAATAGATGCATAGATGAACTAGATGCTCTATTAACATATTCTGTCCATCATTAATGCCAACTTTCTACGCAGTAGCGTTATCCCTTAAAAAGGTTTTGGACTTGAAAATGAAGAGTGTGCAAAGGATTTTGAGAAATAAAAAAGGTGCCTCTAAAATTCCCCGCCCTCTCTACGACTCACGACTAAATATGACCGACAGACTTTGGATCTGAAATAAACAAGCGTCTTTATTCTGAGGCTATTGTCATATATTTCGGATCCAAAGTCTGACAGTCGGGAGGTCGTGAGTCGAATAATGTGAAGCGGCGGGCTTAAGACATACCTGATAATTCTAACCTCCTAAAAAAAAAAGTTGTAGAAAAACTGCTGAAAATACACTTTCCCATTCCTGTTATGCTCCCAAACTAAGGAATAATGTAGAAGAAGGATAGCTCTTTCAGAAAATATGAAAAACTCAGGATTGACTCGGTTGACCCATTTTATCTGTTATGAGTTCTCACGTGAAATGAAGAGGTGCCACTTTTTGTTGGTTTTATATTTATATACACAATGCTATAGATCAACATCCACCTGAATTTTTCCATTTAAGTCATAAATGATTATTAATGAACTGTAGAACATAAACATTAATTGGGAAGGATGATATATTATAATTCATATTATTTCAATTGAAAGTTCGAAAGTTGAGAAGTTTTTAGTGTCTCGGGGCAACAATCGCTCGAAAAAACAAACAAACAAACAAACAAACAAACGAAATTAATGTTGTCCATTATGTGACCGTGCGTCACAAAAAAGGAACAAAAAGTCGAATCCATTGATTTTACATGAGAACTCACAAAAAAAGATAAAACAGGTCAACCAAGTCAATCTTGAGTTTTTCATATTTTCTTAAAGAGCTATCATTCTACATTATTTCTTAAGTTTGGGATCATAAAATGAATGGGAAAGTGTGTTTTTAGAAGTTTTTCTACAACCCTTTTTTTTTGTAGAGAAGTGAGATCAGGTATGTCTTAGAGACCCCTTTTCATTTCCTGAAAATCCTTCGCACACTTTTCACTTTCAATCCTTATAACTTTTGGAAGAATAATGCCACTGCTTTGAGATTTTATCGTTAATCATGAACAGAATGTTGTAATAAAGCATGCCTAATTTCAGCTTAATCTGATAATCCCCTCATTGCTGCTGCTCCGGTGGTTTATATACTGTTTTCTTTTTGTCCCATTCATCGCACAACTGGTGCGGTTTGGTATAGATTAAAGGACAAGTTCACCTTTATAAATATAAGGATTGAGAGAATGTAGCAATATTAGTAGAACACATCATTGAAAGTTTGAGGAAAATCAGACAATCCGTTCAAAAGTTATGAATTTTTAAAATTTTTGTGCAGCAACCGTTGGATGAGAAGACTACTGCAGTGTATGAATAACTTGCGTACAACAATATAAGGAAACAACAACAACAACAACAAATAACTTGCGTACAACAATATAAGGAAAATATAAAGAGAATTTCACAAAATTCCATCTTTTGCAAAAAGTACACATTCCACTGACTCGTTACCGACAAATGTTATGGGCAATATTATTCCCCCTGCCTTTAGAAAGAGGCAAGTCAAGAGCTCTTTTATTATGCGAAAAAAATGAAAATATGTTGAATTTTCTTTTACATTTTCTTTATACTGTTGTACGCATATGACTCACAAGCTGTAGTAGTCTCCTCATCCAGCGGTTCCAACACAAAAATTTTAAAAATTCATAACTTTTGCATCGATTGTCCAATTTTCCTCAAACTTTCACTGATGTGTTCTACTAATATTGTCGCATTCTCTCAATCCTTATGTTTATGAAGGTGAACTTGTCCTTTAAGTGCTTGAATAGACCCTGTGCTTCAGAGCCTCTTTTCTCAGTTCACACTTTTGCAGAGTGTGCTCTTTCTTTCCAATATCTAGATAGGTTAGGAGAGTCCATTTGATTTGAGTTATACATCATTTTAAAGCTGAGAGTCTGTTCTTGCAGAATCTGCCCTAATATAAAAATCCATATCTGGCGACTTTTTGTTCGTTTTGTGATACAGGGTCACATATTGCTGCATCCCCTCAAACCACATTTATCGTTAAGTATTTGACTTAATAGTGTCGCTACAAAATTTCTTCCCGATGTAGATTGCTTCGCAGAAACAGCAGAAGACACGTGTGAGAATGTGGTTTTACCACCTGAACACCTTTGTCCCCAGATTGTCTCCGAGAGGACGGGGTGTTTTGTTCAGTCAACACCTAAATACATTCCACGTGACCATCCTCATTATGGCGTAATACGGGTTCCAGAATCAGCGAGAGGAAAGACGAACCTATACTGTGCTCATCCTGGTAACTTAATTGTAGCTTGTCTTCACAACTGAGTAGTACTGCGAGTTGAAGAATACTAACAGCGTCACGTTTGATTTTTCCGCGGAATAGATTGTGTGTGTGTGTGTGTGTGTGTGTGTGTGTAAACTACTAAACTTTGAACTATTTTGGGCTTGCCGAACACGAATCTGGTTGTTGCTATTAAAATGTAAAAATTAGGTCTTTTGAAGAAAAAAAAAAAGATTGTCTATAAAGTTTATTGCATACAAATATAATTATACACATATGAATGTATGTGACCCTGCACCACAAAACCAACAAAAAGCCGCCAGACATGGATTTATAGTTAAGGTCAGATTCTGAAAGAGCAGACTCTAAGCTTTAAAAAGTATAACTCAATCCAAATGGAATCTCCTAACCTATCTAAATATTGGAAAGAAAGTACACACTCTGGATAAGCGTGAACTGAGAAAAGAGGCTCTGAAGAACAGGGTCTATTCAAGCGCTTAATCTGTACCAAGCCGCGCTAGCTTTGCGATGAATGGAACAAATAACAGGATGATAACCACCAGGGCAACAGCACTGAAGAGATTATCAGATTGAGCTGAATTTGCGCACGCGTTATTAACACATTCTGTTGCTGATCAATGCCAACTTTCAAAGCAGTAGCGTTATCCCTTCTAAAGTTATTGGAGTTGAAATTGATGAGCATGGACAGGATTTTTAAGAAATGAAAAAGGGACTCTAAGGACACACCTAATCACACTACTCTACCAAAAAGTGTTCGAGATAAACTGCTAAAAAAACACACTTTCCTTTTCGTTTTATGATACCAAATTTTAGCATAATGTAAAAGAAGACCCGCTCTTTCAGAAAATATGAAAAAGTCAAGTTCGGCTAGGTGACCCATTTCACTTATTTTCAGTCCTCACGCAAAATCAGTGTGTGCGACTTTATGTTCGTTTTGAGGTGCACAGTCACATATATATATATATATATATATATATATATATATATATATATTATACATGTCATGTGTGCATTTATATCAAAAAGTATGTGAAAAAACAACAACAAAAAGAACAACAAAAGACACGTATCTAATTTGAAAATACGTAGTATCGGTGCTGCATGCTATAGGATTAGAACCAGCACGGGCTCTCGGGCAGAAACTCTTGGGTGGATAGACTCTTGTAGGATGATCAGGAGACCGCAGGTTCGAATCCTATCTGAGTATGTAGACCCATGATTTCAATTTTTTATTGTGTCTACTACTACAAATATAGCAATAATTACTTTGGTACTCATTTACCTCGATGTATTGTGTAGGACAATTAATCAATAAGATGCAATAAAAACAGCTCGATTTATCGAACAATA
Source organism: Diadema antillarum (assembly GCF_040938485.1). NCBI lineage: Eukaryota > Metazoa > Echinodermata > Echinoidea > Diadematoida > Diadematidae > Diadema > Diadema antillarum. The sequence goes on from NW_027271320.1 coordinate 1,715,622, forward strand.
GGTTTCTATAGAATAAACAGGAGATGTAGTTCGGTTGACCCACAATACTTTTGATGCGTTTAAATAATATAAGTGCATTTACCCAGTCCAAACTATTGGGTATCATTCTCCCGTAATTATAAAACAGACGTGTCGCTGACGAAATTGCCTTGTGGCCACCAATAGCGCCTTTATACATAACTTATCGAAACTGATAATGGGAACATAGTTCTGCCTTACATAAAATGAGACAAACAAACAAACAAACAAACAAACAAACAAACAAACAAACAAACAAACAAACAAACAAACAAACAAAGAAACGAATGAACGGACAAACGCCAAAGCATTTTCAACGATATAATTCATTACGTGAACAGACTGTGAGCCCGATTCCTGTTTAGATGGAGGGAGCTGCTTGGAATCTTTGGAGGAATTCACCTGCAAGTGCCCCATTCCATTTGCCGGAAAACGATGTCAAGTGGGTAAGTTGTGGTCAAGTTCGACACCCACGAGTCGTACATCCCACAAGCTCCACACTTTCCAAAAAAAAATGCGCACCAGCTCGACACTAGGCAAGTAAGGCCCATAAGCCTCGACACTAAGCAAATAAGACTCCACGTTATAGCTCATCGACCCATTTTACTGGTATAACTCGTGCGCTCTATGATTCGTGGGCTGATTCGACTCATGGGCTGCATGACTCGTGGGCTGCATGACTTTAAGGTGTCGAGTTCGTGATGTGCACCTGGTATGTTTCCATTTATTTATGCTCACAGTGTGTACACTTCAAAACTGGTGGTAAAAGTATTTGCACATTATGTTAACTTATGTAATAACTATGTATGTATGTCCGTGTATGTAGGCCTATGTATGTAGGTAAAATTAGGTAGGGACATTTGTTTTATATAATACATTAACTCAGAGACAATTTTTGACTGACATCCATGATTCATGCTGCACTCGAGATTGACATAGAAAAAAAGTCCATGAGTCACACAGCCCATGAGTTCGACACCAGGCAAAAAAGCCCCACGAGCTCGACATAACAGCTGCTGCTTGGGGCTTAAGGAGTCGGTCTCGTGGGCCCTATTTGTTAATTGTCGAGCTCGTGGGCCTTGCTTGCCTAGTGTCGGAATCGACGTGGGCCTGGTTTAACTAGTATCGGACTTATGGGTCTTATTTACCAAGCGGCGAGGTCATGGGCTGTATGACTCTTGGGTGTCGAACTCTTGACGTGCGGCTGGTAAAATAATTTAGTAAAACACGAAAAGAAAAAGGACTCCTTCATACCTTACTGCTATTTCAACAGCACTATTGATTTCATTTCATATTTCATTATGTATTTTTCATTGTTTCTGAATCCTTCCGTGACGGACTTTCTACGTCCATGTGTGTTACGTTTTGTCGTGTATGTAATTCAGACGTCGTGTGCCCTGGCGATGCATCGTCCCCAGACTCCTGCTATCTCTACCGTCAGGACCAACAGACCTGGGAGGTGGCGAGGGATACATGCGATGAGCTGGGAGGGTATCTGGTCGCCATGGGAACGCAAAGCGAGCAATCCAGCATCCGAAATGACGTTCTCGCTTCGCACTACGGAATTACGACCTTCTCCGGGATATGGGTCGGGTTGAATGACAGACTGTCCGAACAGGTCTACACGTGGGAGCATGTCGGTGGCACTTTGCCCCACTCAAGTGGTGTTTGGGGAGGGGGCCCGCCCCTGAGATCCACAGGAGTCAATCAAGACTGTATATACTTGTATGCAAATGGGCTGTCTGATGATTATTGCTACAGGGTAAAGCCCTTCATCTGCGAATTTAAGCCTTGACTTGACGATGTTAGATTCTATATGGTGGAAATTCTCGTGCACATGAATCGAATTCATTTACTCTCCCTCCTCTCCCCCTCTCTCTATCTATCTCTCTTTCTATCTGTCTGGCTATCTCTCTATCTATCTATCTATCTATCTATCTATCTGTCTATGTATATGTCTGTCTATCTACAGCTGTATTCTATCTACATTGTATCTATCTATCTGTGTGTCTATCTATCTATCTATCTATCTGTCTGTCTGTCTGTCTGTCTATCTATCTCTATATCTATCTCTCTATCTCTCTATCTATCTATCTATGTATATGTTTGTTTATCTATTCTATCTACATGTATCTATCTATCTGTGTGTCTATCTATCTATCTATCTATCTATCTATCTGTCTGTCTATCTATCTATCTGTCTATATGAAGAGTTTGTTCGCAAAAACCGATAAGTCTATTTTTGAAGATTTTGAAGTACTTTCTCTGCCATAAGGTACAAAATAATACCTTTTAAATGATATATTGGTCACTACATATAAAGGTACATTTTGAAGTTATGGTCAAAAGAAGCAAATCAATTCTTATCATTCTCTTTATATTTCTTGACCTTTAATCGCAAATATCTCCATTTGGCAAATATGGACCTATCGGATTTTGCGAACAAACTCTTCAAATATCTGTCTGTTTATCTATTCTATCTATCTATCTATCTATCTATTATATTTAGCTATTCTATCTATCTATCTATCTATCTATCTATTTATCTATCTATCTATCTATCTATCTGTCTCTCTATCTATTCTATCTATCTATCTATTATATTTAGCTATTCTATCTATCTATCTATCTATCTATCTATTTATTTATCTATCTATCTATCTGTCTCTCTATCTATTCTATCTATCTATCTGTCTTGATTTCCTTGTATCTCTGTCTTCATTGTTGTTTTTTTCCTTTCTTTCTTTTGATTTTGGAAATGGTGACCTTCCTGACAGCAACACTGATTTCTAGTAGTCCAGTGCATATCTAGGGCCCTGAAAACTGAAATGATGAATTTCCGAGTTACAATCCCGACTGAAAAATCTCTTAAATTGTCTTTGCACCGATTTTTTTTTTTCACCAATCCCTTCCCCTTCTTCCCTAACTTTTTTATCTCTCTTTTTCATGCGTTTCTCTCCCTCTCTCTCTCTCTTTCTCTTCTTCACTAAGCATGCTGGAGATCATTGCACCTTCATCACCTTTCCCTACCAAAACAATATTTTTTTTTTTTTGTAGTAAAATCCTGAAAGAGGCTAATATTTTTTGAGAATGTATTCTGCTTTGATAAAAGTATAGCTCTCTATACATAGCCAGTTTGTCATGTACCTATAGTACTTTAGAGTTGATAGTAATGTGTTTCTTTTATTTCTTTGCTTGTTTGTGTGTTTGTTCATTTTTTTATCTAGTTTCCTGAACTATGTATAAAATGTTGTATCTTGTAAGGGTATGTTTTTTTTAAACCACACGGACTCATAGAAAGAAAAAAAACAGCCAATGGCTGAAGTGAGCGACCCGTGGTGTAATAGAATTAACTCAAATTCATGCGTGTAAACTCATTCTCTGAAAGCACTACAGCACAGAAGAGTAACGCCCAAGTGACTGGGGATGAGAAGTAGTACTGGTCATTTTTTTTTCCTCGACTGAACGAATCATCAACACGAATTAACTCCCTCTTCCCTCAAGATAGAAGAATGTCCATCGTGTTGTGCTTACATGAAACGTTTCAAACCAAATACTGGAAAGGTTAAGTATACGGACTGAAATAATCCACCATGATGTAAATAGGCTAATATGTCATAGCGCATTAAACCCTTCAATGAATACTTTGTAGAAAAAAAAGATAATGTGTACAGTATATAGGCTTCCTGCATGTCTGTATCACTGCTACGAAAATACGTTTTAGAAGGCAAATGGGTTGTTGATATACACTCAGCAAAAAAAGAAAGTAAACACTTTTTCGAGGTCATATTTTTCATAGAAGATTTTTATAAAAATCAATGTATCATATGCCATTTTAAAGGTAATTTAATTGCCTATTAAAGCTAATAGGTTAATTAGAAAGAAAACTTTATGCATGAGTAAGCACATTCGATTTTGTCCTCGAAGGCACAAAATTAAAAATTGCAAAAATTGACAAGTTTTCTTTTATTTGCAAATGCCCTTCAATATAACATTGACAACAAAAGAGCACTTTAACACAATGAGAGACATGATTAAAATAGGAAAAATAAGTTTTTGTTCTCTTTATCTCTTCATAACCTCTAAGAAAACAAAGTGGGAAACTAAGGGGGAAAAACAAAAATTTTCTGTCAAGTCAAACTTCAAATGACAAAGGGAATAATAAGCATAAAGATGGTTAAATGAGCAGAATTTCTTTATTTATTTCTTTCAATCTAGTGATTTAAGAATCCATATGACAATTTCAAGAACCGAACATTATTTACAATTTCCAAATTTGAAAAAAAAAAACCCTCAAATTTCTACCATTTTTGTTAATTATTACTTCTGCTCTCATTTCATTTGAATTTGGATTTGACATTAGATGCTTTATTTTCCCCCTTTATTTTTAGCCTTCATTGATCTTTTGGTCTTTAAAGATATCATAGAGATCAAAGGTTTATTTTTGCAACTTAATTCATGTTTCTTTTTGTGTGAAATTTGTTGTTTGTTCTCATTGTTCTATGGAAGAGCACATACGCATGAATGGCAAATTGTTCAGTTTTGCAATTTTTACTTTTGTGCCCTGGAAGACAAAAACAATGGTGTTCACTCATGCATAAAATTTCCCTTTTTGATGATCCACCAGGTTGATAGCCAATTAAATTACCTTCAATATGGTATATAATACATTAGCTTTCAGCCAAATATTCTATGAGAAATCTAAACTTGAAAAAGCGTTTACTTTCTTTTTTGCTGAGTGTATATATATTTGAAGATTACCCAAGTATTTGAAGGGTTTATTTTCTAAATTAGTTAGGAATAACCAGAGCTGCCCGAGTTGGCGCGAAGACTAGGCTTGAAGAGGGACAGCGTGAGCGAACCAATTCTCAGTGAATTTATTTGTATTCATTCAGATGCATGAAGGCGACACTATGTGGCCATTCCTGATTTTTTTTTTCTATAAGCACAATACTTGCGATGAAAGAATTGTGGGTACACTATCGACTGGGTTTGTAAGCTCTTGTTTTGGTTTCCTTTCCATCTTCTCTTTTTGTCTTTATGTTGTATGTTTCCATATAAGCTGTCTTTTCCTCTTTCTCTCCCTGTGTTGTCTCAATTTCTCCCCCCTCATTTTCTTTAAAAAAAAAGAGATACTTGTTGTAAGGGTAATTGTGAATGGGGTTAGTTACCCAAGTGTGTAATTATCATCTGTAGATTTTTAGTTTTGGAAGTTTGAAGAACATCAGGACCTGATTGACAAATTGCCCTACATCGACGTAGATAAGCACTGAATTGATCAGTGTTTTAGTAGTAGCCATATTAAAAAAAAAAATCATGGGCGTATATACTCGAGCAGGAAGAATTTCATGAATTTTTAGCCGCTGCGCCATCGCCCTTCATGCGGTCACTTGGGCGAGCAGTCGAGGGTTTTTGTATTGGATGTGTCGTAATGATAAAGATGGATGTAACATTTTTAAATTTAAAATGAAGAGTTTATCGTCGACGGCAAGGCATTACCGTTTTCCACATCTGACTTTTGGCCCCGTTCGATCACCGACGACGGACAATTATTCTGTGGCATAGTTTTGGCACTGAATTATGCTTTACGATTGCAATGGATGATCCGCCTAATTTTGAAATGGTGGTTTGGCAATTTAATATGAAGGCGATGAAAGGAGAGGAGTGCTGGAAATAAAAAGCGCTCTGCATAATGACAGTTCCGATGATGAATTCCGATCGCATGAGGAGGTGGTGGTACTTTTAATCAAATTCAGTGCATGGCCAAAAATAACTACATCAGGTTATCACTCCGAGCTGCAGTCGGCTGATTTTCATTAGCCATATCCAAATAAAACTCGTGAGGGAAAAGATGAATGTGACACTTTTGAAAGCATTGTTATATTAAAGGAACTACTATTATAGTGCAAAGGCACGTAATATGGTTGTGTACATTCACTGTACCGTCAACATACTGCACTTATGTGGCGAAACGAATCAATCATGATAATGATGATGATGATGATTATACTACTACTACTACTACTACTAATAATAATAATAATGATAATAGTAATAATAATAATGATGATAATAACAATAATTATAATCACAATAATAATAATAATAATGACAATAATAATAATAGTGATAATGGTATAATAATAAAAATAAAATAATGATAACAATGATATAATGAAAACAAGAATAATTAAAACAATAACATTTTTACGTTAAAAATATTATGATATTGAGTACACTATATTCCACTATTTCCTTCAAGTTGCTTGTTAACTCCCACAAAAAACAAAATCAAAAACAAAACAAAAAATTCACTAACCCAGATTCTGCTCATGACATCATCATTGTGATGTACTAATGATGTGATTAACAAAATACATTACAATGCACTTTTCTTTAGACTAAATACAACTTGCATGTTTCCATGTCATTGATATGGCAAATGATTCAATTCAATTCAATCCATACATTTATTCAGTAATAGACATCGTTTCGATATAAAATGTTTACAAAATGTAACAGGTACAGTTCCTGAGAAAGCCAGAGGCTTCTTAAAATAGAATGTACCCTTGAAAACAAATCATACACATATTGCAATTTAAACATTAAAATATCAAATGATAAAAGGAGCACAGAGCGAAACATACATAAAACATACTAAGACAGAGGACAAAACAAAACAAATAACATCACATGAAGCAAATCAAACAAAACAGAACGAGGTATAGAACGAGACTACAAAAATACGTGTAAATAGTACGAGAAGACATTACCGATTGCAGCTCATGTAAAATACATAATAAAACATGTAATTCAAATTTCCTATTTTGACTAAAATGAGGAGAAGGCAAGAGCATATCGAAATTCTTCCTTGAAATTGTTCAGAGGTAGCTTTTTAAGATTTTCCGGAACTCCGGAGTTCCAAATATTAGATCCATGAAATCTTATCGACTGTTTCTTGGGCACGAGTTGTTCGGAAACAGAATGGATAAATATTGAATTGATGCCGTGTGTTTCTTGAGTGAATTTCATTACAACGTTTGAAATAATCCTTAAAAACAGATGGAAGTGTATTGTGAGTAAACTCGTACATAAACAATCCAGTCTTGTACAAAACTAAATCAGACAGAGATAAGACGCCGAGGCATTGAAATAGATCATGTGTATGCGCACGATAATGTGAGCCAGTGTACAGACGAATAACCTGTTTCTGTAACACCACTAGTCTCTTTAAAAGGTAGGCAGATGCACGACCCCATGAGGTTACAGTAGTTATAGTAAGGTAATATAGTGGTGTTGTACAGTGCATGCAGGGCATTTAATGGTAACATAGTACGTACCTTTAATATGCAGAACACCAATATTCATGCTTATCTTACGAAAAATATATTGTGTATGACTGGTTCAGGATAATTTCTGATCAATAATTAAACCGAGGAAATTGACATTGTCAACCTGTGAAATATCACCGTTATTGAGTTTCAGTTTTACATCTGCAGAGGCAGTTTTATTATACAGCATATACTTAGTCTTTGATACACTGAGTTGCAATTTATTAGCTTGAAACCAATTTGAAACCTTTTCTAACTCAGTATTTCCTACAGACAAAAGTCTATCTATTTATAGCTTGTATCTGCAAAAAAAAGATGGTGGTATCATCCGCGTAAAGTATGTGAGTGACTTTGAGAATCTCGGAAGGTCATTGACAAAGATCAAAAAGAGAAGAGGTCCCAAAATACTTCCCTGGGGGCCCCTATTAAAATTGGTGCAAGGGTAGATAGAGAATCTTTAGCCTGGACACATGATGGCTAATGAAACTCGACATTTCGGGGAAACATGCGAGTTATTCTTGTCTAAGTAAGTCAGGGTGATTTTTTTTTCTTTTTGGTAATCAAAAACAGCGATAAAGTACTTTATAGCAATGATTGACGTATTTTGTTAAATCATTTTTTTTTCTACACATGGACAGATACAAGTACTCCAAGAAAATAGGAGAAAAGGCCCACATAAGGAACGTATTTACACATTCGTTTCGGCACATTAAGTAATGTTGAGAGTATCATGAATCAATGCCAAGTCAACATGCATCTGCACCGCATATAGTTTTATGTCCTTTAACGGCTTATTATCGGGTGAAATGCTTTACCGCCCGGTTTGAGGCCTCATATGAAATAATGAAGACCAATAAAGTTATTGCGGGGTGAAATTTGCATGCAGCAAAATAGAAAACGCAATTGCAGCAAACGATCCGTGGAAGAGCAAAGAGACAAAATGTGGGATGCGGGGGGGGGGGGGTGCATATAGACACATCCACTACTTCATCTGGTGGTAGTGTATACTTTCTAATCAAGCTGCTCTTAGATAGAACCATGCGAAGTTCTTTGAGGCCACTGGAAAAACTGGGATTCGTATCAAAATATGTTACGACTTCTGTGCAAAAGAAATAGAGCAATCGCAATTAAATAGTCAATTATGTACAGTAAGAGCACTTTAATTTTGTCAACAATGATGTTTTTGATGTTTTATACTCAGTCTACACTGATTTGACATTGTTCTTCCCTTTGTCATTTTTGTTCTGTACTCTATATTTATTGGATGAACATAAAAAAAACAGACACAAGAATTGAGCTTTTAGATATAGTGCAAATCGTACATTAAAATTATACGCAAACATGGAGCCTGTATCAAATGTGTAAGCATTTTTTTTTTAAAACTGCATGTCTCCAAAAATATCACCGGGGCGAAGTAATATTTCAGGAGCCAGTCCACGGGTTTAACTTTCACACACACAAAAAAGAAAAAACCCGCTCTGTAGTAAAGTGGTCATCGGGCTTTACCCTGGGTTTCGCACACAAAACCGGCACACGATACGAACGTTTGAAGTGCAACGTGCGGAATAACGGACCGGACGCCAAGTCCCATTCTAGTGCACAGAAACCAAAATCAAGAATTTACAAAACTACAGGTAGGATATGATTTTTTATTCTTCCTTGATATCTTCACTGTATGTGTTCTGTTATGAATTGAAAACGTATTGTCATTGTGAGTAGACTTTCGTCGACGTTTTGTGCTAGTTTCAACCCTGAATAGCTGTTGGAAGGCGCACCTTATAACCCGCCATAATGTGTACAAATGTACATACATGGGATGTTATACCCTGATTGATTCTTTAGTTGTATAATTTGATTTTGAGATAGGAAAAGAACATCCCTATTTGCTGTGTTTTAATAACTTAGACGACAATCTATTTGCTTCACATGCAATTGTTCTTACAAATTCAAAGTTATCGGATGAACGAATTTTAAACTGGTATACTCGAGTCTGTTTAAGTATGAGTCGTATGTAGGAGCTGACAGTTCAGATTTTGCAGTAGGAATTTTTTATTTTTTTTTTGTCTGGCGGATAGTGATTATTCCATATCAGTTGAGTTCTGTCGTGAATATAAATCTACCGAAATAGAGTTTATGATACGACCTTTCCACTCAGCATGTCAGCGTATGTATTGAATTGACAGAGTTATTAGTAATCTAGAAATTATATCATAATTATGTTTGAGAATTGAAACGAAATACGAGGGTGTTTGATAGCGTTGTTATGTGCAAACTTGAACTGATATTGTATATCTCCTTTTTTTTTTTCTCTTTTGTATCACCAAACCCCCGATTTGAAGGTGTGCATGCAAACCCCACGTACATTTGTGAAAACAACCATCACTACTTACTGACTTGGAAATAATAACGATGGATGGAATAAGTGATCATTTGTGTCATTATGTACCTTAATGAACGAGCTTGTATTGCTATGACGTCATAGCGTTTTTCGTCTTTCACTTTATTTTCTTAGTGGGTTCAAGGGTTAGCTTTCTTTGAGCTATGTATCATTCTGAGGTTGATCCTTTAATGATATTGTTATTTGTGTGTGTGTGTGTGTGTGTGTGTGTGTTTATGAAGTGTTGATTGCAGAAAAGAAACAAAAATGAAAATAATCTATCTTTATGAAATTAAAATACACAACAGAAGGGATGTGCTAAAAAGGCACACAGAGAAAATAATGAAAACGTTAATGTTAATGTGTTCAAGAATATTAATTATTTTGCAACAAGTGCAGTGTTTTTGTTTGTTTGTTTTATTTCCGTACTAAAAATCAACATATTCCATACATAAAGTCTAGAAAAGAAAGAAAAAAATAAACATACCGAGGGTAGCCCATTTTCAGTAGTGACAATGATAGTCACTTCTGGTCTTCCATGGGGCCCTGTTCACAAAAATTACACACAATCAGGGACTGATAATAGAATAGAATATAATACTAACACCAAATAGAACGGTACATACATTACTACATTGTGGCTACATAATATATACAATATTATTACATATTGTTCAGAGGTTTGGAGCATTAAAAAAAAAACAGGTGGAAATGATTTCGGTTTTGCCTATAAAATTAAACTTCAACACGGGTAAAGAGGAAAGTTGACGTAAATAATTAGGTATGTTGTTATACGCTGCTGCAGCTCTGTATGAAAATGAACTCTTACAATAATTAGTTTAAGGCTGTGGTAACTGTAAATCGTTTTGATTACGGAAGAATATGGTGATGTCTTGTACTTAAACATGATTATCTTTCGCATAATCGGGGGCCATGTCAGTTATAATCATATACATGAATGAAAGCAGATGATTTTTTTTTTGTCTTTTGGTTACTGTCTTCCACCCTAAGCTATCATGAACATCACTGCTAGTAATATGGGAATAAGGGTTAATTTTCAAAATTAATCTATTTTGCATCTACTGAAGTTGGGAAAAAGAGCTACCCTTGGCAGATTGCCATACTACATCACCGTAATCAAAACGAGGTAACACAATAAAATTATGTATCAGTTTAATTCAGTCATATTAACAAATTGTCTCAAACGACCCATATAACTAATCATTTTACTTGACTGGTTACATAGTTGTCTGATGTGAACATCCCACAGTAACTTATCATCTAGAATAATTCCCAGATATTTAGAACTATTCACCTGAATTAATTGTTTACCCTATATAAGTTTAACATTCAAATACTCTTGCTTTATGATACCAAATAACATACAAACAGTTTTATCAAAATTGATTTTTAAATTGTTGTAAGCCATCCATGTTTCTATACATACAGTGTACGAACTCTTTTTGCAAAACATTTTCCACAATTTTCGGGTTTTTATGTGAGTAATTATAGATGACCGTGTCATCGGCGTAAAAATGGGCCCTGCAGTCAGAAAAAAAACCCCGAATTGATATCATTAATAAATATACTAAACAACAATGGTCCTAACAAGCACCCTTGTGGCACTCCTCTGGTTAATGAAAATGATAATAATAATAATAATCATAATCATAATAATAATAATAATGATAATGATAATAATAATAATAATAATAATAATGATAATAATAATAACTATTATTAGTATTATTATCATTATTATTACAGGTGCGGGGACCACGTGATAACTGGAGAGTGGAGGAAGAACGGAGAGAACGGGTTGAAGTGGAGGAGCGGAAGGAAATTAAGTCTTTAAGATAAGATGGGGCAATATTATTGCATATCTTGTAAACAATGAGGAGGATTTTAAAGGTGATACGTTGATGAATGGGGAGCCAGTGGAGGGATTGGAGAACTGGAGTAATCATTGTATTTCATAATTATTATCATTATAATTATCGTTATGAAATTACAACACTCTCCAGCTTTTGACATCTCTCTTAACTTGGACAACATTTTCTTGAGTATACTTTACAAATTAATTTTGTAGACACAATGTCCCCCACATTTTTGTTCGTTAGGCGAGTGATGTGATGCAATGCTACTGTTTTCCCCTCCCTTTCCAACTCAAGGAAATAATACCCGAGATGCAGTCTTCAGAACGCATTCACATCCTAGCGGTCATATACGTCTTCGCATTACAAACCGGTAGGTATTTTTCGTGATGTTGAAAAAGTTAAAAAAAAGAAACAAAGAAGAAACACATAGGAATAAAACAAGAGAATTTATCACTGATTCAAATGGCATTAACATTTACTTTTTACTCATTGAGACTGATACACTCTCAACATTCGGGGGGAAAAACAAAGTAATTGGAAAGGTTAAGGGCTACCAATGGAGAGAAATCAATATAATACGGTCATACACGCATATATGAAGAGATGAGGTGGGCCAGATATTTTCAAATCCCATATTTCCCGAAAAAAAGGTAGTTTCATCATCATAATGTTTGCTGTTGCAAATTATAAAAAAAAAGAAGCTTTATGCTTACGGAGGTGAGTCAGTAAAGACACTGTAAACGTTGTGGTCTCAATTACAACATTATAGAACCTTGCCGCCTTTGATGAGGAGTACGTGCTGTAAAGAACATGAAGAACGAGAATGAACAGAAAACTCTCAAGGATACAAAAGTTTGGACATTATACTGCGATTACCAAGATATCTGCTCCTACACGTCAGTATACTATAAGATACCTCCCCCAAGAATAAGAGAGGGTAGTTAGAACACCAGCTGCGCATGTATGAGGTCTGCACTAAAAATGGCGGTCTGACAGGAGGTCATGCTATCGTTAGGTACCTCTGCATTCCAGGCTAACTCAAATCCGCTGCGCAAAGTCGTTGGGCAGGCATACATCCTTTCCGCGTTGATCCGTCCGTGTGAGGTTTTCGTTACTTTTCAATTTCAATTTCGATTTCAATATATTTCATACTTCTCGTTTATCAATATTACATCAAAATAAACAGCACTAGTTCTTTTACCTTGTCTACAATGACAAAATCTTACTTGTAGCGAGAAAAGTTCTTCCTGCGTATAGGAGTTACTAGCCTACTTGCCTTTACAGACACGGAATAAATGTGCCCTACATGTATGTATGACGTGAACTGAGTCTGATAGTATCCTTAGACTGTAATTATGGCATCGAGATAGCAATGACACCTCATGGTTAGTGGTTGCATGTACACCCATTACACAGAGCTGTAAGAGTATTGCTTCAGAACACGGGATTGGCCAATTCAAAGGGAGTGTATTGTGTTGGTGGAGATGAGGATTGGGCTTTTAACTTTTTGCGAGATATCAAGAAAACACGTGTGAAATAGTACAGAACATACTATTCTAAGAGGAATTCAAAGTTTGTTTGATAAAAATCGGTTTTGGAATGGCTGAGATATCCAAAAACAGAGTAATACAAAGCTAGCATAACCCACCTTTCATTAGGATTGTTCTGTTTTGCGTACCTCAGCAATTTCAAAATAGATTTTCATCAAATAAATGTTGATTTCTATTTGGAATTTCATGTTCTTTCATATTTGATCAGAGGTTTCTCTTTATCTAACCAAAAATGTTAGAAACCTGAAGTTAGTTCTCAACCAAAACTATACAATCCCTTTAAATCTTTGTTCATAAATCTTCACTGAAATGACTGGTAGTTTTGTGTGGTACAGCACTTGAAATTCAAATACGTCTCACGTGAACATTTCTCTGTTTACCAAATTTCTATAATAGCTTTGTTATTTCTGAAGGGTGCTTTTGTCAACAAAACGGAAAATTTCCACGCTTAAAGAAAAAGAAATCAAAGAATCACAATATTATCAACTTTGTGATTTTTTTTTTGTGGCTCTCACGTTAATAAAGACCTGAATTCAATGTGCTAACAGTATGCCTTTTACTTTTATAACAATCATACTACCAGTGTGTAGAACACTTATATTCATCCTGGAGCTCACTAATCTTAAACCTTCAACTTTTTATCGCACACTTTATCCTGATGTAGGTTGCTGTGCAGAAACGACCGAATCTGGAGAACACGTATGTCAGAACGGGCCACTAGCACTGGAAAATGCATGTCCCGAGATTTTCTCCGAGAAGACAGGGGGTTTTGTCCGGTCAACACCTAAATTCATCCCACGTGACCATCCTCAGTATGACGTCATGGTTCCCGAAGCAGCGAGAGGAAAAACCAACTTATACTGTGCCCATCCCGGTAAGGGTGGGATTTCACGGAGCACGCGAACGATTTGCGAAGGACGCGAATGGCAAAATCCAACATTCGGAAAAGTTTTTCTCCGAATGTTTTCCGACAATGAAGCCGAAAACTATTCTTGCGCAATTTGTGCGAAGTTTCCACGACGTATGTGCGAATGTCGTGTGTATCATTGCTAAAGTACAGCATGTTACGTACACGAAGAACACGCGACGGAAATGCGAACGACAAATTGTCAATAATCATGGGAGAAAATGTACCCAAGGAGAGGTGGAAACTGTCTTGAGTTGAATGTTTTTCTTTCCTCTATTTCTCCTTTCTTTTTCTCTCATTTTTCTATTGTGTGCTTGCCTACATTTTTTTTTTCTAGGACGTATCTCCACTAGTAAAGCATATATGATCTTTTTTTTTTTGCAGTTTTTCCAACACATAATCTCTATACTTCAAATGAAATTTTACATACTTTAGATTAATTTTAACTGTATTCTGCGATTTTTTTTTGTATATTAAACATTTTTCTCTTTGCTCGTCTTTAATTTCTTTTGTTACTATAGTTGTTAATAATTGTTTGATGTTTAGGTGTATGCTACAATTTTTATTTGTATAAAACGTATAGGTCATACATCCCCCAAACGTGCGCTAAACGTTCGCGAGAATGTCTCAAAAGGTACGCGAACAGTTTCGAATTACGTCGTAAAATGATCGGAAAAACTTCGCAGATTTCGCGTAACATACGCGAGACATTCTCCAAAGTTTCGGAGTCTGTTTGGGGTTTCACGAACATTTTGCGAACATCGCGCGTGTCTTGCGAAAGTCTTGCGCATATGACGAGGCTTTAAAGACACTTTCGAGAACAATTCACGAGCAAATCACGACCAAGTGTGCGGAAAAGGTTCGCAGAAAATTTCAAACTTTTTTGAAATTCTCGCCGAAGTAAAAACGACATTCGCGAACAATTGACGACGCTTCCGAACCCTCACGTTCGTTTGGCGATTTTTTGCAGACCAAAATGCGAATGCTGGATTTTGCCATTCGCGTCCTTCGCAAATCGTTCGCGTGCTCCGTGAAATCCCACCCTTACCTTTTTTTTTTTTTTTAGTGTGTGTGTGTTTGTGTGTGTGTATGTGTGTGTACTT
The DNA here is from genome assembly GCF_040938485.1 of Diadema antillarum. Classification (NCBI taxonomy): domain Eukaryota; kingdom Metazoa; phylum Echinodermata; class Echinoidea; order Diadematoida; family Diadematidae; genus Diadema; species Diadema antillarum. The sequence continues at coordinate 1,730,785 of NW_027271320.1, forward strand.
CTATACATATTGGTCATGGATCGCAGTGTCATCGAAAAGTTGATTTATCATAAACGTACCGTTCTTTAACGCCAATTGTATACAAACAAGTATTAACAATTATTTGCACTGGTTAGTAGATGCAGTACAAAAAGACAAATAAAACTCGTAATCATCGACTTCAACCCCTCCACCACATTAAAAAAAAAATGAATTGAACGTTCTTCTTTTTGATTTCTTCCAGGTGCTCACATAGACAAATTAGAGCCAATAAACTGATCATTTTTCTGAAAACTTCTATATTAGCACATTAGAATGTTCACGCGAGGTAACTACTTTGTTAAAGTACAGTGTGACATGAGAAATGATTCCCTCAGCAGAGCTGTATTGTGCTGGTTGGTGTATTCGACGAAGTGTTCTTGGCTGATTCAATTTTAATCAGCTTTTAAAATATTGTCCAATTGTCAGCGCCCTTGTACTTGACGTACCGAGGGCTTTTAGAACCCTCACAAATCTATTTCATTATTACGACTAAAAGGCTCTCACCAGAAAACGATTTGTTAGACAGAAAAAGGACCTCGTGATAATTAGTAGTCGTTGTTGTTGTTTTTTTAAATACTAATTTCACCAATAGAGTGCGTTCCTAATCCCTGTCTCAATGGAGGGACTTGCTCAGAAACTCTGGAAGAATTCACCTGCAAGTGTCAGACGCCATATGTTGGAAAACGGTGTGAAGTGGGTATGTATATATCATAAATATAATCATATACTTTACACACTCACACACACAGTAACTTTATATTTAAGAAGAATTAAACCAGATGGCTCATAAAGTGTATAATTATGAGAAGTGCACAAACTTGTAAAAAACAGTAATTCTTTGCTTGCATATCATTTCCTCCAGGGCAGCTAGGATATAAAGGTAAACACTATTTGCCATTTGGTAAAAGCGTTTACATAAACTCGAATAATTATTATTTGTGTATATTTGAAGAGTTTTTCAGAAATCATGAATGAAATCTATGAATAATATCTAAGCAGATTTGGCATTTGTCAGAGTAGAATATTGATTGCCTGTTATAGGCCTTTGAACTCGACAATCTAATCATTAATTGAAGACATTGTGAAATAAATGCATATCATATGATTGTGTATAAATAATATGTGTAGTGATCGCTCGAGTGCGTGACCTTCCATCTCTTTCTTCTTCTTTCTCTCCCCCTCTCTTTCTCTCCTTGTTTGTCTTCTTCTTTGTAATCCAGAGGCGGTTAGCCCCGGTTCTCTGTCGTCCTCGGACTCCTGCTATTTCTTCAGCACACAGGACCCCAAACCCTGGGAGAAGGCTCGGGATAGTTGCGACGAACTGGGAGGGTATCTACTTGCTCTAGAAACGCCAAGTGAACTATCAACCATCCAAAACGAAGTCTTCATCTCTCACTACGGAGTACAGAATTCCGCCAAAGTGTGGACGGGGCTGAACGACCTATATTCTGAAGGAGTGTATGAGTGGACCCGAGCCGGTGGCACCCTACCCCTGTCGAGTAGTATGTGGAAGGCGGGTCAGCCAAATCCAAACACTGCAGATATTCAAGATTGCGTTGTTTTGAGAGATTATGAATTGAGAGATACTAGTTGCTCCAGTGAATTGAGCTACATCTGCGAATTCAGTCCATCGGCCTGAGAAGTTGACAGTGCCATGACAGTCATGTATGGGGAGCCAAGTATGGCATGGTCTCTTTCGTTCGTCAAAATGACTGATTTTGTAACAAAAGAAACCATGCGAAATTTGGCGCCCCATACTAATAACTAGTATTAGTATTCCAGATTCCTCTTTAAAACTATATTGCACCTACCGCTGATCTTTTGTCCTCTCTCTTCTCTTTGTTCTTGCTACCTCTCTGCATGTACTGTTTGTTTCTTTTTTTTTCTTTGTGATACTTTTTGTTCTAAAACCTAAAACAACAACAACAACTAACAACAACAACAACAACAACAACAACAACAAACCAACAACGACAGTACAAAGGTATACAACAGCCGGACGGGGACTGTACGGAGAGGAGATGGTTCTTAAGGCCTGATGTCTGGACAAACACGTGTAACCTGCAAACACAATAGGTAACTTGCAGACTGTAATGACGAAAAGGACAAGAGTTCCTGCGTGCTTGAAATTAGTAATATTCTATGTTTATTCGCTCTTTCCAAATAAGAGGTTTTAGGAAATGGCAGAGATGAAACGCCATACACTTTAAAGGATAAGTTTGGATTTTTAGAAGAAGGTCTGGAGAGTACGAATCCCTGTAGGTAGGGCCTACATCTATAACCCTCCAGATGGGATTTTTGCCTATCATTTCCCTCTTTACTCGGGTGTATAATGAAGTTACCTGACAAAACTCAGTAAGTAATAATAGTATAGGACCTTGCTGTAGACTATTGATGGATCTGGGTAAGAGAAAGACCTTGGATAGATAAACCATACCATCAACATGTTTTTATCAATATTTTCATGTCATTACTCTCTGTATTGCATTGTAATTGTTATATCCATAAAACTCTTTTTGTGTGTGTTGTGTATCTGCAACTGTTTACGTACCGAGGGCATAACAGACAGTTGTTGTATGAGTGTCGCATGTCATAATAAATTATGTTTATCATAACTGCATCAACGAATGCATGCGAGGCACACTGTTAAATGCTGTCGAAATTTAACAAATTAGCGCTACAGTGAAACCTAATGTTCTTTAAAACTGTATAAAAACTCTCGTGCATTGGTATCGCTTGTGTATTTCGTCCATTCATGTGGATGCGATTAATATAGGCTGCTACACTGATGACAATTTTCATGATCATGCAGAGAGTAATCACTGATTGGTGTTTGAACAATGAACATTTCTATCCCTTACTTCATTTCATTACTAGTGGAAAGACTTTAATCTTTTTGTTAGGGTTATAACTATTACTAGCAATATCGTTGTTGTTTTCATTAATATTATTATAATAATCATCATTCACTATGTCGATGACGAAGAATGCGGATATGGTAAAAAAAAAAAGACTTTGATGAGGATGATTGGAGCATCAAGAAGACAACAGTAGATTATTACTCAAATTAACAGTTATTGCTTTCAGAAAAGTCGTCCTGATATCACCTTATTGACAGAGTGCCATATACACTAATGTAAATGAATATGTACTATTCAGTGTTTTAGAAAAAGACATGACAAGCAAGCGAGCAATTTCAGGCGTACCTCATGAACATGGGCTTAATGGGCTTACCCATGGTTTATTCATTTTTTATGTACAAGTGTATTTTTTATTGATCATGGTTGCTACTAAAAGCACCGACTAATGGGTGTTTATTTACGTCTATGTAGGACAATTTGAATATCGGTGGCCTGTTGCAGGGGAAAGTCGACAGAAAAACAAAACAAAACAAAATAAGCCCTTGTGTACACAGTCTGTTATCATTATGTACTGTTTCATGATTGTATGGTTACGTGGCTGATTATTGACTGTTAAACGAAGGAGTTTCGTATTTACTCTGAAGATGAACTACACTGTGTGTAAGGGTGGGATTTCACGGAGCACGCGAACGATTTGCGAAGGACGCGAATGACAAAGTCCAACATTCGGAAAAGTTTTTCTCCGAATGTGTTCCGACAATGAAGCCGAAAACTATTCTTGCGCAATTTGTGCAAAGTTTCCACGACGTACGTGCGAATGTCGTGTGTATCATTGCTAAAGTACTGCATGTTACGTACACGAAGAACACGCGACGGAAATGCGAACAGCGAAAAATTTTCAATAGTCATGGGAGAAAATGTACCCAAGGAGAGATGGAAGCTGTCTTGAGTTGAATTTTTTTTCTTTCCTCTATTTCTCCTTTCTTTTTCTCTCTTTTCTCTATCGTGTGCTTGCTTACATTTTTTCCCCCAAGGACCTATCTCCACTAGTAAAGCATTTGTTGTTGTTGTTTTTTTTGCAGTTCCTCCAACACATAATCTCTATAGTTCAAATGAAATTTTATATACTTTAGATTAATTTAAGTGTATTCTGCGATTTCTTTTGTATATCTAACATTTCTTTCCCTTTGCTAGTCTTTAATTTCTTTTGTTACTATAGTTGTTAATAATTGTTTGATATTTAGATGTATGCTACAATTTTTATTTGTAGAGAGCATATAGGTCATACATCCCCCAAACGTGCGCTAAACGTTCGCGAGAATGTCTCAAAAGGTACGCGAACAGTTTGCAATTACGTCGTAAAATGATCGGAAAAACTTCGCAGATTTCGCGTAACATACGCGAGACATTCTCCAAAGTTTCGGAGTCTGTCTGGGGTTTCACGAACATTTTGCGAACATCGCGCGTGTCTTGCGAAGGTCTTGCGCATATGACGAGGCTTTAAAGACGCTTTCGAGAACAATTCACGAGCAAATCACGACCAAGTGTGCGGAAAATGTTCGCAAAAAATTTCAAACTTTTTTGAAATTCTCGCCGAAGTAAAAACGACATTTGCGAACAATTGACGACGCTTCCGAATCCTCACGTATGTTTGGCGATCTTTTGCAGACTAAAATACGAATGCTGGATTTTGCCATTCGCGTCCTTCGCAAATCGTTCGTGTGCTCCGTGAAATCCCACCCTAAGGCTAGGATTTCACGGAGCACGCGAACGATTTGCGAAGGACGCAAATGACAAAATCCAACATTCGGAAAAGTTTTTCTCCGAATGTGTTCCGACAATGAAGCCGAAAACTATTCTTGCGCAATTTGTGCGAAGTTTTCACGACGTATGTGCGAATATCGTGTGTATCATTGCTAAAGTACAGCATGTTACGTACACGAAGAACACGCGACGGAAATGCGAACAACGAAAATTTTCCAGTAATCATGGGAGAAAATGTACCCAAGGAGAGGTGGAAGCTGTCTTGAGTTGAAATTTTGTTCTTTCCTTCTATTTCTCCTTTCTTTTGTTCTCATTTCTCTATCGTGTGCTTGCCTACATTTTTTCCCTAATGCCTATCTCCATTAGTAAGGCCTTTTATTTTTTTTTTTGCAGTTCCTCCAACACATAATCTCTACAGTTTAAATGAAATTTTACATACTTTAGATTAATTTTAAGTGTATTCTGTGATTTTTTTTTGTATATCAAACATTTCTTTCTCTTTGCTAGTCTTTAATTTCTTTTGTTACTATAGTTGTTAATAATTCTTTGATGTTTAGATGTATGCTACGATTTTTATTTGTAGAAAACGAATAGGTCATACATCCCCCAAACGTGCGCTAAAAGTTCGCGAGAATATCTCAAAAGGTACGCGAACAGTTTGCGATTACGTCGTAAAATGATCGGAAAAACTTCGCAGATTTCGCGTAACATACGCGAGACATTCTCCAAAGTTTCGGAGTCTGTTTGGAGTTTCACGAACATTTTGCGAACATCGCGCGTGTTTTGCGAAGGTCTTGCGCATATGACGAGGCTTTAAAGACACTTTCGAGAACAATTCACGAGCAAATCACGACCAAGTGTGCGGAAAAGGTTCGCAAAAAATTTCAAACTTTTTTGAAATTCTCGCCGAAGTAAAAACGACATTCGCGAACAATTGACGACGCTTCCGAACCCTCACGTTCGTTTGGCGATCTTTTGCAGACTAAAATACGAATGCTGGATTTTGCCATTCGCGTCCTTCGCAAATCGTTCGCGTGCTCCGTGAAATCCCACCCTAAGAGTGCCTGCAGCTGTATATTATACATAGGGATCAAGCCTTCACAAGCACGACAATGCTCCTAGTTTAGCGTGCCGTGTGCAAATCGTGCTTTAGCGAACGCTCAAATCCGAAATACCTCCCGTTCCATGGAAAAGGGGAACTGTTCTGGCCCAAAATAGCGTTTGGTCCCGACGTTGGGAACGATTGAGCAGCCATAGCCAATTGGCAATCTTGTTGCTACAGCTCCGTCGACAAGTGGACGGGAGTCCGTCGGAGTGCGGGGAACGTCACAACTGATTGCTTCCGCGTTCTCTCGCTCTTCCCGTCGTGTAGGGAGTTTAATGCCCTTTTATTCACACAAGAGGACATATCATGTCAATGTCATAAGCTCGTCATCACATATATTTTTTAATACGTAGGCTATTCAGAGTGAGTGAAAGTGTCTTTCATTCAAGGCCTATACTGGTGAGAAACATGTGTATGTGGGATAATCATTAGTGTAATGGAAGTGGTGGTGTGATTGGAATGTTCATGAAGCAGAGAAGTGCATGATAAGAGAAGGTCGATCCTTGCCATGTGATTCGAAAGCTATAGATTGTTTAGTTTTAAACTAATGATGCCTAATAGCCATCATTAGATGCACGAATACACACACACACATACACACACACACGCACACACTCACTCACACAAAGACCATAATTACCACGTTACCGGCGCCATTGTGATATCGATTCTCTTTTTCATCGGTGCGGGGTGATATTCTAGAAGCTAGTTGGCAGCAATGAACTCATACCAAAAAGCTTTTGGGTCAACGCGGCTTTGCAATGCAACCATTTTTCCATAGCGTTTACCAGCCCCGTGATATGGCTTGAAACTTGCTTTACGATTTGGGTGACGAGAGTTTTTCTAGTGTTGAAGCTCAGAACCAAGAATTACTAAGCTGCAGGTGAGGTATTGTACATTCCTTCTTGTTCTATAATTTTGTTTGTATCCTTTTCAATTCAGACGCAGTTGGCTACTATCATCGGAAAACCGACCGTGCAATATCCACATACAGTGCACACCCGTTATAACGAACTCGGTTATTACGAAATTCCACTTACAACGAAAAAAAAAAAGTCAAGCCGCAAAATTATCGTCTCTCCATTTTTTTTTTTATTATTTATTTGTTCGGTTATAACGAAATTTCGATATAACGAAAGAAAATTGGCCGTCATGAGGTCTTTGCTATAAACGGGAGACCACTGTAGACTGTAGATGTGTTGTAGCCTAAGCCTTATCTATCACAGTCTGGTTGATTTTGCAATTGTGAAATTGACGTTATGTGTAAAAAACCAACCAGCAAAAACAACAACGAGTATTGGCCATGTTTATCTAGCTATGACACAGGGTTATTTACTAGACAGAATGCTTACTATAGAGGGTACCTTTCCTACATTGTCAATGTTAAACATGGAAAATCTACACTGCTTAGATGTCACGAATGCGTGGATTTCTAGTTAGCTGTGGGTGAAAATGGTTTAAATTTTGCATTATACGGTGATGTTTTTTTTCACAAAGCAAAAGGGTGAACTTGTTATTTCCAGCGACGCTGTAGTTAACATAAACTGACCGAATTTATTATTATCACTGCATGCTTTCCACCGCCAAACAGCGTACACTGTAGCTGATTTACCGGTAATCATCTTCACGTTCATAACATATTCCCACAGAAAATTGCTATCCACGACAATGAGCTCATGTAATGACAACAATCGCAACATCATGTTGAATAGGACAACTTAATCACTCGGAGTTACTGTGGTTGAAATTGCGGGAACATGCGCAATACTGTAGTGTGAGTAATTCCGAAAAGTAACATATGCAGTTAACCACTCTAAATGATTGTGATGATTCATATATTGAAGCGATCTTGGGAAATTTCAACTGAAAGAGAGAGAGAGAGAGAGAGAGAGAGAGAGACAGAGAGACAGACAGAGAGAGATAAAGACAGAAGGAAAGCTACATTCCATGTATTTCAAAAAAAAAATTAATGTTACCATATCAATACAGCGTCCACATCGGAAGGCCAGATGACTTTAACATCAGAGTAGTTACAAGAACCAAATATGAATTCAAATCTGCCTAGACTGAAGGACGGGTATTTTCAGTACAAGATTCTTGTGCCATCTTACTGAGTAATCGTTACCAGTACAGGGAATTATCAAACTTTGACCAAAAAAAAAAAAAAGAAAAAACAAAACAAAACAAAACAAAACAAAACAAAACACGAATATTCTATTGGAGTGGTAGTCGGACTTGCTGCACTGTTAGAACGCTGTGTAAAATTTCGTTGTTTAAAATATTGTTGTTTAAAATTCTAAACAATGTTGTTTAAATATAGAAAATTGGAGCTTGATTGCCTTAAACAGCGGTTGTTTAAAAACAATTCGGAATGATTGTCCAAACAATTAAACATCGTTGTTTAGAAATTGATGGGCAAAAGTCATGTGATAGTCATGAACCAATCAGCGGGCTTGCATGTATATCCTTCGTTTCATCCGATCGCCGCCGGTCGGGCGCGGCCACCGCGCCTCACACACACACACGTACGTCACACGTTTATGTTTACGTATAGCTATGGACCGCGGCTATCATATTCATCATGATGGACGGCGGTGACGATGATTGCAATGCAGCTATATGGAGTCACGAACATTCTCAGCAAATGGGGTCTAGCTATAAGAACTTTGCCAGTCATTCCAAGGTATTTATTTATTTAACTGATATAGTTACATCGCTTCATGCCCATCTGTAATTTGCATGATGTATGAAGCTAGTCACGGCTCACGCTTTGGGTTCTTGGCCGGGCTGCGCTACGCCTCGCCTTCATGCATGTAACGTTAGATCTATGCAAACTGGCACGTTAACGTTTAAGGTCGTCTGTACCGGTACGTACATTATGTTTTTCAACCAACTCGTGCTTGTATAAACACTTGCATAATTCAATCCTTACATACATTTTCAAAACTTCACATAAAATACGAATTTCTTTTCCCATAGTTGACACAGTACAGTAGCCTATTCGTTTCTAATCTAAGTTGTAACAGTAAGAGTAAGACTATACAGGCACCGTATCACATCATGCACAATATAGGCGCAGTGTCCGAGTTCGATGATGTAGAAAATCTAACAAGTTAGTTAGGCATAGGGTCTAACGTGACGGTTAGGGCCTAGCTAGGCAATGCTAGGGCCTATATTTTAGACTGCTAGTGCTAGCTAAATTCAATTTCACAATGACCTGTCTCGATCATTTCCTACCTCATAATTTAGAACTTATGGTCGGCTGTATGATAGCCCTACTACATCGACTACCCTCTTGTAATAAGCCGACCGTGTATTAATTGGCGCACTGAACGCTTAGGGTTAGTACGCACTTCACTGCACGCAAAGCACATAAAAATGGATTGGCTTTGACTGTCGATGAGGATGGTGTGGGAAAACGCGAAAATTCACCGTTCATTAACAAAGTTAATGGTTTTAATGAAGGACAAAATTTCGAATGAATATTTTCACCGAATCGTAATGTACTATGGAAGTTTCTAAAAAGCTTCGTACAACACGGTGTTCAATACACTGAACTCGGTTTGCGTGCATTGTCAATGCAAAAACAGCGGTCGATCTCAATAAGGAGCGTTACTGCGGGGAGCTGAAACGAGGCCACGCAAGTTCGACGGCGATATTTTTGCACTGAAACTTCGAATCGAAAAGGGAACAAAGGCATTTGATAGCCTAGCTCTGGATTTTCTCAATCACGCAGGTCAAGTTTTTTGCATGAATTTCAGTGTTAAATATTCTTATCAAGCAAATAAACATTGGGCGGTCGATGAGTAGTATAGGTCCAACCGTACAACCAAAATCTGCTGTAAACATAACGAACCCCCTAAAATCCAATACTAAAGTGCAAGTTAAGTTCTGCTACTTTTGCTGGAGCAATTCATTCTTTACTGAGCATCATTGCCATCAATGATGCTCGATGAATTAAGGTCTACGTAAGCTTCCAGTAGAAAAAAAGGCCAAGAACCCCTATAGGAAATGAAGATAAAGACAGAAAACAGATTGTGGTGTTTTTAACGCACAATATAGTCTATGCACCACACGTAAACTTAATGCCTGTAGTAATAATATACTGGTACCTTAGTAGAGTTCTATTTGTTTCGTATAGGTAGGTGGTTTGGGACCAATTTTTGGCACTTTTGTCACTTTCGAATAAGTTTCTATGCAAAGTTAAAGGAGCTTTCTTCTCACTGTCAAGATTTCCATGCCAAACGAAGCACATTGTGCAAATTCACACAAACTTGTGAGAAAAATGTTTATAGAATGAACATTTTTGCAGAAGCTAATGATCATGCATAATTCACTCCGTCATTTATGTTTTTGTTATTAACTTAAGTATTATATTTTTTTCCATTTGGTTTAAATAGCATTCTTTCTGGGCCACCCTTAATATGATTACAAATGCAATCTTGTTCCCTAATTTGTACAGATCAAGCAAGACTTCAGCCAGGAGATCATGGCTGAAGACAGGATGTTTGCAGCATGGCCATGTATGCTGACAAAGTACTCTAGTATGGGGAATCAAGATGTCCATCGTAGCAAACGCTACTTATTCGTCACACGGGTGACACCGATGGCCTTTCCCAAGGTACAGTATTGCTCTGTGTAGAGATTCTAATCTACAGCCCCAGTACCACCCTTTCCTTTTTTGCGTTTAAGTTGAGGTGAATTTATTAACAGCATTAACAAAATACTTACAGTATGTACATGACTATTAAAAAAAAAATTGTTAGACCGAGAAATTCATTCAATGCATGTTAATTAATTTCTAAGACTTTCGCAAAAACCTGCAAAAACTGAAGTGGATCTGTAATTTCAAAGCCAATATCAAAGAGATCATCCGGGCTCTTGATGACTCAGCTTTGTCCATCATTCAACTTGCATGTCATGTTCCCGTATTTGGTTTTGTTGCCGATTCGACATCATGAGCTTCCTTGGCATTTATCATGCACTGATCGAGTGACACATAGCATGCCTTTAGATCTTCATTGATGTACACACTTTTCATGTTCTCTTTTCCTTTCAGACTAGAATGCCCAGAATACAGTTTGTTCCTTTTGTTTGCAATAAAGTGGACTTTGATCTGCCTGCTCTTTCCTTCTTGCCTTTTCCCCAAGATGAGGACAAGATCACGAAGATGAGATGTCCTCTTTCCAAATGTCTAAGCCAACTTCCTTGGCAACATTTGACTCGCCCTCAGTAAGCTCTTCCTCTGTCTCCTCAGCCCCCTCTGGCAGGCCAGTCAGGCAGAGATTGTCCCTCCTTAGCTCATGTTGGACCTCGTCCTGCTGGAACTGAATCCTCAAGAGATGACATGTGGATTCAGAACATCTTTAATTGTGCTCATACAAGTTTCTTTCGCTCCTTGTATCACATGCGGTAGTGCAGCTTTAATGACTGTAACTACAGCTTGGACAATTATTTGGGAGAGGCTGTCTCCTGCCCCTCTCTCACATTATAGCACCCCACGGCCACACAGTTCATGTACACTGAAACTTCTGGACGGTTTGTCCTTGCCTCCTTCATCTACCATTCCCCTTTTCTTCTCCACTGCCTGATCAACTCACATGATAATCAAGCTTTTGTCATTATAGGATAACATTAACAGAGAAGTCTTTTATGAACTATTAAAGTTTTTGCTTTCTTTTTCCTACTACTTGGAATAAAAATCACTGGACCTTGAACATCCCTTGCTCTTGCTAATCTAATTAAGATATATGCGTATTAACTGATCTTGCTTTATGCAATGCCAGAATATGACATGAACCTCCTGCAAAAGCCCAAATGTCATTCATATTGCAATAGTCTTTGTTAAGCACTTAACAGTAGTGCAAGATTATTCTTATTAAGGCACTGGCTGTCAACACCATTCAACTTTCTTTCATCCAAGTTCATGGTAACTCTGATTGCTGCTTTGTAGAATAGCATAATGATTATTACAGCATTATAATTCTAATGCTTGGCCTTACAAGTTTGGCTCTACTCATCCACAATTACTTGCCTGTCTTGGTAGTAAATGCCGTTGCCAGAATCAGTCCCTCATTCAAAATGTGTAGTATTTTCTACAATACCCTCCAAACAACTTTAAAACAGCCCCCCCCCTCCCCCCCTCCTCACAGTTAGTAATCCTGGTTGCAATCAAGTACAATATAAGTACATAAGCTAGCATCTGAATATGAGCTGATACTTGTCAGCATTTCTCTTTATCAGCCTTGATTGTGTTAATATTTTTAAAGGGTATATTTGCACTTATCATTCAAAATACTCCCCCTGTGTCATACATTTTGCTCCACAGAGGAAAAAGAGACGCTTGCATTCAGCATGCTGCCGCTAGTTTGCCGAGGCTGGACTGCGAGGGTGTGGGGCAAGTGCTCCTTTCAGGAGTCGTTGGAGTTATTCTACGACTTTCAAACTGTAAGTACCTAACTGTTTGGAGGCTAATCTTCTAAAACAAGTGATGTATTGCCCTCTTATTAAAATGATGAGATGGACTTTGACATTGCAATACAAAATATAAAAATCATCAAGCTGTGGTCCATAGTTACAGAAATTCCCAGTTTATGCTGTTTCATTTGTTAGTTTAGTCTATGGATTCTACATATTTATGCAAATTTACTATGTTGCTAATGTATGCTGTGAATCACAATTTTTTTTAATGAAAAAAAAATCTTATATTACATAGTCAACATACATATTTATTTTATTTTGTGTTTGACTGCTCAATCACACACTTGTCCAATTATGTCCTTTTCATTTTGATAAAAAGGGGAAAAATTCGCATGAAAAGCAAAATTGGTCCCAAATGTCGCCAACAAGGAATATTCCATTCATCAATAAATATTGCACTTGACCTATGGTATCATTATATTCAGCAAGATGCTGGAAATATATCACATACCACTCATATACATCCAATGTGATACAGGGTGTCCCCCCCCCCCCCCCATACCAAAAAGAAAAAAGACCTCGCATACTCCTTAATGTTCCTACAATGTAAGTGGACAAAATTGTTATACTACTAGTATTGGAAAGAGTAACTTACCCAAAATAATGAAATGCAATTCAGAAGTAGTTTTTGTTTGATAATACTTTTTGCCTGGGCTTGCCAGCAATAAAATTAATTGCCTTTCAGAAGTTCCCATAGGCCACACAGTTGAAAATTCATTCAGCCAGGTCATGGTTAGCCCTTGCAAGAATAGAAAATGTAATACATGGATGTTATATACTACATAAAATACCCAATTTAGGGTATATGTTTGCAAATGAAATGTTGCAGAATTTGGCCAGGCACTTTATTATGAACTCTACCTTGAACATTGGAGAGGTGTGGGAAATATATCTGTTCTGATGGACTTCATTATACCAATGCCTCAACCCAACACTTCTGCGTAGATTATTTCAAGATTTTATCGAGATGTATATGCATGTTTCTTTTCCACTTCCATTTCATTTTACAGGAGGGCACAGACCTGGCTTTCTACGTTGGACAAATTGACAGGAAGCAGAGACCACAGCCCTTCATCTTGCTGATGGGAGGATCCTGGAAGAAGCCACTGCAAACCTTTGTCATTAGGAAGTTTTCGCTACACGACGCGAAGACCGAGAATACGAGGAAGCGATCACTTGTGACAGTCCCCGTACTCTGACTCCCATCCACATATCTATGCAGTTTCGCTTTCCTGTACAGGACGGAGGCATGGGGACAAGATCGCTGATTGGTTGGCTGACTGGCTGGCTCACTCCTGCCCAGCATCGGGACCGAACGCTATTTTGGCCAAGTACCGTACTCGTTTTCCCCCGGACGGGACGTTCCTCGGATTTGATCATGTGCAGAAGCAAATTTCGCACACGACACGCTTAACTCCCGGCCGCGTTGTGCTTGCGAAAACTCCCTATTGTAGAGAGACAGGGATTCTTGTTTCCAACTTTGACAAAGGCTGTGGACTGTGCATTCAAAGTGCATTATGTCCTAGATGTAGAGTACCAGGCTCAATGTTTTGCTGCCTGGCAGTTCTTGGAGACAGTTGTGTACAAAACGCCTGGTAAAGTGACGTCCAATTCTGTGAGAGAGATCAGGACATACCTGAACTCTTCAAATCAGGAAGATTAGATGCGTAGAATGAGATTTTCATGGTCATCAGAAGTTTAATTGACAAAGTTGACTTTTAGGTCATTCGTCAAAGCAAAGGTTTGGTATCTATGTTTTATTTGTTTATAACTCAATATGTAATGGATACATGTCACATGGAAAGATCAAAGGTCATGAGAAGATTGTTCTATTAGTGGGTAATGTTGGCCCTTGAAAACTTGTGGTAAAGATAGGTTAGAAATGAATTAAAAAGGGTATTTTGCATAGTAGTGACTTAATGAAATATTGGGAAAGATCTTCACAGGTTTATACTGAAGCATGACAGTCAATTTTCAGAAATATAGCAATTGTGAAATTAAAACCTCATATCTGTTGAGCATCATGGAGGTCACACTCTCTACTGAATGTGGCCTTCATAAAATTCAAGATGAACTGTTTCGTAGAATGTATATTTCCATTATGAATTTATTTCATTGTATATAGAGTAATCTTCATTATTGCCATCTCTATCACAGGAGTGACAGAGATGATCTTTGCTGGACAGATGTGCTGTACTTGGCACATCCCAGTTATGAAAAAAAAAACTGTATGTGTTGGTAGCAGGTATGACTTCTCAAATTACACTAGTAAACAGGAGTAAGTTTCATTATAATTACAATGTACTGTATATGTTATTTGGTCTGTTCAGATATGCTGAATATAGGTATGGAGTAGAATTTTCACAAGAGATAAAACTTATTTCTTAATGTGAATGGTTTCTCCATCTGCAGTATATTTACAGTCATCATTGTACTGTCAAGGAAATATAATCTAATAACCCCTGACTTACTATTGCAGATGTTCCCCAAAAGCATTGCGACTGAAATGATTCAAAATGTTGTTACATCAAATTGAACATTGTTAAAAATGATCTAGTTAAAAGAGAAGCTGTGTAGTGCAATACCTTCAGTAATATTTTCTTAGTGGGGCAACAAAGTACAATATTGGGACAGAAAAGCAAATCCTTAGAGGGCCATTCCCTTAAGCTTCACTTATGAGATTTCCAAGCGCATGTAATAGTGACAAACACTTCAAGAACAAAGTCAGTGGTTCTAAGAAAATCAGATAATTATTCCAGGAAATAAGACTCATTCAGGATTTATCTTGTCTTGTCAGGGTATGATCACTATAAAACTGGATAATGTGTCTGTAAGGTGTGCATTGGACTGTAAAAGCATTCTGAAAAATTACATTCTCTGTGTACTGTTCATTCAGTTAGCCCTTTTGGACCCATCTGAGGGCAACTGATGGTCCCCATGCACCCACACAATATGAGAAATGAAGCAACAAAATATTCAATGTGGCACAGGTATAGATAATCTCAAGCTGAACACATCCATGTTATGCATAATGATTAATTCTTTAATTATTGCATGTTTCAAATTCAATTTGCCATTGCAGTTTAGTTGAAATATTGTGAAATGTGATTTTTACGGCGTTAAGCGCCCCATTTGTATGTAAGTGGAATCAAAATGTACATTTGACAATACACTAAGCTTTAAATGAGTCGAGGTCAATTCAGCTGGAAAATCACTTAACTCAAGCATAACAAAAGCTCGTGATTTTTCCTCTGCAGTCAAACTGCATATTTTTACTAAATCCGCGCAAGTCAACACATTTTTCTCGGTTCTCGAGAACTTCGACTTATCAAAGGTTAACTGTAAAAGAAGAATTGTTACTCTGTATATATTCTGAAAATGGATGAGACAATTCTTGATTGGCTCAATTTGTTATTTGTAATATGTTTGCACATCGATGGACAGATTGACCGATTGAAGGTTTTCTAATGATATGCTGTCAGTGATATAGACAGTGAAAATGTGCTGAAATATATAATCGGCCAAAAAATAAACATTTGTGTTATTGTGCTTATATACAAGTGAGTTGTACAGTAATATGGGATTAAGAAGTGTTTAAATTCTAAACATGAATATTTAATATTTGCTTTAAACAACCCAGTTGTATAAAATTACTTTTAAACAACCCGGTTGTATAAAATGACTTTTAAACAACAGTTGTTTAGAGTTTTAAACAACTTTTTTAAAACAACTCAGTTGTATAAAATTACATTTAAACAACAGTTGTTTAGACTTTTAAACAACTTTTTTTAAACAACCCAGTTGTATAAAATGACTTTTAAACAACAGTTGTTTAAATTTTTAAACAACTTTTTTTAAACAACCCAGTTGTTTAAATTTCTTTTAAACAACAGTTGTTTAGAATTTTTAAACAACAAAGGGTTAAAAGTTTAAACAACTACGTGTTGTTTAATTTTTAAACAACAGTTGAGCGATTCACCGGTTAACTTGTGGTTGTTTAAAATTTTAAACAACCTTGTTGATTTTTTTCTAACAGTGTGCATTTCAACTCGAGTGCTAACTACACAACATACATTGTAGGAAGAGGTTTTACCCTTAGAAGACTAGTTTCGCGTTTCCTCGAGCAGGTGTCTGTATAGGAAATGCTTGTCAAGGGAAAATCAGCTTGTACTTCATGGTTTAATTTTGCAGGTAATTTTCATAGGTTTTCACTCCTTCACAACATTGTGCTCGAGATTAATGACAGACGTACATAAATTATGAATCTTTACGGAGTAGCTGTCATAATTGTACCAAATAGGTAGTTAAACGCTCCAAAACTGGGTGAGTTATTTCAAGGCACAATGTGTTTACATTATTATCATTTTTTTCAACATAACTGTTGCTTGCTATATACCATGGGAATGCATAGATTGACATCGACGGGAGATGAACCTCGCATGTCTTTGATATTGGATACGAGTGCCAGGTTTCAAGTAAAGTGCTCAAATCCTGAGAGAGATTTAACTGTCAATATTATTGTATGATATTTGTTGTTAAAATGTCGTTGACAACACATTGTTCAACACTGACAGCAAAAAATAAATGAATTGTTACTTCTATGAAATACCTCTCATGTCTCGAATTCCAAGCAAAAATCTGAAACAAACAGATGGAGTATGCATATTCTACCATACCGTTATGCATTTTTATATGAACAAATCTAGTACCATGGCAACGCATTTAAGCCCCTTCAAACTTTGATTTTTATCGGGGTTTTACGACCGTGCATCAGAAGAGGGCCCGGTTTTTTTTTCTAGAGGAACTAAGGGCAATGTTAGTCTGTTATACAGAATCCTTTGCTTCTCCTGTGTACTTAAGATTTGTTTTACACTTTACTTTTAAGTATGTGCATTATATCTACATGATGTTTGAGGTAATATGTCATATGATGTGACACTTCATCACAAAACCACACACACACACACACACACACACACACACACACACACACAAAGAAGTCGCATACGGGGATATTAGTATTTAAAAGGGGAGCTTTTCACGGAACATAATCAAAGTTTCGAAATCATTTATAATTCAATACAGCTGCACCATCTTAATCCATGTAAATAATGGAAAGATATACACATTGCGGGGAGTGTTTCCTGAGAAAAGAGGCCTTGAAGAATTGGGTATATTCAGGCGCTTAAAATATGGTACTCTATTTGCAATAAATAGTTAAAAAATGATGCATAGTTGTATAGCAACGGCAATGAGGGATTTTGATTAAGCTGAAAATATGTGCACTCTATGAACCCATTGTATCAATGGCCAATGCTAGCTTTATTGTTTCAGGGACGAGTGTGTAAAGGGTTTTTGAAGAAATAAAACTACAACGTGGTCATGGTGAAAATTACGAAACATAAAAAGTTAGAAGAACCCTGAATACGAACCTGCAGACGTGCAGGCTGGACTGATGATTAGACCATTTTCAATGACAGATCTCATCCGTGTGAGACATGGATTGTTCCTTCACAATAACACGCAAATTTGGAAAAAGTGCAATTTGTCATTGTTGTCATGCATGATATGTGTCAACATAATTAGGTATTAATGGAGAAAAGGAGAGTTCCCCTCTCATCAGAACCAACATTGCGCTCTCCATAGCTTACAATTATGAAATAGTAGCCCTCCATTCTTTTTTTTTTTTGATACGCACTGTAGTGTGAACAGAAAACACAACGACAAATATCATATCTACTCTCTAAAAAAAGAAATCGAGTGAAAATATTCACCCTTGAAGGAGTGAATACAAAAAAAAGAGTGAATTTAGAGTGAAATTGGAGTAAATTTCGAGTGAAAATGTTCATTTTCACTCATTTTGGTGTGACCTCAGGGATCACTCGAAGATTTTGGAGTGATCCCTGACGTCACTCTAAAACGAGTGAAAATGAACATTTTCACTCAAAATTCACTCCAATTTCACTCTAAATTCACTCTTTTTTGTATTCACTCGTTCAAGAGTGTAAATTTTCACTCGATCTTTTTTTTAGAGAGTAACTATACATGCCAGCGCCATAGACAATGAAAGGTATTTAAGTAATATACTCCACTTTCCTTACAGATTCTCAAATATGTAACTTATTCCGGCTATTTTGTGTACTAAAGCAATATATTTTAAGATTCACCTTTTATTTTTCTATTCTTGGAATGATAGAAGTTTTATGCAGATGCAGAGTATAGATACTACGTCCTACAATGGCTATTTATAAAGTTTCGGCGAATTAATTTAAAGAACCATCACGAAGAGTCAAAAATGGGTTCAATTGACCTAAAAATCATATCACTGTTGAGGGGAAGGTCCACAGATTAATTTGAGCACATTTTTTTTTCTGCAAAATATGCTCACGCCCCTCGGTAATATTGACTTTTGTCCAGGTAATTATTAGCCCGCTGATCAGCAGTGGGGAAATTGATCACAGCTGATCGTAATATCTGTGACGTCACATCGGAGACCATTCTCTTGCCGGCTTTCAGCTGTATCACACATGTGCACACAATCCCTGTATCAGGTCTGGTTTTGATATCAAAATGTCGGATGGAGTAGACGAGGAAATCGAGTTACTGAAATTGGACATTAATTTTAGTGAAGAGAGTAACTGTGATTCTTACGACAGCGATGATGATGATGATGGAGAGGTCGGAGAGATTGGAGAAGAAGAAAATGAGCTAGAAGTTGACGACGATCAGGGAGATGTGGGTGGAATGCCGCGACCCTACCAGCACGAGCCAGAGCCGCAGCAGCAGGCGGCGGCCGGCTAGCAAGGAGCCCAGCGGCTCAGGCAAGATAGAGGGCCCAAGCTGCCTTGGCGAACGATAGTTCGTCCCATCACCCTCGTAGTCGATGATTATTGCTTACTAAATTGTCCTTCCCGTGTCATTTTCTATTCGGTCAAGATACTTCGCTAACAACTATCAATTGGTGGCTGGGCCATAGGGAAGATTTTTTTCCCCGAATATGTCCAAGTTTAGCAACTATATCTACTAATTCTAGTATAAGTATTAGAAAAACAGAACCCGTTTGTGAAAGACAAATGTTGAAAAAAAATATCTCATGAAAATTCCACAAATGTGCCATGTGAGAGCACAAATTCAATGTCAGATGAAAGATGAAAAATGATCTAAAACCCTCACCAAAATCTGTATTATGCCTGACAAGAACCAGCTGCCATAAATTTCATTGCCTATAATGTCATCACTCAGCCTACGCAGTCACTTATCAACTACTAGCCTAAAGTAATAGGATAATGTTTATCATTCTTGAAAAAAAAAAATGGTAGCCTTATATGCAGGAAAAGATGACAACAAAATTGTTTTAAAAGAATAGGGGGAGGGAGAGTAACGAACCGGAGGAGACACAGTCTGCAGTCTGCGGCCCACGGACTAGTACTGTCGTAGAGAAATATGGATCAGCACTGCCACCAGCACCGATATGGATATGCCTAGGCGTGGCTTTTTGCTCATACTTACAGTTGGCTGACATTCTAATCCTTTGAAACAATATTTTATAGGGCAAACCCGGAGATTAGGGGTCCGTATCCAGAATAGTGAATACACGTACCCAACCCACCCGGCGCCTACGCTACGCTGCTCCGGGGTAGCAAGCACTTGACATCTAAACCCTCTAGATCTAGTCTATCTATAGTCTAGCAATACGGTAAGTATACACAGCCCTGTCGCTGTAAGTATACACAGCCCTGTCGCTGTAAGTATACACAGCCCTGTCGCGGAGAAGATATAGCTTGATGCTCGTCGAGTGAACACGCATTTTTGGAGCTCTCTCCCGATACCCCGCAACCCAAGTATTCTACAAGCATGAGTAACCCAAGAATTAGCGGGAAAGGGGCAGCGAAGCGACAACGACCAGATACTGGAACGCCGCCGAGCCCGGACGCGAGCCTGCTACCTAGCATCCGGCAGCTGATGGACAGGCAGCTAGAAAAAATTGAGGAACGTTTCGAAGTCCTGGAACTGAAATTGGAAAAACAAGTGAAGCGAATGGACTTAAAGTTTACTGAGCTTAAAGAAGCCATCACGTTCCAGGGGAAAGAAACAGAAGAGCTGAAAACAAAAGTAAAAACGTTGGAGGCAAAACTGAGAGAAAAGGAAACAAGCCTTCAGGAAGAGATAGACAGACTTTCTACCTATGTGGCGCGGGAGAATCTCGTCTTTCTTGGCATCCCGGAGAAAGGCGCGCAAGGGGAGGAGGACACCCAACAAGTAATGCATGAGTTTCTCATTAACTCCCTCAAAATGTCTGCGAACGAAGTGGATGGAATTGAATATCAACGCATTCACAGAGTACCTTCTAAGAACAAGCCTCGACCCATCAAGGCTCGCTATGTGCGCTACCCGGACAAGGAAAAAATCCTCAAAAATGCTAAAAAATTTGAAAGGCACCAGCATGTACATTACACAGGATCTTCCACATCGGATCCGTATGTTTCGGCGCGCTCAGATGCCAGCGCTGATTGCGGCACGGAAGGAAGGCAAGATGGCGTACTTCTCCTACAGCGAACCGAGTAAGCTTTTCGTGGACAAGGTGTGGGTACCTATCGCGGAGCAGTCAAAGTTCGTGGAAAATCTCCCAGACCGGGATGACGCCAATGGAAGAGATGCAACCCCGAGATCCAAGTAGCCTGCACCTAATGTAAGTCTATTGAGCCCGTTGGAGAAAGGATAGGAGCGAGTAGTTTTTGAGTGAACAATATTCACTTTGAAGGAACATGAGAAATAAGGTGCGTAACAAGTACACTGGCCTCCTGTGTTTCAAGCCATGTTAAGCTGTTAAGTTGGTAGAAAGAACCTAGTCTTCGATTTTGTGCACGTATACATATTTTCAGCTACAGCGGAAAGCTTATTTTGCGTATATCGGAGTGATAATTTATGTTTCGTGGCATAATGGAACTACAGCATATCCTTTGTAATAATCAAATCACAAGGAAAAGATATGAGTATTGCATATGTATGTCACTTTATACAAATCATAAGGTAATGCTATGTTTTTGCAGTGCACCATTTTTTCTTCTAATAACTGGCATTGCAAGTAGAAAAAGAAATTAAGGCTCAATGTAAATGTGAATATGATGCATAATGAATTTTTACAGACCGTTAAATGACTTTTGTTTTAAATAAAGATCCGCAAAATTTATTTGTTTTATATAATTCTAACGGATGATAAGATGATATATTATTGCCAGATCTACAAAACCTCAGCATGTTTCTTTCTCGAATAATCTGTAATTGTTTTAATGTAGAATTTCATAGGTAGAATAATTTCACGGAATTGAAATAAGCCCTGTACGTGCATTTCACTTTATATAAACTCTAGTAAGACGGTGATATGTGTTTGCAGTACACTGTCTTCCTGCTTTTTTTCTTTTGTGTCAAAACTCTGAACAATTTGATTTTTGATAGCTGCATAAAGTGTATGTGTTTTTTTTTCTTTATATGGACCCTATGTGTGTGAATGTAGAATGGTTAGGTATAACAGATGTTACATGAAACGAGCACTGCATGGCATATATCAATTCAGACAAACCCTGTATAGAAAATGCCATGCTTTGCAGGGCACCACTTTTTTTTGTGTGTGTGTGAGTATGTGTCAATAGCTTTGAATAATTTGGTACAAAGCTATAAATGGTAACACTGAATTTTAATTTGGTTAACTGGTATTGAAAGTCTGGTATCATTTAAACCGACAGGATTATAATGAAAGGAAGTTTCGCCGGGAATGTAAATGTGACGTATAATGACCCCTGACAGATTGTCAAACGTTTTATTTCTTTGATGAAAGGTCCACCAAATTCAACTGTCTGGTATAACTTTGACGGATGATAAGATTATACGATATCATAATGCCAGGTCTCCATAACCTTGGCAAGTTTTGTTTTTTTTTTTTCTCAAAGGAACCATATCTGTCTGAATGTAAAATTGCTACGCAGAATTATTACACGAAATGAGTACTGTACGACACATATCACTTCATACAAATCCTAAAGGAATGTCATGCTTTTGCAGTGTGCCATTTTTTATTGAACAATTTGATTTCTGATGGTTGCATACAATTATAAAGTGGTGATATAGAATTTTGATTTCAACAACTGGCAATTCAACGCTGCTGCATTCAACAACTGGCATTTCTATATTATTCAAACGCATGATTAAAAGTGAAATCAAGGTTCGACGGAAATGTGAATGTGACGTATAATGACCACTGGTTGATTATCTAATGATCTTTTTTGTGTGTGTGTTTGTGTGTATCCTAACAAAAGGTCTGCTAAATTTGCATATTTTATATTACTCTGACGGAGGAAAAGTTGGTATCAAATTGCCAGGTCTCCAAAACCTCGGAGTGTTTTCCCTCAAATGAATCATACCCGTTTGAAAGAAAATCATTAGGTTGAATAATCAATCTATGCAGTAATGAAATTGGTATCGTACGCATAATCTGGACAAGCTTTGTTTTTGTCCTCCCGTTTTTGTCCTCTCGGTTGGGACAAACCTTAATTTTGTTCTCCTGTAGGACATAATAACGTCATGTCTAATTTTTTTTTTTGTTTGAGTGCGTTTTCTACGCAATTGGCCCTGAATCTGGATGAATACCACAACTCAGTTAAATGTTATGTGTTGTAGTTGGTGCTGATAATCCTGACAATGAGTAAGTAATTCAAGTGCATGATCCCGTATAGAGCATCACTGTTTAATACTTTGGGCTTTTTTTACTTTCCTTTCCTTCTATCTTTTTTTGCGACAAATTTAATCGGCATAAACGTTGATTAATTGTTGATTACTTCAGATAGTTTACTGAAACTTACTTAGGTTTAAAAAGTCTGGTCAGGAATGAATTGACAGTGATAAGTACGCGGCGCTTGACATCACTGCATGGTTTGTTTTGCTTTATTTTGTTTCATTTCTTTTGATGGGGTTTTAAATTGTTTCGTCCTCCGCATTGGATGGAGTCGATTGACCCCGTGCTCTTGCACTCAACTCCTTTACCTTTGCGACTCTCAATTCTTACACGAACGTACGCGCAATCAAACTCTTATACCCTTGTTGTTGACCAGGAAATCACGGAGTTTATCTTTTATATACATACAAACTTCTGCAATTTGGATTTGAATGGTTTTTATTACGTGTGAAGCAATGTGTCACTTTTCCACACGATGGGTAAAATGCATGCACATGGAAAAAGTAAGCACATGTTTCCATGTGCTTGCAAACACCACATTTCATTCCAGCTGGCAATCATTTTCAAATTTTGCTTCACATATCACTAAATTTGGGATATACTAATTAAATAGTCTGACAAATTTTTACTTTTTCGATAAAAAGAGATCACTTTTTGTAAAGAGTTCAGCAGCATTTATCATTGGGGTGATTTGTTTCACAGTAGATTTGTTTAAGGCTCCATATACACAAGTGTATACTCTAATTGATTTTCTTTGCTTCCTGTCACCATGTTTACGATAGAACAGACGGTATTCATTGTAATTTCGTTTTTCAGAAGTAGGGAGAGCACTGTCGGGACTCAAAGACAGTATCGGCAGGTGTTTGACTTTACACAGATACTGCCAGAGGCTGAATAAAGACTAGTTGTGACAGTGGAATTTCTCATGAATAAATAATGAAGCATTCAAACCCTGGCCATTGTTCAGGACCATTGTCGTATATAATGAGGTACGTGATGAAGCATGCTCCTGCACCTGTTTATTACTTGGGTCTTTCCTCTGCTTGTTCGCCTTTCATTGTTTTCTTTTTTCACGCTTCCTCTCTTCTTTTCATTGCAACCAGTCTAATTTGTACAAACACAACAGGTGATCACATGCATCCTCATTTGGGGTGAGGATGTATACAACTCAATAGGTTTGACTCATTTAAAACGTTATGTAATCCAGAGTTATGATGGAGCGGGGTTATCGCTCTGACTGATTCTGTTCTGCTTTGTTTGTTGCTAGGTGATATCTTAACTCCCAGCACAACGTATCTGATTTGCATATGCACTATTTGTTGTTAGAATGTGCCAATTCTACGCAAAAGAACGTCGTATATAAGACAGATGATCTGCAGTTCTTTTATCTATGGGTCAATAGCAGTAGGGCCTTTATTTTCTTCTCTTGCTCAGCAATGTGTCATGCATAATAACCCAAATACCTCTATGTTTGTTCATTTCGTTGCCCTTTTTCAAGACGATACTCACAATGTAGCGTGCTATGTTCGTATTGTTAGAATGTGCCAATACTATATGAAAGCATGTCGTATATTTGACAGATGATCTGCAGTTCTTTTATCTTATGGGTCAATAGCAGTAGGACCTTTATTTTCTTCTCTTGCTTAGCGATGTGTCATGCATAACAACCCAAATACCTCCATGCTTGTTAATTTCGTTGCCTTTTTTCAAGATGATACTCACAATTAGCGTGCTATGTTCTTACTGTTGAATGTGCCGATTCAATTTGAAAACACGTCGTATATTTGACAGATGATCTGCAGTTCTTTTATCCTATGGGTCAATAGCATTAGCACTTTTATTTTATTTTCTCGCCCAGCTATGTGTCATGCATAATAACCCAAATACCTCTATGTTTGTTTTTCGTTGCCCTTTTTAAGACGATACTCACAATATATAGCGTGCTATGTTCGTACTTTCTTTCTATCGTTCCACCTCTCTGCTTTTCATGAAGAAATAGCTGACAATCTTTCGCACCGTGTTACACCGCGTAACAATTACCAGTCTTGTGACATGAGATAGGATTTTTTTCTTTGCTATCCTCTGAATAGGTGGCGTGACATTGGCTATCAGTTCATCGAACTGTAAATTTAGTGCACAACTATGGCACGTATATTGTAATACCAATCTTGGAGAATGAACAGAAGCAGTATTGCGTTATGTAATAACGTGTTCAATTGGAATGGTGTCATGTCTTTATTCCGGGTGGTACTTATTTTCCCTCTCTTCTCTCAACAAATTGAATTTGAATTGCATTGACTCTAATTTTTTTATATTAGATGCCATGACACGCCACGAATTTGGCTTTATTCTCCGTTTTTCTTTTGTAAATAGGGTAACCAAACTGCAGACCCTGTCTCATATCATGTCATGTCCGTGGTTAATGGCGTCACTTTCTGTCACTAGGGCTGCTGTGTCATTCGTTTCTCTCTTCTCCTTTTCTTTTTCCTCTTCTGCAATTTCTAACTCCCGTGTCATCCCTCAGCTTGGTGGCGTGATGTTGTCGGTTTAAGAAAAATAAGTAATGACACAAGTATACACAGAGTTTTTTATGTATTTAAGTAAAAATGGGTGGGTCATGAGGTGTCATTTAGCTTCGATTCTAATTTCAGGCTCTCCACCTGGTGGATAGCGTCAATCTGATTCTGTGATGAACTATAGGTATAATGATAAATTATATGGATAATTTGGTTGAAATGAAATGTTAAGATGATGTATTTTCAGAGTATTAGTATATCATAATGTAATGGATGTTTGACTTCTGTGTTTGTTTATTTTTTCGAGGATTGGTTTAATCTTCGTTCCTTCTCCTTTGTTAGGAAAATTCTGGTTTTGATTCAGAGTTGACAAATAATTTGATTTTCATTGAAATTTATAGTTTGGGTTCGGCAAACTTTGATGGGGTGGGAAGGGCTCTCTTTCTTGCATGTTGTTCACTACTCATGAATAAGAGCTATAGAATTAT
This sequence comes from Diadema antillarum, assembly GCF_040938485.1. NCBI lineage: Eukaryota > Metazoa > Echinodermata > Echinoidea > Diadematoida > Diadematidae > Diadema > Diadema antillarum. Next base: position 1,756,749 of record NW_027271320.1, read on the forward strand.
GTATAATAGGCTGTATTATTTTCTTGTCTTTGTGCTGTCCTTGTTTATTGTCGGTAATATGCTCTCTTGTAACCCTTTCACCTTGTATTCTTCTCCTACTACCCTCTCCCCCTTCTACCATTCCGACTTCATTCTTTCCGCAGCGATGCTCGCATTCTTCCGTTATCCCTTTTCTTCTGTTCTTTGGGTCATCGCCTCGTGCCCTCGAACGCACTCTGCATGGTTCTCGCTGAAACTCGAGTTCGGTCTTGTCATTCATCTTATATATTTTAGATGATGCGAATTGAAAACTTCGCTTTCAGTTTACTAAATGACGACGAATTTTTTGATATGTTTCATCAAGACCCTGTGTCATATACAATTAATGAATCCAATAATGAGTATCCTGCTGTTTATGACTTCGATTTTTTTGAAACAGATGTAGAATTTAATGAGGATAATCATGAACAATATGTAAGTTCAAAGTATTATACTATGAATCAGTTCAAATCCTTAACCGGACTTACTGATTGTTTCTCATTATTGCATTTGAACATTAGGAGTTTGAATAAGAATTTTGATAATTTTTGTTGTTTTCTGGACAATACTCATGATATATCTTTTTCTATAATAGGTCTTAGTGAAACATGGATTACTCAGGATTCTGCTTCCGCATATTCTCTTCCAGGCTATGATTTCATAGAAAATAGTAGACGCGATAGAATGGGCGGAGGTGTCGGTTTATACATCAAACAAAACCTTGATTATGTTATGCACAAAGATTTAATGTGCATGAACGGAGTCATCGAGTCATTATGTGTTGAAATCAAGGTCGCCCATGCCAAAAACATACTTGTATTCATGATGTATAGACCTCCTAATTCTAACACCCAAGACTTTTTGGATTATTTGCAAATTTTATTCCATAATTCAGTATTTCATAATAAAGACTGTTATATTATGGGAGATTTCAATATAGATTTATCTAAGTTCCAAGCAATGAATACTGCTCAATCTTTTCTTGATATCATGATGTCCACATCTTTTTTACCCCTTATAACCAAACCAACTCGAGTAACCAATCACTCGGCAACTCTTATTGATAATATATTTTGTAACATTAACCCCTTACCGGTCTCTGGTATTGTTCTTTCAGATTTATCAGACCATTACCCTATTTTCACTCACATACCCCTTCAGAAAGACATTACCATGAATGACCCGGTGTCAACTTTCCGGAAAGTTACACCTGGAAATATAGAGAGATTGCAAAACGACCTCGGTAATGTGGATTGGTCTTCTGTATATAATACCGAAGATACAAATGAGGCTTATAATTCGTTCATGAGTACTTTAATATCGCTTATGGATAAGAATGTTCCTGTTGTTAAAAAGAAATCTAGAAATTATAAGAGATCCCCTAGACTTCCATGGATATCTAAGTCTTTACTGCGATCAATCAATCGAAAGAATAATTTGTATTATGCTGACAAAATTAAACGTACCCAGCAATCTCATGATAGATACACTTCATATAAAAACGTCCTCACACAAATATTACGTTATGAGAAACGGAAATATTTTACTAATCAGATAAGTTTGTTTAAACATGATATTCAAAATACTTGGAAAGTTATCAATATGGCTATCAACAAAAATAAGGACAAACCCCGTATTACATCAATCAAATATGGTGATTTATTTGTTGATGATGTTTCTTCAATAGTTGATATCTTTAATCAGTATTTTTCACAAATAGGAAGTAATCTTGCCCAAAATATTCCACATACTCATCTGAATTTTCAAGATTATTTAGAAGGCCCAAATCCTAGCTCATTGTTTTTCATGCCTTTGCACAGAAATGAATTATTAGATATAGTTCAGAATTTAAAAAACAAAAAAAGCTCTGGTTATGACGGCATTGATAATGTCCTTTTAAAAAATATTATTGACTATATCGTTGATCCACTTGTACATGTATTTAATTTGTCTATAAGTAACGGTGTTGTCCCTGAGGCTATGAAAGTCTCGAAAGTAATTCCTGTCCATAAAAAAAGGGGAAAGGGAAGATGTCTATAACTATAGACCAATATCCCTGCTAACCTCCGTTTCGAAAATGTTAGAAAGGGTTGTTTACACCAGACTCTTGAAGTTCTTGGACACTCATAAAATAATTTCTGATTATCAGTTCGGATTTCGGCAAAAGCATTGCACATCTCATGCAATCCTTACTTTCCTTGACAGGGTTTGAAAAGCGATAGATACATTTCATCATACTATTGGAGTCTTCCTGGACCTCTCCAAGGCCTTTGATACCATAGACCACAACATACTGCTTCACAAATTATCACATTATGGTATCAGGGGAAAGGCCTTGGAGTGGTTCACGAGTTACCTTACTAATCGAAAACAATTTGTATTTATCAACGGTCACGCATCGACTACGCAAAATGTTGACTGTGGTGTTCCTCAGGGAAGTTTACTAGGTCCCCTTTTATTAGCTCACCTGAGCCAAAGGCTCAAGTGAGCTATTGCGATCGCCCTTCGTCCGGCGTCCGTCGTGCGTCGTGCGTCGTGCGTCGTGCGTCGTGCGTCGTGCGTCGTCCGTCGTCCGTCGTGCGTCGTCCGTCGTGCGTCGTGCGTAAACTTTTTACATTTTCATCTTCTTCTTGAAAACCCCAAGACCGATTTTCATCAAACTTGGCAGGTAGCATCCCTAGGGGGTTAGGAATTCAATTTGTTAAAATGGGCACCATGCCCCACCCAGGGGGCCCCCAGGGGGGCCCAAACCCCCCAAAATTAAGGAATCTGTAAAAATCTTCTTCTCTAGAACCAGAAGTGATAGAGCTAAGTTAATACTATGAGTTAGTACATTGATGACTATAGTTTCAAGTTTGTTCATGGCAGAATCAGGGGTGCCCCCCTTGGGACCCAGGGGAGGGGGGTGGGGAAGGGTTCTAATGGGGCCTAAATTGTACATTTTCATCTTCTTCTTGAGAACCCCATGACCCATTTTCACCAAACTTGGCAGGTAGCATCCCTAGGGGGTTAGGAACTCAATTTGTTAAAATGGGCACCATGCCCCACCCAGGGGGCCCCCAGGGGACCCAAACCCCCCAAAATTAAGGAATCCGCAAAAATCTTCTTCTCTAGAACCAGAAGTGATAGAGCTAAGTTAATACTATGAGTTAGTACATTGATGACTGTAGTTTCAAGTTTGTTCATGGCAGAATCAGGGGTGCCCCCCTTGGGACCCAGGGGAGGGGGTGAGGAGGGGTCCTTATGGAGCCTAAATTGTACATTTTTATCTTCTTCTTGAGAACCCCATGACCCATTTTCACCAAACTTGGCAGGTAGCATCCCTAGGGGGTTAGGATCTCAATTTGTTCAAATGGGCACCGTGCCCCACCCAGGGGGCCCCCAGGGGTCCCAAACCCCCCAAATGAAGGAATCTTTATAAATCTTCTCTAGAATCAGAAGTTATAGAGCTGAGATAATACTATGAGTGAGTGCATTAATGACTGTAGTTTCAAGTTTGTTCATAGGAGATCCAGGGGTGCCCCTCTTGGGTAGGGGGGGGGGGGGTGGTTGGAAGGGTCCAAATGGGGGCCTGAATTGTACATTTTCATCTTCCTCCTGAAAACCTCATGATGGATTTTTGTCAAACTTGGCAGGTAGCATCCCTAGGGGGTCAGGATCTCAATTTATCAAAATGGGCACCATGCCCCACCCAGAGGGCCCCGGGGGCCCCAATCCCCCCAAATTAAGGAATCTTAAAAAAATTGGGCCCTTATTGTACATTTTCATCTTCTACCTGAGAATGCCTGGTCAAATTTTGGTAGAGCTGTGAATAATTTAGATTAGTGACTGCGTGAAAGGTGAACTTGCGATACTCAGGTGAGCGCTAGACCCGCGGGTCTCTTGTTTACTCTTTATGTCAATGATATGTCAAATTCTTCAAACATCCTCTCTTTCTTATTATTTGCAGATGATACTAATGTGTTTTTATCTGATTCTGATCCCGATCGATTAATTGATACTTTAAATAGTGAATTAATGAAGTTACTTCATTGGATAAGAGCGAACAAACTGTCAATACATTTGCAAAAAACTAAATGTATGTTGTTCAGTAATTCGCTGGAAAATTTACCGAGAAATGTTCTTCTGGAAGACACGGTCATAGAAGAAGTCTCTTCCATCAAATTTTTAGGTTTGATCCTGGACAATAAACTTACCTGGGGTTTGCATATTGATTCTGTATGTCGTGTTATTTCAAGGAATATAGGTATTATAAACAAAGTCAAATTTTATCTTCCCAAAAATGTACTTTTCATGTTATATTCTACTTTGATACTACCTTATTTAAACTACGGGATACTCGCATGGGGAAACACTTTTTCTACTTATACAGAAAGAATATTATTATTACAGAAAAAAGCTCTTCGTATCATTTGTCACGAATCGTGGAGAAGTCATACTAATAATTTATTTCATGAAAATAATATTCTGAAAATTTATGATCTTTATCGTTTGCAATTAGGACAATTCATGTACAAACTCACCAACAATTCTCTCCCCCTGGTGTTTGATTCCATGTTTTTAAAGAATGAAACTGTTCATGCATATCCAACCCGTCAATCCCATGAATATCATTTGCCTTTGACTAGGACGGTTTTTGCTAAATCCTTATTCTCCTTTTCTGGACCAAAATTCTGGAATTCTCTTGATAATAACATCAAAGAAGTTTTAAGTTTTCATACATTTTCTTTAAAGTTAAAGAAATATTTAAAAATGTCGTATGCAGCATAATGATTCATTCTTTATATATATGTGACCCTGCACCTCAAAACAAACAAAAAGTCGCCAGACATGAATTTTTAGTTAAGACCATATTCTGAAAGAGCAGACTTCAAGCTTTAAAATGATGCATAACTCAAATCAAATGGACTCTCCTAACCCATCTAAATATTGGAAAGAAAGCACAAACTCAGGAAAAGCGTGAACTGAGAAAAGAGGCTCTGAAGTACAGTGTCTATTCAAGCGCTTAATCTTTACCAAACCGTGCTGGCTGTGCGATGAATGGGACAAAAAACAGGAAGTAAACCACCAGAGTAACAACAATGAAGGGATTATTAGATTAAACTGAAATTAAGCATACCTCATTAACACATTCTGTCCATAATTAATGCCAACTTTCAAAGCAGTAGCACTATCCTGTCAACAGATATTAGAGTTGAAAGTGAAGAGTGTGGACAAGGTTTTTCAGAAATGAAAAGGGGATTCTAAAGACACACCTAATCACACTATTCTACCAAAAATGTTCGAGATAAACTGCTAAAAAACACACTTTCCTGTCCGTTTTATGGTACCAAATTTTAGCGTAATGTAAAAGAAGATTATGCTCTTTCAGAAAATATGAGAAAGTCAAGTTCGGCTAGGTTGACCCATTTTACTTATTTTCAGTCCTCATGCAAAATCAGTGTGTGCGACTTTATGTTCGTTTTGAGGTGCACGGTCACATGTATATATGTATATATATATATATATATATATATATATATATATATATATATTTCTGAATTTCAAAACTGTTGTTGCTCGGTAGTGTCACTATACACACTTTGTTTATCAGTGAGCCCGTACTTCTGTGCCTCTAGTGCCCTGGTTATGACCCATCGTTTCCTTCTCTCTTTCTCTCTGCCCCCCCCCCCCCCCCCCCCCCCCCCTTGCCCACTTCGGGACTTACTACCTTCCTCACTATATCTCTATCCTCTCATCTATCTTTCCTTACAAGAGAGCCGCCTTGTCTGTCAATGTGCATTGGTATGTGTGCATGTATGTGTGTATTTGTCTGTCTTTTTTTTTCTTTTTTCCGCTTAGGGAAATTGTTGTTTTGCTGTTTTTGTTACCATGTGTGTGTGTGTGTGTGTTTGTTTTTTTTTATACGAGGGGACTGCACTCTACAAGCTCTGCTTTTTAGCAGTCCCCTCCATTTCCAGCAATATTGTGTATGCATTTACCACAGCGACACGAGTTATTTTTTGTATCTATGTTGGAAATTTACCTGTAACTGTGTTACAATGTTATTTCTGTTGATCGCATTGTGGTACTGATTTTCTGACATCTGTTTATACGAATGTTTCATTGTACTTCCAATTATTTTGTTTGTTGGAAATGAAAATAAATGAACTTGAACTTGAACTTGTCGCTGTACACAAGTGTATACTTACGTACAGCGACAGGGCAGTGTATAGTTAGCGATACGGTAGCTGTGCGTGTAATTGTGAGACTGCACTGAAGACTTGAACTGGAACAGCAAACAAGATTTGAGAATTCATTGAATTGAACAGCAAACAAGATAAATCAATTAAATGAATTCTCAAATCTTCTTCTTCTTTCCATTGGTACCAAATTATGTTGATAAATGTCATGCATGACTGAGCACATAAACTTTAAAGACAACAATAACAAACTGCACTTTTTCTAAGATTGTATGTTACTGTGAAGGAACAATGCATGTCTCACTTCATGGATGAGATCTGTGAATGAAAGTGACCAAATAAGCCAGCCTCAGGGGCGGATCCAAGAATTCAGTAAAGAGGGGGCGTGTTTACAAAAATAAAGGGGGGGGGGCGCACGCACCCCTCCCCCCATTTTTTTCTTTTTATTTCTTTTGTTACAACAAAAAAATAAAGGGGGGGGGGCGTGCGCCAGTTGCTGTCCTCCCTGGATCCACCCCTGAGCCTGTATAGCATGCAGGTTTGTGTTTAGGGCATGTGTTTAGGATTTCTCCTTTAACATGCCACCTGTCCGATAACTTGATCACTCCCACAGACTGAGGCCAACCAAGACAGTCCACTTTCTCTGTTCATATTCAACACACAGCTCGCAGCGACAAACCATGTCTTGAATATGAAGAGAGAAAAATGAGTAATGGTTTAGCCTTTATGGGAAGGACCAAGTTATCGACAATATGACCATGTTGAAGGTTATGAAGCACAAAAGGAATAAAAGAAACCCTAAAGAAGAACCTGCAGTCGTGCAGGTGGGCCCATAGATTTGGCCACTTTCATTGATAGATCACATGCATGCAGTAGGACATGCATTGTTTACATGCAAACTTGGAAAAAGAGCAATTTGTTATTGTTGTCTTTAATGTTCATGTGCTCAGTCATGCATGGCATTTGCCAACATAATTAGGTATCAATGGAAAGGAGAAGAGTTTCTCTTCCCTTACAATTAACATTGCACTCTCCAGAGCTGAAAATTATGAAATGGCAGCCTTCCAAAGTTGAATTACCATTTTTGATACGCACTGTATATTTTTAATGTTAAGTGGATGCAATAGTATTGGTAAATATGACAACTGGGCCTTTAACTTTTTGTGAGATTTTAAGAAATCACTTATGAAATAGGAGAGGGCATACAATTCTAAGAGGAATTCAAAGTTTATTTGATGAAAATCGGTTTGGAAAGGCTGAGACATAAAAGAAAACAAAGAAAAAGGAAGTGATTGTAATAAAAGGTGGGTCCCACCTATTACCGGTTTATTACAATCACTCTGTATATAGATATTTCAGCCTTTTAAAAATCCAATTTCCTCAAATAAAAGTTGAATTCCTCTTGGAATTACATATTCTTCCAGATTTCATAAGAGGTTTCTCAATGTCTCAGCAATAAAAAAAAAAAAAAATGTTAGAAACATGAAGTTAGGTCTCAAACAAAACTGTTCGACCCCTTAAAAACAATAAATGAACACTATGAAGATGACGACTTGTCCATTTTGAACAGTACAGATTTTGCATCTTGACAATAATGGTTCATGTTTCCAAAGCCAAGTTGTGAAATTCTTGTTTCCATAGACAACGTATATTGGATATAAACAGACCGAGGATATAATAATCTTTGATTGTGATAATTATAGCGAATAACACTCTCAGTCAGGTTCGCAGAAAGGGTAAAATGTCTAAGTGGTAAAATGTGGTTTTATCTAATCGTCCTTGGTAGAGTACATGTGGCATCTCCTTCACGTCGCTTGAATTGTCTTCGCCGACGCCAAATTTTATCGAGTAATAACTCTTAACCAGGAATTGCTAATTGACAGGTATGATCTTGTGCATCGCTTCTTGTACTTTTGTTTTAAGCATATTTTTTTAACTTACAAATGAAGAGTTTCTTTGCAAAAAAAATGAAAATTTGAAAATTTTAAAGTACGGTCTCTTTCATAAAGTACAAAAAAATTCCTTTTAAATGATATAGTGGTAACTTCATATAAAGGTATACTTTTGAAGTTATGGTCAAAAGAAGCAAAAATGTTCTTATTATTTTCTTTATTTTTCTTGACCTTTAATCGCCAATATCTCCATTTGGCAAGTATTGACTTATCGGTTTTTGCAAACAAACTCTTCAAATGTCGCTTGTTGAAAGTCTTTCTTTGCCGTTTTCAATGTTTTTTTTTTTTTCATGTAGTAAATTACCTGTAAGCACTTTGATATCCACATAATACATAATGCTTTAATAACCTTAAATTAATCGCTGGAAGCAGGTTGATTTTGAAGAAAATGTCATGAATGTCATTTGTACGTACATACAGAGAGAAGCAAACATTAGTCACCATTTCAAAACCAATTTCATCAAAATATAATAAATCTTTTAAAATGCTATTGACAGAGCATGGTCCCACTTCCACGTGTTCATACTTCATCTTTCGCTTGTACACTTGATGTCACGTCAAACGTTCAGAGATTGTGGTATTGTAGGAGTAACCGTATTCTATAACACTGCTACATATGTTTGAAAAATAGCATAGTAGAACATTCATACCTCATTCAAACTTCTTTTTGGTAGGGTATAATTACCAATGACCAATACAACAGGTGTAGGTTCTTCTTTTAAAGTGATAGTGGTTATTAAAGCCACACGCTTCGTAGAGTAGTATCTACAATTTGGGTGTGACATGATCGATGTTAATTGCAAATGGTAAATTTTGTTTGATTTCATTTCAATGCACACACACACACACGCACACACACACACACATACACACACAAAACATTACTCCAGAAAAACTGCCCTCTACGAGGATTCATGGAAACATGTTTTTTGTTCGAGATGTGTCGAAATAAGCACATTACAAGACATGAATGATATTACGTGCGCTTGAAAACAGAATGTTGGTTTATTCCCCGTTTGCAATAATAACTACTAGCTGGTAAGATTGTAAAATCTAAATGAATCTAGTAAGTACATGTTTTACTAACATTTCGAACTACTACGAGGGTGTGTACCTCCAGTATATTATCACGGTCAAGCTAGGGACACTGGGGATTCCATATAAAGTGATATTGATACACCCAAGTTACTGAGAAATACGGAGACGAATATCCCATTTGGCAAACTACAAGAACAGTTTTTTTTTCCCCCTGAAGTCGAACTTAATTTATGATTGACTAAAAATTATGGTATGCCACTGCTTTTCCCGTTCAATTTCATTAGACTAATCATCACCCACTTCAAATTATCAGTAATGTTTACAGAATAATTCCATTGTTATTTCATTTGATCTTGTATCATCAATTGCTACATGAAAAGGTGTCCAAAATCTTCATTTTTATTAGAAAGTTGAGCAACATTGAAGACACACACAGCATACCAAAATTTTTAAGTCTATCTGAAATGTTTAGTTCGATTTAAAATCTTTGTAAAACGCTTTCCAGGATGCAAGTGTCAGTCAGTTCTTTCATGACCTTGACAACGACTAAATAAAAACTTTAAAAAGATCAGTGAAGCATAAGAGCAGGGTGACAGGTAGAGTCCATCACTTCTCGCTTAATGGCTTTATGGGTTGATAAAAAAATTGACACATCAGTCTGCCGCGATTGTTAATAATGTATGTTCATTACTTTTTCCTGCCGGGTTTTTTGTTTCCTTTTAGTTATCATATTACACTTTTAATCTCATTCACTCTCAGTAATCATTGAAAATGTCTCTTCTGAAAGCAATTTTCTTGATTGCTTATTTCTAACATAGCAAACAGTCTATCTAATTTCCCCTCTTTCCGTTATACGTGACGTAATGACCGTTCATCTCTCCCTTATTATTCAGTGTCTACGCTTGTCAGGGACACAACAATTTCCAACATGTCAAAGAGGCAGGTTTTTAGGCGACCTCCCATTGAAATGGTTTTCTGCTTCCCTTCCAAATTAAATACGTCTCTCTGACATGTTCTTCTTTCTCTCTCTCTCTTTAATGGTTGTTCCTTCTGTTTTTTGTTTCTGTTTGTTTTCCTTTTGTAGAAATGAATATTTGAGATTCTCGCACATTCGTCACTAACCCTCACTATATCCTCATATTTCCGAGTTCAAGGCGAGTAAATCCCACTTTTGTTTACACGTCAAGACATAGGAGAGTATACTTGAAAAAGGTGTTTTACTCACGATATGCCTCATTCCATATTTTGTGTCACTTTATCATATTATACTAACCAGGATTGATTCATTCTTGGATATACACTGTACAGTCGATGTCCCCCAAGAAAATTACATTCGGATTTCTGCATTGATAATCTGAACAGGATTGAACTGTCTGAATGTTATGTCAGGGTCTGAACATATAACATCTTACCTACATTTTGCATGAATACCCATTCAATTCGGTTAAGTGGTCACAGAGAAATGTAAATTGTTGTAAAGCATGTCACTGGTCTGTTTCTTCCAAGTGTAGTAATTAGATGCTCTTGGAGGTGTATATTTAGAACTTGCATGGAAGAGATTCTTGACATGTTCTACGAAGACCCACATTTCTCTTGACCACTGAAACAAATCGGATGGGGTTTTCTGTTAGACATTGGTAATAAGTTATATAAACGCTAAACCAAAAAAATAAGTCCCCCCCTATTGCTATTATAATTGCTGTTAAGTCTGGAACCCATTGGGAAAATTGAATACAGAGGAATGTAGTTGTACTTCTCAGCGACCTCCAATGTGATATTCAGGAGACAATACTCTCAAGGCAAAACGGTCAATTTTTAGAGTTCACAAGCTCAATTTCTTAACTTCGATTGAATGATATCGGGACAAATTTCGAATTTCCAGCATAAGGAGGCTAGCAACACACAACTCATGTGCTTCCTATCGTACCATATGACTTGCGGGCAAAATTTCACGGTTGAGTGACCACAGGGTAAAAACTTCCTAAATGGCAGTTTGCACATGTTTCCTGAGATAAATTCTATCCTAAGAGGCCTAATTCATGGTTTGGAAAGCTGATTACGATGTTTGCACACAATGTGTCAATTCACGGTTGAATGAGAACATTCTAAAGCAAAAGATTACCACCTTGAAATTGTGCTGCATAAATGGCTTTAATTCCGTGCGCTGAAAATCAACTGAATTACATTTTTAAAATATTAAATAGCAGATGTAAATGTCGATCAGGATTCCTCTGGCGTTTCTTTCAAAATTTTACGCCTCAATGAGCACGTGGGTCCGGAAAACCCCTTTTATGCCAATGGATTGAAATTCAATAGGTACTTTTGGTTAAGCATTGAAACATTCTTCTGTTCTGATCTTATTGGGATAAAAATTCCACTGTGTTACGCTCCAGTGAGCACACAGATGAACAATAATGGAAATTAAATCCTTGGGACCTTGCTAATGGATATTGATATGGCGTAAATTGATTTTTGGTGACGTCCTGAAGCCATGCATTACGTCGTGGTAAAAATAAACAGAATTAATTTCATTGTTTTGATTTCGTTTTTGTATGAAAAGGGGGCGTGTAAGTAGTATAGAATAAAAAGAAATCATTGACTGCGATAAGGAAAAATTACTACAATAATAGCACTATGAATGCTCTTCTTGAAATTCCTTCTTAAATCAAAATGTAAAGTGAAATAAAATGTCGGTTTGGTTTTATTTTCTGAGGTCATTCAGTCGTGAAAAGGTTGACGTTATATCAAACATCTCCCTCCCTATACATGTACTGTGAGAACACATTGTTAATAAAGATGAAAACTGATGCTGAAAAAAACTGATGCTGAAATTTAGCACTTATCATCGTATTGACAGCCTGTGTTCATGCTACAGTGAGTTACTGGATAGGCCTACATGAGCTGACGTCACCATGAAGCAAGAATTTACCACCATAACATTACCTAGACTAGACTACCTAGAAGTTAGACTATTAATTCCCCACTAATCATTTTGAAATCCGTACAACACAGGAACTGAAATTATTCAATTTATAGAGTAAAAAGGGTTTACCAGCCCCAGGTGCCTATTAAAGCGTGACACCTTCAAGAAAATGCCACAGGATGATTCACATCAGTCTTTCACACACTGAAAAGAAAAAAAAAATGTCAAGTGGTTGATTCAAGTGCACAAAAAAAAGCATTATTTACTGCATAATTTCAATATTTTTTTTTTTGTTGTTTAATAATGTGCTCATTCACCGTGAATTGACCACTATCGTGTGCAAAAGTCCTTGTTATCTTTCCAAAACATAAATTTCTTCGGTTGGAATAAATATACCATGGGAAACATGTCCAGACTGCCATTTGGCAAATTTTATCCAGTAGTCACTCAACCATGAACTTTTGCTTATATGGTGAGACAGAAATTGAACCTTGCATGCCTCCTCATGCTGGAAATCAGCCATCTTTTTAGATGGAAAATGAAGCAAATAAATGAAACAAGGTCAGGATCTTGACATACCATTTAGAGAGACAAAAAGCGTGTTCTCCTCAGACAGAGCGCTCGCTTGATTCGCATTGAAGAACAATCGAACCCGTCACTAAGCGTTGAAAGATGAATGCCCCATGCTTGTATGATTAGCATATTAACGGTTTTCCATCAACATAAACACAGAATCGTCATTTATAGTGAGAAGCCTGGTATTCAAGAGGAAATTAACCGTGTCGGTTGATGGAAGGGGAATTGCAAATAAAATTTACTGCGAAATATATATGGAAAAGGGGACTGCCAGTATAATTCGATGTTGATAACAATCAGGATCTACAGCGGGGAGTACTTAGTGAGTCAGTGTGCGTATAAATGCATCCAATGCAGAAGTAGGTAATGCAGAATTGACTTCGTATTGCTTTCTAGTAGGTATAGGTCATGACTTAAAGGAGTTTGTCATCAGCGCCTTGACTTCTTCGGACAAAACGGGGTTCCTCTGACGGTATGTGTTTTGTATTAAGGTTAGAAACATAAGGACGTACATATTGCAAGCTACACTGAAAAGAATTATTTAGTAAATCAAATTTGGTTATTCAGAGAATCATATAAGCTATCAAAAGCAATGAGCCGTATGCCCATGCAGTGACAGTATTGATTTTGGTTCTTTGTTGAAGTCAATGTTTATCATGAAGTCTACGCGAATTGTCCATTGTTTTCGTCCTCGTTTTATAGGCCTACTTCCAATTAATTTGATGGACATTAAAAGTTATCGTAAAACCTTTTCTAAAAGCACTCCAGTCAGAGATGAAAGATATTGTAGAAGTTTGGTTTATTCACTAAACGTGTAGTAAGCGCGAGTGTATATGTAAGTGCGAGTGTATATGTAAGCGCGAGTGTATTAGATCTGTAATACATAAATCACAGGCATATTTTTTGAGTGTGTTTTTATCGCATTTCTACTGAATGTCATGGGAGCAGGGTAAGATTTCAGCATGTATATGACTACAAACTCGTCTATAAAAAGATAGCGAAAACATATTCATACAAAAAAGAAGAAGACAAGACAAAACAAAACAAAAACAAATTTGATAGTGCCAATGCATATCTACCCAATTACATGTTGGGAAAGCTCACAATAATTTGATAACGTTTCTAATATAAAGTTACTTAAAAACGTAATGAACGCTCATTTCTCCTGCGCTCCTGCGGCCAAATTTTGTAAATTTTTCCTTTTTCTCTTATTTTCTCCTTTTTCACTGTGTGTGTGTGTGTGTGTGTGTATGCGTGTTTTCGTTTGTTTGTTTGTCTGCTTGTTTTTTTAAGGGGGACCTGTTATTATTATTATTTTTTTAAATAAAGGAAAGCCACACTACGGTGAATGAAATGTGTTGACATAGAGTAAATTGAACGTCCTGCAGTGGTGTAGCTGATAGATTTATAAGTTGTTGTTTTTTTTTTGAAAGAGAAGTGCAATTTTATGTGTTAGTTTTTATAGGCAATGTTCAATGGATTCACAGTGTGATTCACAGTGTACTTCAATAGTGTGATTACGTGTGTCTTATAGAGTACCCTTTTCATTCCTCCAAAACCGTTAACACACTATTCACTTTCAACTCTAATAACTTTAGAAAGAATAATGCTACTGCTCTGAAAGTTGGAATTAATCATGGACGAAATGTGTCTTCGTAAGGCATGGTCAATTTCAGGTTATTCTGATAATCCATTTTAATAGTGTTGTTGCTGTGGTGGTTTGCATCCTATTTTTGTCCATTCATCACACAGCTAGTGCGGCTAGGTAAAGACTAAACGCTTGAGTAGACCCTGTACTTCTGACCAACTTCTCTTCTCAGTTCACACTTTTTCGGAGTGTGTGCTTTCTTTCCAATCTTTAGATAGGTTAGTGGAGTCCATTGAAGTCGAGTTATGCATCAGTTTAAACCGTACAGTCTGCTCTTTCAGAATCAAAAACATATGCATGACGACTTGTTGTTGGTCTTGTGACGCAGGGTCACAGATGATAATTGTTGCCAGGATACATAAAGTTGGACTCAGTCTTAGGAAGATAATTATAATGTGTTTTGTTAATTATTTGAATACTTTCAATGTCACTAGTAGAAACGTGAGTTGACTTTTTTTTTAATCGGGGGAGGATTTTAATGTAGAAATCAGTAACATCATTAAAAATATTGTTTGTACATTCACGGATTTTTTTTTTCTTTCGACCAAGTGAAATTGTTAGTAATATTGAATACATTTTAACAATGGATGATATTTCTCTTGAGAGGACATCGTCCACTAAATTCCCTGAAATCATAATCAATACAACTTTCAGTGGGAATGATCATGTCAGCACAACATTAATTTTGGGACCAAACACACACACGCACACACACACACACACACACACACAAATATGAATATAATCACGACAATGACCTCGAATATTTGTGTTCAGTATATTCCTTGTTTTTCTGCACTCAAAAGACATTCGTATAATACATTTTGTTTTGTCACTCGTGTTACTGTTAATGACTTTGTTTCTTGGATTGAAAATAAATAAATTGAAAGGGACTGATGTTGCTGAACGTGACATAATCTATGTATACAGTTTTTTTTTTCGATTAACGATATCTGTAATTTATATCCGAGTATGCATTTTATACAAGCCGTCTCTCTGTGCTGACGACAACACTATCGTTTCTGTCATTGTAAATTTCATATGAATGTAAAGAATTCAATTCTGTTCATCTTATTCAGACTTTTCTACATGGAACTTTATAGGAATACCGTACGGTCATGCTTTCGAAAACACTGAGGGATAAACTCTTTACATAAATGGATATAACCGAAATTTATGCGATTAGTAATAATAGTAATAAACAAATTGACGGCGAAAAAAAAAATAACACGTCGTTAATATAATTTAGATTGCTTTGCTATCATGAACTGTAGACAATGATGTGAAATACGAGTTTCCTTTTCATTGACAAATTGTTGACAAAGTCGGAATGTTATACAAATGATGCACAGGATAGAGTGTGTTAGTGTAGGCGTGGTGCACTCGAGGGTATTTACAATTGTGAAACATGCACTACATTGTAAATACCCGAGAGTGAGCTACGCCTCCACTAACGCCACGAAATAATCCTGTGCATGATTTGTTTTATAAAATGGGTCGAAAATTCGAAAACTAACATCATTTTTCAGCGTTTTTCACGTACCTTTGTGGGTCAAGACGTCCGAAGATGTTCGTCCCAAACATTTACGCACGTCGCACTCGCGGAAGTCCCGCACATACAGTATAAGTATAATGGGGGGTTGGGTTTCCGGACACTTAAGTTCCCGCATGAAAACTTACTTATTTTACATAGAATATGCACCCTTTACCTTAAAGACTTGATATAGACTCCTCATATAGGTCTACTAGACAACATACTCTGAAAACGGCGTGAGAATTAACCTGCTAAATCGTTGGATTTGCTCTTCAAAGTGACTCCATGTACGCGTCCGGTCCCATAACGCTTGGTCTACTGTACTGTACAAAGTGTACGTATAGTAGAGTATACGTACGTACGCCACACATGTTATGCACAAGGGAAGACAGACCGGCCGGCCGGCAGCCCGAACTAGAAGTTGTTTACAGGATTGACAGCGCGTATGCATGCACGCGCAATTCATCAAAGGAGCCGCCGCGCGCACAGACGATCGGCAATCTACCATAGGATTACAGGCGTCTAGGCAGTGCAATTGTACGGAAGTAAAGGAAGGAGGTGTGTCTCATTTCAGCGCTTCCTATTGGCTACATTCTTGAACCCATTTTATAATATATATATAGTGCACGAGGCTGAATGCACTATAACAATATAAGCACCGACAAATTCTGAATTTGCCCCGAAGGCCAGTTATATTCAATGAGGCCGCAGGCCTCATTGAATATAATTGCCTGAGGGCAAATTTAGAATTTGGAGGTGCTTGGTACTTGTTATAGTGCAATAAGATGTCATGCACTATGTGATATATAAAATAGCATACATACCCAGGCAACATAAGCCTAGATCATTTCTAACAGTTACACGTGTCTACACAAGCAATAATACCAGTTTCTTTGAACCTGTGTAGACAAAATCCTGAAGATCCAAATTCAACTATAGAGTCTAGGGTCTACGTGGTTATATCTAACGTTTTCTAGGCCCTACGATAGGTTAGGTCTCGGGGCCCTGGCCTAACGTTTTTATACTACTATAGATCTACGTACACTGTACTGTACGTCACTTACGAGCGACAGAGCTAGTTAACACTAGACAGAAAGATCCGTCTGTCCGGAGGACTCTTTTATATTTTGCCATTAACGCTGTCCTCCGTAGACAGACGGAAGGTTGCAGTACCCATTGCTGTGTGGATGTTCTTAACCACTATCTCTATGGAAAATTGGGTGAGGTACTTCACCCTTCTCGATTGCGTCTAATTCACGGCCCTAGGTCGGCAAATTTAAGCTTGTATGGTGAATTTATTTTTTTAAGAATACGTTACACTCACCAGATTAATGAATAATCCAACATTTTAGGAGAATTTTCAACGTAAAACACAGCCTGTCGCGTCGTCACATTCAAACTGCAGAAACATACACTATGAATCTATTAGCCAATCACATGCGAGGTAGTTTCTACGTGTTTGTTTTACTAAAACACGTACCTCGCATGTGATTGGCTTAGCAATTGTTACAGATTCAAAATGGCGACTTACTGCTCGCGAACGGCGATGTTGCGATATCGATAAAATTTCTGCATTATAACCGAGGTTATGTGAGTATTTCGATTGCACAATGTGAGAAATTTATCCCAAATATTGCTGCATAATGTGTCATGTCATGTCATACTTGTTTGAATGTAAAAAAGCTGTCTGAAATTTGGTTTATCGTAACGTTTGATCTGTGCGCGACTGCTCCACACAGGAGCCGCAATCATTGACTTCGGTCTGTATACGGAGGGGATCCGTGAAGCCAGACGCAGTCTCCGCGGAACATTCCCCGACGGACAGATACAGACCGATCTTTCGGTCAAGTTAACACTTGACCCTACAATAGGTCTACCATGGATCTAACAGTAACACTAACAGTAACACTAACAGTAACACGATAGACGCCCTACTTACTGCACTGTGGGTCCAGGACCAGGACTAGATGATGTTTTGTAGGATTAGGGATCTACTGGATTTAAACACAAGGCTCGTGCCAGGCCCCATTGCTGCACATGCGGATTCCGAGAGTGTGTTGTGAATGTCGTACTGTAGTAAAGTTCATAGCGTAGCGTGATCAAAGAGCGCTTAGCGTATACTGTACACACCACACGCTGCCCATTTCCACGGCGCACTTTCGCGTAGAATGTACGGAGAAAGCGGCACAAATCTTGGGTCGACTTGCTCAGTAATATCCGTCGGATTGATTCCTTTTTCAGAACAGTAGGAGTCCAAAATTCGTAGGGCGTATTTGATGGCATCCTTTGTGTCCTTATTGTCTATTTAAAGATACTGTTTATATAGATCAATCTCTCTAAAAGTAGCGAACCTGTTCATTTCAGCTTCCATGTTTAAATCTACCGCTGAAAGTCTAGTCCCACACAGATAAGTTGCTGGCATAGCCAGCCTGCGAGAATTGAGAATAACGATAATATCGAGCAAAGCATATCGCGGTTGTGGCGCAATCGCGTTGATAAGGTGCGGGATTCAAGTACTCGATGATTAAAATGAGGGAGCAAAAACCGATATCAAGTCGATAGTGGGTTATCGTTTGTAATCGTTATATTTTGCGTGCACTATAACTTTTGTCATGCACTGCCGGCCTGTATCATAAGTATGTATGCTATTTTATATATGATAATAGTGAGCTCTTCATGTAGTAATTCATAGTTATGTCAGTCACCCTGTACGGTAATGCACCAGCAGGAAGCTCGAAGGATCAGCACCTGCAAATTATATTGCACGGCACGTACATGTAGAGTTATCGACAGGTCGGCTGGCCTGGTGCGCTCATTTTCAAGTGAACCAGGAAAGGCGATGGAGATGACGTCATTTAAACGCGTTTGTGATGTGAGTTGCGTTTATGCTTCCCCGTCAAACGTGATAAGTCAGAAACGCCGATCGTAAACGCACCTTTTTGTGCGTTTTGGATCGGCGTCTTGAATCAGCGTTTCTGTGGAAATGAGCATGAACACAACAGCGTTTTGCACTAATCACGTTTCAAAAGCCTGATTTTGGCCCCCAAAATGGAAGCATAAACGCACCCTATGAGATACTTGGGGTGTCCAGTAGACTGGAGGTACACTGCGATAATGTAATAATATTATTTTGAAAAAAAAAAAGAATACAAGGACAAAAGAACAATTTGGAACTTGGCAGAGGTTTTATATGCGATAAAGTTGAAAGGGTTTTGTAAATCTGATCAATTTGGCAATTTTATATGTGATGGTGTTGAAAGGATTGTGTAAACGCTGATCAATTTGGAAATTGGTTTGGAGTATAATGGATGAGTGCCATGAAGGTAATCTCAACGAGAGGGAGAATGTTGTGTTTACAGATATTCAGATTCAGAGTACGCATATTCATAAAGTGTCTAGACACCCTGACATTCATTATGTAACCTCATTATGTAACCTCTGTGTATTAGTATGCATGTGCCTCAGGTGTCAGCATACATTCCAATACCCCACCTATTGAAACTGGTCTTATATACATGAGTGCATGTCTGGAGACAGACAGTTCTGCAATAAACACCGAGACGTTAACTGCCACGCCTTTTCTGTTCCTTCCTTATTTGCAGTCCTAAGTTTTGTTACTTGTAAACCACGATACAACACCATTGTTAGTACTTTGATGGCAAACTGGTCCGTGAGGAAAAGATAAATAAAAAATTCAATAAAACGGACACACGCATGACACTTGAAGGAAGATGTCCTCGTTTCTCACCTTACTGGAAAGAAGACTATAAATGGGAAAGTTGCGCGCAGAGCAGCACAATAAAATGGTAATAAATTGGAAAAAAACCGTATCAAATATAGGTAATCATACTCTTTCCTTGAAGTTTCAATCGTGAATTATTTAGAGGCCACTTTTTTACTGCCTTCATGACTGCACGTCCTTTGAGTTGCTTCCAACTTGAAGAAGCAAAGAATCACCGTTGAACTGCAAGGCAACTTTCTGTGTGAGTTTTAACGTTGTTTCACAGTCGGTCTTTAAAACGAAACATTTTTTATTTGATTTATACCGCAACAACCTTCAAAAGCTGTGCTTACCTTATGTATGATTAACAAGCATTATATCATGTTAACGATTAACACTTTTGTATTTGACCTTTTGCTTCCTGGAGAAAATCTTCGCCCATAAATCATTTGTAACGTTACTAAAGATCCTTCACTTTTCTTTCGTCGGGAGAGCACGCGTGCTATAATGATGATTATGAGTAAGCACTGTCAGTACTGACGAGAAGTAATTTGACCAGAGTCCGGGGTAATGATGATATGGATGCGCTTTAAGCACTCTTACAGAATGGATTTAAACTCACTTAGTATTATCATTGTCTTTTCATAATTCAATCTCTTTTTTTTTTTTTCACACCCAGGAAAATTAATTGTTGATATGCAGTCTTCAGAGCGCATTCATATCCTAATCGTGATATCCATCCTCGCAGTGATAAGCGGTAAGTGTACCTTCTGATGTAAAAGAAACACGACAAAAAGAAAAAAAAAGAGAAAAACGATGCATTGAATTGATTTGAACGTCGATACAAAATGTAGTGTGGTCAAATATCAAATTACGCATCTCTTTTCGTTATCCGTCATCCGGGTATATAAACAAACATAATATGTGTGTGTGTGTGTGTGCGTGTGTGTGTGTGTGTGTGTGTGTGTGTGTGTACATGTGTGTGACCCTGCATAAAATCCGGCAAAAAGTCGCCAGATAATATGGATTTTTTTTCCTTTTTTTTTTTAGTCAAGAGCATAATATTCTGAAAGAGCAGGTTTCAGGGCAATTACCCCCATGTCAATTACCCGGACCCTTTCTCTGACCCTATCCCTAATCCTAACCCTAATTCTGAACCTAATCCTAATCCTAAACCTATCCGTAACCCTTATCTTTATTCTCACCATGGACCCTACCATAAAACGGGTCCATGTTCTCACCTTGTCACTAACAAGTATAAAGCTGGGGGTAAATGCTCCAGGACGTTTAAAACGACGCATGTCTCAATTCAAATGGACTTTCCTAACCTATCTTGATATTGAAGGGAAAGCGCACACAAATTTTGAATTGAGGGGAAAAAAAGGAAGAAGATTCCTAATAAGTGAAAGCTCTATTCTAGCTCTTAATCTTTACCAAACCCTGCTGGCTGTGCAATGAAAACGAAAAGAAGGGAAAAAACAAACAAACAAGCAAAACGAAGCGAAACAGGATTCAAGCCACCATAGCAAAAACAATAGAGATTATCAGAGTAAGCTGAAAATAAACATGTTCTGTTAGCACATTCTTTCCATGACTAATATTAACTTTCAAAACAGTAGCATTATCTTGTCAATACTTAAGTTGCAAGTAACTCAATGTATATACAGCGTGTCCCAGAAAAAAAAAAAAAACGAAACCGCGTTTCATTGCGATTCTTTGCGATCATAATCATATATTTGCTTCATGAGATGCTCATGGATTGAAAGATACAAGTTTAGTCTCTTCTTTTATTTGATGCACAACTCGTTGTTCATAATTCATGAATGACTTACTTAGAACAATCATAGACAGTGACCTCCCCAAAAATGAAATCATGGCTTTAATATCCATTCTTTTTTCCTTTCATGCCAATCCCATGCGTAAAAAATGATTAATGCTTAATTTGAAAATATACTTATTTTTACCCAGATAGATAGTAAAACGCCTGACGCCTGCCCGACTTGGCAGATAACAATGGCCTTCATGCTTCAATCTACAAAAGGGAATGTTACAGACGGTTCGGTTATGAATAGGGTCATAAATTACCACGTGATCATGAGCTTGCCTGCCCCTACAGGTAACCACAAAGCAAAGGATGGTCATCAGCGGAATGTTTTGGAAGGTAGGGTGGGAGTAACGAACCGGAAAAAAAAAAAACCTTCCGAGCCCCCCCCCCCCCCCCCATAAAATGATGATGCATCCCCTCTTCTTGCTTCGCCTCCCCCTTCAAAAACTTTAAAACCCTGTCAGTGATGAAGGATGAACCATAGGGAAATGCAGCGAGGAATGAAAGCAGTGAAATAAGTTTGAGGTAAAAAATCATTAAAATGTGTATCATTGTTGTAATGTTGATCTCCCGTAGCCACTGGACTGCGTGCAGCCTGAGAATACTCACGATATTAGTCTTCAATTATTGGTTATGTCTCATAGCTTATTCTAAATAAATGACTACAAAGGGTAGTCCGTCTCATACAGCACTATCTGTAAATACCCCCACCCCCTGAACAACATTCACTGTAGCACTGCGGCTGTTTTGTGTGAATTCATCGGTGCAGATGAGCCCATTGTCTAATGCTCAGTCGGGAGACTGAATGCTCGTTTTCTTCGACTATTCGTAGAACTGGTATAGGAATGAAATATGGTTTCATAGAGATATTTCTCAAGCATGCGTCATTTATATTTGACGGGTAAGGTCTCATATGAAAGAAGAAAAAAATGGTTATTTGGGTTATGAACTTTGTTTTTCGAAAACATAACTTTAGAAGTCTGAAAAATTCACTTAAAGTCACCATTTGCGAGTGGAAATGAAAATTTGGTAGCACCATTTTTCATTGTTCTAACTCAGTCATGCATGAACAATGAACATTAAGTTGTACATCAAATGAAAGAAGAAAAGTTAATCTTTCCATTGATGTATATCTAATGGAGAAAATTTTCGATTTCGATAGTACAAAGTTGGATGGAAACCCGGTTTCGTTTTTTCTGGGACACGCTGTATATAATTATAATATACAATATAAATGTGACCCTGCACAAAATGGTAGAGGAGCGTTTAACGAGACGAGGGGGAGGGATTTACGGGTGTGTATATGTTTTGCTATCATTTCACGGCCTTGCTGAAAAAAAGATTGCTCATAACTAATAGCAAGCTTTTTACCGTGGTTAAATAGATAACCTCATGCAAACTAAACTTCAACTCCAGCGCAATCAGTCCTTGTCCCTTCCTAAAGGTTAGTGTTTTCCACAGAATGCATAACCCATAACCATTAAGAATGCTCATGAGCATTAAGCAGGTGCTTGTATCGGATCTTTTACATGAGCCTCTGTTTTTGAATGAAACAATTATTTTGAACATCAGTTTCACATATGTATATATGTATCTATGTATGTATGTATATAGTTGAAATACAACATCCTCTATTCTCTTTGAAAAAGTATCAACACAAATATGCTGTTGGAAATAAGATTTCATTTGAATTTGAATTTGAATTTGATTTTTTTTTCTTGTGAGACAGCAGTATATTTACGCCTCTCTGCCATCATCAAAATATTGGCATCGTTTCTGGGCCTAAATATTTTAGATTTTCGTCTCTATAAAGATTTCAAAAAATCTAGACCGTAGTCCAATTTGCCGACAGACGAATGCGTGTTAAAAATTCTTGCTGTGAAATCTGCAAAGTGTCTAATTACTACTGTAGCTGTGTACAGGCATCTATGGTTGAGAATCATCTATCAGGTAACAGTCTGCTCCGTGTCTGCTTACTGTACTTCACAGTCCAAGTTGTTCAAGTTATAACATTTATTTTCCATCTTTTTTTCATGTAGGAAATCACATGCATGAAATTATTGTACAGGAAGGCAGAACCTCAAAAAAGCAAAGCTTGTGGTGAGCTGCCTTACAAAATACATTACATCACAATCACAAACACACACACAAAAAAACACAACGAAATCAGTCATCTAGTAGAGAATTAAATTGTCTATCATGTAACAATGAAAGACCCAACAGTTGCTAGCAGGTGAAATGAACGTAAACCGTTGACACAGTTCACTCCAGCAGTTTAAAAGCCGGACGATCGTCGCCCCTAATGGTGCGTTATTTCGTAAACTCCCGAACGACCGAAGTTTGTGCACGCAATTGCGCAAAGCCAGACTCGGTGCTTTATTCATAAACGTGTGGGACAATGCTGCCACTGAGACACGTGTGTGTGTGTGTGTGTGTGTGTGTGTGTGTGTGTAAGCATCATACACAAACATTGTGACCGCGAGCTGCGATGATTTGAAGGAGAGAGGCCAGAAGACGCGTGGCTCTTTTGGATTCTCTTTCCGCGCATATGCACTGAGAGTGTGCGTCCTCTCGTGGCGCGAACAGCCATTTTGGGTCAGGAGATTTGTAGTCTAAATTGTTGTTCGCTGACCCATTGAGTTAGCGCTGTTCTCATATAGTGTCACTATATTTGGTACAGAATGGAGGAGGCAGCATGTTGCGTTCGTCTCTGTGCCGCTCAAACCACTAGCCACAATTGTAAGGCTTTAAAGTAAGACATTGTTTGTTAAGCATTGTAATACCTGTGACTCCCTGATATCATATGTTATGTAACGCCTGAAGAGAATCATTGTCATTTGATTGCTTGTTTGACATTGATCATTCGGCCCATTTCACTATGACGTCATTATCTGTGCAATTGTGGCTCCATGTTTTTTATCGTGCAATTTTGAATCCATACGATTTGCTTCATTGCACGCTCACTGAGAGCCCGGTACATTGCGCGTGTTAAACGCGCTTGTGTTAGCAGTATGTGGCGACAGCGGGCCAGCGTAAAGTGCTTAGTGAGTACTCTCGCGATCTCAAATTCTCTCTTGTTTCTAATTTACTAAAACATCAAATGACAAGGATTTATTTTGGGAGTTATATAAAACAAATAATAAATGTGTTTCATTCGTGCGATGGAAAGAATATTTCATTCGGTGGAAGATGAAATATTTGCTTCATTCAACTCGGCAGCGTCTCGCTGAATGGATCACTTCATCTTTCACCTCATGAAATATTCTGTCCATTGCACTCATAAACATTCATTATTTGAATACCATTGCACATTACTACTCAGTGTATGTTTATGTGTAGAAACAACTATACTGGGAGAACCCACATGTCCGAATGTGGTAGCAGAATTGGAAAATGTCTGTCCCGAGAAGTTCTCCGAAAAAACCGGCAATGTTGTCCGGTCGACACCCAAATATGTCCCACGTGACCATCCTCAGTATGACGTCATGGTTCCCGAAGCAGCGAGAGGGAAGACCATCTTTTACTGTGCCCACCCGGGTAAGTTGTTGCAAATGATTACAATTTACGTGTATTTTGACATTCACTTGAGTTCAAAGGTTATTCCTATACCAATGCAATGCTGAGAATCACAAATCCAACTGGACCCCATGGAAGACCAGCTTAACATAGCTGAATAATATGGGCTATCCAGCCATCTTCTCAGATGCAAAATGAACAGACAAAAAGAAAAAAAAAAAACAAAAAAAGACACATATATGTAGACTGCCTAGTTCGCCTGGGACTACAG
The DNA here is from genome assembly GCF_040938485.1 of Diadema antillarum. Lineage (NCBI taxonomy): Eukaryota > Metazoa > Echinodermata > Echinoidea > Diadematoida > Diadematidae > Diadema > Diadema antillarum. The sequence goes on from NW_027271320.1 coordinate 1,781,953, forward strand.
CTTTAAATAACCAACTATCATGTTATTTCGTACATCCAAAATTGGGAATGAGAAATGACTAGCACAATAACATTTATCTTGTCGAATCGAAGACAGAATCAAACACTGCACATCAGCTGAATAAGATGATAGCTATTTTCATTCTCATGTCGAGTTTCTTTAATCCAAATAATACTCCCCCCTCCCCCCGCCGCCATGTTACATCGGTAATCCTTGCCATTTCAGGTAAAAGGTGATTTTCCCCACACAATGTCCAATTAAGCTACCTTGTGAAGGTTTGTTGCCTGGTCAAACCTTTGATGATTGCATGTTTGTAAACTATCACTGTATATGGCGCTCTTGCAATCCACATGTCAATTGTGTATAGCGCGCTCATACGCCTTTTTCTCATTTTGCAATCTCTTCAAAGAAAGAGTAAAATAACTCTGATGCATGTACGATACTACCATATTTTTTATTATTCTATACAAATTGCAGATTGCGTGCCTAATCCTTGTCTGAACGGGGGGACGTGCTCCGAAACTCTTGAGAAATTCATGTGCACGTGCACCAGGTCATTTGTCGGAGAACTGTGTGAAGTGGGTACGTAAATATCAATTCATTATGATTATGACTATAACAGTACGTGAAAAACGACATTCAGTCATTCATATAAAGCCATGTGATTAATGTGTACACGGATACATTTCAGTTGTCAGAAAATATTAATGAATTTGACTGAATTTATGACAAACGACAAACTCTCGGATTTGTGTTTGAATTGTCGGAGTATCATCTTTATTTAGCATTTCCACAACTTGTGTGTATTTATTTTCGTCTTGTCTCCTTTGTAATGAAGAAATAGTCTGCCCTGGTGGTGCGTCGTCCCCAGACTCTTGCTATCTCTACCGCCAGGATCGTCTGCAGACTTGGGAAGTGGCGCGGGATAGATGCAATGAACTCGGAGGATATCTGGTTGTCATAGAAACGCCGGGTGAGCTGTCCAGCATCCGAGAAGACGTTCTCATTTCGCACTACGGAATTACAACCTTCCCTAGGATATGGACAGGGCTGAATGACAGATCGTCTGAAGGGATCTATACGTGGGAACGTGTCGGTGGTACCTTTCCCCTCTCAAGTAGTATGTGGGAGTGGGGTCAGCCTTGGGGCCCCTCTGCAGCCGAACAAGACTGCGGGAGCTACAAAGGATATGCGCTGAGAGACGATCCATGCAGCCAGCAAATGAGCTACATCTGTGAATTCGGGCCTCGATAGGACATTCTCAGAATCTGCATCTTTTCTTTCAGATGTCTCTGCATAGGATGCACATTAATCCCTGGGGTGGATCTAGTTGTTGTTGTTGTTGTTTGTTAAGGGGCGGGGGGGGGGGGGGGTGGGAAGAGGGGACTTAATGCAATGACGATTTCCTTCTTTTAATGTCTGTTTCCTCGTTTGTTTTCCTAACTTCAGAGTAATAAAGAAAATCACAAGGGCCTACAACTATTCTTCGCAACAATCCTGTCTCTTAAAGGCATTGTTTACCTTTTTTTTTGCAGATGAAACAAACTCGGCTTTAAATAGTGCTTCATAATAGTTCTGAAATGATGTTTCCTGATAAAAACAACCAATGCAAAAAATTCACGCAGTATAATCAATGATAAGTAATTGTTAGTATATAAAGTGAACAACAGCTGTTATGATAATAGGATTGTTTCTTGAAGAAGCCGTCTACATTGTTGTTACTGTTAAATGAGAGAAAAAAAAGTGATATCTCCTAGTATTTTAGTCGTTATCGCAATTTTTGATAGGATTTTTGTAACACAACGGACCAAATAGATGTGCATCAAATGATAATCCGAACATTTCCTAAATCACTGCTCCCATTGGTAAACAGCACTTTTAACACTAAATATCAATTCTGAAGTTTCCCATCAAATAAAAGAGGGCAATCTTTGGAAATAAAAAAAATGAAGTATATATATTTATATCCGGTAGTATTAGAATTTTCATAGTCAAATTACTTTATTTCAATTGTTTGTTTGTTTGTTTGTTTGTTTGATTGATTTTTCTTCCAACACAATTTCATACATAAATCAAAATTTTCAGTAATATCACATGGAATATCAGTAAGCAGATTACAAGTACATGATTCAAAGAAGGAAAATCGATGTGTAAATTAATTTCATTAATAAATCATAAATCGTATTACCAATTTTCCAAATAATTATCTGAGAAATTATGCAGAAGAAGGACTGCCACTATAAGCAAAAGCTTGAGCACGTGGCAGCCCAGGGACCTATCTACATAATACACAAAAAATTATATTGTTTGCGGAATGGAGAAATACTACAAAATATAAAACACTGTAAATACATTATGTTTTTTATATTCCTAGTGCATAGATACGCATAAGAGTAACGTGTGATGATGATGATGATGTATGATGATGTTGACAGGGTAATGATGAAGAAAAATGTGATAATGAAGATGAAAGTGATAGTGGTGATGCTGAAGATAATGGGAATGAAATGAAATAATAGACACAGAAACATTGCGTATATTTATTGTAGGTTTAAATCCAATTTACATGAAAAGAAATGTGATCAAACAAAACAAAATATATATTCAAATGCTATATTCATAGATTGTAATCTCACTGTAATGTAGTTTTCAATCTAGCCTTGAAAGAATATAAAGTTTTACATGATTTAACATAATCTGGGAGTGTGTTCCAAAGATTTGGTCCATTATGTCTTATAGATTTTTGCGCAATTAATAATCTGGGATTTACTAAATGAAAATTTTGCGAATTACGAGTGGGATATGAATGAACGGTATAATTCAGTTTAAAGAAATCGTGAAAATGTTTGGAAGTAAGTTGTTCAAATACTTAAACATAAAAAGCAAAGAATGTAATGTATTTATATCAAATATATTCAGTGTTTTTATCTGATAAAAAAGTGAACTGGTGTGGGCTAAGTATTGTGATCCAGTACAGATGCGAATGGCTTTCTTTTGTAGTAAATAAATAGGGTTGAGTTTAATTTTTGAACTTGTAGCCCACAGTAGATTACAATACATAATATATGGTAGGATTAAAGAATTGTAAAGCATAAAACGAGTATGTTGGCAGGAAGATATCTTTTCATCTTTGAAAGAACACCTATATTTCTAGAAATACAGATTACATAATACATAACGTATATGATCATTACAGGTTAGGTTTTCATCAATAAAAATGCCTAAAAACTTAATAGAACTTTTACGTTCAAGAAATACATTATCAATCCTATTATTATTTACAAGATCATCTGTATGAGTTTTCATACATGAAGACTTTGTTTGCAAAAACCGATAAGTCCATTTTCGAAGATTTTGAATTATGGTCTCTGTCTTAAAGTACAAAATGATACCTGTGAAATGATGTATTGGTCATTACATAAAGGTACATTTTTGAAGTTATGGTCAAAAGAAGCAAATATTTTGTTATTATTCTTTTTATTTTCTTGACCTTTAATTGCAAATATCTCCATTTGACAAATATGGACTTATCGGTTTTTGCAAACAAACTCTTCATATGTTTAAAATAAATATAATTTGTTTTATCAATATTAAGTGATAATTCATTATTCTTTTGATACTTTTGGTAACTCTGCATTAAGTATAGATATCAACGTTTCTATATTATCGTGCACATGGGAATAAAAAAATATTCGTGTCATCGGCATCTAATATAAATGATAATATAGACGACGAATTAACAATATCATTGATATATAAAAAAAAAAAGAGAAGGGGACCTAATATTGAGCCCTGGGGCACACCACATTTTATCGGTAAAAAACTTGACATGTCATTATGTATAACATATTGCTGTCTACATGATAAATAATCCCTAAACAACGAGAGTGCAACACCGCGAACACCATAAAACTGTAACTTTTAAAGTAAAATATCATGTTGTAACGTATCAAACGCCTTAGATAAATCCATAAAAACTCCTATAACATGTTTTGTATTTGCTATTGCGTTTGTAATTTGATCATACAACTGGACCAAAGTCAAATCTGTAGAATAATTCTTTCGGAAACCATATTGATGTAAATTCAAAACTGCGCGGCATGATTATGCAAACATTTATAAAACCTATCATATGTCATGTTTTTTTTTCAAGAATTTTGGAAATACTAGGAAGAATAGAAATTGGTCTATAATTACTAATCTGACAAGAATCGTCTTTCTTAAACACTGGGTTTACCTTACCAATTTTTAAAGAATTGGGACATTTTCTAGACAGTATGGAAAGGTTGAATATGTGAGTAAGTGGATCAGCAATTTGATATATAATTTGTTTGAGTACTAATGTGCTTATTCTGTCACATCCACTTGCCTTACTAGAATTAAACTTTTTCGTAATATTAATAATTTCTGTGGGATTTGTAGGGTTTAAAAATAACGATGAGGAAATTGGGTCTGGCAAAAATTTCAAAAAATCTTCATTTACATCATCAAATGTTTTTGCCAGGTTAGGACCAACATTAACAAAAAAAGAATTAAATGCATCTGCTACATTTTCCTGATCAATAATACAATCGTTTAATTTAAAGTTTGTTTTTGGTAATTGTTCTTTCTTCCCAACCAAATCATTTATAATTTTCCATGTGGCCTTCATATTTGATTTAACATGACTCAACTTATCAGAATAATATACTTTTCGTGACTCTCTTATCACAGTTGTTAATCTATTTCGGTATATCTTATATTTTCTCAAATTAGAATCAGTAGGATCATTTATATAAATCTTATAAAGCCTATTTCTTGTATGTATTGAACGTAATATTGATTTTGTTATCCACGGCCTCTTCCCATGTTTATCATTCTTTTTAAACTTTACGAATGGACAATTTTTATCACAATAATATTGTGTTTTTCTATTAAAATTATCATAAGAGGTGTTCACATCAAACTCACTGTAAACATCAAAACACTGTTCAGATGCCAAATCTGCTTTAAATGATTCAATATTTTGAGGCGTTTCCTTTCTATACATTACAGGTTTGGATGAGTTTTCAACAAAAGACTCATCATAACACATAACAAATATGGGAAGATGATCAGATATATCGAAATATATATCAAAATTGATCAGATATATCAGATATATCAAAATTGTCCCGTGGTAATGAGCTATCACATACTCGAACCAATCAGAGTACAGCCGCCTTTGTGATTAATCACACTGTGAAAGTGACCATATCTCCTTGTTGAATACCGATATTGGCTGCCCACAGAATCACGAATTCTGTTCCAAATACTTCTGCCCATGGTTCATTGATCTATATACTCCTGTCCATATTTCATCACTGGGGCGCCCGCTATGGCCCGAGTTCGATTCCCTCCCAGTGCTTACATTCTTGGACAAGATGTTTGTACCCACCACGTCCCTCTCAACCCAAGTGTATAAATGAGTGTCACAGGGAACTTTCCTCTGAATGTGGGGGACGAAAGTCCTCCCTGCGACTGGGATCTTTTCTTTAGTCAAGTGTTGACTTTCTCTAAATGCAGCAGATTGTTAGCAGACCATTCATTCAATCAACTCTTTCGACTTGTGCAACTAATGTGCCTCGAAATAAGTAGCCAATCACACAGTGTTCTTACAATATAACAATCAAAGAGATTTATTACACTGGTCTCAAAGTTGTGGTCGTTTACAACAATAACATAGTACAAACTTGAATACAGATTATCCAATTCCACTTGTTCTTGAGCTTGGTTGCTCTGCTCGTTGGTTTATTCTAGAAGCTCCCGTGCTTGGTTGCTCTAGGCAGCGGCTGTCGACGATGCCCTGCCTGAAGTAGCGGGTCGTCTGCCCTTTCTGATCGTTTCGTTGGCTTCCCCAACTTCTGGTCCTCTATGGAACCGTAACCTTGGTCTTCGCTGGAACCCTAAATGGTGGCTCTCTCCCTGGAACCCTAAACACCCTATTGATTTAATAACATGATACCTCCCTTATAATTTGTGATCTTTGGTTATTCCTGATTCTATTCTATATAACTTAAACAAAACACATTTATATTCCATCATATTACCACTGATTAGCCACAAATAATTTCCATAATAATGTTTCACTATGGATCATTATCTTTCAGTGTTCAATAGGGGAAATTAATCAGCCCATTAAAATCTAAGCGTTGTTCTAGTTCTCTATATCTTTCACGATGCAATTACAGACACCACTAACGACACCTCAAGACTTTAGATTTGGTTTGTAGCTTGCAAACAAGGTTTAATGGAGATAATTTCGAATGCCGTTATAGACAGTACAACACGTCATTAGTTCACATATACATTGTACCATCACCATAGCCATATCAATGCAACAAATCAGGTAACATATACCATAGCAATAAACAAATCAGTACCACCCATTGTAAGGTTACATATACCATAGTCATATAGACATATCACTGCAACACACTACCAGGTTGCATAATACCATAGTAATAGACATATCAGCAAACACATCATATTACAAATACCACGGCAATACTCTTGTCATTGGTAGAATTATTTCAAAATTGGATATGTGTTTTGATCACAACTCATGTCATGATGGTACTGTACACGTGCTACCTTAGCATCACTTCTGGAAGGACCCGGGCTTTTCGTGTCACATTCATTCTTTCTCATCGTATACATGCATCCATCCGCACTGCGCATGGCCATCCATGCCAACTCACCGATGCTTTCTGCATAAGGGCCACCTACAGACAAGCACCCTCCGAATCCCCCCTTGCCTGCTAAGGGTGTATATGAAGACCCCGTTGCATAGAACAGGCGAGCCCCCAACGACATCCCCCAAGCGAAGAAAGGGATCCCAATAAGCCCCCTGCATCCAATGACGCGCGGCGCCATTCACAGGCGGGACGCGTACGTGACCCTTCCCGCTATACATAATGATTCACAATAGTGCAAGATGCAAAATCCGGCCAATATTTCATTTCAAATTTATTCAAACAAGTTCCAAACATGAAACCTTCCCATGAGCTCCGCTAAAGCAGTACATTAAATCACAAATTGTTAACGGGGTACATAGGCACAGCGGCTCCTACAATTATCAACTGCCGCCACACGGGCACCGCCCGCCGCCACTGTGCAGGTGGACCACGCGCGTAACGTGGAACGAAAATTTCCTCATGATCCGTCTTTGGGGATAGCTTATAGTACATTTTACTACTAGTATTCGAAATCGATTTCCATATGCATATGGCATATCCTTCTTATACTAAATGTAAGCTATAGGTACTGTACACATTGTTCCCAACAAGTACTATATTCTGCTCGATGGTCATAAAGTTCAAAGCTGCGTAACTCTTCCAGAGAAAGCGTTACGACATATCAATCATAATTGAATACAAATAAGGTATATGTACTTTACATTTATTTCTCATTATACCAAACTGATAACTACAAGCGCCATGTTATCTTCAATAGTCGCAAAGTTCATACATGCATATCCCTCTTCACAGGTAACTTTATACCACCATTCATACCCCGACAAACATTCAAATAATGAAGCCGTTCGCGAGGAGATCCTCCATACGTACTAAAATCTGCCAATGACCAAACTAATTATAACCAACTCAAACGAGCCACATTACCAAGTACTTCAAGCAATACTATGCATGTACACAACAACAAACCATGCCCATAACCTGCCAAAATTATTCCATTCATGTCACACTGTGCAGCCTAGGCCACCGAACAATGGGCTATTAACTGCTACGAACCAGGTACTTTACATTATACCAAACTAACAACTACTATATTATACTCATTGGCCTATTGAAATATTCCATTCATGTTACCTGTGGACGTTGCTTTATAATGCGTTAAAATCAAGGGTTAACACCCAAACTGATAGTCCCTCTAAAACAATGTGAGTGTGACATCAGATGACTTCAAATGACATACATATCCACAGCATTATAAACACACATGATATTAAATCGAAGGCAATGCTCCGGTGCTCTACTGAGAGCCTACTCAATAACCCACTAGAAATGGACAGACCCCACTTCCCCCCGAATACAAGACTACCCTACAAGGCTTGCTTGAGGCTGCGCAGGAATACTTCAATACCTATTGCCGAAAAGTGTAGGCCTGCCCCATTGACTCTAGACAGATGTTTCTTCTCGTACTACATTATGGAGTGAAGTATTATAAAATCTCCGGTGCCGTCGTACACCGCCTGCGCCCATTTGTTCATGGTATTAAAGCCGCCCTCGTTCTAGCTTTGGCTGTTCTTCGGTCATAAAGCCCCAATGCTCCCTCCTTGGTAATATTTCTAACCATTAACAGGGTGTGGGGAGGATAATGCATGAATCTGTTGAAAAATGTCCTGTATTAGCTTGCGCAACTCATACTTCGTGGCTCGACCGATATCATTGGTTCCCAGATGGATAAGAATAAAAGCTGGGTGAAGGGTCTTGTCTCTTCGGAGGAGGCCATGAACTACGTCCGGCACGTAACGCAGGTTGAGCCCTCTACAGCCTTCCCAGGCCACGCTGGCTCCAAGGCCCATGTCCGGCTCCCCTCCGATGCTGCCTGTCTTCGGCCCAAAACACCATGGAGTCACCAACGATCAACACAGCTGGTACCGCCCGATCTAAAGTGAAAAGCAAAAACAAAACTTCCGGCAGCACATATATTCTTACAAATTTAGAAATAATGCCCCTCATTACTGTTTTGATCCCTCTCTCACCGATTGTATGAAACAATATCGAACGCAACGTTTAACCTTTAACCTTAGTTTTAGACTCAATTTATACATTTTAGTTCAAGCTAAGGCTGGCTCCTGTTAGTGTTACTGACCGTAAGATACTGGCTAATTCGCAAAACCTCATAACCCGAAAAAGCAACTGTTAAGAAAACTATGAAAAGCACTGCTTCATAGAAAGTGCACCCTTGTAGAACAAGGAAGCAACTTCCCATAATATAAGAACATAACAGAATAACATCATCTCAGTCCCAGAACGCCGCCTACGGCACCCTCCAATAACCGACAGACTACTCCGAAGTGCCTATTTATATGTGGGCGCCCAGTGGGATGTTTCATAAATATAGCCAGCGCTGACTATCTCAATATGTGGTTTTGATTGGTTGAGACGCTCTTGTCACCGACTGTTACTATGGTAGTTTTCAATGACTAACAACTCGTCAGCGCTAGCGCTGACAACTTTCATGACACGGGGCCCAGAAGACCGCGAATGGAATGACAACAAATAAGAATGATTAATGGAGCCTATTCAAATAAAAATGATGCATATTCTCCTTGAAAATTAATTACGATAAAACTTACTAAATGATTCGTGTGCTGACCAATACATCGCATGTGTGTTTAAAACCTAAATTCCCCATTAAGTCCAACGACTCTAGCTGAAATTCGTCCATAAATGGCTCGGGGGAGGCGTTGGGTACATATCTGAATCCGTTGCAATTTGCCAAAAACAAGAAAGAGCCTCAGCGATCTTATTTTTTGCACGCCTAGAAAATAACACGCCCTAGATTGTATGTTATAACAAAAATAAATGACTACACCAGCTCCCTCAACAATTTCATATTTAAACGAAGGCCAGGGACATTTGGATGCCTGTGAATAATATCACTGCAACCATGGTCTGATTATCCGACGAAACACACTCACTTATTAGCCAAGTGAGATACCCATAAAAATGTATTCCAACAAAAATGGGGGCAAATTTTAAAAGGGGGCAATGGAATATCTCGGAATGCCGACACCTTCCAGCCATCTGTCCTGCGACCACAAGCCGTAGACATAGGCACCAAATCCAATGCCCCAAAATGTGTCTAGGCCAATAGAAAAATGGAATACTTTGCGCTCCAGATGCGATCCTGCACCACAAATCGAACAAAAAAAAAAAGGGGGGGGCAGACACGAATCTTTAGTTAAGGACAGATTCTAAAAAACAGACTCTAAGCTCTAAAGTGATGTATAATTCAATTCACTTGGACGCCCCTAACCCACCAAAATATTAAAAAGAAAGCCACGCTCTGGAAAAATGTGAACTGAAAAAAGAGGCTGTGAAGTCCACGGTCTATTCCAGCGTTTAATCTTTTCGAGCCGTGCTAGCTGTGCCATGAAAGAGGCAAAACACAGGTACATAAACCACCAGAGCAACAATGAAATAATTCTCAGATTAAGTTGAAATTGACCATGTTCTATTAACGCATTCTGACCATGATTACTGCTGACTTTCAAAGCAGAGGCGTCATCCTTCCAAAAGTTATTAGACTTGAAAGTGAAGAGTGTACAAAAGATTTCAGAACATAAAAACCGGCCTCTAAAACCTACCTAATCATAATACCCGTCCCCCAAAAAGGGGTTTTAGAAAAACTACCAAAAATACACTTTCACATTCATATTAAGATACCAAACTGAAGAATAATATAAAAGGATAGGTCTTTCAAAAAATATACAAAACTTAAGATTGACTTGATTGAACCATTTCACTTAAAATGACTCCGATCAGTTCTAATAAAAAGGACCCCTTAATCTTTAGGCACTCTCACCTGACCTATTACAAAATCTATCTCAAAGCCTATTAAATAAATTGATAGTTGTTACCGACCCTTCCATCTTCACCTGGGAAATAGATAACCCCGGGACGCTCCCGTGTACACAGTTACACACTGTGGGAGCGTCCTGAGTCAATAGAGTGCTATATCGGTAAGCTTGAAAAACATACACAGTCTGTCACAGATTTTCGCACCTCCGTAAGTTTCGAATATCACGAGGAAAAAACGTACTTTTATAGTATACATAAGATTCTTATCTAATTAATACCCTTCGTTCACCTTGTTCTTGTTCACACTGGTCCAATGATCCTGAAAAAAAAAAAAAAAAAACGTTTTTTCACGGCCATATACGGGTCCGTAGTCCTAGCTCCCCATCCCATTCACCATTTTCGAAATCAGTATGCAGTACACTGCGCACGTAAATATTCATGTGCTGGCGGAGTCGCAATGCGTTTAGCCTTTTGACAAGGCCTGCGCGCGCGCACCCACCCAGAAAGCAACGCAATATACAGCGAGAGGGTTTGCCAACAGTATGATAAGGCCTTGCCACAAAGCTACACGACTTGACGGCCAGCGCATGCGCACAAATCTCAAATCCATTGACTGTATAAGATGTAGTTCTCCCGAGTTCCTCTCGACCGAGTCGCATTTAACTCATCAATCCGAGCAGAAAGGGACTATTGCCAGAACCAAAAGTTGAACGCAGTCAGTCTTCAACATTACATCTTCACCTGTAAGTCTTCATATTGCAGAATTTTTGCGATTTCATATTGATTTTTAGGCGCTATACTTCGCCTGTCATGATCATGTCTGCTACAATGCGCAGCCCCAACACTGCGTGTTGGGGCTGGTCGCAGTTAGGAAATAGATAGCTAGATCGAGGGAGACTTCCAAGGCGTTCGCACGTGGACTGAAAAATATACATTAGGTGCCCATATTCAACGGCAGACGTCCCACGAAAAAGACGCCGTCCAATCAATGCAACACGTCTCCTGAACCTGCGACCTCCTTCAGTTCAAGAAACGTGTTGAACTTTCCAAAGGTTAAACAAACGATCGAACAGCCCATGGGCATGTACCTGTCATAATAAAACTTGCTAACAATGCACATCCCTAACAATTCAAAATCCCCAAAATGGACTGGCAACAGACGAAAGGCTGATTTCACCTCAACACTTAACATACATACACCAATGTCAATGACTACCCAATGACTAAATCATGAATCATTCAATACTCGCCCGGGGTCTTCTTTGGGACCAACCCCACAGCCTGAACACCAAAATTATGACATGGCGGAGTTTTGAAAGGCCCTACGATGCGGAACAATGCAATTTCTTTTACAGTTTATTATACCATACACTTTATACAGCCATACCCCGATTTCAAGTTCCTCGACATAACTATAACTCTTTGTCCTTTTTATTTTTTATTTTTTTTTTTTTTAAGGGGCCTAGGCCTAGCCTAGACTTATACCCATTTAAAAGCTTTACCAACAACCTTCCCTGGATGATGACTGAGCATCCTGCGCGTTTGAATAACGAGTAAGAAGTCTCCATCCTGGCCCACAACCGTGTGGGTTCGTGTTGATGGAGGCGGCGGCATTGTGTGTCATTATCCATCATCCAGAGCCCCCAAACCTAACGGTTAGCAGCAGTACGCACGATATCATGTCCACTGAAACAAGGTCACGTGCCTTATTAATGTTTGTCGGCTTTAAATGGATGCAATTAAAAACCAAAAAGGCGCTCGTCCATTGCTCAATGGAAGTGATGCGTGGGCCCTGCGTTGTGGTTACAGCTGAATGGTAGGCCTATGGTGCTATGCCCTAGGCTCGGCCTACTAACGTTTTAATAGAGGTTTCAAGAACCAAACACCTCTAAAAATAATAGTAATACTAATACTGAGTAGTCATAATAATACCATGGTCATATCGTCCCCTTGGGCTGCGGCATTTTTTTTTTTATAATTGATATTATAATAATATCTACCAAAGGAACAACGGAGCCCAACTCATCCCTTGCCATTGTCATCAACGAGGGGGTATCATGCTCTTGCACCACTTCATCCACAGCCATGCCAGTGCCAGTGAACTCATTCGCTCCATTCCTCCACTAACGTTAAAACGTTATAATAAACACTAATTTTCCAGTTACTACAGGCCAAGAGGCTTGCATACTTTGCAACTCACCGCCGGCCCTAGCCCCGGAGACCGCGCCGCCAGGCGCGGTCCTGGCGGCTTCCCCGCAGTTTCGCTAATGTGAGAATAACGAATAGCTCCCCTATTCTGTGTGCTTGTGCAAGTGATTGTGAATTCTGTGAACATCGGTGAGCTGCTTATAAGACATCATTTTGTGCATCACAAGCAATGAAATGCCTCAAACAGTCGCCGATGATAGTCATTTAGGTTTCATCGACCCATGTAAGTATTCCTAGTAGTTTCTGTCGAAAAATTAAGGAAATATAGCGCCGCAAAGGCACCCGTTTGTTCAACATGAAGATCTGAAATGGGAGCACGGCGCAGCCGCCACACGCAGTGTGCAGTGTGGCGGCTGTCGTAGTTACGCCGGCCCATACCGCCATGGCTGTCTCTGATGCAGCGGCCCTGGCTTTGGTGGTGCAGCCGATGAGCTTGCTGCCCATGTCGAATGAGGTTGAAGTTGATGTAGACATCCTTGTAGCTGAGGTTGTCCAAATGCCGTCATCGACAGCTTCCCCGGAAGGCCCGGCCACTGCAGGGCCCCCGGACTGCATCTCATCACCTGCATTCAGCTTGGAATGACCTGCCCTCGATGCCGGCCTCCTAACGTTAGTAGCCAGCCCGAGCTGACGGCGGCCGGGCTCTATTGGCTGGGCCCACGGCTCGCCCTGCCTTAGACTCGGAACTCGCACGCTACTCCCTCTGCTTGAGCTTCCGCGTTATGCCATTTCAACTTGAAGGTAATTCCTAATACCAAGTCCTGGTCAAATAACAGTTACAACCCGAAAAGAGGGTTTAATAATATAGGTGAATGAAATTATGCAGAACCAAGAGCTACAATGAACCGATCTCCATTAAAACCAAGTGCATAATGAAGGGGGTATGCATTTCCCTTCCCAACCGCTACGCTTAACTCGAGTGCGCGCCACCCCGAATCTATTTTTGATCATAACCGCAAAGCGGTCTGTTTGAAATTAACAACATTATAATACATTGTATGTGCGCGCTCCCACGCCTCACCAAGGTTGGCCACCTGCCGGCGGCTCCTGGGAAGTAAAAGGTTAGCTGCCGTCTGTAAACCCATTTTAACAACTATGGCTGTTAAAGGGAATTAAAATCAGGTTTGACATACAAACATCACACATACAATGCAATTACATAGGAAATTACAAGGCACAAACAACTTCAATTAAATGCTCGTGTACTTGTTGGTGTTTAAACCCGAATCCTCCTAGATTCTCTTCTGGACGGTCAGGCTGTCCACGCCGAAATGCAACAATTCCTGAATCACACTGATTCCAAGTAACACTCTGCTACTCTCAAACTTCGCAATCTCGAAGTACCGTAGCCTGGTCCTGAGTGTTTCGCAAATTATATGGCATCTGAATTTTGTGCCTAAACGTTGCATATTTATACATTTATTGAACCATAGGTTTCCATGTAAAATAAATTAAATGAAGTGACTTCCTAGAAAGTTTTAATAGAAGTCCTGACCCTTTTCTTATTGGTTGGCGTTTTCTGTCTGTCAAAACTTTCCTGAGTATCTCATTTTGCATTGGTCAAGCCTCTGCTTGACGTCATCACTTCCTGTCTTGCTGAAAAAAAAAATGCTAAGACCTGAAAGGAAACTCTTATTCGAAATGAAATGAAATGAAATGAAGGAGTGTTAGATGTTTTTGACCTGCATAAGCTTGCAGTGTCAACCTCTGTATATGATCTACACAAGGGACATTTACCACATTCTGTAACGCAATATTATGAGCCAATGAACATGCATACAGGACTAGAGGTAAAGATCATTCCACGCTTAGACTCCCGAAATGTAAAACGACACATGGTACATTTTCTATATCTTTTGTCAGATCAAAGTTTTGGAATAGTTTGCCCAAAAATTCAATTCAATTTCAATTTCAATTTCAATTTTATTTCCATTTCCATTGAATAAACAGAAAAAATATATACAATACATTTACAGAACAAATTTATAACAATTTCAAAGAAAACGTACAAGTGGTCACGAGTAACAACAGAATTTCGTTTCTAAGGTATATACCTAATACAAAGATTAGAATGGATTTGGAGGGTCCCACTTAAAAAGCAAAGCTTGTAGGGTATGGGACCCTCAAAAAATACGTACACAAAGTCAAAGAAACCAATGTCAACTGACATGAAATTAACTTAGGAAGGGGAAAAAAGAAGAACAAAAAAGAACAAAAAAAAAAAGGGGGGGGGAAATGAGACTATGGTACAACACGCGCCATCGTGGACACAAGCATACTGTACTTCATGATTAAAATGCAATAACAAAACAATACAACGCTCCCTGGTTTGAAATTGCGATTGATTGGGTGCATATGCCGGTATGAATGCATAGGAACGGATATAAGAAAAAAAGAGAAAGAGAATAGACTCACTGTTACTGGTACAATAAAATAAATATCTGAGGTAAACTTATGTTCAAGAGGAAAGAACAAGATCTTCATTTCGAAGAAACCTAAAAAATCACTCGTTAAAAGAAGTTTAGTGATGAAAAGAAATTTCAGTGTTCAGTTTAATGTACTTCTATAGTACAGTTACTTTAAAAGAGTAGACCTTGCAATAAGCAGCTTAAATATACATGTAGCTATAATGGGAGAACCATTCTCGACTAGCACTTGTGCTAACTTTTGGTTCCCCCTTTAACAACATTACCTTCTGTTTTTCTATTATTTTTTTCGATTATTTTTTTTCAGAACCTCTGTCTATGCATATTATGTCTACATTACATACTTATTCATTCTCTTTGCCTTTTCAGTGATAAATGTATCACAACGAAACTAAATCTATTATAACACATGTATTCTTATGTAAGGTAGATATAAGTATGTACAATATATACTTGCAAAGCTGTAAGAACCTTGTACAAAATCATTGTATTCTCATAAAAATTTCATGTTACTGTATCTTACACTGTGGAATTTCATGTTATCATATTCATATGTATGTTGTTAATAAACTCAACTCAACTCAACTCAACTCAGAAATAAAGTCAATCAATCAATCAAAATCTGCTTGAAGACAATTTCGGCTCAAGCGTTACAACGTTTAAAGTGTTGAACTGCATTTCTGCGAGTGTTTGTGTGTGTGTGTGTGTGTGTGTGTGTGTGTGTGTGTGTATGTGTGTTGTTGTTGTTGACATTTCCATTGTCACGAGGTAACGAGAATATTATGAACAATAATTATGATATATTGCATTCCGACATATATATTGTAAACAGCTTAGCACCGGACGAACTGATATCTGCTTTTAATAAAAAACAAACGAACAAACAAACAAACAAACAAACGAACAAACAAAAAACAGACAAGCAAATAAATCTAACAAATAAAGCAAAACAAAACACAAGCAAGCAAGCAAACAAACAAACAAACCAAATGAAGCGTAACTGGTGTCTGTTTAGTCACCTGTTTTCTTGATATGTATTATATGATCTGACTTGCGATATTCCATTGTCTGTTTTTCAAAGTACATGCTTTGAAATATCATAATGTTTTATGCGTTTAGATGAGTACATATGTTTAATGTGGAAAAATAGATATAGTGGAGAAAAATAAAAGCAAATCAAACAGAAGAAAAAAAGTACATGGCTACATCGCTCCTTTTGCACAGGAGAAAAGATCACCTAACCCAAGAAGGGGGGGGGGGGGGATTCCATCAAACTGTTGGATCTCGATTGAGAAAATGGAGAAAAAACTTAGAACAAAGCAATTCTCTGAAACAACCAAAAATTGTGGCAGAAATATCAGTGGCTGAGAAATGAAGCTATTTATGACATCAGCAAAAAAGAAAAGAAAAAGAAAGATCAAAACATTGGTTATCGATGGTCTGCAAGAAGCCATTGGCGACATGTTTTCCTTTTTCTTACACTTTTGCTTAGTAATGGCACATGCATATCATGTGTTTCTCCATGTGATGGTTCGTAACGATAAAAAGACTTCTCAACTTAAAGGGGGTGGCTAGTAACTGATCAGTGGGTATCGTGCTATTGTTAACGGACCGTCAACGGTCGCCCGACACTAGTACAAGCATGCTAACCTGGAAACATTGAACTGCACATTACTTGAATATGAGACCATTCTGAAGCAAATAATTGTCACACAACAATAGATCTATACTGTACTCGTAAATGAATCCCACAAGGATCTGAACAATCAGCCCCAGCACTCCCACTGATTCCCGCTTGTCTGATCAGTTACTAGACACCCCTTTAATGAACAATTTGTTAATGCCATCAGGATGTGATAAATAAATTACAATTTGGGGAAGGTCAGGTAGGTATCGGCATAACGTCACATCATTTTAACAACAAAATATAATCAATAACGTACGTATCATGAATGCCGATCCAGGGACAACCTTCTCCAGTGACTGCCCTTGTAAAGGCAACAATAATTATATTATATTAATGGCATCTGGAGGAACGTGAATAGACAGGTGCCATCTTCTTCGACTGGCGAAGAGCGTTTTTGACAATGTCAATCTCAAGGACATATTGAAAAATGAAAAGAAGAGACGCATTACGTTGACACGATGATATCAAAAATCCGCATCACTCCAGTGACTCGTGGTCCAATTGACTGGTCTAGGGGGAGGAGGTGGATGGTGACTTTTAAGGTAAAACAAAGCTTTATCTGATTATTTGTATTCAGCCTATCATGGCTCGTCCAAGGTCTCAGGCTCTTCTTTGCCCTTTGCTATCTTGAGTTCTCATTAATGATCTGCCTCGCATTTTTTCAGTCATGTCGTGTTCATGTTTAAGGGTACGATAGATTATACTTACTACTCCACTATTGAGATATTGAACCTCTGGAGCTCATTATCGAAATGAGTCTTTTTTTTTTGGGGGGGGGGGGGAATTGTGTATACTGATGCAAAATGGTGTACAATTGGTAGAATTCGATAATTTAATATTCTCGTATTGGCCATAATAGTGCTTTATCTTCTTTTAATTCTAAATATTGTAAATTTTCTTCACCTAGCTGTATTTTTTTATTGAATATCTTGTATTCATTTTTTGGTTTTAAAAATGTTACTTAACTGCTTAATATTGATATCAATATGTAGCGTCCAGTGGAAGGAAAGATGTAATTTGTAAATTGTATATTGTAAATAAGGTTAAAGGGCCAATCATTTCTGCCGTCGTACTACAAACTCCCTACATGTATTATCATAAAGATTGTCTTATCTAAAAACGGAAATAAAAACAACAACGACCACTATCTGTCACATTTCAATCCTCGTACATGGTTTGCCTTTGTGAAGTAGGTAGCAACCATACACAACGATGACAAAGTCGAGGCAGGGAACAAAATCACAAATACCACAAACATGCCATTTGCATTGTCACAATACCATACGCCAACGAGGTATGAAATAAACAAACCCGATAAAAGACAAATTTTTCTTGAATTGCTTCGTACTTTTCCTGTTGACTGATGGAGTTGTTTGTAAAATATAACGTCCTATTCCAGAAAAAAAGTAGTTTTAATAAATTGCTATCTTATTTTTGGTTTTTAATGTATAATATTTCTTTATTTTTTTTTCAGTTCTTATATCATCTAGTCATTTCTGTTGGAATAATAACAGTAGTTGGCTCACAAATGCTATTCACTCCAAACATGTATTCGAAAGTTCTCAGCTTTCTTAATATCAGAGTGATAATCCCGGACGGTGATTTTTGGTAATTCGTTTGTTTGTTTGTTTGTTGTATGTGTGTATGTGTGTGTGTGTGTGTGGGTGGGTGTGTGTGTGGGTGTGTCTGTGTGTGTCTGTGTCTGTCTGTCTGTGTTAAGACAAAGGACATTAACTGGCTTTAGGTCCATGGGGAACGCTTGACTAGCGTATACCTGGATTGTCTTGTGTACATCCAGGCAAACAGAAATAGTTTTGTTGCCGTTCTGGTTGTTTTCTGGCGAAGGAGAAATTGGAAACGGTTAGCTCTTCCGACAGAAGAAATGGCAGAGAGGACTATATATGTGACCGTGCATTACAAAACCATCAAAAAGTCGCCCGACATGGATTCTCAGTTAAGAGCAGATTCTCAAAGAGCAGAATGTAAGTTTTAAAATGATGTATAACTCAATTCAATGGACTCCCGTAACCTCCCCTAACATCGGAAAGAAAACACACTTTCTGGAAAGTGTGAACTGAGAAAAGAAGCTTTGAAGTACAGCGTCCATTCAAGCCTCTCATTTTCATCCATCCGTGCTAGCTGGGTGATGAATGGAAGTAAAAATAGGATTTAAACCACAGCAGCAACAACAGCGAAGGGACTATCAAATTAAGCTGAAATTAAGCCTGTTGTATCAACACGTTCTTTAGATGATAAATGCCAACTTTCAAAACAATAGCGTCATCTTTTCTAAAGTAATTGGAGCTGAAATTGAAGAGTATGGACAGGGTTCTTAAGAATAAAAAGGGGACTCTACGGAGACTCGGCTCATCACACTCTTCTACCAAAAAGCATTCGAGAGCGTTGGGTTAGCGTTAGGTCGGAAGCGTTAGGTTGACTCGTTTCACCTACGTATTTTCAGTCCTTACACATAATCATTGTGTGTGACTTTTTGTTCGTTTCGTGATGCATTTTTATGCCTCCGCCGCGAAGTGGTGCCGGAGGCATTATGTTTTCGGGTTGTCCGTCCGTCCGTACGTCCGTACGTACGTCCGTACGTCCGTCCGCTTTCGTTTAGGCGATAACTTGAGTAATATTTACTGGAATTTTACCAAACTTGGTCCAAGTATGAAGTATGATGGGGCAATTAGTTGATTAGATTTTGGGTGAAATCGGCTGAAGGTCAAAGGTCAAAGGTCAAGGTCAAATCATGAAATTGTATCTGTTTACGTGATAACTCAAGACTGGATGGAGCAAATTTCACCAAACTTTGTTTGAGGATGTTGTATTATGAAACAATTACTTGATTAGTTTTTCAGTGAAATCGGACTGAGGTCAAAGGTCAAAGATCAAGGTCAAATCCTAAAATGTATCTGTCTACGTGATAACTCAAAACTGGATGAAGCAGCTTTCACCAAACTTGGTCCAAGGATGATGTATGATGGGACAATTAGTTGAATAGATTTTAGTGACATTGGCAAGAGATCAAAGGTCAAAAGGTCAAGGTCAAATGCTGCAAATGTTGCAATTTCCCCCATATCTATGCAATGCCTGAAGGCATTTTCTTAAAACTTGGTGTGGACGTGTGCTACTGCGTAAAGATTCTCCAGAGAGAGTTTCATGTCATAAGGTCGAAGGTCAAAAGGTCAAAGGTTAGGTGAAAATGTTGCAATATCACTTTTCTCGCAAATGGTTCAATGTATTTTCATGGAACTTGGTACATACGCATGTACTGTCTGGCAGGGATTCTCTAGGGAATTTAGGGGTCATGGGTCAATAGTCAAGGGTCAAAGATCAAGGTCAACTCCTCAAAATTTTACTATTTCCCTCATATACTAGTATATGCAATGCTTGCATTATTAGTTTCAAAACTTAGTACATGCATTACCTAATGGAGATTCTCCAGGAAATTTCCAGCCAGAAGGTCAAAGGTCAAAGGTTAAGGGTCAAAGGCCAGGTTTCAATGCCCCCCCCCCAAAAAAAAAAATATATATATATATATACATATATATTTTGTACCGTTATCACACTCTTTCTTCATACCTTTGAAATTACTCAATGCATAAACTTCCCCAAAATTCCCCAAATATGTATACCTGCACCCATAGAAAATTATGGCAAACCCAGCCAGTTCAAGACATTTCTGACAAACCTGTCATTTCAATATTTTGCCAGTTCTGTGAAAATGTGATGAATCACACATTGTGAAGACATTGTACTATACGCCTATTGGGAGAATCATGCATTATGGCGGAGGCATCAGTCGCCATAGCGACATTTCTAGTTTATTTTGTTTTTGTTTTTCTGTACTATGTTGGGGGGAGGGGGTAGGGATATGTGGATAGGGATACTCGCCTAGGATTCGCCATAGTAGGGTATACTGAAAATAAAGAAAAAAAAAACACATACAGTCTAGGAAGGGGTTAAATCCACACTCTCCCATTTCCCACCTTGCATGGCTGCGCGACTGGTACCAGTTACAATATTCTAGGTCTGCAGCTGTGTTTCATGTATTGTGGAAAGTGTCGTCCGTCGTAAGGAGCTATAAGAGATATACGAACAGAGCCATGCACACGCAAGGGCAAGGCCGTTGTCACCGACAGTTATGCAATTAATGTGATTAACGTTGTGTAAGCAACGTTGTTGAATGTACCCATGAGCTTTATCAGTTTTGTCCACAACGTCAAATCTTCTTTTTGAAAGTTGGTAGTGCTCCGTGCATTATACGGAAGACACACTCGTATCTACACACAAAAAAAACACACAAACACACAAACACACAAACACACGCACAGATGGAGAGAGAGAGAGAGAGAAAGAGAGAGAGAGAGAGATGGTATTGAATCCTAAATGAATAATAATAATAATAATAATAATAAGGTCTTATTTACCCAGGGTAGCCTCTTCAGTGTTGCCACTGCTCTACCAGAGGGCCCTGCTATTATTATTACCCTAGCGTCGCCAGGTACCCATTTATACACCTGGGTCGAGAGGGACATTGTGGGTAAAAACATCTTGTCCAAGGATGTAAGCACTGGGCGGGATTCGAACTCACGGTCCTCCGTTCGGGAGTCGGAAGTCCTATCCACTATGCCACAGCGCCCCCACTGAAATCGTATGATAATCATTTGTGATAAAATAATGCATATATTATATTCTGAAATATATTGTACAATGTATGCTTACCCTTCTGCATCTGTTGTAAAAAAAAAAAGATGGCTATGCGGCTAATTGGTTCTCCGTTGTACTGATGACGTTGCGGTGTGGGGTATCTCCAACGAACACTTTGACTATAATGTAAATGTATGTTATTATCTTTATAATTATGTACCTCTGCGCCTCAGAATAGGTTACTAGATCAATGGCGCATTACAAATGCTGTACTTATTATTATTATCATTATTTGTGACCCTGCACCTCAAAACAAACAAAAAGTCGCCAGACATGAATTTTTC
This sequence comes from Diadema antillarum, assembly GCF_040938485.1. Lineage (NCBI taxonomy): Eukaryota > Metazoa > Echinodermata > Echinoidea > Diadematoida > Diadematidae > Diadema > Diadema antillarum. The sequence continues at coordinate 1,803,836 of NW_027271320.1, forward strand.
GATAAGACCATATTCTGAAAGAACAGACTTTAAGCTTTAAAATGATGTATAACTCAAATCAAATGGACTCTCCTAACCTATCTAAATATTGGAAAGAAAGCACAAACTCAGGAAAAGTGTGAACTGAGAAAAGAGGCTCTGAAGTACAGTGTCTATTCAAGAGATTAATCTTTACCAAACAGTGCTGGCTGTGCGATGAATGGGACAAAAAACAGGAAGTAAACCACCAGAGTAACAACAATGAAGGGATTTTCAAATTAAACTGAAATTAAGCATGCCTCATTAACACATTCTGTCCATGATTAATGCCAACTTTCAAAGCAGTAGCACTATCCTTTCAAAAGTTATTAGAGTTGAAAGTGAAGAGTGTGGACAAGGTTTTTCAGAAATGAAAAAGGGATTCTAAAGACACATCTAATCACACTATTCTACCAAAAATGTTCGAGATAAACTGCTAAAAAAAACCCACTTTCATACCCGTTTTATGATACCAAATTTTAGCATAATGTAAAAGAAGACCCGCTCTTTCAGAAAATATGAAAATGTCAAGTTCGGCTAGGTTGACCCATTTCACTTATTTTCCGTCCTCACGCAAAATCAGTGTGTGCGACTTTATGTTCGTTTTGAGGTGCACGGTCACATTTAATGACTTGAGACCGTGGAACATTTTTCAGGAGAAGGGGGAGAGTCTCAGGGCCACAGGGACCCTTTCCTCACCCCCACCCCCGACACACACGCATCGAAACGGATCCTTTTCCGGAGCCCCTGATTATCAAACTCTTAATCATACAGTCAGTAAGTGACAGGATGTCAATGTGAACAACCGCCAAGGTGTCTTAATTTCGGGGTCATCCCACTAGACAGACACCTACGAGTCATACAGCCCACGAGTTCGTCACTGAAAACAGGTTCATGAGTCATACAGTTCAAGAGTTGGACACTGTTCAAATAAAGCCCATGAGTCCGGCACTATGTAAAAACAGCCCACGAGTTCGACAGATACAACGCGGGGCTTAATGCGTCGAACTAAATGATCTGTATGACTCGTGGGCTGTATGACTCATGGGTGTCGGTCTCGTGACGAGCACTCTTAGTTTCTACCAATGGAATACTTTATAAATGAAGAGATTAGGAGGAAAAATACACTACAAAAAGAAACACAAAAACAACATAATCAACAGCAGCAACGACAAGGACAACAACAACAACGACAACAACACAGAAATCAAATCAAACTACTCTCTTGTAGATACTTGCATGACTGAAGTTGGTATAACACAGTAAAAGTAACTGTTTATGTGCCGCGTAGAAACACCTTATTGCACGACCTTTGGGAACAGTGATTTAAAAATTTTTTCAAGATATCACACTTGATGAATATGTGTAAGTCTGTCGTATCGCAAAACATCATATCATATAAAATGTTTGCAATAAGGCCTAAAATATAAGGACATTTTAATATTTTTATTATCAAGCGATAACTGTAGACGGTTTAGTCTGACAGCATTTTTATCATAACTGGATTTTACTATTGTTCACATTTCGTGTACTTAACAACGCTTAACATTGATTATACCAATCCAAATTTTAACAGTGGTTGTTTCTATCTCAAACTCACATTTTGGAAGTATTTCAAAGCACTAATGCTTGGGTTTATGTTTCATCTGCAAATTGTAAATTATGCCTTTAAGGATGAGAACATTGAAACAATGAGTCTTTCCGGCCTCAACTAGTCCTACTTATTTTGTATTAATGTAATATATTTCTTTCTTTCTTTTTAAGGGAGGTAGATGTGGTCATGCATATTCTATACACAACCCTCTGTGCCATGGAAGCACGAGTATTTCATCAAACGTGACCTTTTGCTATGCAGATTCCCACAGAATTGTCTCTTGCTTAATCAAACTAAAGGTTCCCTGGAATAAAATGCATGTTGATTTGTGTTAATTTATGTTTCCCTCAAAATCACTATTGCGGTGAAACGAATATCTAGAAACATTCCATGTATTTTAATTAATTTTGTTCTATTTTTCTTCAGATTACTTTGATACGCACCCCCCCCCCCAAAAAAAAAAAAAAAAAAAAAATCCTTCCCAACCAATATTCCTGTTGTGACCTCACCTGCCAATCATTGCCAAAGTAGTAATACATTGTATGTTTAACAAAGAAAAAAAAATGAATGCACCTTCCCCTCGACTCAACGTAACTTGCATGTTCCCTAGCCATGTCTTTTATTAGTGATATTAATATCACAGAAACATGCAAGTGACATATAACTGTAATATTATACGACATGATTATAGCTCTAAATGGAGGATAATATAGCTGGTAGCAACGAAGTGACAACGTCAACAGTTGTTAATATTACGTGTATATATATCCATGTTATGTCATTCAAACGGGACAGAGTGACTGCCCGTTACCAAGGGGACAACATGATATTATAGTTAAAGCTGGCACATATCACATGTACTAGGAGTAACCTGAAGTTTCACATTCAACCATTTCGAGTGTGTTTGTTGGAATTTATATCGGAAAGATCTACCAAAGAAACTTGTCTCCTGGGCGATTTACCAGACAGCTGTGCAGTATTTTGAGATTAAAGAGAATAAAGAAATAAAAGTCGGTATAACGTAGTTTGTATACCCTCAGCAATAGTGAGTGTATAGAACTCTGCTATAATAGTACGTGACGCTCGAAGAGTATCCTTGAAATAGTACACAAATAATGACTGCTATGAGGGGCACAGTTAAAATTATGGGCCCAAGGTGATGTGAAAACCGTAATTATGCCCGAAGCGAAGCTGAGGGCATGGTTATGGTTTTCACATCACCGAGGGCCTACATAATTTTAACTGTGCCCCGAATATCAAGCAGTCATTATTTGTTTTATATATGGACGCGAAAGAATATCCAAAGCCGCATAATGAGTTGAAACCTTCTCCCATGGAAGCTTGCTTTTGTTTTTGGTTGTTTGTTTCTTCTTAGAATCGTATCATAGAAACAGTATTGAATAGCTAGCAATACTGATGATTATAATAATAAAAGTAGACGTGGAAGAATATCTGAAGTCCCATAATTTTGTCGAAACCTTCTCCCATGGAAGCTTGCTTTTATTCATTCTTTTAAATATATTTAATTGCTTTCCAGTCTCACTTTCTTGCTTTAATAAGTAATAGAGGAACGGTTACTAACGTGATGTCACGAAATGGGCCTTGGCTTCACTATGGGGAGTCCATAATGTTTGTAATATTCACTTGGTTGTTTTCCAGTACGCAGTGACAAAAAGATAAGCAAACCTGAAATGAAAAAAAAAAGAAATAACAGCAATAACAACAACCCACCCTCTGCCACACATATCCCCCCCCCCCCCCAAATGATAATAATGATAAATGGATAAGTCGAGGGAAACCTAGGAGATACCGGAACTATAGCAATTAATTTTGACATTTGCAAGAGCAGAGGATATCCTATAAGGGCGGTTTGCATTGACGTTTTGCTTATTCGATCGTTTCTTCACTGTTGTCGATATTCTTTGTCTTGGTCATCACAGTTTTCGATATCAAAGTCATCCTTCTGTCGTCAGAATATATTTGAGGGCGTTGCTATAAAGCTTTCTACAAAGACACCAAACCAGAAGAACATGAGCTCAATTCTCCTAGCAATCATATTCCTATCAGGTAGGTCTTGAACCTCTGTTCATCTCATTGGCCCGAATTCACGAAGGTAGTACAAATGAAACCATGGTCTATTAAAACCATGGACAAAACCATGGACTCGCCAAGTGTCGCATGGAACATTTTGTTACGAAATCAGTCATTTCGTCGATGAAATGATTATCTTGTAAAGAAACGAAAACATTTTGTAACTTAGTGAACATTTCGTCCACGAAATTATAATTTCGTTAACGAAACGTCATTTTGTCGACGAAATTACCAATTTCGTAACGAAATATTCACTTGGCGCTCCATGGTTTTTGTCCATAGTGTAAACCATGGTTTCATTTGTACCACCTTCGTGAATTCGGGCCATGCGGTTTTACTTCTGGGATTCTGTGGACTATTATCCTTTTAGTTGGTTTAATGTACACATGTAAACTTCCAATAGAATCTATATTGGGTAATACTTGCATACACTAAGTTTCAAAAACCCTGCAGGCATTGCATAGGTAAGAGCGAAATAGCGACATTTTCAGGAGTTGTCCTTGACCTTTGACCTATGACCCTTAAATTCAGAAGATCATCAGTACCAGTCAATACATGCATATGTACTCAATTCCATGAAGATATTTTTAACCCTTTGTGGGATATGGAGAGAAAAAGTAGTAAAAGTGAATGTTTAACATTTTCACTTGACCTTTGCCTCATCGCCAAAAACCATCTCTGGAGAATCTTTATTTTGTATGCCATGTATACACTAGGCTTCAAGAAAATACATTCAAGCATCGCATAGGTATGGGGAAATTGTGAAATTTTGAGCACTAGACCTTGTTGTTTTTTTTTTTTTTTTACATTTGAACTTGAACATGTGCTCCCAAAGATGACAGGCACAACTTCGCCCAATCATAGATATTATACATGCCAATTCCATTAGGCTACCTCAAACGGTTTTTTAGTTTAATACGCTGTCCACAAATTCGAATACAGACGGACAGACGGAAAACCCTAAAACATAATGCCTCCGGCGGCACATCATAGCGGAGGAATGACAATTCATTTAAATCCATCAGTGGAACAATCCAGTAATAGGGAATCTTTATGCGTCACGGTAGCCCACCTCGACATTAGCCCACGCTGCAGCCAACTTTGACATACATATTGATTTATTTTACATGGACAGGTACAGTCACTGGTTTATTCAAACAATAGCAAAAAGAGAAAGTCGGTTACTTGAAAGAGTAACCAGTAAAAACGTACATGGCGATTTATCCACCGGTGTATTCAGAAACGCCTAATTACAACACAACGAAAAGTTGTTGATTGTTTATCATCAAAAAAGATCAACAACTTACTTACAGAATCTAACCCGTATAATAAAATAATTGGTCGTCGGGAGTGACTGAATCACATAAATTATCATTTTTGAAATTAGTCAATTAGGTGGTTTATCAAAAATAATAGTCTTCAGTGCTTTCTTACCGAGGTTTTCGGAAAATTGGGCACTGGAAAAGAATATAGAATCTATCCCCGATCTGGCTTAGGGAGCAATGATCACAATAATCACAATTATTCACTCTTGTCACATTTGTATACTTTCTTCTCACTGTTGGAAGTTTATAGCTCATAATCGTACATCTAAACTGACATAAATCGTTCTTATCGCCGGGAGTCCGGAAACCATAGAATTTTCAAACCTTTGTTTGTGCGTATGATATAAAATAAGCAATACAATGAGAATTAGGGGTCATCCCGCAAGACCGACACCTAAGAGTCCTACAGCCCACGAGTTCGACACTTGGCAAATAAAGCCCCTAAGACCGACATCAGGTAAAAATCAGCCCACGAGTTCGACAGAAATCGAACCTTCCTAACGTATTGTTTTAGTCGTAGCCATGATAAAAAAAATCATGGTTGTACATACTCGAGCAGGATTCGAACCTACGACCTCCTGATCTCCGGACAGGCGTCATATCCACTAGAGCACCGAGCTTCTTTTTTTTTATCATGGCTACTACTAAAACACTGATCACGTCGTGTTTACGTCGATGTTGGGCATGTTGTCAATCAGTTGCAATGAAAACATCTCGATGGAAGAATTTCCTAATTTTAATAATAAAAGCAGTACCCGCTGCATGCTATAAGAATTAGAACCAGCACTTGCTGTCGGGCGGAAGCGCGGTGGTGTAGTGGAGATGACGCCTGTCCGGAGATCAGGAGGTCGTAGGTTCGAATCCTGCTCGAGTTTGTACGCCCATGATTTTTTATCATGGCTACGACTAAAACAATACTTTAGGAAGGTTCAATTTTATGAGAACAGGGATGTCGATTCGTTGTTGGGCAATTTGCCAGTCAGTTGCAACTATAATTATTCTTCATTCGTGATTTCAGGAGCCATTTGCGTAGACTCGTCTTCTTGCCGCCTAACACGATGCAGCATGGGACACGGCTTGGAAAGCGGTTTCCTACGATGGAAGAGACCTAAACAGTGCCGTCTACCATTGAGGTTGTGCGGGAATGGAAGCGTACAATATTCACCAAATCAAGGTTTGCTTCTATCGCTACCCCCATCCCATTATTCAATAACTAATTCATCCATCTATCAATCAGTCAATCAATCAATTAATTAATCAATCAATCCAATCAATCAATCAATCAATCAATCAATCAATCAATCAATCAATCAATCAATCAATCAATCAGTCAATCAATCAATCAATTATTAAATCAATTTGTTCCTTTCGTCGCTATCAGTTGCATTCCGAACGCTATGTGAAAATGAATGATGTCACGGATGTGATCTGTATACGTTAATTTATGGGGTCATCCCACTAGACCTCAACATTGAAAACAGGTCCATGAGTCACGCAGTTCACGTGTCATAGAGCCCGTGAGTTTGACACTAAGTGGAAACAGCCCACGAGTTCGACATATACAACACGGGGCTTAATGGGCTGTATGACTCGTGAGCTGTATAACTCGTCGGATGTATGACTGGTGGGTGTCGGTCTCGTGACGTGCACCCGTATTTATACGCACCCAAGCAGAACACCCGGAGGTCTAGCGGAGAATCACATCCCGTGCAGAAGCAGACACGATGAAAGCCTGTCTCCAGAAATCGCATCTAATTCTCTTTTTATTATCAAGGCTAATCCACAATCACTTCACAAAACAAATGCATTCTTTTTTAAGGTGAAAGCTTCAAATTTCTGTTTCCAACTTGTAAGAATGGTTTTGCTTTGGAGTAAGAAACAGTCACTGATACTTATTACGGTGATTACAAAATATCACACTAACTGATGACTCAAAACAAGTGAATCTGGTTAACCTAGTCAATCTTGATATCTGAAAGAGTGATTTTTTTTTTCTTATAGTACACTATCATGACGCAAATCTCTCGTTTGAAGAGGCTACACCCCAGTAAATAATGCCAGTGCATATCTTGGCAATCAATGACTTAAAGTCAAAGATATAAAACACCTGTTTCTTGACCCTGGCCTAATCTAAGCATCAGTCATCGCCACAGCGCCACAGGAGGGGGGGGGGCACCGCGAGAGGAGGAGATTGTTTTGGTTTTGGCATGGGCCATGTAGCTCCATGGTGCGTGTGTGTGTGTACGTGTGTGTGTGTGAGTGTAGACATTCAGCGTATGCAGACAGAGCATGCCTGTACTGTAGTGACCGGAACTATTGTCATTCCATTTTGCTCTCCCCTTCTCCCTCCCCCATCTCTCCCCCTCTCCCTCCCTCTCTCCCCCTCTCGCTCTCCCTCTCTCTCTCCCTCTCTCTCTCTCCCTCTCTCTCTCTCTCTTTCTCAATGATCCAGTCAGCAGGCTGATTGTAACCAGGGAGGTAGTCTCACCTCCCCGTTGTAACTCACTGTCAAATAGCACATTGTCAGCACCGGCAAACTGGCAATGCTCTCCTTCTTATTCCTGTATTTTCGTTATTTTCGGGTCGATTTTTTTCGTTCGAAATGTAAAATGGATGACCATAGAATTTCTCAATAGAATATAAAATTGAAAACTTTAGAAAGGATAGAGAAAATTGAGTTCACTTTGAATGGTCTGCCACAGGTAGATATCCTTATCATGCTCTTACGTAATACGACAGCTGCTTTCTCAATGAAGAGGTAGTCTCACCTCCCCGTTGTAACTCACTGTCAAATAGCACATTGTCAGCACCGGCAAACTGGCAATGCTCTCCTTCTTATTCCTGTATTTTCGTTATTTACGGGTCAATTTTTTTCGTTCGAAATGTAAAATGGATGACCATAGAATTTCTCAATAGAATATAAAATTGAAAACTTTAAAAAGGATAGAGAAAATTGAGTTCACTTTGAATGGTCTGCCACAGGCAGATATCCTTATCATGCTCTTACGTAATACGACAGCTGCTGGAGTCATCAAACTCTGGCTTGGCCTCCAGGTTTGTCACGCCTGAGCAGAGAGTTTATTTGCAATGGACAAGTACTTCGACTCCCAACTCCCAAACGACAAATATACGCACCCCACTTTGGGTTAAACCCAGTTGGGGACTCGCCTCAAACGAGGGATTGACGGCATGATGGTGTGATAATGTAGGTCTCAAAGAGACCCTTTATAAATTCAGGTGTGCGTCATTTGTTTTCAATGTATGATATTCACTCCTCAATTCACCACTGCTTACAATTATTCATTGTACCGCTGTCCAAAACGTTGGAAACCAAACTATGTTTGCAACCGCTTAAGGCGCCAAAAATGTGTACATTAAGGCTATGTGCACGACGATAATGCATATTATATTAATCAAATCAAAGAAAATTATGTATAATGAATTGTATAAAAATACTAAGAAGTTTGACCAATAACAACTTTCTCTTGTCGAAGTGCGTATCATTATTTTTCAAGTATAGTTTACATAACAAGCATGATGATTAAAAAGTACTGCATGCAAAAACGAAAGGAAAAAGGTCCCTGCACACTCACCATGCTTATTAAGGTTCATATCATAATTACACAAGAAAATACATTTGGTAGTGGAATTATTTTTTATGTTTTCTTTTAAAATGCCTGAACTATCATGTGCCCTGGAAGGGGTGACGGATCCAAGTCTTCTTGAGACCACGAGCAGAAGTCGGGGGCAAACAGGTGAGTGGTTGTCTTCGCTCTTGAGCCCCCCCCCCCCCCCCCAAAAAAAAAAAAAAAAAAAAAAGGAAAAAAAAGGAAAAAAAAGAACATTTAGCAGTTTCTGCAAGACCCTTCAATAACCCACTTGGTAAGAACGTAATACGTATGTGTAATGTCGGTGTAAGGAGGGGGAAGGGGACCTAGATTACTTGAAATAACGCGACATCTATAGAATTAGTGTGGAAATTCCAGGTGAGTCTGTTGTCAAGAATAAAACTTGATATGGGGCGATGAATTCAAAACATTAAAACCGGTCAAATTTGTTTGAATGCTTATGACAGATTGATTTAAAATTTGATGGAAGAGACCTTATCTATCACGTCTTTATGCGTATCTTCCAGGAATATTTTTCTAGGTAAATTTTCCAGAAAAAAAATACTGAAAAAAAAAAATACATGTGGTTTCTTTTTTGTAGGTTTTTTTTTGGCAGTTTGCTTGCTCTTCTTCACTGAAGTAATTTCATTAGTTCAATGTTTAAAGTATGATAATCTATTAGGATCGGAACCAGACAAAAACACATTAGTATTAGCTGCAAACAATAAAAAAAAAAAGAAAGAGAGAAGCTTGATGAATTTTGCATGTCATTGACATAAAGAACACAATTTATAATAAAAGAGGACTTTCCTAGGCTTGAGACTCACCACAGTCAAAGTTTTGCACAGTGAATGTGTGACCGTTAATGAGTGCAAAGTGCTTTGGACTGGCAAAGGCATTCCTGGGGGTGTTTCATCAATTTAGTCATTGCTAACAAGTTGTCAGTCACTGACAATTTCAGCAAAATCCTTGGTTTTGATTGGCTGAGATGCTCTGGTCACTGACTGTCACTATGGTTATTGTCAGAGACTGACAACTTCTCAGCGCCGACTAACTTGATGAAACAACCCCTGAAAGACTCCAAGGTCTCTCTGCGGATACCGTAATACAGTATGACAATTAATGAAGCGGTGTGTTGTTGTCGAAGGTATCAAGGCCTTGCATGATTATGTCCAGGAAGCTTCCAATGTTGTGATGAAATTTACCAATAGCTTTTGAGACCTTATCAAGGAAGGGAAGGATTTGCATGAGATGTGAAATGTTTTTGTCGAAAGCCAAGTTGATAACCAGAAATGTTTTTTTTTTTTTTTTGAATTATAAAAAAAACATATGAAGAGTTTGTTCGCAAAATCCGATAAGTCCATTTTTGAAGATTTTGAAGTATGGTCTCAAAATAATACCTTTTAAATGATATATTGGTCACTACATAAAGGTACATTTTTGAAGTTATGGTCAAAAGTTATGGTCTCTTTATTTTTCTTGACATTTAATCGCAAATATCTCCACTTGGCAAGCATGGACTTATCGGTTTTTGCGAACAAACTCTTCATATTATTATAATTTCGAAACACATTAGATATGTATTATTAACTGAACAATCCTATTCATTCTAGATTTCCGTGAGAAAACACACACTTACATGCATATACAGATGAGAAGTACCATCTGTCTTTTATAGCTATAACTTATGACAATTTTCCAAAGCAAAATTCTAAACTCTAGCAAATTGGTATTACAGTGAATGTGGATAGTGTTCCAACACTCAATTTACATCTTCCATCTAAACATAATTTTGCCAGACGTAAAAACCCTTCGCTACACTTACAATGATATTCTTCAAAATGTAGATTGCGTGCCTAACCCTTGTCTGAACGGAGGGACCTGCTCTGACAACTTGGATGGAATCACGTGCACGTGTCCGAGGTCATTTATTGGAAACAAGTGTGAAGTGGGTATGTCGACAATGATGCCAGTAGGGTGCACAATACAACAGTAGATTAGTAGATTTAATTGCGAAGGGTGCACACATTAATCCGGCTGCTATAGTTCAAACCTTATTTCACCGTGTGAGCCAAATGCTGCGTGCATGTGTGTGTGTGTGTGCGTGCATGTGGGTGCGTGTGTGGTTTTTGCGTGGTTTAAGCCTATTTCAAGGGTGCTGAAATCGAACGTGAATCACGGGGCCACTTTGCCTCATGCCAGTATAATGCGATTATTGCATTGTTGACGCTTGCGAGATATTCAAGATATGTCACAGTCATATTATTTACTATATATCATAATATAATCTATTATATCTGATAGATCATATACCATATATCTTATATTATATATCATATACTATACATTATATATCATATATTACATCCAGGGAGGTAGAACTCTTCCACCTCCGTGTTATATCTATGTTAAGTATATAAAGTGGTGAACACATCGGGACATTTTAGGACTTGCACTATGAATATTTTTTTTGTACAAAAAGTTAAGGCTTAATACAAGCGTTGTCCTATAGGCCCTACAGAAAGTAATTATCGCTATTTCATAGGTTTAGGGATTCTTTTTTAAACTGCTGTTGTTTTCTTTTTTTTTAATTCATATGTCGCCAATACGAAGGTGATGTGTTTTGTTTTGTTTTTTGTGTAATTCAGATATCGTCTGCCCTGGCGATGCATCGTCCTCAGACTCCTGCTATCTCTACCGTCAGGACCAACAGACCTGGGAGGTGGCGAGGGATACATGTGATGAACTAGGAGGCTATCTTGTCGCCATAGAAACGCCAAGTGAGCTGTCCACTATCCGGGAGGGCGTCCTTCCTCTCTCGTACCATACAAACACGACCTTCCCAGCTGTGTGGACTGGCCTTAATGACAGATCGTCCGAAGGCGTTTACACTTGGGAGCGAGTAGGTGGTACCTTATCCTTATTCAGTAGTATGTGGCATCCAGGGCAGCCTTGGCAAGTCACTGCACCCGAACAAGACTGTGTAGTTTTCAATGGGAATGGTGGGCTGAAGGATCTTAAATGCAACCATTTGAAAGGCTATATCTGTGAATTCGGGTTTTAATTTAACAGTGTGAAAACCTGTAAGGTGAATATTTTCCATCAACAGTCTCTGACAGGGAATATCTTGATACTGATGTATAAGACACTTATGCAACCTCATCTTGAATATGAATATGCCCGAAAGATGGCAGTAAGAGCCACTTTCTTCAACCCTATTATGAATCCGACAGTGCTCATATTTCAAAATTACTCGTCTCAATATTTCTCAGTTACATAAGCTCCGTGTCTGTTTACTTATATACAAATATATGCTGACTCATGCACCTTTTCAATATTGTTCAATTGTATAGCATACACTATAAGCTTACAAGAAATGCACATTTTTTTCTTAGTCATTAATTGTCGGTGTATCCTTAATGGAATGATATGCCGCTATCCATACTCGAGTGCAGCTTAACATACTCATTCCGTAGGTCTCTAAAATAATATTTGTTGGCTGTGTAATACTCCAAATATTATTACGTGTGCTTTCGCCGATTTTACAGCTGAATATTATACAGAAGGACTATGATATATACTCCATGCTTATAGTTACATTATTTTAGACCCACAAATGTTATTTCCCCTTTAATAATGACATGTAATAATGTCAAGATTTCATCTCATATCTGTTATGATGCAGATAATATGTTAATGTTTCATGTATTTTCAAACTTTGATTTGTAGAGTTTTTCATTTTACTTTGTATTGAACCACAATTTTATTGAACCACAACGAATCCTAGGTTTTTTTTTTTCTCCCTGTTTATCAAATGCGTACACTTGATTTGCATTGTTAAGCATTGACTACGTACGGCTTGTCGCTTCTCAAACATTGTCTAATTATTTGTCTGTGATGTGTTTTAAACGTCCTTCAGAACGCTACCCCCACCTCCTTTCAAAGCTTTTTAAGGGCAGACAATAGCACCTGTTGGCATGTATTTATCAATCTATCTTGATGTCTTTTTTTGAAGGTGTCATGTGTCACCAGCCATTCTGATTCTTTCAGCCATTCAGCCTTTTGATTCTTTCGGTTCTTAAATCGAGAGTCTTTGTTGGTGGTTTATTATTTTTTTGTGTTGTTGTTGTTGTTGCTACGGGCATCGCTCGTGAACCTCTGTTTATAATGAACATGCACGACTCTGGGTACATCGCCAAAATCGTTGATTGAATTACACGTACCCCTGTTTTCTCCTTATTTTCAATTCTAAGATACGATCGATGACTGTGATCTGCATTTTAAAATCCAATGTTTCACTGAACCACATGAATCCTATGTTCTCTTCTCTGTATATGTAATGTCTACTTTCGATTTGCATTGTCAAGTATTGACCTCGTACAGCGTGTCATTTCTGAAACATAGCTTGATTATTTGCTAATGTGTGTAGGCCAAATGTCCTCCTGGACGCTACCCCGATCCCGCTTTCCAAGCTGATGAAGGGCAGGTCAAAGGCTTCTGTTCACATGTATCTATAAGTTTATTTCGGTACTCTTTTTGAAGGTGTCATTATATAACCATGCGTCATCATGTAATATCAACTCTTTCGTTTCTTTCTCTCTCTCTCTCTCTCTCTCTCTCTCTTGTTGGATAGGTCAAGCCCTTGGGGTTGTTTTTTTTGTCAGGGGTATTCTTCGTAAACATTTTCAGACTGTTATTCTATTGATTCCATCCAAAATATGCGGGTGTCTTCAAAACACTTGCCACTCTTTTATTTCAAGCAGTCATTCCCCTCTGCCTTTATATAGGGAGGTATGATAGTTCACGGGTTTTTCTTTTCCCCCAGCCTAATAACCCACCATGTAATCTCAGCCTCTTTATTTCTTACTGTTCTTTCAATTCGGGAATTCATTTGTTCGACGAAAGACAGGCCATGCCTTCCGCAAAGCGTTTTTCCTTTTTGTTAAACCCTCTCTCTTTCTTGATTGTTACGGGCAGCGTTTTAACTATTATGAACAGAACGTGCATGTACCTGGTTGCATTGCTGAAGTGGTCCTACTAGTGAATTCCAAGTACTTCTATTTTCACTTTATATTTTCAGTTATATGACATGGTTGATGTCTCGGCCTGCGATGTGCATTTTAAGGCCTTATGTCCCATATTGAACCTCACGAATCCTATTGGTAATATGAATCCTATTGGTAATAATTTCTGTTTATGTATATCTTCTCTTGATTTGCATTATTACTATTAAGCAACTTCCACGTGACATCGTGTTTAACGTACCATATGACAGTACCAATGGACTGTTGTTCCAATGTACCTTGTAAACAAGAATCTATAGATAACGTTCCAGATGGCTATTTTCTTCTTCTTCTAATTCTTCTTCCTTTTATGTAAGATTAGATATTTTACTTTGCCAAAAATGTATGATTGGCACGGACAGCCATTCATGCTGTCGATATCAACTGCTTCCACTATACTCTTACTGATTCTTCTTACCGTCAAAGTTTCAGTTCATAATGTCTTTGCTGCAATTCAGAAGTTTACGCACTGTGCAACACTTTGAATTCTTACACTAGTGCAACTCATGTCTTTGTACTTAACCTTTTTTTCGACAACAGCCGGTCGAGCTCGTTCATTTCTTCCCTTCTCATCCCTATTCTCCTCTCTCGGAAGCCCCCAGAGACACTTGATTTATTCTTGTTATTGTGTTGGGTGTGTTCTATGTCCTTCTCTGACGATGCAGCTTCTGAACGTTTTCACTAACCTTATTCTATTCTTCCTCGTTTCATGTTCTTCTTCTTCTCAGCGATCTCTTGCTTCTCGTGATTTTGACGCCATTTATACTTGTAGATTACTCCAGTGTTTTACCTCTTTCTGGCTACTGGTTACTTTCTTGTATCATCTACTTATTTACGAAATCCTAGTTTTGTTGACATCGCAGACCGTTATAATCTCGTCTCGTACCTTTAATCATGGCTATTTTTTTTTTAGTGTTCCATTTTATTCTGTATCGAATGATGACTTTTTTTTTTTGTAATTGTTTAGGAACACTAGGTTTGACTCTGACCCAGTTAATGGGCCAACCAGTACAGAAACCACCCCTTATGATGATTATGTTACCGATAGTGTGAATACAGGAGCAAATGAATTGCCTCATGATTTTAGTAATGATTTCACTCAAAATTCATTATGCAATTATATTACAGTAAATCAATACAAAGATATGATTTATAACTTCTCTGAGGATACGTTTTCTTTATTACACTTAAATATAAGGAGTTTGAATAAACATTTTGATTTAAAGTACTTATTAGAGTCTGATGAAAGCCAGTCGTTATCGGTTATCGGATTAAGTGAAACATGGTTAAATTCCAATGCAGAAAACTCTTTTGCAATTGATGGTTACAATTTATTTGTTGATAATAGGCTTGATAAGGATGGTGGGGGTTGCACTGTATATATCTTGTTCCTTTGAAACTATTGTCCATCAAGATATTTCTAAAATGGACGATACGGTTGAATCCTTGTTTATAGAAATTCTCATTCCAGAATGTAGAAATCTTATGTTAGGTATTGTATACAGACCTCCTAATGATTTCTTAACCTATTATTCAGATTTGGCAAATTCACACGTTTTTCGAAACAAGGATTGCTTTTTACTCATCGACTTCAATATTGATTTGCTGAAGTCTGAGCATGATAATATCTCTAGTGATTTTCTTCACACACTTTTATCCTCATCCTTTCTCCCGCTCATTTCCAAACCCACTCGTATTTCAGATCGTTCAGCCATCCTCATTGATAACTTTTTCTGTAATATTTTACCCCTCCCCGTTTCTTTCATAATTCTTTCAGATATGACTGATCATTTTCCAATAATGACTTATTTTACCCTTAAAACATCATATAATGTTAAACCATCTTCATTTTCTTTGTTTAGTCGTAGAGTTTCACCCGAAAAGTTAGCTAGTTTTGATGTGGCTCTCGAGAATTCTGACTGGTCGGACTGGAGTGTTTGGCAGTGATGATATCAATATATCTTTTCATAATTTTGGGGGGGAATATTCAATCATCATTTAGACGATGTAATTCCAAAACAAAAACATAGAACAGATTATAAAAAAAAAACACCCAGGTTACCTTGGATCTCAAAATCAATCCTTAATCGTTAATATTATAAGTATAAGTTGGAAAAAACTGAGCGATCGAAAATTAGATATACATCATCATTCTCATCATTGTATTTTACTCCAACATCTGTTCATGAAATTATAAAATTTGCTACTGCCCTAAACCCATCAAAATCATGTGGGTCAGATGATGTATCTCCAATGGTTGTAAAGAGTTGTATACAGTATATTGCTGATCCCTTGTGTGATTTTTTCAACAAGTCTCTTCACAAGGAATTGTTCCACAAAAATTGAAATTAGCAAATGCAATCACTGTATTTAAAAAGAATGATAGCAAATCTATAGAAAATTATAGACCAATTGCTTTGTTGCCCATTTTCTCAAAGATCCTTGAAAAAATTGTGTATAAAAGGTTGGATGATTATCTTCAATCATATAGTGTTTTGATTCCACAGCAATTTGGTTTTCGGAAAAAATGTTCCACGAGCATGGGTGTCTTGAATTTAGTGAATACTGTCGTTAATGCTATTGATAGTGGCAGGTATTGTATTGGTATATTTTTAGATTTGTCGAAGGCTTTTGATACTATTGACCATTCGATACTCCTGTGTAAGCTTGAACATTGTGGTATTCGTGGGGTAGCTCTAGCTTGGTTTAAAGATTACTTGCAAAATAGACAGCAATGTGTAACGGTAAATGGAGTTAAATCACAGTCGAGGCAAGTAACATGTGGTGTTCCACAGGGCTCAGTCCTAGGCCCTTTATTGTTCCTTATTTATATTAATGACATTATCAATTCATCTAGCTTGTTTACTTATTCGCTTTTTGCAGATGACACTTGCTTACTTGCCCACCACAACTATTTGTTACCCTTAATAAACTCTGTAAATGATGAAATTGGTAATATATTTGAATGGTTTTGTTGTAATAAACTATTATTGAATACTAGTAAATCTCAATATGTTGTATTTAGATTAAGAGGGAAAAGAATCCAAAATGACATTGTTCCACTGGTTATAGGCGGTAACCAGATTGATCGAAGCCAAAATGTACGATTCCTAGGCGTTATAGTCGATGAATATTTATCGTGGAAAGACCACGTCAGTTACGTCTGTACTAAAGTTTCTCGTAGTTTTGGTATCATATCCAAGTTACGTCTCTATTTACCAAAAGAAACCTTAATTACTCTGTATAATGCCATAGTTATGCCTCATTTAATGTACTGCAATGTAGCTTGGGGAAATACTTATAAGACTCATATAGATAAGTTGTTTGTTCTTCAGAAAAAAGCTGTAAGGTATATTACAAATTCAAACTATAGAAGTCCAAGTTTGCCATTGTTTATTCAACTTCATATTTTGCCATTTGAAAAATGAGTTATCTTGAGTTGCCTGATTTTCGTGTTTAAGACACAAGGTGATCCAAAATCTTTCATGAAGGATGCGTTTGTGTTAAATTCTACCGTTCATGCTTATAATACGCGTAAAAGTAATCTCATTCATCAACCCTTTGCAAGAACTCAAACTGCCCAAAATTCATTTGTATATGTTTGTATTAGAGAATGGAATAATTTGCCATTGAGAATTAGGTCAGCCTCAACACTATCCAACTTTAAACATACATGTCGCATCTATCTTGAGGGAAATTTGTAAAACAAGAATTGATCAGGGAAGCTGAATTTAAAAGTATAGTAAAATAGAAAGTATCTTTCTGCAATTTCATGTGAATTATATGTATGTGCATGAGCGTTTTTGTGACACGTGTTTGTGTGATTGAATGTGTGTGTGTGCGCGCGCGTGTGTGCGTGTGCTTGTGTTGCATCTGTCCTATGTAAATATGTTACTATTATACTTCTTGTTAATATGTTTAAAACTTTAGTAACTTTTGCTTTGTTTTATATGTTTATCCGGGACCCCTTTTTTTACAAGCTCTGCTACTTTTGGGGTCCCAAACCATTCATTATTCTTAATGCTGTATCCTTTTGTAAAATGTCAAATGTTTAATGAATTGGTTAATTAAACTTGAAACTTGAAACTTGAAATTCATATAAAGGTACTTTGACAATGATTTCACGTTCTGAAAAGAAAATATATTACTTTAAGCAATTCTCGAGATATAGGTTTGATATGAAAAATACCTGGAATGTTTTAAAACAGGCCATGAATGTTTCAAGTAACCACTCTGACATTGATAAAATTAAAATGAATGATGACTTGATTAATGATCCTCTTCATATTGCAAATTTTATCCCTAATTTTAATTCCTATTTTTCAAAAATAGGTAAAAATCATGCTCAAAGTATTCATGCAACAGAAACTCATTTTACTGAATTTTTAGGCCAGCGCAACTCTGATTTCATATTTTTTACACCAACTAATAGATTTGAAATTATTGATATAGTTTCCTCTTTGGAGAACAAACGAAGTTCTGGTTATGATGAGATAGATAATTTTATGCTTAAGGGTGTTATCTCCTCGATTGCTGATCCACTTGTTCACATATTTAATTTGTCAATCCTTAATGGTGTGTTTCCGGATAAAATGAAATTGGCTAAAGTGATACCAATATTTAAGAAAGGTGATGAATCTGTAGTCAGTAATTATCGCCCAATTTCATTATTGTCCTCACTGTCTAAGGTTTTAGAAAAACTTATTTATAAGAGAATGATCAATTATTTGAAGGTACATGAAGTTTTTGCGAACTCTCAGTTTGGTTTTCGTAAGAAACATAGTACTTCGCATGCTCTTTTACATTTCGTTGATAGAGTAGTTCACGCCATTGATAATCATTCTCACTTAGTATTTTCTTGGAATTCTCCAAGGTCTTCGACACCATCAATCACGACATTTTACTTTACAAATCATCGCATTGCGGAGTACGTGGGAAGGCCTTGGAGTGGTTCAAGAGTTATTTAGTTGATAGAAAACAATTTGTTACAATTAAAAATAATGATTCAGTTATCAGAGAAGTCAAATGTGGCGTCCCACAGGGAAGTCTTTTAGGACCGTTATTGTTCATTATTTATGTAAATGATTTTTGTCGTGTATCTGACGATCTCTCTTTTATTCATTTTGCAGATGATACAAGCGTATTTTTTGCCCATAATGATATTGATTTTCTCGTTTACAAAACCAACATTGAATTGAATAAAGTGACAAATTGGGTCAGAGCTAATAAGATATCACTTAATGCTCAAAAAACGAAATTATATATGATTTTTAGTAATGCTGTTGATAGTTTAAACACAAACATAATTTTAGATGATTCTTATTTACAAAGAGTATCAAACATAAAATTTTTGGGAGTTATTGTAGACGATAAACTTTCTTGGAAATTTCATGTTGATAATGTTTGTAATAATCGCATAATATAGGTGTTATTAATAGATGGAAATTTCATATTCCACAAAAAAACATTACTTATGTTATATTCGTCGTTAATATTGCCTCATTTGAATCATGGAGTTTTAGTTTGGGGTAACACGCATCAGAATTTACTTGAAAGAATGTCCCTCTTGCAAAAGAAAGCCCTCCGCGTTATCTGTCATTCCTCTGTACGTTCTCATACAAACACGTTGTTTGCCGCTAACAAGCTCTTAGAAATTAAAGATCTGTTTTTGTATAATTTAGGCCAATTCATGTATAAGTATTGCATTATTCATTGTATTATTTTTGATTCTATGTTCCTAAAAAACCAATCATTTCATGAATATCCCACTAGGCGTTCAAATGAATTTCATTTACCCCTTTTACGCACGATCCTTGCTAAAAATACACTTATTTATGTAGGTCCAAATTATTGGAATTCCTTGAATCATGAAATAAAAAAACGCCCTATCCATATATTCTTTTAAGAGGAGACTGAAGTCCTTTCTATTGCAGTCGTATGACCCTACAGAATGAACCAGCCATTTGGCCTTCTTTCTCACATACTGACTTACTCTCTTTTTCTTCTCTTTGAAGAGTTAATTGTAATATTTTGAATGTCTTCTGCTGTCATCTACGTTTCGCCAAAAGAGTCAAAAGACTTGACTTTCTGTCTTATTCTTATTCATACGTCCCTTCATTTCCTTGCTTTTCTCCTCTCAGGCTTTGCAATATTACTTTTTTTTTTCTACAACTATCATCTGTTTCTCTTGACATGCGTCTGTCGAAGATCGCTGTCTCTATTTTGTCTTCTATTTGTTAGTCTTGTCCATTCCGTTTTGTCCCGTACAGCCTTTTCTTCATAAGCAGCAACATTGAACACATCAGGGGTCAAAATCGTCGTACACTGATTGTACAAAAAATTATCGAACTACGCAATCGAATGCAGTTGATAAGGCCAGAAGACTACTCTTAGATAAAGGCGCATGTAATTTTTGGCATTTTAGGAATTGCTCTATGTCTCTTTATGTACTGCTATAATCTCTGTATGTGAGGAACGTTGCACTCTTATTATTTCATAGGGATATTACCAGTACAATTACTTACAATGTCAGAAAACTGAATTTCTGTGTACAGATACACTTTAACATAAGTCAGTATCAAGTTGACGTAATGTGCAATTTTCATGAAAAATGTTCTTGTTTCTCTATATTGTTGTTCACACATGACGCACTAACCTCTAGTAGTCTCCTTGTCCAACGGTTCCAACACCAAATCTTAAAAATGCATAACTTTTGCACCGATTGTCCGGATTTTCTCGAACTTTCATTGATATGTTCTAACTAATGTTGCTGCTTTCACTGAACCCATATTTTTCTTTGGGTATGGATTTCCTATAATGTTGGTTTTTCCTGGTCAATTGAATAATTTTGCCGATCAAGTTTGTATCCTAGCATTCAATATCACGCATTCCACGCTCACAACATTGGATCAACAATAAAATTCAAAATCCAGTCACTCATAATTCACTATCGGACAATCAATCGTTTATTTGAGTCATTAATCAAATCTAAGGTGCAAACACGCATTCCAACAATAGACATTCAAATTCATTTCAAGCCGATGACGGATTCAAAATCGTGAAAAGACAATCGTGTTCCAAGATATAATTTCAAATGCATTCAATTTAATAGGTAACACATCAAGGTGAATCTATTAAGCTTGGACCCGTAAATATGTTCTTTTTCACTTATAGCTTTGAAGAGATTTGGCTTTATGATGAGCATCACTCATTTCGCCGTGTAGGTCAATCTGTTAATTCCAAAATTTGAACTGCAGGAGCATAATAACGAGGGGAAAGGCAGGCATATACCACAGACACATTGGGCACTGTTCACTATAAACGAGCATAAAAGTTAAGGCTGGTCGACACCTTTAAAAAAAATATTACTACTACTTTGCGTACTTTAGGTGGACTACGTGAGATCATTATGTCTCTGTTTGTCTATAAATTGAACCATTGTGTGGTTAGTGTTGAGCGTTGTTCTTTTTGCAGTGCATGCGTAGTGTCTGTTGTTTTGATGCACTGCTGGTTGGACCTTACAATTCAAAATTTCTTGAAATTAAAGACCAAAAATACATGAACACAGAACAATATAGAACATTCAAACAATCATGATTATATGCAAGTCTTACTGGTTGTGTATACCGGTGTGCTTGTTAAAAAATACAACCCCCCCCCCCTTCATCCTCATCCTCCTCTTCTTCAAAAATCTATTCATTGTCTTCATTGAATTGATTTAATGAAGTAGGAAATTGATCACCTGAAAATGAAATTGAACTCCCCAAACAAGCTCATTATTGCGTGAATTTGAAAGCACGAGTAGGGCATTCAATGTTCGCATTTGGAAATTGAAAGCTCATGCGAGAATTTGACTTGAAGGAAAAGAAATTGATCTCCCTTAAATGATATTGATCGACCGCATTCTGAATGTGAACGCCCAAATATTTTCGCGCGCAAGCGCTTTGGGAATTCGAGTGCACATTCATAAATTGGAATTATCAAATTATGAAATTCAAATCAATCCATATATAGTTGCAGGGACTGACATTAATGCTAGGCTTGAAATATGAACAACCTGCAAGAATAATTGAACTTCTTTTTTAATGTTCCAGGTATTTTGATAAACGAAGTGAGCGTTGCCTTTTATAACACTTTGAATGCGCAAACGTGTTTACCTTAAAATAAAAAGGTTGTTAAGGGGACGTTACAGTACTGGTTGAGGTAAGCATTCAGCTTGTAATGTGCCTGATCAGTTTCCCTCTGATTGCGTTTGTTACATACTCAAAAAGCTGCTTCACTTCAGTGATCCTCGCATTATTATCCCTACGTAGAATTATCTTTCACGGGGTTTGTGCCAGGTTTGCGTGTGTTCGTGTGTGTCACACACAAACACACTGCTATAGCTTCTGACCATTCCACCATTGAGAATTTAGGGTTTCTGGGACGAACACTGAACCAGGGCTTTCTATAGCTCAGTCGGTAGAGCATCGGGCTAACATCCGGAGGTCTTGGGTTCGAATCCAATTGGAATCCCATCCCATACATATGAAAGGGCATACAATTCTAAGGTGAATAAAACGTTTGTTTGATAAAAATCGGTTTTGAAACAAATGAGAATCCAAAACAATGTAAAACAAAGACATCCTAATAACAGCCGTTGCCTTTCAATTTTATTACGATCACTTTTTTTTTCTTTTGGCGGGGGGGGGGGGGGGGGGGGGGGTATCTCAGCCATTTCAAGACCAATATTCGTCAAATAAACGTTAACACCTTCTTGGAATTACATGCTCTTTCATATTTCAAACGAATTTTCTCATTATCCCACAAAAAAACCTGTTATATACCTGAAGATAAGTCTCAACCAAAATTAGACATTCCCTTTAGTTGTTACTACTTAAATTTCCAAAGATATTTTCTTTTTTTATTTGGTGTTATTATGAAGTGAATGTGCAATCCCTTATGTCACATACTAAGTATTTGGCTCCAGTTGGATTTTCATGCCAACATCAGTTTTACTAGCTCACACTTTGTCAATTTGGGGATGGTAATTCCAAGAAATAATAATAATAATAATAATAATAATAATAATAATAATAATATTATTATTATTGTTACTATTATTATTAATAGTATTATTATTATTAATAATCATGTTAATGATAATAACAATAGTGATAATGATAATAACATTACTAATAGAAATAATAATAATAATAAATATTATTATCATTAATATTATCATTATTATTATTATTATTATTATTATTATTATTATTATTATCATTAATTTTCTGAACACATCTTCAGCCGGCAATTTGAATTTCAAAATGGTTGCAGGTAACCAACCGGTTTTGTCCTATCTCTTGACATGTAAGGAAAGAAACTCGTTATGAAATGGTATGTTACCCATTTTAATGATACCATGGAACTCTTTTAAATCATCACTTTTTGTTATATCTCATAGGCTTGGCTGTCATCTTGAATTACAATATGACCACCCATTTAGAACAGGTTTCATTCGATATCTCGACTGAGGAATGAAAAAAAAAAAAAACGTTAATGGTGGCAATACCTATGTTTGTCACGCGTGATACCACAGAGTTTATGTAAATCATCATGCACTCTTTTTTTTCTCTTTAATCTTGGCGACAATATTACATTTCAAAATGGCCGCTAATGTTAAATTGGTTTTTGTACTGTATCTTGACTTGCGAGCAATCAAAATCATTACGAATTGTAGTCATGATACCCATGTCTATGATACTACAGATTTGATTAAAATCATTATTTTTTTTTTCAACTCATCATGTCTGGCTGCCATTTTCAGTTTTAGTATGACCACTAATTTTCAATAGGTTTGTCCTATATCTTAATTTAAGAGCGAGGAAAAGCATTTAACGTGGTGGCATTACAAGTGTTAATGTGAAACCACAATGTTTATTTAAATCATCACATTTCTTCTGCCTGAGTTTTGGCAGCTATCGTAAATTTTAGTATCGCAGCAATTAAGGTAGGCAATAATGCCCTAATGTTGGCTTATGAGCAAGACCTGTTATGAATATTTTGAATATAGGCGTACCCTTAATTGTGATATGAGATAATGCATTTTGTTCCAATTTGCAGCAATTTTGAAACCGTGTTTAAACCATGGACAATTTGTATGGAGCGCCAAGGGTCGCGTGGCCTATTTTGTTACGAAATGACAATTTCGTTAACTAAATGGCCATTTCGTTGACGAAACTACTGATTGAACGAAAGGCCATGCGACACTTGGTGCTACATACAAATTTTAAATGGTTTAAAAATGGTTTCAATTGTACCACCTTCCTGCATTCCGGAAATAATGATCGTAATATCCTGTTATAAAGATGATGGTATTTATAGATGGTGCTTTCTAAGTTACGACTCTAAACAATTGTACATTTGACCACAAACGTTAGAATCTCGAGACAAAATCTCTGGAAAAAAGTTTATTTGGCTATAGGACCAAAAGTAAAGTGTCAACGGTCAAGGTAAAATCCTCCAAATTTAATTTCCCCCGTAATTATACAATGCCTGAATGTATTTTCCTGAATCTCACTGTACACACACCATCCAAGACAGATTCTCTGGGAACAATTTTATGTCAAAATGATAAAATCTTAAAATGTTAGAGTTCAAGTGAAAACGCCAAATTTCATTTCTTCCTCCATATATGAGAGTGACTAAAAGTATCATCATGAAGCAAACTTTAACGTACATACAGCCTAGCATTTAACTGTCTTTGAAATTTGGGGGTCATTCGGGTCTAAGGTAAAAGGTCAAAAGTCACTTTAAAATGATACAATTCTATTATTTAATGCTGAACTTACACTTTTTCTTTATACCTTAGATAGTATTCGATGCATGAACTGAGTAAAGAGACAAAGTTCAAGTAATAGTTATCAGATACCCGAATTCCTGCTCTCTTTACAATACAGTTATTCATCAAAATCATACCAAGAAAACACTTAACACGTTTGTGACAAACATGTCATTGTAATTTTTAGCCAGTTACATAAAAGTGTCATCACACTTTGTCAAGAGATATACAAACCTATCATGAGAACCAAAGATTGTGGCAGAGACATACTTGATTGATCCAGTGGCAATAGCGACATTTCTAGTTAATGGTACAGTGTGATGTACGAGCGCACACACGAACACACGCATACACATTCAAATACACGCATTGCCATAAAATCTTTAATCACAAATATGTCCATTTGGCAAATATAGACTTACGGTTTTTGCGAACAAACTCTTCATATATATATATATATATATATATATATATACGTATATCTATATACATTATATACATATACACATAATACTTATGTTATTGCTTACGCGTGTTTTTAATACTCTTTTACTCTTTCACTGGTTTGTGTTCACACTTTGAATAAAGAAAACGAAAACGCTGGGCTATAGCGAGTTCTATAGCAACAAGGCACTGATGCAACTCAAACAATCTCTTGAAATGAAAAAAAAAGAAGAACATGTTCTACAGATAGCTGAAGAGCAGTTCAAGCTCACAGTGTGCTCCCTCTCGAAGGTAACCTGTTTATTCGGTGGTAATCGCCACATGATTGTAAAATGTTAGTAAAATCTGTAACATATGTGTATAAACACACACAAACACACACACACACACACCTATACATATATATACTGTATATATGAAGAGTTTGCTTGCAAAAACCGATAAGTCCATATTTGCCAAATGGAGATATTTGCGATTAAAGGTCAATGAATATAAAGAGAATAATAAGAAATTTTTGCTTCTTTTGACCATAACTTTAAAAATATACCTTTATATGTAGTGACCAATATATCATTTAAAAGGTATTATTTTGTACATTATGACAGAGATCGTACTTCAAAATCTTCAAAAATGGACTTATCGGTTTTTGCAAACAAACCCTTCATATATATATATATATATATATATATATATATATATATATATATATATATGTTATGTGACTGCGCATCACGAAACGAACAAAAGGCGGCACCCCTTGATTTTACAGTAGGAATTAAAAAAATGTGAAATGGGTCAAACGAGGCAATCTTGATTTTTTTGTCTGAAAGAGCTATATTTCTTCTATATCATTCAATAGATTGGGATCATAACATGAATGGGAAAGTGTGTTTTTAGCAGTTTTTTCTACAACACTTTTTTTTATGGGAGAATAGAATGATCAGGTATGTTTTAGAGTCCCCTTTTTATTTCTTGAAAGTCTTTACAAACTCTCCACTTTCAAGTCTAATAACTTTTGAAAGGATCTTGGATATACTGCTTTGAAATTTGGCATAAATCATGGACAGAATTTGTTAAACGAACATGCTCAATTTCAGCATAATCTGATAATTCCTTCATTGTTGTTGCTCCTGTGGTTTACATCCTGTGTTTTCCCCTTATATTCAACAGCTATCACGGCTTGGTAAAGAATAAGGGCTTGAATAAACTCGGTATTTCAGAACGTCAGTCTTTTCTCAGTTCACACTTGTCCAGAGTGTGTGCACTCCTTAACAGTATCTAGATAGGTTAGGGGAGTCCATTTCAATCATTTTAAATCTTAGAGTCTGCTCTTTGAGAATCTGCCCTTAACTAAACATCTATGTCTTGCCACTTTTTGTTGATTTTGTGAAGCAGGGTCATATATATATATATATATATATATATATATATATATATAGAGAGAGAGAGAGAGAGAGAGAAAGAGAGAGAGAGAGAGAGAGAGAGAGAGATGACGGCTTCCGAGGGATATGCGCGAGTGTTCAAGTTGGCTTTCATTACTGCATCACTTTAAACAAAACAAGTTCATACATGGTTTGTCACAATTAAAACAATGAATAGGTGAAAAGACCAAGGTTTACCTATATTTCAGTTACAAGGCAAAATTTACGAACACATACAGAGAATTCGATAGAACATCGGAATATTTCAAATAGGATATTGTGATGTTTACTACATAAACAATGGTATCAAGATTATCAAGTGCATTAATTTCACCGAAACAGAGTGAAAAAAAAATGTTCGTGACGCAAAAACAAACAAACAAACAAACAAACAAACAAACAAACCACAAAGTTAATTGTGCATACTCAAAAAAGTCCGTTCTCTAAAATCATATTTATCTTAAACGAATGTTCACTATTGGATTTTTGTCCAATGCTTAATGTGACAAATGTCAGAATATCTCCAACTTGATACGTATATTCCATATATCATGGAGACACTTCAATACATAAATCTACCTATGTGAAGAAAAAAAAAACCACGCCTGATATAATTTGGTAAAGGCATAATTTACCATTTAAAGATTAAACAAAAATGCAACATTAGTACTTTTAAATAGTTCTAAAATGTGACTTTGGGATAGAAACAACCACTGTAAAAATTTAAATCCATATAATCAATGTTAAGTATTGTTAAACAGACAAAATGTGAACAATAGTTATAATTAAGATGTTGCCAGACTAAACCGTCTACAGTTATGGTTTAATGAGAAAAATACTGATTTCTCCTTATATTTTATGCTTTGTTGAGAAAATTGTATACGGTTGAATGTTTTGTGATACAAGAGACCAACACATATGCATCAAAAGTGATATCTTGGACATTTTTAAAATCACTGCTCCCAAAGGTAAACAGGACCTTTAATTTCGGTATTCAATGATGTTTAGATCACTAACTAAATGACATTAGTTAAATCAACAGGGATAGCGTTATTTGGGCACTGAGATGACCTGTTGGTACAAAGGTAACACACTCATCTCACTCGAGGACAGAAAAACAAATATCAGTACGCTGTGTATAAACATGCGGCAGCTACATTCTCGCTTAAAAAACAAACAAACAAACAAACAAACAAACAAACAAACAAAAAACAACAACAAAAATGTTCCGGCTAGAGTTAGATACTTATACTGTATTTGTCCATGTAAGTATTCCAAACAACAACAACAACAACAACAACAACAAAAACCGTTTGTGGGTGTGATTAGTCTGTTGTCAGTTGCAAGGTCCGAAAGAGGTTATGAGTCGCCATATCAACTACTCTTCAGTTGATTACTTAGCTCACAAATCGTTTGTTGCGATCAATTTCTAGTTTTGGCACAACAAATAGTATCACAGTGGTCATTTCTGTCAAAGGTAAGCCTACCAAGTAATTCAGGTTTTTTTTTCCTGGGATTAACAACGACAGTATCTTGTGGCTTTTTGTCGGCGTTGCAGGTTTGTTTGTTTACTTGTTTGTTTGTTTGTCTGTCTGTTAAAAACACAGCAACAAACAAACGAAAACTCAGTGAGTTGTGAACGGATTTGGACGAATCTTACAGGAACAGTCGATAATGACACATGAAGAGCATGATGAAATTTTGGTAGTGAAACCTGAATTTTTATGCATTTTTGAATGAGGTCTATGATTTTTTTTTTTCAAATAGGTTCATTGAACTTAGGAGTTGAAGCTCCGCGTATGTGAAATTTTGCACTATAAAGCACACTCGTTCTCTGCTTCAAGGCACCCCGTAGCAGGAAGCTGATGAGGTACAAAATACCAGGCTTCTTTGGGGACGAATTTCAACATGTTTGTAGGTGAACATGGGCTTGTTGGCGGAGTTCTGCGCTCGCTAAATGTTGTTATATTTATATTTTTGTTATGCCTATACCACAAAGTGCTGCCGGAGGCATTATGTTTTAAGGTTGTCTGTCCGTCCGTCCTTCTGTCTGTAATCAATTTTGTGGACAAGGTAACTAAAAAACAAAGCTTGGTGTATCCGAATGAAACGTGGCATGTCTGTACGAGTGGTTGAAGTTGTATCTATTAACTTATAGGCGCGCATGTAGAAGGTCAAAGGTTAAGGTCAAATAGGCCTATTCAAAATTTCACTATTCCCCCCTAATCTAATACCTGAATGTATGTTCGGAAAACTTATTGCATACATATACTACCCAATAAAGATTGTCTAGAGAGAGTTCTGGGTCATGAGGTCAAAGGTCACAGGTCACAGGTCAAATGGGAGTCATATAACATTATTCAACTTTTCCCCCATATCTCGGAAATGGTTCGAGGCATCTTCATGGAACTTATCATTATATTCATGTATGACTGGCAGTGATTTATATCCAGGGAATTCTGGGGTCATGGGGTCAAAGGACAAGGTCCATTCCTCAGAATGTCACTATTTGCCTCATATTTGTGCAATGCCTGAAAGTATTTTCTCGAAACTTAGTATGTATATGTATTACCCAATAGATTTGTATTTTAATTTTTTTTTTTTTTTTGCAAAATAAATCAATGGTGAAAGGTTGAGTGAAAGTGTCAAATTTCACTTCTTCCTCCATATCTCGGATGTGGCTCAAGGTATCATCATGAAACTTAGTACATATTTATTCATGTTTTGCCTGACAGTGCTTATCTTGTGAAATTAAGGGTCATAAGTTCAATGGGAAGGGGGTCAAAGGCCAGGTTAAAATGCTAAAGTTCTACTATTTAATACTAAAATTACACTCTTTCTCCACACCTTGAAAAAATACTCAGTGCATAAACTTATGAAATGGTCAAAAGCCAAGTAAAAATCCTGAAATCCCCAAATACCTGCTGTCATATACGATAAAACTATTCATCCAATTAGATCTAGTTTGAGGAAAGTGAACCAGCAACATATTTGTGACAAACAAGTTATTTTAATATTTTGCGAATCATGTCAAACTGTAATCACACATTATAAAGACGTACTGTAGACATATTTGGAGAACCATGCATGATCAATGTCGGAGGCTTACCAGTCTCCATACCGACATGTGCAGTTTATTGATATCTTTTTTATTTTGCAGTATTAATATGCGTTCTTTTAAAAGTGCTAAGTCCGTTTGTATTTCAATGATTTATTTAAGTATCATTACAGTTATTGTTATCATTATCCATTATTATTTCTTTTTGATACAACACACCTGCAATCTTTAGTTTCGTCGGTTATCACAAAAAAAACTCATTATTTTAAGGAGAAAAGTCGTTCGCCTTCATCCCTTTAAGAACGGTAATGCCCTGCCACTCGTCTTCGCGGGGCAAGGACACATCGTAGAAGTTGTAAGATTCCACGTAGTTTGGCATTATTCGGAGAGTGTATTTTTCATCCTCGAGGCCAATATGGTAGATTGTTTCATCAGATACGGCGAAATCTATAAATCTTATCGGCCAGAAGACCTTGTCAACCTTTCGAATCATACTTTCGTTAAAACCGGAAGCCCCCAAACTGGAGAGAGCCAGGTACAAGTATATATCAAAGACAGTTTTATAGAGAAGATGGAGACCTGAAAGTTAAAAGAGAGGTAATACAAGACTTGTTATCTAAAATAATTTATTTCCTCAAATATCCATATAAACCCGCACAAGTTCTAATGAGCATAATTGATCACGACTTCCTTCTATATTCCCAAATAAGTATAGATCAAGCATTGAATTATAGAAATATTTTCTTTAAAAAATATGTTTACCTCAAATTAGATAATCCATCCATACCAGAAAGAAGAGTCACAAATCTCTCTCAAGTCATACAAGCACTTCAGGTAATAGAAATAAATTATGTTACACATGCATTCATCAATATTATTATATGTGACCCGCTACAACAAAATGATCCTAAAGTCGGGCATGGTCGATTATTTGAAAATTGCATCATATTATCCCCTAATCTTTCTGCTTTAAATTGATATATAACACATTTTATAAAGATAATCGGCTGCGGAGATATCGTTGTTTAAAAGAGAGCATGTCGAGACGTCTGGAAAATCACTGTTTCGATATAATATAATAATAAGGTCTTATTTACCCAGGGTAGCCTCTTCAGTGTTGCCACTGCTCTACCAGAGGGCCCTGCTATTATTATTACCCTAGCGTTGCCAGGTACCCATTTATACACCTGGGTCGAGAGGGACATTGTGGGTAAAAACATCTTGTCCAAGGATGTAAGCACTGGGCGGGATTCGAACTCACGGTCCTCCGTTTGGGAGTCGGGAGTCTTATCCACTATGCCACAGCGCCCCCAGAAAAGTGCCTTAAAAGTCTTCCTTTCGACGCAATCGCGATCAAGGGACACGCAAGTCAGTTTTCACCTCTGGACAATAGAAGGTAAGGCCTAGCAACCCCCGAAGAGTTCATTCAAGCACATCAGCGTCGGCGGTCTCCTCACCAACCAGTGTACGAGCTTCACGCTTCGGTTAGCAGCAAGCAGCAAACTGACCAATGAGATCACTCTGGTCGTTGTTAGGGCGGAACCTATCTGTGGCGCTCAATCCAAATTTTCGAACCAGTTTCTGCTTCGTTAGAAACGCCAAAAAAACATGGCTCAGAAAAACGCTATTTTTTGGTCTTTCCTTTGATCATTTTGCTTCAAAATTTCGACAGATGATAGAAGACATGTTAGACTCCAATAATATATCAAAATCAGAAAATCGTAAGTTTTGACCAATTTTAATGCTCTGACTTCAAACGGCTTCGACCGTGCGCGACTTTAGGACCTTTTTGTTGTAGCGGGTCACATATGTATGTACAATGCGTCCAAAAAAAAGAAAATAAGTACATTGCCTCTGGTAATCCTATGTCAGTCAGCACTTGCCACACTAGTTGGCTCAGACACCGAGTACCGCACACTCCTAGCATGAGAAGAACCTAAGGCCGAAATCTCAATTTATCGAGTCATTCTACGGGATTGAAATGCATTTTTAAAAAGAGACATAGTCTGTGGTATTTCGATGTTTGTGGTTGATACAAGACAGGACAACATGTTGATGAGGAAAATGTTGTTGACTCAAATGCAGCAGCGGGGCGGGGCTCCCGAGTCTAGGTATTAACGAAATGACCGATTTCGTAACGAAAGTAACACTTGGTGCCCCAGACATGGCATATAGATAAATACACACACACACACACACACACACACACACACACACACACACACACACACACACACACACACACACACACACACACATAATATAAGGTATAAGGTACCAATGGAAAGAGGAAAACTTCTCCATTGCCCACAACCAACATTAAGCTCTAACATAGCTCCATAACGATGGTATCATCGTTAACACGATGATTATTTGAATGAAAACACCATTCAGTCTGTTTTGGTGTGAAACTGAAATGCTGCTGATGAGTTGTTCCTATTTACCAAATCCTGTTTGTCATGTGATCACGTTGAATATTCATACAATCTTAGCATAATTCGACAAGAAATTGTAAAACAAATACGTGGTAAGGTGAATCCTCGGCCGATAGAAAATGCACATGTCTCAGGGGCGGATCCAGGAATTCCGTAAAGAGGGGGCGCGTTTACAAAATTAAAGGGGGGCGCACGCACCCCTACTCCCCATTTTTGTCTTTTTATTTCTCTTGTTTCAACAAAAAAAAATAAAGGGGGGGGGGGGCGTTCGCCGGTTGCGGTCCTCCCTGGATCCGCCCCTGTGTCTTCAAAAAGTTTACCTTTACTTCCGATTTCAAGTCTGTAAAGAGAATGATCCTCAACGGGATACGTGTAGATCTTTTCTGAGGCACCTTCTCCTATCATACGTTTGCGGTAGAGTTCCCTTCCCTGTGACCAATAAAGGTACCTGCATTCATAGAAAGAATTCATTAGCACTATCATTTTGCTGTGCCTTACATGAAAAATCCACTATATGTTTGCTATGCCTTACATTACAACCCACATACGCAAAACTTTCCTTAGCCTACCAACTGAGAACATTGCTACGGGGAAGGGGGGTTAAAAAAAGTCAGTCCTCTGCCGACAAAATAGATCCACAGCATTTCTTCAATATTTATGTTCACTTCCGATTCTGTTTAAAAATCCCGTATAGTTATGAAAATGCCCTAATCAAAATAAAATTGTGCGCTATCTCTTTCCCATCTTTAAAAAAATACAAAACAAAAGCAAACATGGATTTCAGTTTCTCATCATTTTTTCTTGACAGCACAATACACAGCGCAGCACACTCGTATAAGCGACTATATTGCATATCGATTGGCTGATATTCGGTCTACTATGTGGTGTTGTTTGCCATTTGTTTGAAAATGGGTATACGCATTCCAAAATAATCTATCGAGCAAACGTTGTGCTCATATTTATCCATTATGAAAAGACAAAGCAATTTACCCTCTCGATCATTTGCTTCCATGGACTCCACGACAGATCCAACAGAACAAACTCTCCTAATGTTGCCATATTGACAAGGGACACTTGCGATGATACCAGTGACCCCGTCACCAAACAATCGAAAGATGATTCGATTCTTCGCAGACAAAGCATGAATTTGACTTCGCTCACCTGGCAATGTAAAAATAAATATGCATACACGGAGTTGATTTCCTTTCAAACGTTTCTGAAAGATTCAGGTAATGTCATAACGTGAGAAGTTATTGTTATGTTCATATGTGACACTGCACCTCAAAACAAACAAAAAGTCGCCAGACAAGAATTTTTAGTTAAGACCATATTCTGAAAGAGCAGACTTTAAGCTTTAAAATGATGTATAACTCAAATCAAATGGACTCTCCTAACCTATCTAAATATTGCAAAGAAAGCACAAACTCAGGAAAATTGTGAACTGAGAAAAGAGGCTCTGAAGTACAGTGTCTATTCAAGCGCTTAATCTTTACCAAACCGTGCTGGCTGTGCAATGAATGGGACAAAAAACAGGAAGTAAACCACCAGAGTAACAACAATGAAGGGATTATCAGATTAAACTGAAATTAAACATGCCTCATTAACACATTCTGTCCATAATCAATGCCAACTTTCAAAGCAGTAGCACTATCCTTTCAAAAGTTATTAGAGTTGAAAGCGAAGAGTGTGGACAAGGTTTTCCAGAAATGAAAAAGGGATTCTAAAGACACACCTAATCACACAATTCTACCAAAAATGTTCGAGATAAACTGCTAAAAAAACACACTTTCCTGCCCGTTTTATGATACCAAATTTTAGCATAATGTAAAAGAAGACCCGCTCTTTCAGAAAATATAAAAAAGTCAAGTTCGGCTAGGTTGACCCATTTCACTTATTTTCAGTCCTTACGCAAAATCAGTGTGTGCGACTTTATGTTCGTTTTGAGGTGCACGGTCACATATACAGTACAATATATATGTATATATATTATATAAACACTAAACAAAAAGTAAGTTCCCCCTAAAACAAACCTGTGTAATTTATGAATCGGGAACCTCTGAGGAAATCTGAATACAGGATCATGTAGCTGTAGTTCTCAGCTACCTTTCATGTGAAATTCAGTGGATATCACTGGGTCACGCTTGAGTGAGCATGACTTAAAGTCAAAATGGTCACTTTTTGAAGTTCACAAGCCCAATTTTGCAACTTGGATTTGGTGATATCGGAACGAATTTCAATTTTCCAGGATAAAAAGGCATGCAACGTATAATTTATGTGCTTCTTATTGCACCATGTGACTCGTGCACAAAATTTCACGATTGAGTGAACACGGTGTGAAAATTACCGAAAGTAGTAATTTCTATCAACTGAGATTGAATTCGTGTGTTGAACAGTTTTTACACACAATTCACGTAATTTCACGATTGAATGATCACATTAAAAACAAAGAAAAATAACAATTCAAATTGTGCAGTAAGAATTGCGATAATTTTGCGCACTGAAATAAATTATTTTGATGCTTTTTGTATTGTGTTTAATACCATTGTGCATACAGTGATCACCTGCCATTTCAGTCACGCTTCAATGAGCATGTGGGGCTGGAAAACCCTTTTTTACCCTATTTAATAGAAAAATATTCATTGTTTTTTATGTTTTAGTTGATATGTTGGGAAATTACTCTGATATTAATGAAAAAATAACATTTCGATAAAAAAATGACATTGTGACATGCTTAAGCGAGCACTCAAGATGAGCAAAGTGTGTAGGTCAAAATCAATTTCATGGCTGAAATTCCCATAAGATTTACATTTGGTTGGCTTTGAAGACGTGTTCAGCGGTGTCAGTGGATAGAGCCTAAAAAGTGAGTGCAGATGCTCCCCAATCTGTGTTATATTGCCATAACGATCGCATAATAGTCAACCAACATTTTAAGCAACTATCATCACCATCACAATCATCAACACCACATGAACAACAAAGGCCACTACATGTTTCTCACCATAATCAATATCTGTCTCCAGACTCTCCATGCATATGTGCAGCACGGGAGGATATTGATGTTGAACAAAAGTGAAATTTGGTACCATGTCAATGATTAATTGCATTTATTTTCCCTTTGAGTTAATACATGACTTCATGACTTTACAAAGATCAAGAACTTAATGCCAAAATTAGTATTCAGTAGCGAGAACAAAGGCCCGAAGATTTAATTTGCATAATTTCTCATCTCTGCTCCAACAAGGGGATTTCCCCACGAATACTTCAATATTTAATCAAACGTTGCCATGGATTATAAAGAGGGTTTCCGGCACCATGTACCCTTTGACGTGTAAGATTTTGAAGGAATGGCAAGGATCACTGGGACATTTATATCGGTCCTAAACGCAATAATGAAACGTTTTTCAGTTGATTTCAAATGCAGAAATTAATGCAACACATGCTGGATGGTTTTGATTAGAAAAATCATTGTTTCATAATGTGGTCATTCAACCGTAAAACAAACCAAATTGCACGCAAAAGCCATTGTTAGCTTTCAAAAGCATGGGTTATTCCTGTTCACTTGAATTAACCATGAAGATTATAGCCAAACTGCCAATTCTTCATTATGTAGGTTAAAAAAAGGGTTTCCAGCCTCACGTGCTTATTGAAGCGTGACTGAAATGTCAGGTGGTCATTGATATGCGTTTGGGTATTAGCACAATATAAAATAACATCATACAGTTGTTTTCAGTGCGCAAAATTATCGCAGTTCTGACTGTACAATTTAAATTGTTATTTTTCTTTTTTTTTCTAATGTGCTCATTCAACCGTGAAATTACGTGAACTGTGTGCAAAAACTGTTCAACACCCGAATTCAATCTCAATTGATAGAAATTACCACGAGAAAAATGTGAAATCGGCCATTTTGGTAATTTCCACCCCGTGTTCACTCAACCGTGGAATTTTGTGCACAAGTCACATGGTACGATAAGAAGCACTTAAATTATAAGTTGCATGCCTTTTTATCCTGGAAATTTGAAATTCGTTCCGATATCACCAAATTAAAGTTGCAAAATTGGGCTTGTGAACTTCAAAAAATGACCATTTTGACTTTAAGTCATGCTCACTCAAGCGTGACCAAGTGATATCCACTGAATTTCACATGAAAGGTAGCCGAGAACTACAGCTACATGAACCTGTATCCAGATTTCTTCAAAGGTTCCTGATTCATAAAATATTGATGTTTGTTTTAGGAGGAACTTACTTTTTGTTTAGTGTTTATGTATATATATATATATATATATATACATAAATATATATATATATATATATTTATGTATATATAGATAGATAGATATAATCATTATACATATGAAGAGTTTGTTTGCAAAAACAGATATGTCCATATTTGCCAAATGAAGATATTTGCGATAAAAGGTCAAGAAAAATAAAGAGAATAATAAGAAAACTTTTGCTTCTTTTGACCATGACTTCAAAAATGTACCTTTATATGTAGTGACCAATACATCATTTAAAAGGTATTATTTTGTACTATTTGACAGAGACAGTACTTCAAAATCTTCAAAAATTGACTTATTGGTTTTTTGGCGAACAAACCCTTCATATTATGAGGGCTTTATAATACTTTCTCTTCTGTTCATGCCATTAGGTTCATCTTTATAATGAAATCTCTTTTTTTTTTGAGAAAAGAGAAAACCGGAAATTAACATGGACTTTTCATTTTTTTAATGTAATCTCCCCAATCACGTTACACGAAAAGAAAATTTACAACGTATCTGGAATTTAAGAGGTCCGACATTCATGTTTAACATCGTTTAAAGGCATTATTTGCCATTCGCATATGAAACGAAAACTCCTTTTCAGTGCTTCAGAATAATTCTGAAATGTGAGTTAGGGATAAGAACAAGCCTTGTAAAAACATTAATCGCTAAACTCAGGTGTTAGATATTGTAAAATATACAAAATGTGAACAATAGTTATGATAAAATTGTTTCAAGAGTTAACGTCTACAGTTATGGTTTATTGAGTAAAATAGTGATATCTCCTTTACATTTCAGGCTTTATGGTGAAATTTTTATATGGCAGGATGCTTTGAAATAAAACTGACCTACACATATGTATCAAACGTGATAAGTCCAACATTTTTGCTGTAATGATTGTTCGCAATGGTAAACAATACCTTTAAATATGATTATACATACTTATTATACAGATTTATAAAATGGGTTCAAGAATGTAGCCAATTGGAAGCGCTGAAATGAGTCAAGTGTGCGTGTATCAATTTCTCACTAACATGCTCGGCCTGACGTCATTATATTTACACTAGTGCGCACTCAATCAGTTGTTACAAGTGCGTCGCGCTCTACTATATGCGCTGTCAATCCTGTAAACAACTTCTAGTTCGGGCTGCCGGCCGCCCTTTTTCTTGTGTGCATAATTATGCGTACGTATACTCTTATACGTACAGTACTTATATGTGCGGGATTTCCGGGCGCAACGTGCGTTAATGTTTGGGACGAACATCGACAAGTGTTACATGTAGCTGACTGGTATTGACCCACAAAGGTACGTGAAAAATGCTGTTAGTTTTCGACCCATTTTATAAAACAAATAATGCACATGATTATTTCGTGGCGTTAGTGGAGATGCAGCTCACTCTCGGGTATTTACAATGTAGTGCAACATGCACTCGACAACGCCTCGTGAATGTTTCACAATTGTAAACACCCTCGAATGCGCTACATCTCCACTAACGCACTCTATCCTGTGCATCATTTGTATATTAGTATACAAATAGTGAATGGTCACGAGTGCAATGGTAAGAGAATTCGCACGAGGTGAAAGATAGAGGCGCTCTATTCAACGAGGCGAAGCCGAGTTGAATAGTGCGCCTCATCTTTCACCGAGTGCGAAATCTTGTTCCATTGCAAGAGTAAAGACCATACACTATTTGTTTTATACAGCGTACAAGTAGATCTTTTTTGGTTGGTGGATTGTTTGGTAGGTCTAAGTAGACCTATAAAGAAGTCTATACATGTATGAAAAATACAGCCCTACTTACATGTGGATCCACTGCGATTCTCTTTCTGGCTTGTGCAATCAGGTCACAGCTAGCACTCAGCGTACACTAATACTACGTAGGCCTACATACGCGCATGCATGTTCCGCACACGTACACTGCACTAGCTGCATGCGATGCTCAATATGCAACACACAGTACATGTGCAGTACCGTACAATTTCTCGAACCGTGGAATAGAACGAAAAAATCGAACCAAGTTGCACGCAAAAATAGAACCAAAGTTACACGGCGCGTTGAATGGAGTACTTATTGAATATCACGTCACCAACAATCCTCCAATCAAATTACATGGATCTACTTCGACGTTGTATAATAACGACTGACATGCAAAAATAGACAGAGATACAGAAGTAGACTTTAAAATGTAGGTTTCTACCCCTGACATTAGTACGTTCTATAAAG
Organism: Diadema antillarum; assembly: GCF_040938485.1. Taxonomy (NCBI): domain Eukaryota; kingdom Metazoa; phylum Echinodermata; class Echinoidea; order Diadematoida; family Diadematidae; genus Diadema; species Diadema antillarum. The sequence goes on from NW_027271320.1 coordinate 1,842,198, forward strand.
TTACGTATAAGCTTTATTCTTTTGTTTTCTCTCTCTCTCTCTCCTGGCGTCTTGTTATGTAACGCAGGAAGGATATGTTGCACGACATTTTAGATTCTATCCATTCGACTTCATGATACATGTAGACACACCCACATACATACACATACACACACACTTATATACATATATATATATATATATATATATATATATGTGACCCTGCACCTCAAAACAAACAAATAGTCGCCAGACATGAATTTTCAGTTTAGACCATATTCTGAATGAGCAGACTTTAAACTTTAAAATGATGTATAACTCAAATCAAATGGACTCTCCTAACCTATCTAAATATTGTAAAGAAAGCACAAACTCAGGTTTAGTGTGAACTGAGAAAAGAGGCACTGAAGTACAGTGTCTATTCAAGCGCTTAATCTTTACCAAACCGTGCTGGCTGTGTGATGAATGGGACAAAAGACAGGAAGTAAACCACCAGAGTAACAACAATGAAGAGATTATCAAATTAAATTGAAATTAAGCATGCCTCATTAACACATTCTGTCCATAATCAATGCCAACTTTCAAAGCAGTAGCATTTTCCTTTTAAAAGTTATTAGAGTTGAAAGTGAAGAGTGTGGACAAGGCTTTTCAGAAATGAAAAAAGGATTCTAAAGACACACATAATCACACTATTCTACCAAAAATGTTGGAGATAAACTGCTAAAAAAACACACTTTCCTGCCCGTTTTATGATACCAAATTTTAGCATAATGTATAAGAAGACCCGCTCTTTCAGAAAATATGAAAAAGTCAAGTTCGGCTAGGTTGACCCATTTTACTTATTTTCAGTCCTCACGCAAAATTAGCTTGTGCGACTTTATGTTCCTTTTGAGGTGCACGGTCACATAGGCCTATATATATATATATGACCCTGCGCCTCAAAACAAAAAAAAAAAGTCGCCAGACATGCATTTTTAGTTCAGACTATATTCTGAAAGAGCAGACTTTAAGTTTTAAAATGATGTATAACTCAAATCAAATGGACTCTCCTAACCTATCTAAGTATTGGAAAGAAAGCACCAACTCAGGAAAAGTGTGAACTGAGAAAGGAGGCTCTGAAGTACAGTGTCTATTCAAGCGCTTAATCTTTACCAAACCGTGCTGGCTGTGCGATGAATGGGACAAAAGACAGGAAGTAAACCACCAGAGTAACATAAATGAAGGGATTATCAGATTAAAGTGAAATTGAACATGCCTCATTAGCCCATTCTGTCCATAATTAATGCAAACTTTCAAAGCAGTAGCACTATCCTTTCAAAAGTTATTAGAGTTGAAAGTGAATAGTGTGGACAAGGTTTTTCAGAAATAAATTAATGAAAAAGGGGTTCTAAAGACACACCTAATCACACTATTCTACCAAAAATGTTTGAGATAAACTGCAAAAAAAAAAACACACACTTTCCTGCCCGTTTTATGATACCAAATTTTAGCATAATGTAAAAGAAGACCCGTTCTTTCAGAAAATATAAAAAAAAGTGAAGTTCGGCCAGGTTGACCCATTTCACTTATTTTCAGTCCTCAGGCAAAATCAGTGTGTGCGACTTTATGTTCTTTTTGAGGTGCACGGTCACATATATATATATATATATATATAATATATATGTGTATATATATATATATATATATAGAGAGAGAGAGAGAGAGAGAGAGAGAGAGAGAATGTGACTCTGCATCACAAAACCAACCAAAAGTCGCCAAACTTTTTTAGGGTTTGTTTGTTTGTTTGTTTGTTTGTTTGTTTGTTTTTTTACCTAAGGGCAGGTGCTGAAAAAGCAGACTAAACATTGAAATAACGGGTAGTTCAATTCAAATAGACTCTACCCACCTATCTAATATTAGAAAGAAAGCCACAAGCTGCATAAGTGTAAACTGAGAAAATAGGCTTTCATTCAAAGGGATTATTGAAGTACTCAATCTTACTGAGCTTTGCTCTGTGCAGTGAATTGGACCCCCCCCCCCCAAAAAAAAAGAAGATTAAAAAACATAATAACAAATGATAGCAACAATGAAAAAAAAAAATCCCAGATGAAGCTGAACTAAGGCATAATCTATTCAGCACACCCTAAATACCAACATTCAAGCTTTACCATCATCATTTGAGAGGTATTGGTGTAGAAAGTAAAGAGAGTGTGAAGAATTTCTAACAAATGAGAAAGGGCATCTACGTCATACCTAAGCATTCTTGTCTACCAAAAAAAAAAAAGAGGAAGTGTTCCAAAAAATGGTTGAAAAATTCTATTCGTTTTTCTTCGAAGAAGGATATTTCTATACGAAAAAAAAAAGAAATGCAACCCCTCAAGATCAACTAGGTTTACCTGTCAACCTATTTTGAATCCTCGCGTATTATAGAGTTTAGCTTTTTCTTGTTTTCTAATGCACGGTCACACATACATAATGCATAATGTGTATACATACATACATTTCATAAAGGACCAAAATTCGGACCTTTTACTACATAATTGAATCAAACATGGCACAGATGGTTAACAAGACTACACCTTAATTTCTAATATAATTACTGTTATCTTGGTTAAAAGAACGGGTGCTGTTCGTTATTCCGAAGGTTCGCTATTCCGAAAGTTTGTTATTCCGTAGGGTCGTTAATCCGAAACATGTAAATTCCCTATACCTAGAGGTTCGTTTAATAATCCGAAATTAAAAGGGGTTCGTTGATCCGAAAATTTGTGGCGATATTCCGAAGGTTCGTTACTCCGAAGATTGGTTAATCCGAAAATGAAATTCGGAACAATGAACGTTCGGAATAACGAACCTTAGGAATAAAGAGCCTTCGGAATAACGAGCTGTAACCAAACGAACAATGCGAATTGAAAGATTCTTTTCTTGTCTTGTATCTTTCATTGTGAATCCGATATTAATCATAAAATATTTCATGCCTTACTGGTGACTGTCTCGAAGACATTATCAATCATTCCAACTCGAACGATCTCGAAATTCTCATCCGTCCAGTACAGCTTGTGCTCTCGCTGGTCAACTACCATGTCCCGCATACGGGAGATGGGAAATGAAATACTCTTGACGATGTGACCGTCTGGTTTAATCAAGAGAAATCCAGATTTACCAGCCAGAATCACCAGGTCAGGAATCTCAGAATCTGTCATATCTAAACACAAAAAAACAAAACAAAAAATCTTAAGTTGTAATATTCTATTGCAAACATGGATTGAATCATTACTAATAATTGTGACCGTGCACCTCAAAACGAACATAAAGTCGCACACACTGATTTTGCGTGAGGACTGAAAATAAGTGAAATGGGTCAACTTAGCCAAACTTGACTTTTTCATATTTTCTGAAAGAGCGGGTCTTCTTTTACATTATGCTAAAATTTGGTATCATAAAACGGGCAGGAAAGTGTGTTTTTTTAGCAGTTTATCTCGAGCATTTTTGGTAGAATAGTGTGATTAGGTGTTTCTTTAGAATCCCTTTTTCATTTCTGAAAAACCTTGTCCACAGTCTTCACTTTCAACTCTAATAACTTTTGAAAGGATAGTGCTACTGCTTTGAAAGTTGGCATTAATTATCAACAGAATGTGTTAATGAGGCATGCTAAATTTCAGTTTAATCTAATAATCCCTTCATTGTTGTCACTCTGGTGGTTTACTTCCTGTTTTTTGTCCCATTCATCGCACAGCCAGCACGGTTTGGTAAAGATTAAGCGCTTGAATAGACACTGTACCTCAGAGCCTCTTTTCTCAGTTCACACTTTTCCAGAGTTTGTGCTTTCTTTACAATATTTAGATAGGTTAGGAGAGTCCAATTGATTTGAGTTATGCATCATTTTAAAGCTTAAAGTCTGCTCTTTCAGAATATGGTATTAACTAAAAATTCATGTCTGGCGACTTTTTGTTTGTTTTGAGGTGCAGTGGCACAATTATTCTTTAAAAAAAAAAAGATAATGAAGGAGGACATTATTCTTAACTTTAACGTGCCTGAAAATTGCGAGACCAAATCATCAGGTGAGCAAGGTGTGTATCCAAAGTGTCATGCATTTACATTCTGGTAGATATCAAATGGCTATTACTTTTTTTCTCAACTGATGTTTTTCCTCTGAGGGGCCCACAATCTACAAGCTTTGTCTTTTTAGTGGGTCCCTCCTTTTTTCGAATTTTGCATACTGTATAATTACTTCTAGTCACTTGAGTTATATGATAGTGTATAATTATTATAAGGTGGTACAATCATTGTATATACATTCTTTCATGTTATACTTTACGCACCTTAATTTCAAAAAAAGTGATGTTCATATCTTTTTTGTCGAAAAATGAAATAAAACATTGAATTCAATTGAAATGTATTGTATGGTTGCTTAAATGTGTACACGTATAGAGGATGACCAGATTAGTGAAGAAGTTTTTATTTGGTATAACTGCAGTACATGCATGCGAAACAGAAATACATTAGTTCACCCAGCTCACTCATCTAGAATGTTCTAGGAAATGCAAAACAGACACTCTACTTGTAGCGAAACATGATTGATAGCTGTTTTTTGGTTGTTGTTTTTTTTGTATGATGTCATGCAAACACTCTGTTCCTGTAGCCCAATGTGTTTGATAGTTCTTTTTAGGAAGTCAGGGTTTTGGAAAGCTTTTGAACCCACAAATAATTATGTACAGGTGCGTAGTCCCAGGTTGGAGCGAATTACAGAACATTCAGGAAGAGGTGAATGGACCAATATAAATTCTGAGGTAGGCAGAGTACCTAACACCTCTGCTCTGGAGAATTACGTCACTTCTGGCTCTGAAGCGACTTATATAGTCAGTCCTGCGTTACCTGCTGACCTGCTTTATGTGGAGATGAGGCCTTGGAGGTATATTGCCTTTGAGACATACTCTTGGTACAGAATTGATTCGCCTACATTGGTGACTGACAACACTCTCATGTCTATGGACATTGCTACGTCAAAGCTGTGACGGTCTGGATTCATAGCCGGATATTACTTGCTGGATTATCATTCACGCATCGATTAGACGCGGTCGTCGTAGCGTCTGGAATCTACACGTGTCGCTGTGGATTTACTCTGTAGATTTTACATTGGATTACCGTAACTTGTGTCTATTGCTTTATATCGGAGAGATCATACATAGGTGCATCGATGATCACTCATCTGTGAATTGAACATCATTGTTGTACAATTCAGTTCTACTGTTATAACCGCCTGATTTTTGGGCGATCATTTATTGTGTGGTTTTGGTCGTAACAAAAGCAAGAGACGCTTTAATAACAAACAGGCTTGAAGTTGCACGGACCCTTGGAGTTATGCACAAGTTGAACGTCACCTAGAAGCCTTCATTCAGTCTGATTCTATAAAGTTTTCATTTTGCTAGCTTTCAAGCCTGGTTATTTCTATAATAGATTCAAAAGTTGTGTTCCAAAAACAAACAAACAAACAAATGATTCTCTATCTGACATGTTGTCATCATCAAATAAACAAAGATGAAATACTTTCAATGATATGCTGCACTATGACTTAATGTCAATTTCGGCGATATCAATATCATTCTATTCGTGTTATTTTCTACGTTTTCACCATCTTTAGTAACAACTATGCAAACAGATACGAATGGTTATCTGTTTCTGAATTTAGATTCTTCAACTGTATCACCCGTTTGGGGTTGTACCACCATGCATTATAATTCATGATAGGTTGCTCAGCCTTTATGTGCCAGATAACCTGAATGTTGTTCAGGTAGCGTCATGGTACATACTGATACAGTGCAAAAAAGTACGAAGATGTGCAAACTTATCTTATGGTATTGTTGAATAGTCTGTTGCCATAATAACTGCATATTTTGAACAAAGAACTCGTATTAGAGTATTGTGAATTTTGGCTAGCACACTGAGCTTTTGAGCGTTTTTGAGTGTTGGATTGAGATTTTGCACATGTGACCGCTATACTAGTACATACGCACATGCGCAAATTTATTCATTTTTTCCTCATTGTTGAACAAAATTTGCCATAGTATCTGTATGTTTCGGCTAAGGATCATACAAAAATTTTGGTTTGGCTAACTCTCTCATTTTTTTGAGTATTTGGTTTCGAATTTGATATGTGTTACCATTATATTACCTAGATGTGAAAGATTTATCTTTTTACTGTTACTGTTGTGAAATGTGTTCCATGGTAACTTCATATTTTGAATGATAATCATATGATAATGTGATTTCAGTTAATTTTTTTCAGATTTTGGGCAATCGATTTGAAATTCGGCATATTATGTGACTGCTATGATTATGGGTGTGCAAATTTCATCCTTGCTCATGTTGAACATTGAGTTGTTGTGGTAACAGTGTACAAATTAATTGTTAGCTGAGTTTACCTTCTCGATGTTTGATGGGGTATTAATCACATTGAGTGATAGTTTCTGTTTTGATTTGTACGCATGTGCTTCATTATCATTTTTATACTGACGACAATGATGACTATGTTTTAAGAGGTTAAAGGTTTAGGGTTGGGGGTCGGGCGGCAATCCATGAATCTTCTACATTTCTGTTGAAGTTGTATTTGTTCAGTTTTTAGATTAATTCATGATTATATTCATAAAGTAGAAGCCAATGATTGGATGGTTATATTGGAATTGTATTGTGTTTTTATGGTTCGAAGTTTGATATGGGCTATGGTGTTAAGGGGTGGGGATCGGGGGTTGAGGGATAATTTTTTAATGATTCTTAAATGTTTCTTAGGGGCAGCATGTGTGGGTTCACATGCCTATGGGCAATAGTAAATATATTTACTTCTGTGTGCCCTGACCCTCATATAGTCTCCATTCATTTCATTTTCATTTTGTGTAAAGTATACAGTACAGTGTATCCTTTGTAATGTTCATTCTGATTGTTGTTTCATGTTTGTAATGTTTATGATATGTATGCTATATTCTTTACCTCGTCGAATAAATAATAATGATAATAATAATGCTGTATGGGGACAAGTGAGTGAACATGCAATTGAACAATGTAGAATTGATTTTCGCTTTTTGATATTTCCCGAATCTTCCAGCATTGTAGGATATCCATGAGAAATGTAAAACGTTTCATGTGCCATTAATGCTCGAAAGCTTACTGAGTCTCAATGTAAGACCTCCAGCTGTGTAAAAATACTTTCTCAAAGTGACTTGAAATATAGTCCAACCATTCCAGTAATTCCAACAATTCAGTTGTCATTTCCTATCTCATGATGTTTTTAGAAAGAAATGTTACTATAATGCAACTGATCGACATTTTACCCTTTATCAACATCAAGCATCGAGTTGATCAGTGTTTTACTAGTAGAAATGACAAAAGAAACCATTGTTCTTAGAAACCATAGTAGAATTCGATCCTACGACCCACTCGACAGCCGAGCTTTCGTCCTATACAGCCATTGTTGGCTCTAGCCCATATCGCATGCACGATTTCTGCGTAATCATTCAAACCAATGATATGGTATCGTCAAATTGCTTGTTTTCGTGGCTGTTTTTTGGTTAACATTTCAATAAACATTTTGCAAGGAGCACTATCAGATGACACTATTTTTGAAGACATACTAGAGACTTGGATATGAAACTAACTTGATAAATATCACCTGTCCTTGATATTCAATCGTAACAGTGATTTGAGTAATGGTTCATCATCAAATAGCATATCAAATTACAAACTGATATGGACTTTACAACGATTAATTACTACTACAACAACAACAGCAACAATACCAACAGCATCAGAAGTTCATCTTGAATGACTTCATGATCAAAGAGAACAAAGAAATCTGGAAATACCTTGTGAAATCCCGGACTTTCTTTGTTCACAGTACATCAGAGAGTGAGGGCTAAAGCCAGTCATATTCCTCTCAGCTGGTTCCAGGTCTCCATAGCTACCACAAAGTATTGGCAGGCATGATATAGGATCCGCGCTTAGATATTTGATGACGACTGCTGTTGAATGTTTCATACGATTTTTAAAGGGATGGTTGAGTTTTGTTTGAGATGGGCTTCAGGTTTTTAACTTTTTTTTGAGATAATGAGAAACCATTTATGAAATATGAAAAAAGAACATGTAATTCTAAAAAGGATTTAAAGCTTATTTGATTGAAATTGACTTTGAAAAGGCTGAGATATCTGTAACAAAGGTATCCTAATAAAAGGAGGGACCCATCTTTCATTTTCATTGCTTTTTGTTTTTGACGTTTTGGATACGTCAGCAATTTCAAAACCAATTCTCATCTGGTAAAACTTGATTTACTGTAAGAATGGTATGTTCTGTGTTATTTCATAAGTGGTTTCTTGGCATCTCGCAAAAAAGTTAGAAGCCCAAATTGTTATCTCAACTGATACTGTACCATCCTTTTGAAAATATTGAGAAAAAAAAACACAACAATAACAAACCAAACCAAACCCCCAAATATGATAACATCAATAAACTAGAAAATAACAGCTACAAAGAAACAGAAAAGTGATATAGTTTTGATTTTTTTTCCATGGCTTTCAATGCATTCAGAGCACTTTTTCAGTATCGATTACACACATTGTGCACGTAACCAACATTTCAGATAAACGGAAACTTGAATTTGTTTGCCAACATACAAAAAAAAAAAATCATTGCTTGATTAAAAAATGTGCGACCTTTGGTTCCTACAATTTAAAAAAAAAAGATAAAATTGAAACCGTTTTCAAGAACTCCTAATTTCATTAAATTTCATTAATTCATAATTTCATTCAATTAGTTTTCATTAGTATCTTTAAACAAGAGGAATGTCTTGGAAAAAGCGAACTCCAAAAGAGTCATATGAAATTATTTAGGTAATTATATTTCTTTTAATAATATGTGATTACTCGTCTTACAGGCCCCTAAAGGTATCTTGAAATCAAGGAATATAAGTGTCAAGAAATAGTAAACCTATGGTACAACACACTTCTGGAACCCATTATTTTTCAAAGTAAACTGATTATACGGTCATGTAAATGTAGGGGCGGTTCAACACACTTCTAAAACCAATTATTTTACAAAGGTAACTAACAACACGGTCATTTAAATGTATGGGCTTGTACGATTATGAATACAAAGTTACGTTCTTCAAACTTCCATACCATGTCATTCATCAGTGGTGTACTTGCAGTTCCACATGTCCATCTGACAACGGGCTTTGTCCAAGAAGGATCATTAAAGAGACTCATGTATTACAACGCCGTGTTTTGGTGTCACCTCTTCCCTTTGTCACTATAACACTCCATCACGTTTTCTTAAGTTTAGGTCCTCTATTTTGATTGTCAGAATCATATTTTAGGCAATGCGTCATCACAAAATTCATTTGATGTCAAGAAAGCTTTTTGTTATTTTATTGGATTTTGACTGATCTGTTTTTTGTTTGAAATGCTAAGCGTTACATTGATATAATTGTATACTCAATTACACAGAAATAACATATCCAAAAGGAAAACTAACTTACTAAACAAATGCCACAATAGTTTAAACCATTTTTTCTTCCTTTAACATCTTTAAGTTTAAACGGGCAATATATAACAAAACATGATGCAATTGTGAAGCTTGTGTATGTCTGTATGTATGTGTGCATATGTATGTGTATCCCCGTACAAGTGCCAGAAATATCATTCCAATAATGTTTAAAAAAATACCTGTTAGGAGTACGGTGATTAGAAGTTTCACTAATGTAGACGTCATCCTGGAAATGTTGGTGAGCTGTTTTTTTTTTCCGCCAGAAGTCAGCACAATTGAAGCTTAGTCAGCCGACCTCTGAAAAGTTGGTATTTGCCGCAATTATGCCTGTTGTTTGGGGTCATTGTAAGCACGCACTCACATACACATCATTGGTTCCTATGTAAAGTTTAATTTTGTTATGAAGATTCAAATTTGACCACAATCTGGAACATAATTTTGAAATTTATCATAAATTTCATGAAACTGTTTCATACTCTCATATTCCAAGCACCTCTAAATAATATGTTGTACACTTGTCATACATTACACGTATCAATGATCAATGTTATCTGATGTATAGTTTTCGATCTATTTGGGATCAAAAGTAGGATTTTTTTTTGTAGCACTTACATTCATACACGTGCATCACGACAGGAAACGGTCCAACAGTTCAAGACTTGGATTTTGAGTAAAGGGTAATTTCCAATAGATCAGACTCTAAGCTTTCAAATGATGCATAATCTGATATAGTTGGACAATTCCAACCTATCAAGCAAAAAGAAAAAGAAGAAGTTTCAACTGTTTAAGTGTTGAATACCGCAAGAAGTTTCGTTCTCATTCGAATTATTCGACTAAGAAGCATTATACCAGCTTACCTGTTAACAATTGCCATCAGTTTTACTTACCAGTTACACTTGCTTAGGCATACCGACGATTGTTATGAAATGACAAACTGGTTGTTGCTTTACACGACTGTAATACAGGAGTCGTATACCTCTGTCAGTTGCCAACACGTGTACATGTCGTTGCCAGGTTAACAACACCACGTAAAGATGGATACGGATTACAATTTCATTATGACTATTAATATTAACATTCTCCGTGCATTTCCGTTCGGTAGAAGCTACGGTATGCTGAATTTTTTTTTTCTTTTGTGGATGATCAACCCCCCCCCCCAAAAAAAGGAACAAAACAAACAAAAGAGAAAAAAAGCGATGATGCAACTACAGACTCTAAACGAAAACAATATCGCGTACAAATACTATTAAAAAGCAACAATTTCGTGTTTTTCTAATGGCTGCGTCTTGTCGTACACTCAAATCAATTGCTGAAACAATAATCGAGAAGAACGTGGCTCTCATTTCATATCTGTTTAAAATGATCGTAGGCATGTATTACACACAACATATATGGGGATGGGGGTGGGGGGCTGCGGCACTGTGGATAATACTCGCGATCCTCCCTCCCCCCCCCCCCCTTCCCTCGTGCTTATACGTTCTTGGACACGATGTTTTTAGCCAGAGTCCACGTCCCTCTTAACCGATGTGTACGAAGGAATGCCTGAAATACATGGGTAATTATGCAGGTATATAATTAAGCAGCCACAACGCTGTCCTGGATAAAGGCGACATTGAAGCATCTGTCACTTGATGTTTCGGGTTTGACACTAATAAGAGATGGTTCGTCTGTAGATGTGACAATATTTTGTCCTTTATCCAGCATCAATGTGGTTCCATCAATCACCATGACAACTGTGACTGATATCTTTTCTTCTTATTCTTTGAAATACACATGATTCTCAGTTTAATATTGAAGTCCTGGTAACTTCTGGAGTTGAAAATGCTCATATGCCTGAAAGTACAAATCAATCTCAAATGTATAAGTGGAAGGACATGGCAGCTAGCACAGACTAAGACAATATACCAGCGGCGGTTGATGATGTAGAATGGATGGCCCTTGGCGCTGTCTGTCCCAACTCTTGGACCTGAATTTCACCCATAGCATGCCCTCTGCAGAACTCTTTGGGAATGAAAGATGCAGTCAATACACATGTGGCCCTGCATCACAAAACCAACAAAAAGTCGCCCGATATGGATTTTAAAGTGTATCTGTACACAGAAATTTATTTTTCTGACATTATAGGTTATTGTACTGTATTGTATCATCCTTATCAAATATGAGAATTCAACGTTACACAATTACAGAGATATAACAATATATAAAGAGACATAGAGTAATCTCTAAAATGCCAAAAATCACATGCGCCTTGATCTAAGAGTAGTCGTCTGGCGTTATCGACTGCATTCGATTGCTTGGTTCGATAATTTTGTTACGCCCAGTGTACTACAATACTCTCTAAACACGGAAACGCACGCAAATGTCCATATACGCAGCTAGGTTGGTGCTGACGCGCCGCGCCGTGCCGCGCATTGACCAGGCAGCCGCGGCAAAAATCTACTCATGCGGATGCATTATGGCTCGATGAGGCGATACCGATAGACAGTATTCGATACAGTTGTGTGCAGACGGACGCGAACGAAGGAAACGGGCTCACACCGATGGTCTGCGCGCGGCTACTATTTTTAGATATGGCTACTATTGCAGCGCGCACTAGTGCGTGCTGCTTTTTTGAAATTAATATTTCACAGTTTGGGGCATTTTTTTGTAATGGGAGAGCATTTTCTCTAGAGTTCTTAGGACATGCTCTCACACTCTCAAAATTGAATTTTATTTCAACAAAACAAGTTTGAACAGCATGTTTGAAAATCTCAACTTTATTACATGTAATGCTATTATGAGGGACAAATGGGACATGTCCCAACTGTCCCTCACATGGCATCTACATAAATATGTACGACTGCTCAGTAACCATGCAGGCATTTGTCAAAAACAAGCTATATTAGTTGCATGTCAATAAGGCTCACCACCAGCTTCAATTGTGCCGTTGAAGTCATGAATACAAAGACAACAGGTTAATTAACCCGATTTCCAAAAAAAAATTTCAATAGGAATTTATACATACTTAGAATTTGCCGAACTGCATGGCTTTCTAAGTGTGATGTATGGTTGCTAGGGGCTTATTGTAGATATAAGCCAACCGCTGATTGGTTCAATAGTTATTGATTCAGAGAACCACTGTCCCACTTGACCCGCGTCCCAACTCACCCCGCTCTCCCCTACCTGATCACACTACTCTACAAAAAATGGGTTGTAGAAAAACTGCTGAAAACACACTTTCATATTCATTTTTTATGATCCCTAAGTTAGAAAGTATGAAAAAGGACAGCTCTTTCAGAATGAATGAATGAATAGATGAATGAATGAATGAACGAACGAATGAAGGAATCATCGAATTTATGAACTTCATTCATAGCGTATACTTAATTGTGACTACATAAAAGGGCAATTTTGTACTTCTTTACTCTTTAATTGAGTGGACTATTCTCTTAGTCATTGTTTAAATTGATGATATGAAACCATGATGATCTGAAAAATGGAAATTGAATGACACACACATAACAATAGTGCCTTTATTTCTACAACGTATTGTCAGCACTGAGTGATATTAGTAAATCCTAGTATCTGTGCCTTTATTCGTTATTCCAAAGCTTCGTTAACTCTTTATGTGCCAAATTGGTGTTGTTATCTCAGATCAAATTAAAGTAGAGAATGAAATGTATACCTTTTTTTCAGACTTTATATAAAAATCATATTGAGGATAATGAAGAAGTTGTGGATGATTTTTTGGAATCCATTAATATTCCTACTTTAAACGAGAATGATAAATATTTTTGGGAAAAACCACTTTCTAAAAAGGGATTATATGATACGCTTTTATCAATGAAACAATAAATCTCCGGGATTTGAGGGGCTCCCCGCAGGATTTTATGTATTTTTTTGGCAAGATATCTCTGATTTACTTTTAAATTCCCTAAATTTTTCCATGGAAAATGGCTTTATGTCTTCTTCCCAGCGGAATGGTATAATCACTCTGATTCCCAAAAAAAAAAGAAAGATAAGGACCCTTTGTTTTTATAGAATTTTAGACCGATATCTTTATTAACCGTTGATTACAAAATTCTTGCCATAACATTGGCAAACCGTCTTAAGAAAATACTAGATCAGTTAATTCATACTGATCAATCTGGGTTTATGAAAGTGAGACATATTGGAAATAATATTCGATTATTAATTGATAGAATTCAGTTTACTGATTTTCATGAAATACCTGGAGCAATTCTTCTGTTAGATATTCAAAAAGCTTTTGACAGTGTAAGCCATAATTATTTATTGAAAGTCCTAAAAAAATTTTGATTTTGGAGATAAATTTTTTATTGGTTGGATTAGGTCAATTTATTTTGGAAGAAAGAGCTATGTCTTAAATAACGGTTTTTTAACAAAACCCATCGACATGGAAAGGGGAATCTTTCAGGGTTGCCCTATCTCCCCATATTTGTTTTTGTTAGTTATTGAAACTATGGCTCAAGCTGTAAAACAAAATGATGATATTAAAGGCATCCCTGTGGACGGAAAAGAGTTAAAGATATCCTTATTAGCCGATGATTTCACATGCTTTGTAGATGAATCTATAAATTCTTTCAATACGGTACTTTGTTTAATTTGTTGGACACTTTTGCTGTTTGTTCTGGTTGTAAACTCAATATTTCATAATCTGAGGCTGTATGGATTGGTTCTAAAAAAGGTTCCCTTGACTTTCCTTTCTCTGAAAAAGGCCTTAAATGGACACAAAATCAATATAACACCCTTGGTATAACATTTTCTTTGAATGTAAATCAGTTATTTAATTTGATTTTTTCCCCAAATTAGAATCAATTAAAAGTGTACTTAATTGTTGGCGAGCCAGGAATCTCTCTTTAATTGGAAAGATTTGTGTTGTAAAAACCCTATTACTGCCCAAACTCCTCTATCAATTTTCAGTCTTGTGTATAAAGATTCCTAGTAAGTTTTTCAAATCTTGGAATACTATATTGTATAAGTTCATTTGGAATGGGGGCAATGATAGGATTAAAAGGCAGTATTTATGTAATGATTACTCCCAGGGTGGTTTACGAATGATCGACCCCTCGATTTTTGCTCTTTCTCAGAAATTGAATTGGGTTAAAATGTTACATGATGAAAGTTTTGACAGTTTCTGGAAACGTATGGAGCTTTCAGTTCTAGAGAATTTCTCTCCGGTAACGGATATTTTGTGGAAAACTAATGCTCCAGAATCTATTTTAAATAAATTGCCATCTGCTCAGTTAGCCGATTCTTTAAGGTCCTGGTATTCATTCAGAGAAAAATTGGTTAAAATTGAATTTGGATCTGCTTATTCTGAAATAGGTGCATGCCAGTCTTTATGGTTTAATAAGCATATTCAATCCAGATCAAAACAATACTTTGTATATGACAATTGGTTACAGAAGGGTTTGATTGATATTAATGACTTATTGGATCCTGTTCACCCTGGGAGAAAATTATTTGAAGAGCTGGTGCTTGATTATGATATAGATAAATCTGATAGGAGGAAATATAATTTTTCAATGAAGAATATTCCACAAGAATGGCTCACACATTCAGAAATAAATCAAGATCTTATTTTTGAAACGACTGTAGGTAAACGTATGCAAACTCGTAAGGTTTCCAAGTATGTATATGATGTAATGTTGGAAAAGGTCATCCCAGTTAATCATTTTTCTTTTTGGAATGACTTATTTAACCTAAATTCTCCCATATGGGAAAAAATCCTCATGAGAAATTTGACAAGCACCATTGATACTCGATTACGATCCTTTTTTTATAAAACTGTTTTATAGGGCAATAGCCTTGAATGAATTTCTATTTAAAATCAAGAGAAAAGATTCACCATTATGTTTCTTTTGTAATAAATCGCCTGAAACTTTTTTACATTTGTTTATTTTATGCCCCCATATACTATCTTTATGGCAAAAGATAATAGATATTATAAATCACAAGGAAAAGAAAAATTACATATTTTCTAATTTTGAGAAAATGTTCGGTCTCTATGGAGACTCTAAATATCATATGTGACCCTGCACCTCAAAACAAACAAAAAGTCGCCAGACATGAATTTTTAGTTAAGACCATGTTCTGAAAGAGCAGACTTTAAGCTTTAATATGATGTATAACTCAAATCAAATGGACTCTCCTAACCTATCTAAATATTGGAAAGAAAATACAAACTCAGGAAAAGTGTGAACTGAGAAAAGAGGCTCTAAAGTACAGTGTCTATTCAAGCGCTTAATCTGTACCAAACCGTGCTGGCTGTGCGATGAGTGGGACAAAAAACAGCAAGTAAACCGCCAGAGTAACAGCAATGAAGGGATTATCAAATTAAACTGAAATTAAGCATGCCTTATTAGCAAATTCTGTCCGTAATCAATGCCAACTTTCAAAGCAGTAGCACTATCTTTTCAAAAGTTATTAGAGTTGAAAGTGAAGAGTGAGGACAAGGTTTTTCAGAAATGAAAAAGGGATTCTAAAGACACACCTAATCACACTATTCTACCAAAAATGTTCGAGATAAACTGCTAAAAAACACACTTTCCTGCCCGTTTCATGATACCAGATTTTAGCATAATGTAAAATAAGACCCGCTCTTTCAGAAAATATGAAAAAGTCAAGTTCGGCTAGGTTGACCCATTTCACTTATTTTCAGTCCTCACGCAAAATCAGTGTGTGCGACTTTATGTTCGTTTTGAGGTGCACCGTCACATATATATTTTAATCTGTAAAGTATTTCATATATGTCTGTAAATTCCAGAATGAAACCCCTACTTTCGAATCTTTCCAGGCTTACTTAAATAATAATAAAGAAATAGAATATAGAATTTCTAAAAAGAAAGGCAAACTTGGTATTCATTTTCACAAAATGGAGGTTCGACATTTAATTTGCACTGTATATTTTTTCTACAAGGTATTTTTGTCATATTTGTAATGTGATATTTTAAGTATCCACATTGTTTTGCTGCACTTTTTTTATTATGTTATTCTGTAATTCGATTGATTTTTTTATTCTTTGCTGTAAATGGCATTTGCTTTTTACCAATAAATACTGAATGAAAAAAAAAACTCTTTATTTGCCACGTTCACACGTGGAGTGCCAACTTCGCATATTCTGCTCAACAAACAAAGCCGCCAAAACCGATCGATAAATCCCGAATCACTGCTAATCCCGTGGCACAATGAAAGCGTTTTTCGTGCTTTTGTTTCTCTCATACACGGCTTGCATTCTATGTAGTGATTGACTATCAAGCGGTGTTCCCGACTAGATTTGCTCGTACATTCTAAGTTTCTGTCACGGTTTTATGTGCAGAAGTCATGCCTTTACAGTAATGTAGCAACTGGTCATTCGAAAGAGAAATTTAAAATAGATTCGTCATACAATTTATGTCGAAACAAAGTTTGGCATTCCTGTTTAACTTTGCCTACTATTATGCCCATCCTAACAGAAATTTGTAGAGGTTATACAAATTAGAAAAACAAAATTCTTTCTCAAAGCATG
This sequence comes from Diadema antillarum, assembly GCF_040938485.1. Taxonomy (NCBI): domain Eukaryota; kingdom Metazoa; phylum Echinodermata; class Echinoidea; order Diadematoida; family Diadematidae; genus Diadema; species Diadema antillarum. The sequence continues at coordinate 1,859,191 of NW_027271320.1, forward strand.
ACTACCTTCGTGTCTCGGAATAACGTGGCACACAGGGGGTTTCCACAAATCACATAAAGAGTTAATCCGAAAATTTTATGACATTCATCAATACAAAAGTAATGGTTTGTTAAGAATGACAGAAAAGCAATCAGTTCATATCATTTCATTTATTTCCATATCCTGATAATAAGCATTAACAAGGAATACAGATAGAACATTGACACGAAAGAGGAAATAATATTATTATGTTCATCTTTGGCTTTCTATGACTGATCCCAGGTATCGTAAACAGCTAAGATAGTTACATTAATGCAATACAAAACACTGGAAAACTATCCTACATAAAGAACAAAGTAGGGCCTATATATAGGAAGGCAAGAGTCATTTAAGTGAGGCACATACCCACTGAATAAAACTTGAAATTTATGGTGTATCTTTATGAACAAGAAATGATCTGTATCTTCTTTAGAATATTGAAGATCGATCAAATACTTTATTACATTTGGCATATGATTCCATTAGAGCAGGTCCCGTATATTTGGGATACGGCTATAATGTACTAATAAGTCCTACAGAATATGTAAAGGCGTCCGAAAATGAAAACACATTATGTACACCCTCCGTATTTTTTTTTTTTTGATAAAATAGCTAAAAAGGTTATGTGCTTGCCTTTCTGGCTTTCATAAGTAACGCAGAAATTGTTGCTAAGGTGATGTCACAAAATGGGTCTCCAGTTTACTCCGGTAATTGCATATTTGTTGTTGTTTTTTTTCATCGTGTATTATCTACAAAGATACATCGTGCACTATCTGCATTATATACAAACATGGAAGTTGTTGAAGCAGGCTATGAATATATCAAAAAAGAAACCAGATATTACAAAAATACGACATGATAATAAAGGTTTTGAAAATTCCAATGATAAAGCCAATATTTTTGCTTCTTATTTTTCAATGACTGGAGAGAATTTGGCAGAAAAAATACCGCGTTCAAATATACATTTGTCTAAATTCTTAGGTCAATCCAATTCCAGTTCTATTTTTTTCTCGTTCCAACAAGAAAATACGAAATAATAGAGTTTGTTACTGCAATGAATAACAAGCTAAGTGCCAGTTATGACGATATCAGTAATCTTATTTGAAAAGGAATTATATCTTCAATTGTTGACCCACTTTCATTTATTTTCAATAAATCCATATCAAGTGGTGTCTTTCCTGATTTAATGAAAACATGTAAGGCTTTCCCTTTATTCAAAAAAGGAGATGATTATGATATAAGGAATTATAGACCTATTTCTTTGCCTTCCTCTTTATCTAAAATATTGGAAAATTGATATTTACAAGAATAACTAATTTTCTGAATTGTCATAATGTTTGTACAAATTCTCAATTTGGGTTTCGTCAGAAACATAGCACCATTCATGCTCTTTAAAAGTTTATTGACCACGCTGCGCATACTATAGATAATCATTCTCATCTTATTGGTATCTTTCAATAGAGACTGTTATCTTGACGGCAGATTTTATTAATGTTTAGCAAATATCTTGATAAATTTGACATGAAAATAATTATAGAGTATTTCAAAGTAAAAAAAAAAAATCCGATGGGAAAAAATTCATAAATTACACTTGAAAAACCGACGATCAAAGTGAATATCTCGGAGACTTTACAACAACAGTGAGAGGTTTGCATTCGGCAGTAATTTTAGAGTAGTTTCCACATGCAGAACCCTCATATTTTCAAATGCATGTAACTGCATTGACTGCCATCATTCTCATATTTGAAGTAAGGCAAGATGTCATACACCTCAAGATGAATGGGACAGAATGACAAAATACTATAATAATGTCAAAGAGACAGGGAAATTCTATTTTTACTGAAAGACAATCTATATTATACCTTGGAGAGTAATTCCTCTGGGCTCTGCAATGTGTTTTGATTGACATTGGTGCTCAGCCAATGAAACGATAATGGAGACTGGCAACTGTCATGCCACGCCCGGTTCCACGCCTCTGTTGGGAGGTTTCTTACTAGACGTATTTTTAGTAAACTTGACTTCCTCACCGTCGCGCCCTCTATTGACAGGCAATCAACGACTGGTTTAGGCTAAAAATACGTCGCCCGCTAGACTATGTGGCGGGCTATATGATACGTGAGCTAAATGCTCTTGGGCTCCCACGACTACCCAAATATTAGAAACCTATAAGAGTCTCGACAAATTGAAAAAGAAAGAGACTGCAGTGTGCTGATATTCCGACATGGGGGCATTTCACTAGGCAGCATGAGACCTGTATTAAAAAGGAGACCTTTGAATAACGAATTGCATCAGGAACTTACGAATATCACGGATTAGATGCATATGTGACCCTGCACCTCAAAACGAACAGAAAGTCGAAAGACGTGAATTTTTAGTTAAGACCATATTCTAAAAGAGCAGAAGTTAAGCTTTAAAATGATGTATAACTCAAATCAAATGGACTCTCCTAACCAATCTAAATATTGGAAAGAAAGCACAAACTCAGGAAAAGTGTGAACTGAGAAAAGAGGCTCTGAAGTACAGTGTCTATTCAAGCGATTAATCTTTACCAAACCGTGCTAGCTGTGCGATGAATGGGACAAAAATCAGGAAGTAAACCACCAGAGTAACAACAATGAAGGGATTATCAGATTAAGCTGAAAAATAAGCATGCCTCATTAGCACATGCTGTCCATAATTACTGCCAACTTTCAAAGCAGTAGCACTATCTTTTCAAAAGTTATTAGAGTTGAAAGTGAAGAGTGTGGATAAGGTTTTTAAGATATGAAAAAGGGATTCTAAAGACACACCTAATCACAATATTCTACCAAAAATGTTCGAGATAAACTGCTAAAAGAACACACTTTCCTGCCCGTTTTATGATACCAAATTATAGCATAATGTAAAAGAAGACCCGCTCTTGAAGCACTCACCTAGTGCCATCACATAAAGCAACCGGAATCGAAATCGGGTTAGAAATGGCGAAGGAGCAGCATTTTGTAGCCAATGTACAATAAAATGTAGGTCAGAAATCAAGGTCAAAGGTCAAAGAAGTCAAAGGTCAAAATTCTGTGTAGAAGTTTTGAAGCCCTCACCTAGTGCCATCACATAAAGCAAACGGAATCGAAATCGGTTTAGAAATGGCAAAGAAGTAGCGTTTTGTAGCAAAATGTACAATACAGTTCAAAAATCAAGGTCAAAGGTCAAAGAAGTCAAAGGTAAAAATTCTGTGTAGAGGTTTTGAAGCCCTCACCTAGTGCCATCACATAAAGCAAACGGAATCGAAATCGGGTTAGAAATGGCAAAGGAGTACCATTTTGTAACAAAATGTACAATACAGGTCAAAAATCAAGGTCAAAGGTCAAAGAAGTCAAAGGTCAAAAGTCTGCGTAGAGTTTTTGAAGCCCTCACCTAGTGCCATCACATAAAGCAAACGTAATCAAAATTGGGTTAGAAATGGCGAAGGAGTAGCATTTTGTAGCAAAATGTACAATACAGGTCAAAAATCAAGGTCAAAGGTCAAAGAAGTCAAAGGTAAACATTCTGTGTAGAAGTTTCGAAGCCCTCACCTAGTGCCATCACATAAAGCAAACGAAATCGAAATCGGGTTAGAAATGGCGGAGTAGCATTTTGTAGCAAAATGTGTAATATAGGTCAAAGGTCAAGGTCAAAGGTCACAACTGAAATTCTGTGTAGAAGTTTGAAAGCTCCCATGTAGTGTTATCATATAAAGCAAACCGAATCACAATTGGCTCATAAATGGCACAGAGAAGTAGCAAATTGAACATTTTGATCACACACGAACGCACACACATACACACGGACGGACACACGGACACACGGACACACACACGTACGGAGCCCGTTTCATAGTCCCCTGTTCGAACTCGTTCGGCGGGGACAACAAAGAATGATACATATTAAATAGAGTGTGGAGCGGTTAAGATTATAGAGAGATATTAGATTCATTCATAGAAAAACACATAAATTAATGTCATCCCATTCCTACCCAAAACATCGTCTTTTAAAATAATAAACAACCGTTGTCATCTGTTTATGGGTGCCACCTGAAAAACTGTGCTGTAGTATTCCTTCAGGTACATGTGCTGCAGCTCGGCAACGCTGATGGTGTGGTTTCCCACGACCCAGCTACCATTTGGACGTTTTCTGAACGTTCTTGAAGCGTTCCAAGTTCGTTATTTGGACGTTTCAGAACGTTTTTTGGAAGGTTTTCGACGTATTTAAAACGTTTCGATTCGACGATTTGTTCTTGGTTTTGCTATACAGGATATTTTCCTCTAATACCATTAACAGGTAAATTAGCACCTTTAACAATGAGTTATTTTTTGTTGTTTTTTGTTTACAACTTTCCCCAAATGTCCCGTTTACCAATAAAAAGCAAAAGTTGACTCATAGAAAGCAACTATCATGAAAGAGAACTGACACAATGAAAGAAAATGCGACATGTGTACACCGAAGGGCTCATAATAAATGTTTACAAAACATAATTAATTTTGTTGTTGTTGTTATTCCAATCTCCATTGCTTGCGTTTTCTGTTGTGTGTTTTGCCTTGTCCTGCGTGTTATCCAGATATCGTCTGACCTAGCGATCCATCGTCCCCAGACTCCTGCTATCTCTACCGTCAGGAGCAACAGACCTGGGAGGTAGCGCGTGATGCATGCGATGAACTGGGAAGCTATTTGGTCACCATAGAAATGACGAGTGAGATATCCAGCATTCGCGTGGACGTTCTCATAGCGCACTATGGAATAACCACCTTCCCATGGATCTGGACCAGCCTGAATGACAGATCGAGCGAAGGGGTGTGTGTACACATGGGAGCGTGTTGGTGGTACATTACACCTATGAAGTAGTATGTGGCATCCAAATCAGCCCTATCCAAACACTGCTTCCTTTCAAGACTGTATGAGTTTCAATGGGCATGTGCTCAAGGATGATCGATGCAGCTTGAAAACTACCTACATCTGCAAATTCGGGCTTTGACTATACAATGTCATGAAGCATTTGAATCATTTGGAAATGGTGGAAATTATTCTCTACCATCTGTCTCTGTATCTGCTATGTTCTTAGCACCCCCTCCCCACATCCTCTTATGGCATCCCTTCGTTGTTGTTGTTGTTTTTTTTTTGTTGCAAATATATATATAAAATGTATATATCAATTAATTAATGCAACTTTTTCCTGGCAATAGCAACACTGTATATGCATATGTCCTACTAAAGTTATAATGCAATGACGCATTATTGTAATCTATGATTGTTACACGCATTAATTTGATATGATTTATTCATTTTTTCGTATGATCAGAATTATTTTCGTAATATCTTAGAAACCATCAATGTATGCTTTACATGGTATATGATAATTCATTAGAAAAGAAGATATCAATTGATTCCATTACCAAAATAAATTGCAATAACAGATTTGCAAACAATTACCCTAAAAATTACGCAGAAGGACCGCCGCTATAAGCGGATGTTTAAAAACGTCCCCTCCGAGGACTCGCATGCAGGAAAAGGCACATAAACAAGAAAGAAGGAAATTTCAATGGACTTACGCAATGTAATTATTCAATAAATTCTGTCTTAATTTGTATTTCAAGGTCGACAAAGACAAACAACCTGCGAGTTCTATGGAGAGATCGTTCCAGTATTTCGGCCCTGTATACATTTTTTTTTTTCTCGCAAAAATGGTTCGGGTACGTGGTAGGTGATAATCGTCACGTTGGCGGGTGGGATAGTTATGAATAGAGTAATTTCTTTCAAACATATGCAAAAAATATCAGGAAGATCATTTTTTGATAATTTATACATGAATATCCCTAAATTGTAATAAAACAAATCTGACAATTTCAAAATTTTGTTCTTATGGAAAAATTCATATGTATGAGATAAATACCCAGTCTTATTAATTATTCTAATAGCGCGCTTTTGTAAGAGAAAGAGCGAGTCAAGCAAAGACTGGGACGTGTTACCCCATGCCAGTATTCCGTAGTTGAGGTAAGGGGAAATCATAGTCGAGTGTATAATTTGCAATATATTGGTGGGGAAGTAATCTTTCAGTTTGTTTAGAATTCCTGCATTCCTAGATAAAACTTTGGTTAAAAAGTTGATGTGTGACTTCCAAGATAAATCGCTATGAATATACAGTCCTAGAAACTTAATACTATCAAACTTCGTTAAATTAATGCCATCAATTTGGACATGACCAGGAATAAATTGCAAAGAGTTACTTAACAGCATATGATATGTTTTATCAATGTTTAGTGATAACTTGTTGGCATGAATCCAGGACTGAACAAGTTTCAATTCGTTGTTTAACATATGAATAAGCGCATTCGAATTACGATGTGAAAGAAATAAATTTGTGTCATCTGCAAAGCATATAAAAGAAAGAATCTCTGATGAATTTTGGAGGTCATTTATGTATAAGATGATTAGTAGCGGGCCGAGTAGGGAACCCTGGGGGGACACCACATGTAATTGATTTCATTGAGGACTCATGACCATTAAGATAAACATACCGCTTTCTATCAGTAAGATAATCTCTAAACCATTCTAAAGCCGTCCCGCGAATGCCGTAATGGCTTAACTTATAAAAGAGAATATCATGGTCTATCGTGTCAAAAGCCTTCGAGAAATCAATAAAAACACAGATGGTGTGTGAAGCATCGTCAAGAGCATGTGCCACTTTATCAATAAAAGCCAATAAAGCTTGGGTAGTGCTGTGTTGCTTTCTGAAACCGTATATCCCCACGCGAGAATACCGTAATTTAAATATGGCAATACTAAGGATGAATATAATACAAGCATGGACGACAAAGGAAAACAAAACTGAAGCTTATTAATTAAGTGGCGGCCGCCAGTTAGCTCCACTGAAAGATTTATCCTGCGTGGCACGAATGGGCTTCCGTAGGCCGTTGAGCGCTGCATCCGATTGTGTCGGCCAGTTCTATGTAGTCAAGGTTATGACCGGCAAATGCTTCAAATCTCTCTCTCTTTCTCCTTGGGATACAGCAATCAAAGTTTAAGGGATGGTACAGTATTGGTGGAGATGAGAATTGGGCTTTTAACGTTTGCGAGATACCAAGAAAACACTTATGATATACGTATAGTACAGAGCATACCAGCATTTTTAAGAGGAATTCAAAGTTTATTTGATGAAAATAGGGGTTGGAATGACTGAAACATCCAAAAACAAAGCAAAACAAAGCGATCGTCATGAAGTGTGGGTCCCACACTTTATCAGAATCGCTGCTTTTTTAATATCTCAGTCCATTTCAAAACCCATTTTCATCAAATAAAAGTTGAATTTCTCATAGAATACATGTTCTTCCATATTTCATAAGAGGTTTTCATTTCATTATTTCAACAAAAAAATGTTAGAAACCTGAAATTAGGTCTCAACCAAAACTGTACAATCCTTTTAAGCTCAGTAGATTCTGACTTTAGCACTGGCGCAATACGGATGTCCTTATAGTGTATAACAAAAGAGCCCATAAGCTCTATTCACATCTCACTTCCAATTAATATTTCGCATTGTCCGATGGCACACGCCGGTGACGGTGAAAAAGGGATACTTTAAAGACTTGATCAAAGAGAGACACGTGAAAATGTATTCTTCTTTTAAAATGCGCAGCCAGACATAGGGGATTATTTCGATATACCCACTCAGTTCACTTAATGTAATACCCACTCAGTTCACTTAGTGTAATACCCACTCAGTTCACTTAATGTAAACCATTTGATTTCGCTCGTTTGTAAGTGCCCTTAGTGATTGCTTTACAGTCTTTCACCATGTTATGAATTATTTTAACTATAGGGGCCTATGTAGTTTGGCAGGAGAAATAGGAGAGCATGCAGTGTTGAATATTCAGCACCGAATTTATGAAGAGTTTGTTTGCAAAAACCGATAAGTCCATATTTGCCAAATGGAGATATTTGCGATTAAAGGTAAAGAAAAATAAAGAGAATAATAAGAAATGTTTAGCTTCTTTTGACCATAACTTCAAAAATGTACCTTTATATGTGACCGTGCACCTCAAAACGAACATAAAGTCGCACACAATGATTTTGCGTGAGGACTGAAAATAAGTGAAGTGGGTCAACCTAGCCGAACTTGACTTTTTCATATTTTCTGAAAGAGCGGGTCTTCTTTTACATTATGCTAAAATTTGGTATCATAAAACGGGCACGAAAGTGTGTCTTTTTAGCAGTTTATCTCGAACATTTTTGGTAGAATAGTGTGATTAGGCGTGTCTGTAGAATCCCTTTTTCATTTCTGAATAACCTGGTTCACACTTTTCACTTTCAACTCTAATGACTTTTGAAAGGATAGTGCTACTGCTTTGAAAGTTGGCATTAATCATGGACAGAATGTGTTTATGAGGCATGCTTAATTTCAATTTAATCTGATAATCCTTTCATTGTTGTTACTCTGGTGGTTTACGTCCTGTTTTTTGTGCCATTCATCGCACAGCCAGCATGGTTTGGTAAAGATTAAGCGCTTGAATAGACACTGTACTTCAGAGCCTCTTTTCTAAGTTCACACTTTTCCTGAGTTTGTGCTTCCTTTCCAATATTTAGATCCATTTCATTTGAGTTATACATCACTTTAAAGCTTAAAGTCTGCTCTTTCAGAATATGATCTTAAACTAAAAATTCATGTCTGGCGACTTTTTTGTTTGTTTTGAGGTGCAGGGTCACATATGTAGTGACCGATATATCATTTAAAAGGTATTATTTTATACTTCATGACAGAGACCGTACTTCAAAATCTTCAAAAATGGACTTATCGGTTTTTGCGAACAAACTGTTCTTATATTCATTTCTGTAACAATTAGAGATTACACTACACACATTAGCCCTGTAGCCTTTTGAAAGGGGTATAATAAAGGCGTAATTTAGCTGAACACACGCACCGAATAAAGAACTGGTGAATGGGTCCTTGACCTTTCCGGGTAACAACATATGAGCTGGATCTTACATATAAGTATTTCTCAAAAAGTGTAACGAATCCCAGTAGCAGGACTCGGAGACAACTAAAAAAAAAATGATATGACTCTTCGTAAATGACTCAGGATCATCGATTTCCTATACTCGTAATAAGGACATAGACTTTACTCGACTTTACGATCTGACGTGCAGAGGCCTTGCATTCGTATTACTGTAGCGATTGAAGAGATGATCACCCTTTCAACCTCCTGTGCATAAGAACTTCTAGATTCAGTATTAATTTGTGTTCTATGGAGGAAGTAACGATTTTTTTTCTTTCTTGCTTTGTTTTGTTATGTCATGTTCATTTCTTTTTATATTATGCAGTAACAGTATTCCAGTCTGTTAAATTCTAGCATATCTGTCTCGCACCCCAGCGATTAACACTTAAAACTAGGCTTAAATATGACACAACTCAAGTAAACCAACATATATAGGAATATCAAATGAACAAACGCAAGCGCGGCCTGATTGGAAGAGCTTGAATAGACCCTATACAGTTCTATACTTCAGACCCTCCTTTTTACTCACACTTTTGTTTTCAGTATTTGTATAGGCTAGGAGAGTCCATTTGTGACCCTGCATCACAAAACCAACAAAAAGTCGCCAGACAGGGATTCTTCGTTAAGGGCGGATTCTTTTAAACTTTAATATTTCAGTTTCAATTTCAATTTATTTTCATATTTCTCAATGAAAAATTATATCAAATATAACAAAATTAAATGAAATATATAACATATGTGACAATGCACCTCAAAACAAACAAAAAGTCGCCAGACATGATTTTTTAGTTAAGACTATATTCTGAAAGAGCAGACTTCAAGCTTTAATATGATGTATAACTCAAATCAAATGGACTCTCCTAACCTATTTAGATATTGGAAAGAAAGCACAAACTCCGGAAAAGCGTGAACTGAGAAAAGAGGCTCTGAAGTACCGTGCCTATTCAAGCGCTTAATCTTTTCCAAACCGTGCTGGCCGTGTGTAGTAGAGCAGATAAGCCCTCAAAATCACGTGAATTGTGCAAAATTTGACTAAAGCATGAAACTTTCACCAGTGTTAGTACATACCATAAGATTTATTTTAAGATCGGGAGGTAAGTCTGATTTGACCTCTGATGACCTCCAGAGGTCAATGTACTTTAGATATCAGAAAATCGATGTTTTTAGACATTTGCAAATGATATATGTGGTTATGTTGCACTAAACATGCATTTATACCACAGAGAAATCATTTCCAGATTCAACAGAGCACTGACAGATTTTTACCTTTGACCTCTGATGACCTCCAGAGGTCAATGGACTTTAAATATCAAAATATCGATGTTTTTAGACATTTGTGAATGATATATGTGGTTATGATTCACTAAACATGCATCTATACTTCAGGGAAACCATTTACTGATTCCACAGAGCATTGACAGGTTTAACCTTTGACCTCTGATGACCTTTGGAGGTCAATGACCTCAAAATGGTATATTGATCTGTGATGTCATTGGTTAATGGTAACCATTGTTAAGATGTACAAAACAAGCATATCTGTCTTACAATGAAATTGTCTTCATATTCTAAAGAGCTGACAGGTTTCTACCTTTGACCTCTGATGACCTTGAGAGGTCAATGACCTCAGAATATCAGAATATTGAAGTATGACATCATTGGTGAAAGGTCAAACATGGTAAAGATGTACAAAACAAGCATATCTGTGTACAATGACATCGTCTTCATATTCCAAGGCACACAGACGAGTTTCTGCCTTTGACCTCTGATGATCTCGAGTGGTCAATGACCTCAAAGTATCAGAATAGTTTGGCATCATCAATGGTAAACATGATGATGTTTTAGAGAGCACTCATAGGCCCTGTTTATTAACGAGCCATTACCGTTCACCTATGAAAATCACACAAGGTCAAATACCTCGAATGAAATGTGAGGATGTTAATATTGATATTGCGATAGTTAATAGTTAATAATTGTTTATAATGTAGGGCTTACAAACCATTCATTTCTGTTACCAAAAAAGTGGCTACTCATTCCGCAGAACTTTTCAGGTAATTATCTAAGTCGGGTATGTGCACAGAGCAAGGGGTGTCGATCTGTTTTCACGTGGGGGAGGAACTCGGAAAACATGTAAAAGCATAAGTTCATGGTGCAAAGGAATGAAGCGGAGGGGGAGGGGAGGATGTGGGTGGGGGATTGGATTTTTGCAGGTTTAGACCTGAAATCAGTGATTCAGTGTAGCTCTTGTCTAATGTGTGCGTCATCACTTATACGGAAGTTGATGGGGTGTGGGCGCATCTCACCTACCCTCCTCCCACAGACGAAGTTTTTTTTTTTTTTTTTTTTTAAGAATCTGATGCATACGTTTTGGGGAATATTTGGAAAATTATGGATCACCAAGGTGTACCAAGTCTATATGGATGGGAACCCAGCAAGCGCAGCGTTGGCGAGGGTAGGGTATTCCACTCCCATTCGACAGAGCTCTTGTATTTTGAGAAATGAGATTCAACGACCTGGCACACAGGCACTTTTGAAGGAATACCTCGAAATTTGTATCAAAAAGGTGTAGTAAGTCAGCCATCTATGGAGGAAGACCAATCGACAGAAGGATGTGGGTGGAGGTATCCCCCTCCCACATTATGGAGCTTTTGCATTCTTTTGTTTGCAATTCAATGATCTCGTGCCACTCTTGGTTGAACTACCATTTTGAAAAAAAAAAGTCCATACCCAAATGTGTAGCCATAATCAATGCATGGAGGAGAGGTTGATACAGCGAGAGGAGGGTATGAAAGGGGCTGTCCCCCAATCCTTCCCATGCGAGGGAGCCTTTGCAGTAAGAATAGAAATGTAAAAAAAAAAATCTAGTATACACATTTATGATGGAATATTTGGGAAATTATTAGTAAAAGGAGTGTATCAAATCTAAGGGTAGAAACCGAGGAGGGATTGTTAATTGAAAGATACACTACCCCCTCCAACAAGAGGGATTTTCTTTAATATGTCGGAACTGAAACTAAAGATCTAGTACATACTTTGTGATGATATAGAACAAAAATGGGACAAAAGCACTGAGCGTATATGGAAGGGGACATAACGAAAGATAGTGTGGGGGAGGGGGTATGCAAAGGAGATTATGCCTTTTAATCTGGTGCATACAACAGCTGAAATGTTCAGTGACAATTCATTTTCTATCAAAAAAGTGAAGAAAAAAAATCTCAATCTCAGAAAATACTTGGAGGCAAAGTTTTATGTCCCCACCATTTCCCCTCCCATATTTTCTCGGGAGGCGGGGCAAATGCCTCTTGCCCTCCAAAATGAACAATCGTGCATATATAGGAAAGCCTTTTCATCTTTGGAATTCAAATAAAAATATCTCTTAAAACATTTTTCATAGAATAAGGGAAATTATCATTCCCCAAAGTATGTTATATCTGTGGAAGGAACCAAGCAGGGGGAAGGAGTCTATCGAAAGGAGATATCCCCTCTCAAAGAAGGGAGATTTTGCATTTCAGAATTAAATTTTAACAATCCGATGCACACTTAAAGTGAAAAACTTGGGCAGTTTTCTGTCTAAAAAGCAAAAAGCAAAAAACAACAACAAAAACTAACAACAACAAAACATAGTCCTCATCTCAGAATTTAATGGGGTGGGGGTCAACTATCCCTGCCACCACCCCACCCCTCCTCCAAACTGATGCCCCGGTATGCGCATGTGTTTTATTCCACTTGTTGAAAAGAAGAGAGAGTTTTAACCCGTTGAGGACGGTTTGATTTTGCTACAACACGCATTTCCCATAGACACCTGCCCGAGTATACTCGGGACTCGTCCTCAACGGGTTAAGAAACAATATTGTTCAGTGATCGCTATCCCAGTCAAGTAAATTGTTTATCAATAAGGTGATTTCCTTCACCTGTATACCTTAAGATGATGTAGGCCTGGTATTTGCCTTGCACGTTATTACATCTATTTCTTTTTTAGTATTCTCGTTTACATTTTGATGTGAAAGTTGTTTACTTTGCCACGATTTTATTTGTACATAGAAAAAATAATCCAAGACTGAAAATGAAACTGATACAATATTTAATGATTAACATGATGCACATATTGTGTATTTCTATAGCAATAAAAGTGAGCAATTCAAAAGGCGTGTACTCATTTCACATGAACATTACCGATGATCCTCTGACCTCTGGAGGATATTGAAAGATATGCATCAAAATGTAAGAATGTTGATGTCTGGTCTCATTGGTTTGTAATGGCCAGCTGCTTATGAAATAATAATTATATTTAAAAAAAATTCATTTTGTGTGTGTGTGTGTGAGTGTGTGTGTGTGTCCAAAATTGTATGCAGAGTATTCCACACACGGTTCAATTTTGACTTCCATCTAGGACAATGAGCGGTTACTTTTTTTCTCAACTACACTGTAATATCAAAATCTATTGAAAAAACACGGTGGCGGCTGGGTCTAACACATTATCATTCCTTTTCGTTGGAGATCCATGCGGGATGGTCAAAACAAACATAAACAATAGATATCTCAAACCTAATTGTTATAACAAAGCATCATATCCTCATATACCCAACCCAACCCTCTATGCCCAGACAATGTAAACCACCCCATGGACTTACTTGGAGCTTTAGAATATCCTTTGTCAACAGAGAGAGACATCCAAACCTTTGCAGTGCCGACTAAGATCTGCCATGGAACTGATTGGTATTGGCTCTGCATCATTGACAGCAGATCTCGTTTCCTATTCTCCTTCTTCTTCTTCTTCTTCTTCTTCTTCTTCTTCTTCTTCTTCTTCTTCTTCATTATACTGTGTAATCTTGTAATATTCTGCCATGGAGCCTTTTCTTAATTGGTTAAAGAAGGTCCAAAGAGCTATATGAAGCAAAAAACAACAAACAAATGCAAAAACAAAAAGAGAGACATATGTACCTTTAATAACAGAGCTGAATATTGAGTATCTCTCTCCTGAAGTGTTTCAAAGAGATAAAAGAGACAGTGGCCGAGAGTAGCCGTCACCTTTTTTGGGAGTAGGCCTACTTTGTGTTCTTGCAAATGATGCCTGACATTTTTAGTCATTTGCCCTTTTTGAAGAATGCAGCAATAGAGCCACAACTTCCTGCGGAGTGGATATTGTGGAGTTCTTGATGCAGAACATCATCGCTGAATTTGCCTGAGCTGTACTTTCTTACAGGGATTGCCATTGTAGTTTTGTTTTGTTTTGCTTTGTTTTGTTTTTCAAGTGTGGCTGTAACACTGCTTGTTTTGCATATGATTGTCATTGCAGCTAAAGAGTACATATCTTCTCTGGATCATTCCAAACTTCATGATGTTTCACCTGGGTGAATGGATCCCAGATGATGCATGCATATTCCAGGACAGTCCTGAGCGGCATGGAGTAGCAAAACACCTGAACTTTATGATACTCGTATCTTCGTCTGGAGAGAGTCTTTGGTTAAAGTATAACCTTTCTAAGCTGCTGTGGTGATTTGATTCCAGCTGAGCCTCCTATTGGAACTCCAAAATATTTAGCACAATTCGCTTTCTCCATGGTTTGCCATGAATGCTTATCTATTCCCTGGGTAGGTCTCGGATGGCAATAGCTAGTTGCAATACACAGGATTGCTTCATGTGGAATGCATGTTGGGCCTCACAGTATGTCGAAGTTTTCAAGATGGTCCATGATGTCGCAGCTGTGGACTGTATACTCCAGGACCATGAGTCATTCATCGCAGTCATACTGTAACAACCCACCAGTTTTACACTGGCCAATACAGGCCCACCAGCTCGAAACTATGCAAATATTGCCTATGAGCTTGACACTTAGGCAAACCAGTCCCATAATGAGTCCGACAAATGGGGGAAAAGATCTATGAGACTTACACGGAATAGATTAAACACTCTGTATATCAGTCGCGTGGGCCTTGTTTTCCTCGAGTGTCGAGATAATGGCCATATTTGCCTATATTTGCTAGTCTACATAACTAACCCAAACATAACAGTTGTATTTGAGGTCACTGCCATCACTCAAGAAACTTAAGCTTTATTTCTGAAGTAATTGACCTCTCACATTTCAGAGACCTGTTATTATAAACCAATGCTCTGTGGAATATGCATACATACTTTGATCAAAACATCAATGCGTGATCTGTACATGAATAAGCATTTACGATTACACCAATGAAGCCAAACATCAGTACAGGTAAGCCTACACATGTGACCTCAGTGACCTCTCATTGTCCTGAGAGGTCGAAGTTGGATAAAATGCACAGGCTAATGACCAATGTTCCATGGAATGACAAGATTCTTCTATTATAGCATAAATGACTGTACATCGGGTATTACAAAGTTGACCATTGACTATACATAGAATATCAATATTCTGATATTTTGAGGTCATTGACCTGTCACCTTCCTCAGAGGTCAAAGGTAGAGACACGTGAGTAATTTCTCTTGCTCTGTGGAATAGGAAAACAATTCAATTGTAATACAAATGAATATAACATCTAAATCATGTTTGTCACCAACCAATTGCACCAAATATCAATGTTTTGACATTTTGAGGTCATTGGCCTCATCATAGGTCATCTGAGGTCATCAGAGGTCAAAGGTAGAAATCTGACTTGAAAGGCTCAGTGGAACATTGAGGCAATTCCTCTTTAATACAAAAATTAGTTTTTAGTACATAATTATCGTGTTTCAGTTATGCGTGACGCATTAAAATATCAATTTTCTGACATTTTGAGGTCATTGACCTCTGAAGGTCATCGGAGGTCAAAGATAGAAACCTGTCAGGGCTCTGTGGAATATAAAGACAATTTCACTGTGACAAAAATTAAGTTTTAGTACATCATTACTGTGTTTTATCATTAACCAATGATGCAAAATATCAATTTTCTGACATTTTGAGGTCATTGACCTCTGGAGGTCATCAGAGGTCAAAGGTAGAAACCTGTCAGGGCTCTGTGGAACATTAAGACAATTTCACTGTGACAAATATTAAGTTTTAATACATCATTACTGTGTTTATCATTAACCAATGACGCAAAATATCAATTTTCTTAGATTTTGAGGTCATTGACCTCTAGAGGTCATCAGAGGTCAATTCAGACTTACCTCCCGATCTTAAAATTAATCTTATAGCCTGTACTAACAATGGTGAAAGTTTCATGCTTTTGTCAAATTTTGCTCAATTCTTCGGCTTATCTGCTCTACTAGTGATGAATGGGACAAAAAAAAGGAAGTAAACCACCAGAGTAACACCAATGAAGAGATTATTAGATTAAACTGAAATTAAGCATGCCTCATTAACACATTCTGTCCATAATTAATGCCAACTTTCAAAGCAGCAGCCCTATCCTTTCAAAAGTTATTAGAGTTGTAAGTGAAGAGTGTGGACAAGGTTTTTTTTTTTCAGAAATGAAAAAGGGATTCTAAAGACACACCTAATCACACTATTCTACCAAAAATGTTCGAGATAAACTGCTAAAAAACACACTTTTCTGCCCGTTTCATGGTACCAAAATTTAGCATAATGTAAAAGAAGACCTGCTCTTTCAGAAAATATCAAAAAGTCAAGTTCGGCTAGGTTGACCCATTTCACTTATTTTCAGTCCTCACGCAAAATCAGTGTGTGCGACTTATGTTCGTTTTGAGGTGCACGGTCACATATATAGAATATTGCAAATATATAAAACATAATAGTGTCGTCGATCTGTGCTAAAGATGTATAACGCAACAGTACATGCTATGATGTAGACAGTACAGTACATGCTAAAAGATGTATAACGCAACAATACATGCTATATGATGTATAACGCAACAGAAGTGGACCTTAAATATTTGAATACTGTAAACAAAGCACACACTCTCGAAAAGTCTTAACTTAGAAACGAGGCTCTGAAGAACAGGGTTTATTCGAACGTTTAATCTTTACCAAGCCGTGCTAGCTGTGGAATGGAAGGGTCAAAACAAAGAATGTAAACCACTGGAGCAGCAGCAGTGGATGGATTATCAGATTAAATTGAAATTTGCCATGTTCTATAAACACATTCTGTCCATGATTAATGCCATTTTTCAAACCTGTAGCATAATGATTTCGAAAGTTATTAGACTTGAAAGTGAAGAGCACACACAAGGATTTTTTAAACATAAAAAAGGGGCCTCTGAGATATTCCGGATGATTCTACCCCCCCCCCCCCCAAAAAAAAAAAAGAAAAAAAAAGTTGTAGAAAAACGGGTGAACTGGTTTCTTGATTTTGTGATGCAGGGTCACATTTGCTTTTGACTTCGAATACTTCAATGTGTTTCAATGTCATGTAGGCATGTCAATCTTCCTGATCAAATTCTCAGCTTTTCTAAAAAGTTGATTTCCACGCAATAATTAATTGATAAGATTCCGCCTTCACAGGGTCACTTTCAATGTCAGGAAAAGTTGAAAAGCATGATTACAATAAGATAGTGTTTCTGCTATGAAAAAAGAAAAAAAAATGTGAACCCCCAACTCAAAACCAATAACCACGTCTTTTCCAACAGGCAGTGCATCACTGTAATTACAATTGGTAATTTTTAATTCACAGAATTCCTGTGACCCTGAACTTTAAATCTTTTTCCCTCTCATTGAAATTACACCTCCTCACTCTGTCTGATTCGGAGCACGTTTTGAATGGGTTAGGGTGGTCTAATTTTGACGAGTAATATGTCATTTTAAAGGTTAGAAGACACTCCTTGGAACTCTGTTTATTAACACGTATATTAGCACATGTATTAACGACTGTAAGTTGCACTTGCGTTTTAATGTGAAAAACATTAGTAATGGTAGGAGCCTTTTACTGCGTTTTCTGCAGTGTATAATTGGATGACGGATATTAGTATTAACAAAACAAGTATTTGTATTCTCCAAATGCGATACGTATACTGCACGTAAATACAGTAATGACACAACATAACAGATAGCATTGTCTTTCTTTAAAAAAGCTAATATTAAGTGAATCATCAATAGTATCTCGATATTGAAAAAAAAGAAAGCACACCCTCTGAATAAACGGTGACCTGAGAAAAGAGATTCTGAAGTAGTGGGTCTTTTCAAGCAAATAATATTTACCTAGCCGTGCTGTCTGTGAAATGAAAGGGACAAAAGAGAATAAAGAAACCCACAAAACAAACATGATATAAACGACCGTAGCAACCCTAATGAAGAGCTTATCGGAAAATTTAGTGAGCTTGCTTTATCAACACATTTTGTCTATGATTAATGCCAACTTTCCAAAGCAGTAGCATTATCCTCTCTAAACGTATCGGAGGTTAAATTTACGTGAATATTTTGCACACTTTTAAATGAAATAAAAAGGGGGCATTAAAGTCACAACTCATAAAGATATTCTACAGAAAAATCTCCGAGAAAATCTAGTAAAACACAATTATTTCTTATTCGTTTTGTGATCCCAACCTTCAGCATAATGTAGAAGAAGACTTGCTCTTCGTGAAGACATTATGAACAAACCCGAGACTGTCTAGGTTGACCCATCTCAATTATTTTCAGTCCTCACACAAACTTAGTTTGTGCGACTTTTTATTGATTTTGTGATGCATGGCCACAAATAATCTATATATTTTACTGAGGAGAGATAGACCTCCTTTTCTCTTCTTTTTCTTTTTCTTTTTCTTCTCTCTCTCTCTCTCTCTCTCTCTCTCTCTCTCTATATATATATATATATATACGTTTGTATATATATATATATGTATATATGCATACATATTTATATATGTGTGTATATGACATATATATACAATAATTATGTGTATTCATTAGGTCTCAAACATATATGAACATTTTATTTTTTGTATTTTTTTAATTGTCTTTGGTTTCCTCTATGTTTCGGGAATCTGTTTAACCCGTGCACCTTAAAGAAACCAAAAGCCCAAAAAGAAATGTGGATTCAGTGAAAGCAGCAATAAAGTAGAAGACATCAGTGAAAGTTTGAGAAAATTCGGAAAATTTATTGTTAAAGCGTCGGTGTTGGAAACGTTAAACGGAGACTACTTCAGAGATTATGACGCATGTGTGGACAGCAATA
Source organism: Diadema antillarum (assembly GCF_040938485.1). Lineage (NCBI taxonomy): Eukaryota > Metazoa > Echinodermata > Echinoidea > Diadematoida > Diadematidae > Diadema > Diadema antillarum. The sequence continues at coordinate 1,878,287 of NW_027271320.1, forward strand.
TAAAGAAAGTATAAAGGGGATAGGACAACGCTTTAATTTTCTGGCATAATGAATGAACACTTTACTTACTGCTTGCAGAAAACAAGGGGAATAATATAATTGCTACCCTAATGTCAGTCACCAAGTTGATGGAATGTGTAATTTTCACTTTGTTGTCCACACATGACATCATAACATCTAGTAGTCTCCTCATCCAGTGGTACAATATCAAAAGTTTAAACATTCATATTTTTGCATCGATTGTCCAATTTTCCTTAGATTTTCACTGATGTGTTCTGCATCAGTCCACATTTCTCTTTGGATTTGGGTTTCCTTTCAGTAGGGCCTACGGTTTACCAGCATGCTTCCAAGTGGGTTTCATGATGTTACTTCTTTAGCATTCATTCTCAGATTTCAACTTTCAAAGATCGACCACTATGTTCTATATGTTTGCTATACTCTGTTATGCCTTCCAGCTGGATATCATGTATTATTTCATTTTGGAAATATGTCTGACAGCTGGATATCATGTGTTATTTAATTGTGTTATATTTGTTGCATTTTTCCATCGAGAAAGATTGAACTTGAACTTGAAATTGAAATACATATAACAGCGTGAAGCAGGTTTGGCCACATATACAATGGGTGCTGCACAGCAGTATAAGTATAGTTGTGGCGAAGAAAGAGACCCCCCCCCCCCCCCCCCCCCGCTGCTAGCACACGTTGCAGTAGTTCACTCTATTGCCTTGCTTTTACTGCCAAGCTTTCGACCCCTTTACAGGTCTTCGTCAGGACTTGGGATGTGAACATATCAAAAAGCCAACAACCGGAAAAGTAAACAGCTGCATGGCACAAGGTTACATTCAAAGCACCATTATAGCAATCATTATGACATAACTTGACATGTACGGCTGTGAAAGTAATAGAAGCATAGTAGCATACAGAAGTATTTTAAAATACAAAATAGCAACGGTTTTATTGCAATGAAGTAATACAACATATACAAAATAATACAAATCAAATTGGGCTAGCAAACTATATTACAGTAAACTGATTATCTTCTTTGAGGTTTTAGAAGTTTCTGGTGTCTCTGGAGTGAGGGAAATGAGTTCGCAAGTGTAATGTGAAGGTTGTGAAGTGTGAGGGTGTAAAATTGCAGTAGTTAGGACGTTCAAATTTAAATTCAAATTCAAACTTGGATGCTTGCATTTTTCATCAATGTTGATGGCGCGAAAAACTCAATGTTTCCATGAAGGCCATACACAAAAAACCTAATTATGATACTCATCGCCTTTCTTATCTTTCATTCATGACCAGAAGTGTGTGTGCGTGTGTGCGCGCATATGTGTGTGCTTACCAATGTATGTATACACTCACTATCCTGCTAATGATCGTGGGTGTTTTATGACTTGTGATGGTGTGTGTCTGTGTGTTTTAGTGTGTGTGTGTGTGTGTGTGTGTGCGCTAGTGCATGTGTGTGTACTACAGACTCAGACACACACATACAAGCACTCAAACACACGCTCCTGCTCATGAATAAAATGTGAGAAAAAAGGATGAGTATAATTATTAGGTTTTATAACTAGGTTAATGTCCCTTCTAATGGATGCATACAGTTTTGTTCGGTTTTTTTTTTTGCGGTATCAACTCCCAAAACACTGCAATTTACACCCTCACACTTCAATGCCCCATACTACTCTTGCGAACCCCTTTCACTCATTCAAGAAACACAAGAAACCACACAGCTACACTCCTCAGTGCCCTAAGCAAGGTAATCAGTTTGCTTTATTTAATATTGCTCAAGCAATGTATTTCTTTTTATTCTATATATTTGGAATAAGTATTTCATTGCAATTATATCCATTGGTATCATTTTCACCGCCGTGCATGCCAATCTATGTTACAATTGCTCTTCTAGTGTAAAGAATATCACTTTATATCATGTCGCTGTTTACTTCTATTTTGACTTTCTTTTATTTTGTCCGTTTATTTTGTTTTATTTTCGTCTTATTCTGTGATTCCTGTCCTTTTCCATCGCTCATATATAAGCGTATAGTGTCGGTCTCGTCGGATTTGTTTACGTAGTGTCGGTCTCGTGAGCCTCTTCTGCGTAGTGTCGAACTTTGGTGTTGAACTCGTGGGCAGTATAACTAGTGACCTGTATGAGTTGTGAGCTGTACGACTCGTGAGCTCTATGACTTGAAAATGTGGGCTGCATATAAAACTTGTTGGCTGTATGACTCGTGGGTGTCGTCTTGTGACGTGCACCCGATGATGTTGGGGTTTAACTCTGCAGGCATGGTAGGGACTGTGAAGGTCCATAAATGGCTTTCACATGAAAATTCACAATCTTTGCAGTGTTGCCGCAGAAAATAAACTGTTAATTTGCATTACAAGTTAAAAAGATTGTAAGTTATGTAATACAGTGGAATGTGATAGATATACACTTAATCAAATCATGAAGTATGGTATTTAATTACGTGCCTTTTACTTGTGCTCTTTTTTCTGATGAGTAATCGATTTCTTTTCTAAAAACAAATGCCTATGGAAATGCGTCTACTTGTTTTTTTCATATTCCGCCTTTCAAATATTTTCTTGCCAATTTCTTTGAGTGCTCTTTCCATTTCGTCATATAAAAGGTCTCTCCTCGCAATATTTTTCAACGAATAGAGTTTTTTTTCCTTCTTTTTCTATCCAAATCTATCATGGTAAAATCGGGAATGCTGGAATATCAGTATAGATATTTCTATATGTGACCCTGCACCTCAAAACAAACAAAAAGTCGCCAGGCATGAATTTTTAGTTAAGACCATAGTCTAATAGAACAGACTTTAAGCTTTAAAATGATGTATAACTCTAATCACATGGACTCTCCTAACCTATCTAAATATTGGAAAGAAAGCACAAAATCAGGAAAAGTGTGAACTGAGAAAAGAGGCTCTGAAGTACAGTGTCTATTCAAGCGCTTAATCTTTACCAAACCGTGCTGGCTGTGCGATGAATGGGACAAAGAACAGGAAGTAAACCACCAGAGTAACAACAATGAAGGGATTATCAGATTAAACTGAAATTAAGCATGCCTCATTAACACATTCTGTCCATAATTAATGCCAACTTTCAAAGCAGTAGCACTATCCTTTCAGAAGTTATTACAGTTGAAAGTGAAGAGTGTGGACAAGGTTTTTCAGAAATGAAAAAGGGATTCTAAGGACACACCTGATCACACTATTCTACCAAAAATGTTCGAGATAAACTGCTAAAAAAACACACTTTCCTGCCAGTGTTATGAAACCAAATTTAAGCATAATGTAAAAGAAGACCCGCTCTTTCAAAAAATATGAAAAAGTCAAGTTCGGCGAGGTTGACCCATTTCACTTATTTTCAGTCCTCACGCAAAATCAGTCTGTGCGACTTTATGTTCGTTTTGAGGTGCACGGTCACATATATTATATAAATTGTATCTACATATATATATATATATATATATATATATATATATATATATATTATATTATATACATTATTCAATTCATTTTTCATTTTCTTATAAAAAAGTCAACCACAAAGTACATTTCTAATATAGATAAGATGTCTAACTTAACCTGAGTGTACAATAGTATGTTTTAATGTAAAACAACGTCAGTAATATTGGATTATTTTATTCAAATTAAGATATTTTTGATGGGGCATACGTAAAAAACAGTCGTAAAGAGTCATATCTGTCGACTTTTGTTGGTTCTGTGATGCAGGTTCATAATGATCTCAAACTCTGACCTAATGTAGCAGAGGAATCACTCCTGTATAAAGATCTCAAAATTGACTAGGTTGTCCTGTTTCCCCTATTTTGAGTCCACGTGCAAAATCAGGGCGTGCAACCGTTCTGTTGGCTATGGGATGCACATTCACCTTTGTAGTTAAAATTTAAAAAAAGAAAAATCTGCATTGGTATTTCTAAGAGATTAGCACGTGTATTTTTACGGAAAGAAAGCAACGTTTCATGATACATATTTATATTAGATTAGCAATATGCCAGTTACAAAATAATAATGTTCTTACCACTACAAATTGCTGACAAGGGTAAAGACACTCATTGTGCTGATAGAATAAATTGCAAGCTATCAATCTTTGATTTTGAATAGTATTGTTGGATTGAAAGAGAGAAACATGTCTGTGTTCACTGCACAGCGGTGACCTTCCAAATGGCAATATGTGTGGGGTTTGGAAGAGGTCGATAGATGTGAATTATCCACTTAATAGACGAGAGCGGGGTTGCCAATATTATATGACGTTAATGAAGAAAATTTGGGGAAAACATAGCTGAATATAGGGGACTGTTTGTACATCCAAAACCGCTGTGATTTATAAAGGACTAAAGTGAAAGTCATAATCAAAATGGTAGTAAGGTTGGCATGCTTTAAAACCAAGCAAAGTAGGAATGCGCAAGCGTACTGACAATTGACGGAGGCCATTGCGTCCAACAGTATTCACCAGCGTGCCGTAAAAGAACCACTACAAGGTTAAAAGGTGGCATTTCATTGTTGTTGTTGTTGTTTCTGCATACCGTCATAACATTGATTTTTACGTCACTGACAGCAAAATACTACCCGCCACCGTCAGAGCTATCATTAATTACGCTATTTTTTTATTTCTTCGCTGAGTGCAATACGTTTCCATGTATAAGGTGAGTAAGATAAGAGCCATGAAAAGCAACTTATTCTCACATTAATTTACTGCCATTCGATCATATCCTCACATATTTTTTTTTTTCATATATCCTCTCTGTGTCAGGATGTCGGGAAATCTATACAATTTGTACATGCGTTTTTTGTTTTGCTTGTTTCTTATTAAAACAAAGAAAAAAGTAGAATATTAGTATTGCTTTTGAACATTAAGTTAAATTCCATTTTATTTTCGAGGACCTAACAAGAAAGTCTGAAGATATTACACAACTATCAAATGTATTTCATACCATACGGACGAGGCAATTGTATACAACGCAGAGGTAAATATTGTGTATGAACCTTATGAAAGCGCTTTCCTTAAAAACGCGGAGTAATAATCCAGAAGACTGTTAACGCTGCAACTTACACACAAAACTCCTAATTTGGTAATGCTGCTTTACGCGGAGGTGCTGCTATACTTCACAATGCATTTTCCTGATGATCTTTGAAAGGTTCGGTGCACTCTAGCTGAGAGCTCTTGCGTAGCACTACACAACAAGGATTTAGATACGGTAGGCACGAGATTTCATATTTGTCGTCGATCTCTCGTTTTTGTCTTTTTTGTTGGGGGGGGGGGGGGGGCAGGATTAACTTCTTTTGATAGATATACGAAGGGCAATCCACGTTCCAGAGTAATGTTGTGAGCTCAGTAGTCGTTTGCCACATCTTCTGTGTCCTGGTTGATTTTGTAATTAGGAAAATAAACTTTGTACGCAAAAAAAAAAGAAATGAAGATATAATTACATTACTTCATCATTTTTTTTTAAACTTGTACTACAGAATTGCTTGCACCGTTTCAGTATGCCTTTGTTACTATTAGCAAATTTTGTTGTCTCACTGTTTGAATTACGCTTTAGGTTATATGTTACGTTTTCCTAATGCTGCTATATCTGCAAAGTCGTTTTATCAAATGGCTATATCAGACCATCAAGGCAAGTGTCATTATTTGTATATACAACTAATTTCTTTTTCCTAGTCATTGTTGAAATTCATGTTTGTTTTATCTTTGTTCATTCAAAAATACTTGTGTGTATACATTCCTAAATAAAAGAGAAAAAGAAAACACCTCGGGCAGTGCCAAGGCAGAGCGCGATCTTCTTCTTGTTTTAATAATCCTGTTTAAGTATAAACATAAACATACCACCAAACAAACAAACATATTATCCAAATATTTGTAATATCGCTAAATTCAACCTTATTCCCCAGTCTGTCCCAGAATGTGACATAATGAACACCTCCTCTCCCGTTTAACTCAGTGTCTCAGAATCTTCGGTACCCGAAATGAAGCTTTTCAAGAGATTTCATGTGCAGGTGGTTTTATATATCATCGCCTTTCAGAGAGGTGAGTATACTTACTGTTGGAAATGATAATGATGATAATAATCATAATAATTATCATTATCATTACAATTACGATAACAATGATAAATATAAAAATGTTAACAATGATTATTAATAATGACGATATTTTAAAGAAATGAAAATAATGATAAGAAATGAGGACAAAACGAACAAATCAAAGTCTGCATTACAAAATTAACGTACTTTATTAGTCATAACGAAATACATTCTCAGTCTCGAATAAAATAGTTTAAAATGTAAAACACACACACACACACACACACACGCACAAACACACACACAGAAAAACCTGCATGTCTCTTCCTTACCCCCATGCCCCCTCGTTTTTTTTTTCCGCTTTCTTTCACTTACTTTATCTTTTATTACGTGTAACTAATTATACATCCAGCACCTTTTAACTGCAACAACATTTTGGCTGTGGTCGACTGCATTTCTTTGAAATTAAATCACGTAGGTGGTACAATTTGTAACACGCGTCATCTGGTATTGAACTTGAATCTTTTCTTGACAAAATATAACGTGTGTTGCGACATAAATTGTCGCCCCCGGCTCGGGGCGACAACTTATGACGGAGTTAGCGGCAAAATTTGTCTCCCCGTCACAAATTGTCGTCTGGCGGCAATTTTTGTTTATGCTTGTGCAGTTCCCAATTTTTGACCTCGATGGCGCCAACTTACTTGTAATGGCAAAAACAGCAGGCTGCGTTTTGATAGACTGCGGAAGGGTAAAATGATATTTGACTTGATTTTGATATCATTTTATTGTGCCCCATTTCAAACTCAAATAACATGATACAGTCAATTGAACATGAGACTGGGCATATGCATCGTAATTACAAAAAATACAAACATGAGATGTGAGGGAACTACGAAAAGGCAGAGCTTGTAATGCATACGTCCCTATATAGATGAAAATGTTGGTCTTGTTAAACAAACCACCTAGTAACTAAAGCTAGGAAAGGAAGAAAAGGGACGTAAAGAGAGCACAAAGAGCAAGAGAAACAAATAAGATACATCAGAATATTACGAACTAGCCTCCTGTAGTGCCCTTGGAAGATACCTCGTCACCCAAGGAACATAGCTACGTATTAACTGTAGAAATGCGCAAAAATTTACATGGTACATAATGATTCATTAATTCGGGATATGTTTCAAAATGAACGAAAATCTAGCTTCGGGTATTGATTGGTGAAGCGAATTTATTTTCATAATCATTCTCTATTAAAAGAAATGATTTTCAAAGACATCTGCATCTTCCAAACACAAAATTGTCCATTTCAAACCAATTTCAGCTTTTCGTACTCTCATTGCAAAGACAATAGTCTCGTCGTGATTAAAGCGTTACAGCAAAGGCAATGGCTGCATCCTCCCACGTACATTTAAAAGCTATATGCAAAGCCTTTTTCCTCAGTATTGTCATACATTTAAAAAAAGTGACTTTTAATGATCAAGTCAATTTTCAGATGTTCTCTTCCGACCCCCCCCCCCCCCTCAATCTTTCGGCCCTTTTTACCATGAACATCCTCCTCTGACATAGTTGAACACACATTTTTTGTTCTGTGAGTATATGACACAAAATGTTTCAAACGTGTAGATGATATCAAACATAACAGCTTGTATTTTAATATAAATAGATAGACACATTGATAAACGAAAAAATGTGACCCTGCATCACAAAACCAACTAAAAGTCGCCAAACATAGATTTTTAGCTGAGGGGAGTTTCTTAAAAAGCATACTCTAAACTTTAATATGATACATGATTAATTTGTTATAGACTCCCCTAGCATAAATCGAATCTCAATTTTGGAAAATTGTGAACTGAGAAAAGAATGATCTGAAATACAGAATCTATTCAAGCGATTTAACACGTAAAATCTAGGAGTGCGAATATTGGTTTGTTTTGTGATGCAGGGTCAAAAATAGTATTATGTACAAACGGTTACACACACAGACACACGCACACAAATATTTATACATGTGTGTGTGTGTGTGTGTGTGTGTGTGTGTGTGTGTGTGTGTGTGTGTTCATGCGTATATACATTCATTTCAGCATCATTATTTGAGGTTTTCTTGGTTATTTTCATACTTTTATCATTCCACTTCACGAATATGCATTCAAATTCACACACAGCAGCAAAGCGAAAATATTCGGGCATTCAAATTCAGAATCCGAGCTATTTCATTTATGGGAGTTCTATTTCGTATTCATCAAATCAAATTCACGCTTGGGCGTTCAATTTCCAAATGCGAGCACTGTATTTCCTACTCTTAATTTCAAATTCACGCGATACTCGTGTGATAGTCCCGGCGTTCTTGTTTATAGCGTTCATTTTCATTTAAAGGCGATCAAGTTCCTATTTCGTGCAATCCATTCAAAAAGAAAAATGAAATAAACTATTTTAAGAAATGAGGAAGGGCATACACAACCTAAAGGTGTGATAATGATTGTTTAAATGTTCTACATTGTTCTGTGCTCATGTATTCTTTGTATTTCTTCTCAATAAATTTGAAAGGGTAAGGTCCAATCAGCGGTGCATCCAAACAACACGGCGACAAACTAATCATATTTCTTGATGATACTGCATGCTGACAACGTCCGAACACTAGCCACATAATGAAAATGCATCAATTTATACACAGTCGGACACAATGATCTCGCATAATCCCTCCAAAGTCAACCAATGAGATAGCAATAAACACAAAACAAAACGTATACAATGTTCTTGTTATCAGTTTCAATGTAATCGAATTTTTTTTCCCCAAAGGTGTCAATCAATCTTTCCTTATATGTTTATGTGTAGGCCAATACTATGGCCATTATCGGTCTTCAGATACAACAGAAAACTCACAGGATAAGTGCCTATATATTTCTTCTCATGAAGCCCAAGTTCAAATTTCAGAATGAACAGGTGGAACTATTCTGCAAAATAGATAATCTTCATCATAAATCACAATATATTAAAAGCTATGGGGAAAAGACACATATTACATCCCAAAAAGTAACTAAATTCCGGATTTCTTTTTTGTTGTTGTTTAATGCATTTATTTGGAACATGGTTGCCTATTCACGAATTTGAATGATCGCCGAGATTCCAACGCCAGCTTGAAATGAATTTGAATGCTCTTTACTGCAATGCGTGCTCCCCTCTTAAATTTAACGGAATGACTTTTTGACTTTGTAATTTGTCCACTTTAAGCACTTTCTATCAGCATCAATGCATGTATTAATGCTTAAGTAATATTTGGTTTTAAACGTAGGCTCCCAATCATACATTCAGTAAATAACAAAAATTCTTATTATACCGACATTCATTGGTATACAATACAATTATCAAAAATACTGTTTTCCTTGAAGGTAAACAATTTAGGTATTTTCCATCACGTTGAAGAAAGACCGACCATCGTTGTACGTAAAGGAATGACGGCAGTAAGACATAAGGAAGAAGGGGGAGGGGAACAACCCTAATGAAACGACTTCTTAAATTCTCAAATACAGTCTGCAGTAAAATGTGGTAATTCCGTCCCTATTCCGATGACGCACAGATGCTTAGCCCTTAGTGTGTCACTGAAATTCCTTCTTGATGTAGATTGCTACGCAGCAACCACAGAAGACACGTGTCTGAACGCGGAATTAAACTTTGGAAATATTTGCCCGGATATTTTTTCTTACAAAATACGGGGTTACGTCCGGTCAACACCTAAATACGTCCCACGTGACCATCCTCAATATGACGTCATGGTTCCCGAAGCAGCGAGAGGAAAGACCAACCTCTACTGTGCCCATCCGGGTAAGATGTTCCAGTGCAGTTGTGCTTAAATGTAATTGCCCTGGGTATAGATCGTGTTGTCATTGAAAGGATGTTCTGATTTTGAGAGCAGAAGTGTAGGCCTATACTACCAGTCTCCGTTGGTTCGATATAGGTTACTGGTAAATGCACCAAATGGTATGAAAGAAACGACATATCGTTTTATAACGCCAAGGAAGAAAGTCTGCTTAATATGTGCTTGATTTTATTTGTCATTATGATGAAGGGCACAACTGAACATGAGTAGTTTTCTTTCTTTGTATTTCGGGTTATTATGATAACTCAAAATTCGCAACAAAAGCCTTTCAATCAGATTATACTTACATGATTCGGAATTGTGCTCTATTCGTTATTTATTTTTTTTTCTCTTTGTACTTGGTGCATTTATGGGAAATACAGATATTCAATGAGCCAATCAATTATGGAATACACAATACACCTTAAAGAAAAAGTGTGGTACGCCATTTCTCTCAAAAGGCTGAGCGTTGTTACAAATTGCGGTAATACAATAGATAGATAAAACAAACAGATAAAAGTTATGGCAATATTGAACGAGCTCCAAGTGGATGCCCCCAAACGCCCAAAGGGGGCCCACACCCACTGCCACTGGCACCACAGATTGGCGCATATGGCAGTCTGTGTCATTAAATATATCGCTTCAATATGCTACATTCAGAGTGCTCACCGCAATAACATACCTTTACATCATATGTCAAATCACCATTTACGGAAATGAAGTACACGTTTTTCATTCTTATTAGCAATACGATACTCAAGGTCTTTACATGTTTTTAAGCACACCTTAAATCCTTGAAATGAGGGTTGGTTACTTCTGAATTTACACAAGTAAATGTGATATTCAAAAAAATAAGGAAATATAAGTTATAAATTTATCGTCTTTAAACCCGATTTTTTTTTCCAAAAACGGAGGGGTTGTAATTTTTCTTAGTATTTCGATTTATTACCTTAATTTTCTCATCCCAAACTTTTCAGTATTTCTTTCTTTAGATAGGGAGAATAATGAATACACATTGTTATATTTATGCCTATATCAAGGGGGGTCAAGCACCACGTAAACTTCGAGTATAGGGGTATCTTGAAAGCTGTGATTAAATGATTTGGGATTTTTTTTTGAAGGGTATGCCTTAATACAGTGTAGCATTCAGATATTTGTTCCTGCGGGTCTTATTGTGGGAGACTTCCGTGCTTAAAGGACACGTTCACCTTCATAGACATGTGATTTAATTGAATGCAGCAGTATTAATAGAACACATCAACAAGAGTTTGTAGGAAAATTGGACAATCCGTTTAAAAGTTATGAATTTTTGAAATTTCTGCTTAGTCACTGCTGGACGAGAAGACTACTACAGCTTGTGATATCACATAATGTACAACGATAAGAATATATAAAGACAAAATTCAACATATTTTCACTTTTCTCGCATATTGAAAGAGCAGTGGACTTCCCTATTTCAGGAGGCAAAGGGAATAATATTACCCCTATTATATATCAGTGACGCTTCAAGAAAATGTACACTTCTTTTTTTTTCAAAAGGTAAAATGTTGTGAAATTCTCTTATATTTTCCTTATAGCGTTGTACGCATGTGACATCATACATTGCAGTAGTATTCTTATCCAGCAGTGACTGTGCAGATACTTTAAAAAAATCATAACTTTTGAACGGAATGTCAGATTTCCCCCAAACAATCACTGATGTGTTCTACTAATATAGCTGCATTCACTAAATCCACCTGTATATGAAGGTGGACTTGTCCTTTGAAGGAGTTTGTTAAAAATGGAAAAGGTAGGCTATGGATGGAGCAGACGAACGGCTGAAGACAATGACTCTTACCGAACTTCGAACACAGGGTGGGCCTAATTTTGAGGGCGATGTAGACGGTTCGCTTGAAATTATTACAGATATAAAGGGTAACAGAACAATATATTACAATAGTACATGAGGGTCTTGCCATTACAACATGATGATTGATGGTTATCAGTAAGCCTACATTCAATGATCGGCAATATGTTTCTCAAGTAAAAAGTTACATAATTAACGCTATTTACGTGGTTCTGATGTTGTCATACTATCATGCCAACTTTTACTTAACTGACTCTCAAACATATGTTATATAACAACAAGTTTTATATCAAAACGAAGGTAATCCGTTCTTGTTAAGTTGATATAATCCTGATTAAAGCAGGAAAAATAAGAAATATATATATATATATATATATATATATATATATATATACACTCAGCAAAAAAAGTAAGTTCCCCCCTAACAGTTTTTGATATATCTCAAAAAGTGTTTTACGGATTTTCATAATTCAAACCAGAATGGATAGGAAATTTCATTACTCATAACATGAATGTCATATCATTGCCACCAGATATCATTATTGGTGTAAAAAAACGCATTTTATGTCAAAATGCATGGGGAAAAAAGTTGCACTTTAGGCTATACGAAGCATATTGTATACATTTCCAATGTAAGTTAGCAAATGACCTTTTTAAATTGTGTAATACTCAGGAACTTCTTCAGGTACAATACGCTTCCTTATTAAACAGATGTTATGCATACTTTTTAAACAATAGCCTTTTCAATATGAAAAGTTTGGGAGAAGCCATGTGATTTATAATTCCAATTTGGGTTGATCACATTAATGTGCCTATGACCATTTTGCATCCTGCGCTCAAGTTGTAGATCAGTTTGTAGAGGGAAATGGCATCGAAAGTATGGAGTGGCCTACAAGATCCCCTGACTGTAATCCAGTAGAGAATCTTTGGGATATCATTAAGCGGAAAGCAAGCAAGGAGGTGAAAAAATGACACTTTACTGCAATAATTTCAGCGCATCTTGCAGAGAGCATGGGCCAACATTGAGCAGCGCCAAGTACAAACTTCAGTTAACAGTATGAGGACGAGATGCCGGCTGGTCATTGTAGCGGATGGTGGACATATCAATTATCAAATACTTGACTGTATGCTCATGAAAAGGAAGAGATAGAAAAATATGCAAAAAACAATGCTTAAATGTTCAGAATCATGATTGATTGTTTGATTATTTGTGTAAAAGTCACTGCAAATCACTAAAGTGCAACTTTTGTTTCCATGCATTTTGACATAAAATGCCTTTTTTTCACACCAATAATGATATCTGGTGGCAATGATTTGCCACTCATGTTATGAGTAATAAAATTCCTTATCCATTTCCGTTTGAATTATGAAAATCGGTAAAATACTTTTTGAGATATATCCAAAAATGTTAGGGGGGAACTTACTTTTTTTTTGCTGAGTGTATATATATATATATATATATATATATTCATACACATGTGTATACAGATGTATATAATATAGATATAGTATACATAATCATAAGCAGACGAATATTCTTTGTTATGTTATACAAGTGAGGTATTAATGGATAGGTTTGGGTTTGCTGTATCTGATGATGAGCTTACTTTGAATCAAGAAAACATATTACACATAAACGTAACCAACCCAAACATACACAAATGCAACCATATGGAACTAGAACCGAAAATGTTGCACGATTTTAAATCCCATATGTATATTGTTGTGAAAAGAAAGGGATCACTGACCCGAATACAGCAACATGACATGTATGCTAATGGAAAATACTAACTTAATATATTTTTCCTAATCCTAGCATCAGAGTCTACTGGGAATGAAATAATTTTCCTTTAAAAAAATGAATTGTGAGCATTATTGTGGAAGCTCGCAAGAGGTACCTAGAAAATTTTAGCGCAGCTTCATTATGCTCCCGTAATTGAAATAGAATTTGTTGTTTTGATGACCTAGTCGGTCGGTAATATTTTGTCAAAAGTAGAATAATAATGATAAAAAAACATCGATACATGTACCATAATATTATTCATTACACAGATTGTCTTCCTAATCCCTGCCTGAATGGAGGGACCTGTCTTGAAACTATAGAGGAATTTTCCTGCGAGTGCCCGGAGTTATTTCGTGGAAAGAGATGTGAACTTGGTACGTGCATGTGAGATAGGGAAGCTGTGGTATCTATCTTTAACTATTCATCAAGGTGTTTGTAGCATCAGTTGTATGTGAATAGATAATGAAGATGCAAACCCAGCTGTTCATTTTTTTTTTATAGAAAGGAGATATTTGAGATATAATGTGTTACATACTCACACACGCACCTGCACAATATATCACACAAATCTGTTTCAAAGAGGGATGGTTAAAACTGTTCGCCCGATGGGCATAACACTGTTGAGAAATCACCGCATAGGTATTTATTTATTCATTTTTTTTTTCTTTTTAATGAATCATGGTTTCTAGAACCGGAGGTTTTCCCGAGGTAGATTTTTCTTCATCACCTAATTTGAAAATACTATTGGAAAAGGTTATTGCATTTAGACGATTAGAAATGGACCTGTTGAATTTCTCCTTTACCATAAAAATAGTGTTTGCAAAAAAAAGAGGCAATAATATCAATTTGTTTACAATTTTCCACCAATATTCCGTTTACAAATATAGAGTAAAACCTGATTTCAACAGGAAGGCAACACTAATAAAAGAGCACTGAAACACTGAAAGAAAATGTTGCATGTGTAAACCGTGGTTTGGCTTGTCCTGCGTGTTCTCTAGATATCGTCTGCCCTAGTGATCCATCGTCCCCAGACTCCTGCTATATCTACCGCCAGGACCAACAGCCCTGGGAGGTGGCGCGGGATACATGCGATGAACTGGGAGGATATTTGGTCGCCATAGAAACGCCAAGTGAGCTGTCCAGCATCCGAGAGGACGTTCTTATCGCGCACTACGGAATAACAACCTTCCCATGGATCTGGATAGGTCTGAATGACTTAGCAACGGAAGGAGTGTACACATGGGAGCGAGTCGGCAGCACCCTATCCGTCTCAAGTAGTATGTGGGATCATGATGACAATCAGCCCAATCCACGTTATGCTGCCAATCAAGACTGTATGACCTTCAATGGACGTGTGCTCAGGGATGATCATTGTAGCATGGTAACTACCTACATGTGCGAATTCGGGCTTTAACTTTACAATGTCATATAGCATATACATAATAATATCATGTACATGGGAAAATGATTTTCTTCCACCTGTCTCTGTATCGGCTTTAGCACTCCTAGTTTTCCTTAGCTGTTGTTGCTTTTTTTTAAATTTGAATTTCTTTAAGGCACATTTCACCTGGCTATGGATATCCTGAATATGCATATGTTATTTTAGAATTATCATGGAGTGACGCATGACTGGTACACAATAATAATGAATGTTATACTCATCAATACTTAGGTATGTATGTGTACAGTATGCATGTATGGATACACCATGCTCTCTAAAAAAAAAAAAATCGAGTAAAAATATTCACTCTTCATAGTGAAAACTTTTGACTAGATTTGGACAAAAAGTCCATGCGTGTCCGCTCCGTTCACCGCTTCGCTTTGTTTACTTTACTATACGCCCGACTGGCCACGAGCTCCTCGTAAGAGCGAGACGGGATCGCTCCATTGTTGGAAATAGGCGTGGCCGTATCATCATATGCAGCGCGCCTCTGTCACCCGTCTCTCCTGTAGACCATACGAGCACACACACACACACACACACACATACATGCACACACACATTCCACATATTTGTAAAATATAATAAAATACGTCAAATTGAAGTTTGACTCTACAAAAGTACACAATCTTACCGGTTTCCAATGCAGACTTCACAATGATAAATAAAGTACGTAGTGGGACTATACGCAGCTAAGCGTTTACGCTACTTTCCCACTGCAGAACAAAACAATTTCGGGATTTTATTTCACCAGTTAACTATATTATCCCTCATGAATGACAAAATGTCGTCGTTATAAGAACCATGAACTCATATATCTTACCTTCATTGGCATAAATACTCTGCTAAAGAAAGAAACTGGAAACAAATCCGTCGATTCAAGTCGAAACAATGGTCTTGTCAGCCTCTTTGCGCGGGAATGCCCAAGAGTTACTACTCTCCCGAACTGCGAATGGAATAGTCGCATTACGTCATGGGCGGTTTTTCTCCATTTGGAGGCATTTTACATTTTATGCAAAACTTGTTAGCACAAAAGTGCTACGAGATCTTTTGACCAATCGCAATGAGTTTTACATGGTGGTCAAGCTTAGTATATGCTCTTTCTAAAACCGTTCGACCCAAGTCGATACGTGGCTGCATTCTCGAGTTTTGGCCTTTGGCGTGTGGTAGGTGCACGTGAACTTGCTGGATTTGGAATCATTTCCCATAGACTCTTGCCTAAAAAAGTGAATGCGTAACAGCTTTAAAGCAAAAGGTGCAATATGACCATTGCTCCTGTCATAAACTTTTGAATGTTATCACATGGCAGACAATTTCCGCTGTGAAATGATACTCGCCCCAAGTGAAAAAGTTAACGACAACAAAGAGATTGTATTAGAAAAGCGAGACATTGTTCAATTTTGCCCTTGCAAATTACGTGTTATAGCGCCGTACGCGTATGCACACGCGCGGAAAGGTAGAAAATGTCCACTAGTTATCATTATGAAAGAGTGAATATAAAAAAGAGTGAATTTAGAGCGAAATTGGAGTGAATTTTTAGTGAAAATTTTCATTTTCACTCATTATGGAGTGACCTCAGGGATCACTCGAAGATTTTGGAGTGATCCCAGAGGTCACTCTAAAACGAGTGAAAAATGAACATTTTCACTCAAAATTCACTTCAATTTCACTCTAAATTCACTCTTTTTTTTTTGTATTCACTCTGTTAGGAGTGAATATTTTCACTCGATTTTTTTTTTTTTAAAGAGAGTAGTATCGCCTTTTATAATAATCGCATGTTCGTTATTGTATTGCCCAGTGTATGCCAACGTACATTTTGCCGTTACAAAAATTACAAGGCTTATATCACCCTTATAATCACCTTTCTGCCTTTCCTTAGCCCTCTTTTCCAGAGTTACGTCTTGAATTCTCTTGCTTTTATGTATAATCCGTAACCAAAAAGCAAAGCATTTGTCATATTCTTGCTATGCTACCGTTCTGAGGAGAACATTGATTCGGAACGCATGTTATTATACTACAATCCTGAAAGTGTGATAATGGAATTATATGAATTTAATGCAAATATACAAAAACAGGGGAAAAAAGTACGATTTAAGCAAAACTCGGCCTAACTTTTTTGTTTCTTTTGGTGGCCAGGCGTCTATTTTTTTAGTGTTGCCTGGCCACCACTCATGTCGCTCCTGCTTTTACGTATGATAATATGATGTTTGATGAAATTGCTTAAAACTTACGACTCAAAGCAACGTCATAATTAGACAAGAAACAGGAAAATCAATTCAAATACAACCCTCTACCTCTATTTTTCTTTATTTCTGTCTTCTATAATATCTTTCTTACTGTTTTTTTTTTGTGTTTCTACCTCAATGAACGTTGAAATATTACATATTCTGCACTAATTCCCCAAAGTAAAGTGGTAAAACCTGCTGTAATGTATCAATTCATTTGTAATAACTTTTCATTATTAAGTTTACTATTTAATGACCATTTGTTACCCTGCATCACAAAACGAAGAAAAAGTCGTTTTTGTGCAATGAAAGGGACAAAAAAACAGGAAGTAAACCACCGAAGCAACAACAATGAAGAGATTACCACATTAAGCTGAAATTGAGCATGGTCTATTAACACATTCTGTCCGTGATTTGGACCGAATAATGCTAACTTTCAAAGCAGCAGAGTTATCCTTTCAAAAGTTATTAAAATTTGAAGTGAAGAGGGTGTAAAGGATTTCAAGAAATGAAAAGGTAACTTTATAGATTTACCCGATCATTCTATTCTCCCTCCAAATGGGTTGCAGAAAAACTGCTGAAAACATACTTTCCCATCCATGATATGATCCCAAACTTAAGAATGATGTAGAAGAAGGATAGCTCTTTCAGAAAATATGAAAAAAATCAAGATTGACTTGGCTGACCCATTTCACCTTTTTTGAGTCCTCACATGAAATCAAGGGATGCGACTTTTTGTTCGTTTTGTGATGCACGGAATGCATGTACAATGTATATATATATCGTGTATATCATGCAACCCTGCACCATAAAACCAACAAAAAGGCGCCAGGTTAGATTCTGAAAGAGTAGACTCTAAGCTTTAAAATGATATATAACTCAATCGAATGGACTCTCTTAACCTATCTAAATATTGAAAAGAAACTACACACTCTGGATAAGTGTGAACTGAGAAAAGAGGCTCTGAAGAACAGGGTCTATTCAAGCGCTAATCTTTACCAAGCCGCGCTAGCTGTGCGATGAATGGACCAAACAACAGGATGATAACCACCAGGGCAACAACACTGAAGGGATTATCAGATTAAGCTGAATTTGTGCAAGCTTTATTAACACATTCTGTTTATGATCATTGCCAACTTTCAAAGTAGAAACGTCATCCCTTCTAAAAGTATTTGAGTTGAAAGCGATGAGCACAGAAAAGGTTTCTAAGAATGAGAAGAGGACTCTTTAAGAAGCACCTAATCACACTATTCTACCCCAAAATGTTCCAGAAAAGCTGCTAAGAATCCCAATTTCCTTTTCATTCTATGATCCCAAACTTTAGTGTGATATAATAGGAGAAGACTTGCTCTTTTAGAAAATATGAAAAAAGTCAAGATTGGCTTGGTTGACCTATTTCACCTACTTTCGGCTCTCACACAAAATCAGTGCTCGCGACTCTTGTTTGTTCCACAAGTGGTGCACGGTCACACACACACACACACACACACACACACACACACACACACACACACATATATATATATATATATATATATATATATATATATATATATATATAAAGAATGGGTGCACTTTCATCACTAGATTGAATAAAACAAACCAAATAAACATTGCTCAGAATAGAGGTATTGAAGTTCAGGGCCTCTCCAGGTGCTTTATCACACTCTGGTGTGCTACGTGCAATTAATGACACACACTCACTAGCACACACACACACGCACAAACACACACACACACACACACACACACGATGTAAGACTGTAGCAACCACAATAAAGAGATTATCAGATAAAGTTGAAGTTTTCCGCGTTCATTGAGCCGATTCGATTTTACGTTTGTTTGACTTCAAAACGCAGTAGCTTTATGCTTCATTCACTCCTTTGTTTATGGTATGAAAGTAAAGATTGTGTAAAGCGACTTCATCAAATGAAAAGGGGACTATAAAGGCAATGTCGTGCCTGATCACACTATTCTTCTAATCTTTGAAACTAAAAAATCTTCCAAAATAAACACTTTCTCATTCATTTTTTGTGGTTTTTTTTTTTTGTAAAAAAGTGGAGACATGTGTGGAATTGTTCTTTCAGGGGAAAAATATAATGATTAATTTTGTTCACTCGTTCACTCGACGTTTTCTGTTTTGGTTTGTTTGTTTGTTTTGTTATTCAAGTTCACAATAAGAGCAACGTATGATAATACATCATAAAATACATATATATATATATATATATATATATATATATATATATATATATATATATATACATATTCTTTATCAAAAACGTTATCCTAATAAACCGGTACGTAAATCTCATGAGAAGATACAGCTGAGGCACGCGGTAGGCTGTCCTTCAAAACTCTCTGCCCCAAAAAGGAAGATGCGCATAAAGACTTGAAAGTTTAGTCCGTCGGGTAATCGAGCCTGGGTCACCCTGAACGTCGAGACGTCTCCGTGGCAGAGCGGTTTAAGGCGTTGGCATTCCATGTCAAAGACCAAGGGTTAGGTTCCCGGCTGATTTTTCAACCCTTGCACTTTTCCAAAAAGGAGGAACAGTAAGAGGAATAAGATGTGAAAGCTACGCACCGATTTTTCCTTACTTTCTCACATCTGACTATTATATGCTATATGCAATGGAAAATAATAAACACAGATACAGAGAAGTAAATGACTACAGGCCATAGTATGAAATTGAAGAGGGTTTGTGCTGAGATATAATTATCACAGTTAGTTTGGGATGCTTCAAAGCCAAGTGAACGACTCCTGCGCCAACGTACTTTTTTTTTGTTTTTTTTTGTTTTTTATTGTTCCATATTCCACATTTCAACAAATACATAAAACATAAATATCACAATACAAAAGCCTGGATGAATTGTCAAGTACAGCTTATAAGACAATAAAACATGTGAAATATGAGGAATCTACATAGAAGCATTGCTTGTAGGGTGTAGATTCCCAGATGCGGATGTGAGATTATTTCTTACTTGGTTATGTAATTAAAGGAATGACAATTTGTGAATTGGAGAAATATAAACGCCAAAAAGTAAAAAGAAAAAGAAGAAGAAGAAAAAAACCCAAAGAAAGCAATGTCCGCGGCACAGACCTCTTGAGAGTTGCGTGATCACCCGAGCGAGGTACAAGTCAGATGCAGTGTACAATAGCAGAGATACCAAATGTGTACAAAGGAAGTTCAGGAGATAATACAGAAATCACGAGCGAGGCACATGTTACATAATCGATAATGTCAGTAATGTGAAGTATGAACAGAGAATGTCGAGGAGGATTGAAGAATAGCTATAGATATGAATTCAGAAAAACTAGTTTAAGTTTATGCTTAAATGAATAAAGAGACTGAGATAAAGAGACTACTAGACTTCGCGTCTAGTAGTACAAGGATTCTTAGAGGCCGTGTAATAAAATATTAAACCAGTATTAAAAGCTGTAATATGACCACCCAGCTCAATATTGTACATTTGCAGGAAGAAATGACTTCCATTTACCTTCATATTAAAAAGATAGTAAGTTGTGATATAATATATATATATATATATATATATATATATATATATATATATATATATCAGTATGTGTGTGTGTGTGTGTATGTACTTGTGTGTGTGTGTGTCAGTGTGTGTTAACAAAATGTGACAATTCCAATCAATTCAAAGAGTGACTGAAATGAATTTTGTCATAATCTTATTCAATTTTCTGCATGGCGAACCTTCGGAATATTGAACATTCCGAAAAGCAAACTGTGATCTTATTGGCGCTGCATAGTGTTTAGACGAGAGGTACCTTTTGTCAAGCTATTGAAACTGATATTTGATAAGTGCATTTGAACTATCATGAGATAAGTGCAGCATGAAAATTAAAGAATCATGGTTTTATACCCATTAAGCCAGTCTCCAGTTGCATTTTGATATCAGATTTTGATATCCTAATAAATGAACTATATTCAACGATTTAGCATTGTTCTCTCTCACATCCTGGCTGCTGGTCAGTCTTTGGGTGAGCATACAAAAAGGTCGTAGGGTAATTAATTTGAGCATGGCACGTATACTGCCCTACTTTAGCAAAGGGGAGCAAGTGCCATTTCTATGGATTTTTTTTTTTTTTTGGTTGATTTGGCATTCATTCATTCATTCATTGTATTTTTTTCTGTATGGTACAATATAATCAAATAATTATGATAAAATATAACCAAATATAATCAATACAATAATTGAGGCATGCTCTATTGAAGTGAAAAATCAAAAAGTTACAATTGTGGCCCATTTCTAAGAAATTCGAGTGGCAAAAGGAAACAAGTGCACAAAATTACATGAAAAAATGGCAAAAAGAAGCAAGTTCCAACCTCATGATATGATTGTCTCGTGCTTTCCTTTGCCAAATAATTTGTATTGAGACAAAATATAAACTACATGGGCAAAAGGTAGTTAGTACCATCCATATAATGTGATTGTCACTTGCTTCCTTTTGACAATTTTTCAAGTTTGATACAAATCTGAAATACTTTGGCAAAAGGAAGCAAGTCATAACCTCATGATATCATTGTCACTTGCTTCCTTTTGACAAATTATTCATATTTTGGCACAATCTAGAATACTTCGGCAAGAGGACGAAAGTGACATCCTTAAGATATAATTGTCATTTACTTCATTTTGCCGACTTTTTATGTTTGCTACAAATCAATAAAACTTTGGCAACAGAAAGCAAATAACATATTCATGATATGATTGTCATATATATGCTTCCTTTTGCCAGATTTTTCATGTTTGCTACAAATCTGTAATACTCTGGCAAAAGGAAGCAAGTTACATTATAAAGAGTTTCTATGGGAATATTAAAATTCTTCGAATCGTCATAAATGCATCAAAATATGACTTGCACGAATGCCAACATTATTTCTCATCACAAATTTAAATTTTGAAGGGCATATCCCCCAAAAAAACATGTTTGCTTCTTTTGTAGCATTTTTACTCGATGTCACTGGCTCCCTTTTGCAAAAGTAGGGCAGGTTACGACTTCGCGTTATTAGAAATAGCTGAAATTGTTCATAATGAATGGACATGTAATGCACACATTCGAACGCTCTGATTGCAACGCAAAAGCAAAATAATTTTTTTTTTTCAAATCTGTTCCACGTCCTTGCGACTGAATACTACTTCAGGAGCCATTTGGCGGCTATATTTTGCACTCTAAAGATCTGCAGGTTGTAATGCGGCTTTGCAGGGAGGATTAGTCAATATTAAATTTGCTGGATAACATTTGAAACGCGTGGTGTTTATTACGCTCTAAAACAGGCAACAAAGTATAGCGAAGCACTGCAGAACCAGGATTCACGTGGAGCGGAGGGTAAGAAATTGTGAATTTTTCCTTGATCTCTCATTCGTTTTGTTTTGTTTTCAAATCAGATATTATTAAATCGTTAGCAGACTTTCTGCAACGTTGAAGTTACTACTTACTCTTTGTGAACGATGTCGGAAGTATATTCCAACGAGAGGTTGTGTGTTTAAAGCCTACTGAATATCAAAACAGAGGCCGATTCGATGTCATGGTTTCCTGTTGTTGCTGTGTTTTAAAGAAAAGGAAAGAGATAGAGAGAGAAAAAAAATAATAGGGCCCTATACAACAAACGATTTGCCCCCAGAAAATACTGACGTAAATCATAAATAATACATCTTAAAGGTTTCAAACAAGACTATAAGATATATTGTTTAATGAACGGGTTTATTGTGTATGTATGCAAAAGTACTCGTTTTGCAATTGTCATGTGGATTCTCGTTGTTATTTTGTATCTCGTGAGCACATGAAGACAACATATCAAAGTGTCATTACAGGAAGTGTTTGTTGCATTTGGACTTAAACAGTTTTGCTTTTTTTTTTAGCAACTGTTTACGAACCCTAAAAAAATCAACAAACAAACAAACAAGCAAATAAACAAACAGAACAGCTATTCTCTAAAGTTCGCAACGTTCGCAACGTTCACAAATGTTCACCTCTTCGTGAGTCACGCCATTTAAGCATAGATAGAGCGCGGTATAGTACCTGAGTGTTTTATGACGATTGATTTGTAATTGTCCATCTCATTAGAGATTCAAAGAAGAAAGATATTGGGCGACCATAATTGTGCGTGTGTGAAATATCTTGTATAGTATCCTAAATAAATCGAGCCATATCAGGTTTTCCTAATGTATAAATTGTGTGTGTGTGTGTGTGTGTGTGTGCGTGTGTGTAGGTGTGTATGTGTGTGAGTGTGTGTGTGTTTACCATTGACTAGATACCCCTTATGGTTTTATTTTATTGCTCGTAGGTTTAAACAATTTTCCAAATTTTCCAACAGTTTGCGTTCGTGCTTAATGATACGTGACGCGATGAAAATGTCTTTTCTCCCTTCCAACCCAGAAGCAAAGGATACATCACTATCCGAGATGCAGTTTTTTAAACGACTTCCCATCCAAATGGTCATATATCTACTTGCATTTCAAAAAGGTGGGTATTCTAACTGTTATCTAGATTTTAAAAAAAATATTTGTGGGGGTGCTGTGGCATAGTGGATGTTTTTACCCACTATATGCCCCTCTCCACCAAGGCGCATGAATTGGTATCTGGAACGCAGGGGTAATAATAATGACAGGGCCCTCTGGTAGAGCAGTGGCAACACTGAAAAGTCTATCCTTCATAAACAAGTCATAATTCTCCTTATTATCATTCTTATTATAATTATTATTATCATTATCATTATTATTATTACTAATTTGATTGCAATTTTTGTCATACAAATGAATTTACAAGTTGAAAATTACTCTCAACCTCAGAAAAAAATGCATAAACACAGACACAGGGGCAAGTTTTCCCCATCCCCACCGTCTCTCTCTCTCCTCATCACTCTTACCCTTTCTTTGAGTTGCTGATTTGGGAAATGTATTTTTTTGTTGTTAAGAAGTGAAGATTTTTATGCCAAGTAATGGATATTGATGACACCACTAAAGATCTTGTTTTAACTTTTGTGTGGGTACTTTTTATAAATGTGATATAATTTTAATATTCCACAATAACTGGAGGGCGACGCGCAAGAACAATGTGTCAAAAAGGTATTATCAAAACAACCCATTATAGACGTAGCGTCTTGAAGAAAATGTGATGAGTTCGACGGCTCCCTGGTGCTATATTCAATTGAATTCAATTCGATGTTATTGTCCGTTTCTGGAAATTTGTTTTGTTTCCATGTATACCCGGTTACATCGATACGTTATTCCCATACAAACCACACGTATAACATAGATACATGGACATAGACATACAAGAGATATACAGCAATACAATATCACTACCATTGTAAAAAATACATAACATTGAAGAAGTATGTATATAATGTATCGACGTAACCGGGTATGCAAAAAACACACACACCAAATTTCCAGAACTCCTTTATGCCTTAATGAAGTTGTGTTACTGTGCACTCATTCCTTTCCTATGATGTAGATTGCTGCGCAGAAAATGGAAAAGACACGTGTCAAAATGCAGCACTAGCCTTTGAAAGTCTTTGTCCCGAGATTTTCTCCGAGAAAATGGAAGGTTTTGTCCGATCAACACCCAAGTACGTCCCTCGTGACCATCCTCAGTATGACGTCATGGTTCCCGAAGCGGCGAGAGGAAAGACCAACCTCTACTGTGCCCATCCGCGTAAGATATCCCTGTGTACTCAAATATGATTTGCTATTAAACTATTGAATGTACATTGTATATGCTCATCAATATTATTCTGGACCCCATGGAAGACCATCAATATTGTTGTTGAATGGGCTACCCTGACAAAAGAGTAGAAATAAATGGATAGATAGATAGATAGATAAATTAAACAATGAGATAATTTCAGATGAGTTATCACGAAAACCATTGTGTCTGAAACAAATTTGACATATGCGGAGCTTTAAGTATGTCATAGATATCGTTTGTCATAGATATCGTTTGTCTGCCTCAATTCCTCGCAAGTTCACCCACCTTGTAAAAACTGAATTGCATATGCATGTGTTTAAACAGTCTAGTATTTCACATGCCGTATTTTTTTTAACACATGCCTATGGAATATTTGTCTATCCCATCTCCGTCCTCTTCACCCTTCTTAACAAGCACTTTGTTTGTTTCATTTCTTTTTACTCTTTTTATGCATGAACGCCTATAATTTCCATCGTTCCCCCTCCCCCCACCTGGTCAAACAATACAAATTACACATGCAAACAGTGCGTTTAAAATTCCGGGAGGGTTGAATCGGGAGCGGAGGTGGGACATACAATACATTCTTTTCTGAATATTAGGACCGGTTTATTCATGCATCCAAATATATGAACAGCGCTTTCCCTGAGATTTTGGAGTGAGCTGTTGTTGTTGTTTTTGTTTCCTTCCCTTTTGTAAGTATGGTATTCAGTTCTGATACAGCTGTTGCTAATGCGAAAGTTTTCAGTATTTCGTTGTCACCTTTTGTAAGCATGGCATCTAGTTCACATACAGCTATTGCCCCGTCTGCCCCTGCGAGGGCTGTCAGTATTATTATATTGTTCACTCATTTCAGCAGTTGTCCGACATTTGTAATGTCAGCATATTATTTTAGTCTGATTAGTTATGCCCCTTGTGTATAATGTAAAATGAATGTGAAACTTCCGGGCCTTGATAATATTATGATACTACATAATGATCCAAGAAATGAAAGGGGTTTTATTTTCATTTTTATTTTAATGTTAACACGCATTTATTATCCATTTTCTATGTTTTCATTCTATAAATCAACAATTATTTCCTATAAATAACGAATGATTTTTCCAAATTCGGGAGCTATCTTTATCTCCATGGCCGTTTAAATGCTTTGCGCTGGTTCTGTCAAAGTTCTTTTACAGGCTTTGACTATTTGTGTGTACGCTTTCTTCCTGTGTTGTTTATGTATTCTATGTGCTTTGATTATGTTGCCTAAAGTCTATGTTTTCGTGAATTTGCCTACTCGCTGTACTATCCGTGAACCCGGAATTGTCCGTGCATCTTTTGTGCCAAAAATTTTCATTCCTTTGCTAACTCGTCAGTTGACATGCCTTCATATACGTTATGCCTCTTTTTATGGCTAATCGACTTAATGTAGCATTTGATTCCCTAGATGATGATGAACTCTTTGATCTGTTTAGACGTTCCCCTTCGGAATTAAGTCGGAATAAGTCACAATCGTCTGCTTTTTTTGACGATCTTATTGTTAATAATGTAAACTCATCTTTAAAAGATGTATATAATGATTTTGATTTTGAATATGACTCCCCTCAAATTCCTTCTAAATATGTAACTGTTGACCAGTTTAAAGATTATACAAAAAGTTTTTCACAAAGCATATTTTCTATGTTACATTTAAATATAAGGAGTATTAATAAACATTTTGATGAGTTGCAGATGTTATTAGATAATCAAAATAAACAACAAATTTCAGTAATAGGTTTAACTGAAACATGGTTATCATTTGACGTTAATTTGCCGTATGCATTAAATGGTTATGAGTTTATCGTTAATAACAGAGTAAACAGGACGGGTGGTGGAGTCGCTTTTTATTTATCTGAAAAATTTGAATTTAGTGTTTGTGATGAATTAAATGTAATGAATGAAATTGTAGAGACTTTGTTTGTGGAAATTTGTATTCCGCAAAGTAAGAATATTATAATTGGTATTGTTTATAGACCCCCAAGTTCTAGTTCCAAGGATTTTTTAAATTGTATGACAAATTTATTAAAAAGTCCTTTGTTTATCAATAAAAGCATTTTCATAATGGGGGATTTTAATATTGATTTGATTAGGAATGATGATATCACATCTCAAGAATTTCTTGAAATGTTTTTGTCAGCCTCCTTCTTGCCACTAATTTCGAAGCCAACTCGTGTTACAAATCACTCCGCAACCCTCCTTGATAATATTTTTTTCTAATTCTGTGCAGATTTTAAATTCTGCTATAATTTTATCTGATATAACTGATCATTTCCCTATTATAACATATTTTGATCTTAAACATTTGGTTAATAAGTTTCAACTTTCTTCATTTAGACGTAGAGCTTCACCGGAAAATTTGGCTAGCCTTGGTGCTTGCTTAGATAGGGCTGACTGGTCTAGTGTTTATGATAATGATGACGTAAATGCATCATTTGAAAATTTTTCAGGGATTATGAATAAATATTTAGATGAATATATTCCTAAAATAAAAGATAAGTTAGTTAATTATAAAACGTCTCCTAAACTTCCATGGATTTCAAAATCTGTTCTGCGTTCAATAAATAGGAAAAATAGGTTATATTATAAATTCAAAATGAAAAAAACTGAAAAGTCAAAAAATAAATACACTTCGTATAGAAATATCTTAACGAAGATTATACGGTTGGAAAAGAGGAAATATTATATGATTCAGTTAGAGAAATATAAACATGATATAAAGAATACATGGAAGATATTGAAGCAGGCTATGAATATATCAAAAAAGAAATTAAATATTACAAAGTTAAAATATGATGATAACATTGTTGAAGATCCTAATGATATAGTTAATATTTTTAACTCTTATTTTTCAATGATTGGGGAAAATCTGGCAGAAAAAGTACCACAGTCAAATATGCATTTTTCTACATTCTTAGGTCAGCCTAATTCTAGTTCAATTTTTTTTTGTTCCAACTACCAAATATGAAATAATAGATATTGTTACTGCAATGAATAATAAACGAAGTGCCGGTTATGATGATATAAGTAATTTTATTTTAAAGGGAATTATATCATCAATTGCTGACCCACTTTCATATATTTTCAATAAATCTATACTAAGTGGTGTTTTTCCTGAAATTATGAAAATAGCTAAGGTTTTTCCTTTATTTAAAAAAGGAGATGAATTTGATGTAAGTAATTATAGACCCATTTCTTTGCTTTCATCCTTATCTAAAATTTTGGAAAAATTAATGTTTGTAAGAACAATCAATTTTCTTAATTTTCATAATGTTTTTACAAATTCTCAATTTGGGTTTCGTCAGAAACACAGTACCATTCATGCCCTTTTGAAATTTATTGACCACGCCGCGCATACTATTGATAATCATTCTCATCTTATTGGTATCTTCCTGGACTTCTCCAAGGCCTTCGATACGATAAATCATGACATTTTATTATATAAATTGTCTCATTATGGAATACGGGGGAAGGCCTTGGAGTGGTTCAGGAGTTACCTACAAAATCGAAAACAATATGTATCTCTGAACGAGAATGACTCAAATTTAGAATTTATCAAATGTGGCGTCCCACAGGGTAGCTTATTAGGACCATTACTTTTTATTATTTGTATTAATGACTTTTGTAGATCATCTGATATACTCTCATTTATACTTTTTGCTGATGATTCCAATGTTTTCTTTTCTCACCGAAATCCAGATACTCTCGTAAGCATTGTTAATTCTGAACTGAAAAAAGTTACTCAGTGGATAAGAGCTAATAAATTATCACTTAATCTCAAGAAAACTAAGTATATGCTTTTTAGCAATTCTGTAGAAGCTTTGCGCACAAATATCATTTTTGATGACACTCTGTTACAACGTGTATCTCATATAAAATTCCTTGGTATCACAGTGGATGATAAACTTTCATGGAGACCGCACATTATTAACATTAGTACAATCATTTCACGTAATATTGGTATCATAAATAGACTCAAGTCTCATATTCCAATGTCCTCTTTGTTGACCTTGTATTTTTCTCTGATTTTACCGTATCTTAATTACGGACTCCTAGCATGGGGTAGTGCCCATCAAACTTTATTAGATAAATTACTATTACTGCAGAAAAAGGTACT
Source organism: Diadema antillarum (assembly GCF_040938485.1). Taxonomy (NCBI): domain Eukaryota; kingdom Metazoa; phylum Echinodermata; class Echinoidea; order Diadematoida; family Diadematidae; genus Diadema; species Diadema antillarum. The sequence continues at coordinate 1,907,316 of NW_027271320.1, forward strand.
TCGTATCATATGCGGCGTCCCGCCACGTTCCCATTCAGAGCCATTGTTTACTAAATATAAGATTTTGAAAATCAAAGATTTGTATTTTTTTCAACTTGGTCAGTTTATGTTTAATTACAATGCAAATGCACTTCCCAGTATTTTCAATTCAATGTTTCCACGGAATCAGTTTTTTCATAATTATCCAACTAGACAATCTAATGAGTTTCATTTGCCCCTCCTGAGAACTTTATTAGCTCAGAGTACATTTATATACACCGGTCCTAGATTTTGGAATTCATTAAGCTGTGAAATAAAAAATTCCCCTTCTTTGCATTCTTTTAAGCGCAAGTTGAAATCATTTCTGTTAAATCCTCTTTGATATATTTCGTCCTTAGTTAGATCTCATCAACCTCAGGGTTCATCATCCATCCACCAATCTTTCGTTTACTGACTTCATTATTACGTAATGGATTGCATGGATTATTATGCAATAGCCATTAAATCCCTGCACAGCTGCGTGCAGTACCAGCCCTCTGAAGCACATTGTCAATCACCCCCTGTTCCATTTCCCTAGTTAAGCGTGTAGGCATTCTCTCATTCTCTTATTCTCTTTCTCTTTTTTTCTTTTCCTTTCTCCCCATTCTTTCCGTCTTTTTTGTCAAGTGTTGTCATGTCTTTTGTATTTCTCCTCTCTTGTTCCGTTCTGTCGTAAATTATAACTGTGATAAGTATTTGTAAATAAGTAATTCATAAGTTTGTTCATTTTTTGAGTGGTTCACAACATACAAGCTTGCTTTTTAGTGGACCTCTCAGTTCTTTCTTTTTCCTCAATTGAAGCATAACTTTGTACTTTTTTGCCAGTATGCATTCTTTTGTTTATTTGTATCATTTATCTTTTACAAAGTCGAATGTTTATGTTTATGATGTAATTCCAAATATATTATGCGTTATGTTTTGTTGAAAAAAGAAGAATGAAAAATGAATGAATTGAATTGAATTGAATTGAATAGATTCGATTCGGCAGAGTTAACTTCTTTTCAAGGAAAATATTTCTCAGAAATAAGATGAAATTAAATTTCGAAAACAGTTAATGTTGTATTAGTAAAACCAGCTTTACGATAATTTCTGCTTTTTACTTTTGTCATCTCCGACCTTGCATGGGTACCGTGTTGACGAGTCACATTGTATTCGATGGATCTCATAGTCTCCTTGATCTCATTGAAACGTTGATTAATGAAAAACGGCCTACACACCATTAAGTGCATATACATTGGAAAATGAACTAGTAATCCCAAATATGCTAGGTATGATAAAGGTGGCTTGCAAAAAGCCTCGACTAATATGAGAAAAATTCATATCGGATAATGGGAGGGGGGGGGGAGTATACTGCTTAATAATGAAATGCGCACTCTGATGCAGGAAGGCTAATATTCCCTTTAACACTAGTTAAATGATATTAGTGAAGTTTTAATATTGCAAACAGAACGAACTTATTTTGTAATACATGATTAGTCCTTACACTTTTCTATATGTGTAATATATATATATATATATATATATATATATATACATATATATGTGACCCTGCACCTCAAAACAAACAAAAAGTCGCCAGGCATGAATTTTTAGTTAAGACCATATTCTGAAAGACCAGACTTTAAGCTTTAAAATGATGTATAACTCAAATCAAATGGACTCTCCTAAGCTATCTAAATATTGGAAAGAAAGCACAAACTCAGGAAAAGTGTGAACTGAAAAAAGAGGCTCTGAAGTACAGTGTCTATTTAAGCGCTTAATCTTTGCCACACCCGGTCCGTGCTGGCTGTGCGATGAATGGGACAAAAAACAGGAAGTAAACCACCAGAGTAACAACAATGAAGAGATTATCAGATTAAAATGAAATTAAACATGCCTCATTAACACATTCTGTCCATAATTAATGCCAACTTTCAAAGCAGTAGCACTATCCTGTCAAAAGTTATTAAAGTTGAAAGTGAAGAGTGCGGACAAGGTTTTTTTCAGAAATGAAAAAGGGATTCTAAAGGCACACCTAATCACACTATTCTACCAAAAATGTTCGAAATAAACTGCTTAAAAAAACACACTTTCCTGCCCGTGTTATGATACCAAATTTAAGCATAATGTAAAAGAAGACTCGCTCTGTCAGTAAATATGAAAAAGTCAAGTTCGGCTAGGTTGACCCATTACACTTATTTTCAGTCCTCACGCAAAATCAGTGTGTGTGACTTTATGTTCGTTTTTGAGGTGCACGGTCACATATATACATGTATTTATTTATTGGACAGATGCTGATAGAAAGTATTATTAAAGAAATGCAAACGAACGCACAATTACATCATCGTAATGTAAATATTAAAAAAAAAATCATTTGTTCTAGCATAAAGAAAGAGAACTAGACGTACCTCTTTCCAAAAGCGAGAAATATCATGCCAAGGGAATGCGTACTTTTCATACAAAAATATGTTTTGTGGAACACGCGTCATAATTGATTCTTCATATAATTTCACGAGAAGTCACGGTCTCTATAGTTTTCTCATCCGGCGATGGCTGACCAAAACCTCGAAATTTCATATCTTTTGAACGAATTGTCTGATTTTCCTCCAACTTTCGTTGATGTATTCTATTAGAATTGCTGAAGTCATTAAATCCACACTTATTTGTAAGTTTCGTTCCCCTTTAATTTCCCAGAACACTTCAATCTGTGCATTTCTGTGAGAATTTAAGAGCGGTAGGTCTTGTAAAATACTAGAAAAAAAAATCCTCAACAGTTATTTTATGTTTGTTTGTAGATGATCAAAGCGTTTTCTTGCTGATTCAACGCTAATAAACATGTCGCTATACCAACGTAAACAACTCTTCAACACATTTACCATTCACCATATCATTCAATACGCAAAACAGATTGCGTTCCTAATCCCTGCCTGAATGGGTGGACCTGCTCAGAAACTCTGGAAGCATTCACCTGCAAGTGCCCAAGATCATCTGCCGGACACCGATGTGAAGTTGGTATGTACACGTGAATAAATGAAGTTGTGGATTACAAACCAGCTAAGCGTTATAAGGTGTTAGTATTAATACTTGCATGAGAATCAATGAAGAAGAGGAGTGTAAATGCAAGCACAGGTATACTACTTTTTCAATTTGAGATATTTCATATCCACTCTGATGAAAAACAAAGAAATGTAGAGGTTATTATAATTACTATTATTATTATTATCATCATCATCATCATTAGTTATTCGGCAATTCAACAAACAATACAAGTGGACATAGAATACAAACAGAAAATCGTTTACATGATATAAATAATGCGGTGATTACAGGTGCATGGCCCTGATTACCAGGGGAGGAAAATGCTAACTTAATTTCCGGGGTATAAGATATTGATAATAACATCTTGAAAACCATCTCTTGTCATGATTTGACGTCAGTGTAATTGAAAATGTGTCCTTTTCTCTACTGAATAATGACATAACTTAATAGAAAGCAGAAGGAAATTTTAAAAGCACTCACTTCCTTTAACATTCAAGGTCTTCTTGGTTTTTTTATGGATATGTCTACGTAAACTACATATATATATATATATATATATATATATATATACATATGAAGAGTTTGTTCGCAAAATCCGATAAGTTTTATATTTGCCAAATGGAGATATTTGCGATTAAAGGTCAAGAAAAATAAAGAGAATAATAAGACAGTTTTTTGTTTCTTTTGACCATAACTTCAAAAATGTACCTTTATATGTAGTGACCAAAATATCATTTAAAAGGTATTATTTTGTACTTTATGACAGAGACCGTAATTCAAAATCTTCAAAAATGGACTTATCGGTTTCAGCGAACAAACTCTTCATATATATATATATATATATATATATATGTGACCGTGCACCTCAAAACGAACATAAAGTCGCACACACTGATTTTGCGTGAGGACTGATAATAAGTGAAATGGGTCAACCTAGCCGAACTTGACTTTTTCATATTTTCTGAAAGAGCAGGTCTTCTTTTACATTATGCTAAAATTTGGTATCATAAAACGGGCAGGAAAGTGTGTTTTTTAGCAGTTTATCTCGAACATTTTTGATAGAATAGTGTGATTAGGTGTGTCTTCAGAATCCCTTTTTCATTTCTGAAAAACCTTGTCTACACTCTTCACTTTCAACTCTAATAACTTTTGCAAGGATAGTGTATACTGCTTTGAAAGTTGGCATTAATTACGGACAGAATGTGTTAATGAGACATGCTTAATTTCAGTTTAATCTGATAGTCCCTTCATTGTTGCTACTCCAGTGGTTTACTTCCTGTTTTTTGTCCCATTCATCGCACAGCCAGCACGGTTTGGTAAAGATTAAGCGCTTGAATAGACACTGTACTTCAGAGCCTCTTTTCTCAGTTCACACTTTTTCTGAGGTTGTGCTTTCTTTCCAATATTTAGATAGGTTCGGAGAGTCCATTTGATTTGAGTTATACATCACTTTAAAGCTTAAAGTCTCCTCTTTCAGAATATGGTCTTTACTAAAAATTCATGTCTGGCGACTTTTTGTTTGTTTTGAGGTGCACTGTCACATATTATTGTGTATATATATATATATATATATATATAGATTATATAAATATGTTGAGATTTCTCGTATTGGCTCCACGCAAAAATGAAGAAACAAACTGGTAATGCATTTTTGGCCAATAAAGCATGAGTTTATTTTCGGCGTCCTACGCCTTCATCAGGAGTCTTGACAACGACGGTATCAAAAGTAGCAAAACAAGAATTGAACACGTAGATTGCGCACTCATAGACAGACTTAGTTGCTATGAGACACGGCTAGGGGTGCGCACCCTTTACAGTGATGTTGCCATGTAGACGCAATGTAGTCATGGCCCGCATAAGGAGGAGAGCATTGACATGTTTATTACGTGTTAACAATGGCGTCCAATTAAGCGTCATATCACCTTATATTATCAAATATCTGATGTGATGCCGAATAACTCTACTAATATCAACGTACCGTAAATTACAAAAATAATAGACAAATTCAGAATCAGGTTAAAGGGCGCTCCAGCAATTGAGCTGTTTCATGACTTACACTGATGGAGACTGTTGTATAAAATAATCATCAATAGGATGAAATCGGTTTCAAAATTCCTGTTGAGAAACAGATGAATTCATCAATGGCACAAAGGCACAATTCAGAGTCCCACTGTAATCTAATCAGATTTGAACATGGAAGTATGAAATTGAGTATATAAATATAAGAACGACCCAAGTCCACGGAAGATCATTTCGAGTAAACTAAAAAAAAAAAACTTCATATCTTTTCTATTTGTCCAATAATATTCTATTTAACTGTGATGGGAAGGCAACATTGTATATACAAATTAGAACATATATTATTATGACAATTAACATTTACATTAATTGTGGAGAGGCCATTTTGTGTGGTGGACTTGGGTCGTTCTTTGATTCATATGGACTTGGGTCGTTCTTTGATTCATATACATGATATTCTGCTATAGAGATGGGAGAAGGATGAGAGAGGGCGCTATTATATGCATGTAAGAATGACCCAAGTCCTTCATTCTTACATTAATATAAGATTTAACTCATTCATTTCAGGCACTTCCGGGGGTAATTGGGATTTATCATTTACACACAAGATGAGTCCATGCATAAGCTACAATTTCCCATGTCAAACTGAATTTGGCCAAAAATTGGACTTGGGTCGTTCTTATATTCATATATTCAATTGATTATAAAGTATCAGTCATTAATAGGATGACAGTGTGAATTCATCTATATAAAATAAAGCAAAACGTGAGTAAATTGGTTATTAAAAATTGAGACATTGAATCATAATTTTCGCTTTCATGTTATCTCTGACAGAATAACCTAATAATTTCTCTTTATCAGTGTAAGTGAAACTATTACCAATTAGAAAGATATTTTGAAAAAAAAAATATCTTAGAATCCTCGCCATGACTTATTCCTCTCTTTAACGGAAGAATTAGTAATCGTTTAGAATGGATAAGTCCTTGTTCAGCCCTTCATTTTTAAAACTCTTACTCTTCACTTTTACTCAGCGAGTTTTCTTTCCTCTGTTGATTTGAAACCTCCCCGAAAATGCACACTCTGACCAGGGGCGGATCCAGGAATTCTGTAAGGGGGTGGGGGGGGGGGGGGGGGCGACTCATATTTCAGGTGCCACTTCCGAGTTTCATTAAACTTTTTTTCTTTTTATTTCTTTTCTTTTTAACGAAAAATAAAGGGGGCGTGCGCCGGTTGCGCCCCCTCTGGATCCGCCACTGGTGACATCCGTCATTGAGTGGCCGGGAAGTTTGAAGTGTTTAGCAACGGGAAGGGCGTTATGTTTCTTCAAAGTGGACGATTTGTGATTTTTAAAGCGCATCCGGAATTTGGTGCTCGTCTCACCGATATAGACAGCTTGAGGGCATTGTGCACAGATCAGATCTGCGGCGCTAAATTCAAATCTTCTGGACACGTTTCTCTTCAGTTAAAACATTCAGTTGAAAAACATGACCCAGGAAAAACAAAACAAAACAAAAGGTTGATTTCTTGTCTTTCCTTTGATCATTTAGCTTCAAACTTTTGTCATTTTGGGTCATAGGCAATAATTATAATTATACTACAAAATCTTGCCAAGAACATAAATCCAATTGTTTTGACCGATTTTAATGATTTGACTTCAAATCTGATTTTCTCGGCTCAGCAGTCAGCGACATCAGGATCCTCTTGTTGTTGCGGGTCACATACATCTGTTCATGTTTTCCTGTTCTGTGGATAAGTCTACGTTTATTCTTGTATTTTTTTTTGTCCTGTGCGTGAATTATCCAGATGATATCGTCTGCCCTGGCGGTGAATTGTCCCCAGACTCCTGCTATCTCTACCGTCAGGACCAACAGACCTGGGAGGTGGCGAGGGATACATGTGATGAACTAGGAGGCTATCTTGTCGCCATAGAAACGCCAAGTGAGCTATCCAACATTACACGGGAGATCCTTCGCCCGCACTTCGCAGATACGGACATCACCCCACGTATCTGGATCGGCCTAAATGACAGATCGACCGAAGGAGTCTACACATGGGAGCGTGTTGGCGGTACCGTATCGAGTAGTATGTGGAAAAGCGATCAGCCCAATGACAACGCTCATACTCAAAACTGTGTGAGCTTTAATGGGTTAAAGTTTTGGGATGATTCATGCAGCGATGACTTTAGCTACATCTGCGAATTCGGTCTTTGATTTGACAAGGACCTACATCACTTTTACGTTCCGGGAATTTTGAATCTACTGAATCGGTCTCAATTTTATTTAGCAAATTCCCTTCTCGCAAGTTTTTTTTTTTTTTTTTTAATTCTATTATTGCGTTTCTCCAGTATAACTCCATGTACATTTTGCCTAGCAGTAGGACCACATTGACTGTAAACCATCATGTCAATACGCAGATGCATTACTGTAATATCTAAACTGTATTATATATGACGTTGATCATTCCATCTATGTATAATGTATATGTATGGAATACCCAATGGCATCGCTTTTAGATCGTGATGTAATTATGTCTACTGCAGTTCACTGCATGGTAATGTAAACTGTACCATTACTACACTGACAATACAGTGTCTTAATATCAATGGTGAATACATATCGCAAGACTACTATTGGGAGGTTTATATTTATAGCCACCTCTCTCTCTCTGTCTCACCCTCTAATCTTACCCTATTTCCCAGAGCATCATATTGCCCCTTGCATTATTGTATATTGATGTTATGTATTATCTGGTACAACCAGTCATGGTTTTACCAATTAGTATTGCTGATGAATGTTGCGTATAAGAAGATGACATGTAACCACGGTAACGCACGTATTACAGCTGCATTACTTGCGGCAATTCAGATTGATATAATTGTTCAAAATAGCCATATGGTATATTACCATACTATAATTGCGATTGTGTGACGATCATATACAAAACTGCTGCAAATTGATGGAATTTAGAAGAATAATGTACAGAGAACAAAATAATGAACAAACTGAAACAAACTGAAACATACACCTCCCCCTCACTATATCTCCCTCTTTTCTTCTTATATTCATTGTTTTCTTTTGCCTCTTTTTCTTTTTTCTTTTTACTTCGGAAATATTGAAAATTATCACACATTCAACACGCAAGATGATATTGTCACGACTGTGTAGTGCATTGTATGGTCCTGTACCGTGAAATGGAGAGATCCCGAGTTCAAATCCTCACACACTAGATGTTTAACTCACACTTTGCGTCTCTATAAGTTTGCTTGTTTTACTCTATTCATTTATTCAGTAATTAGGAAATGCAAAATGTGGTATTTGACAGTCATGCCACAAATACTCTAAAAGTAATGGAAAGAACGAGTGAGTAATAAGAAGTACATAAAAAGAACAGGCATAAAAAAACGAATAAGAAATACTTCGAACCCTTCAATCTTAAACGCTTTCATGAAACGTTTCAATACTCCATCCCCGTTATATTCATTTGCATTTATTTTATGCAACGCAAAAAAAAAAAAAAAAATAGAGAAAAAAATTATATACTTTTCAGACTGTACGATTGTTCATCCCTTGCATTGCAGGTAAGGTAGTCCACGGTTTGCAGCACAAATTTCCACTGACTCGTGTAAAAGTCATCAGAAACTCATAGTTTTTATCCTATTGCATGGCGCTGAAGTCACAACAAACACACCTTTTAGGCGGCAACTCAGCAGATACAATACCGTGCATTCAGTCCTTCGTCTCACTCTTAACGACATTACTTGATCGGCTTTACATAAGACTGACTTGTCTGTGCAACTTTTCATTGCTTTTCAAGAAAAAAAAGCAAACAACAACAACAGCAACAAAAATCGACAATATGGTTGTCATTTATGGTTTGTTTAATCAAAATCAAAGAATCTGCGTGGATCACACATGTTGAAATCCGAGGTGTTTGAAGTCCTATTATTTCTTTTTTTTAACTTTAAGAATTATTTATCAAATGCAAGGCACATGCAAAATTGAATATAAAAGCGTCTGTGCGTGACAAAGGTAACACAAGGTCTCACGCCTTATTAAGGTCAAGAACTCGTGTAAACTAATTCTATTTACTTCTTTTCATTTTCCTACTTTTCAATGCCTGTATACAATAACCATGGATATATTCATTTTTTTAGGAACATAATAGTCTTTTTTTTTGTCACTGAGAGAACAATTCTGATTTTTTTTTGACGCACACCGTGACGTCAGGACTATCAATGTCGTATACTTTGAAACACCATGGAGAGTAGCACACGTCTCCTAATTCTCTTCTCATTTTCAATTTCGATGCATGCTGATATGCATGATGAAATTTAATGTGTAACGTTAATGCACATTGACATGTAAATGGTATCTGCTGCGTGAATATCCCAGTCCAGCCTAGACTAAGGGCAATACACTCAAAAATGTAAATGACATAATAAAATGACATATGAATGACATAGTTAGGGCATTTTAGAAAATTTCTGGACCATCTGTGAAAAAATTGCTTACCAATAGCTGTCTTCACCAATGTGTTCACTAAGGTGTCTACTAACACCTCTCAATTAGTTCCAACCCAAATCCTTGTGGAAAATTCTGGGAAGCCAATCAAAATCGAGCACCCGGAGGGGGGCGGGGCAGAAATGGAAAAATATATATTTTTTTCCAATATAAGCGAGTGAGATGATTTCTGGGGGTGCAGAATCGATTCCCACAATTAGTTTTGAGTACAAACAACTCTCTGACCGTGAAATAGGCCACGCCTCCTTTTTGCCCCCACCGAAATACGTAAATATTGGTATTTTTATACTTATCTTATTAGGTTTATATAATGGGTTTTTAGGGTGAACTGAAAACACTTGTGTGCGATGGGAAGTAGTCGTTACCATTTCTCTTATATCCATAACACCAAATATAATCATATTACTGCTGTGTATACTTATTAAATGTTTGATTCTCAATAGTTTTGAACCAACATCCTCGTGGAAAAAAAACCAACAACAACAACAACAACTGTAGAGCCAGTTAAATCTATGCAACAGAATGGGAGGGGTTGTCAAACAATGGGAAGATTTTTTTTTTTTTTTTTTGCCAGTATTATCGTGTGAGATGTCCAATTAGGGGTTTCTGGGGGTACTGAATGGATTCGAAACATTAGTTTTGAGTTAAAACTACTACCTGATCATTAAAATAGGCCACACCTACTTTTGCACCCGCCGAATCATGTATTATTGGTATTTTAATCTATACGCATCTCGGTAGGTTTATGTAGTGAGTTGGTTAGAATGCTGCATTGAGTTCTATCATCACTTAATTTGAGCTACACCTCCTCTAAAAACAGTTGGCAAAACACTGAAACATAAGTGTGCAAAATAACAAAAGTAGTCGTTCCCTCTTCTTTTACTTCCAGTATGCCCATTTAAATCCAACAGAAATATATCTCAATATTGAAACCTTGGTACATTATCCTACTCACAGACATCTCCCTCACTGCTCCCATCAGCTGTTTGGTCGATGTTCTGGCAACAGCTACCACGACATTTGCCGCAAAAAGAAATACACTTGACTCCTTACTTTTTATCATACAACTTGCTTTTTACAACTGAGGGCCGGCGACTGTGTGCTACAGTCCCCCTCACAGTTACAGCTGACAAACTTCAGAAAATAGTCCTTTGCGATGGGTCTGTTGAAGGGACCGGTGCGTAACCTTGGTCCTCAAGCTTCCATCCATACTCCAAGACATCCAATGATGGAGTTTGCAACATTAGCCAATCTCTGGTTTGGAGATAAGTTTGTAGAGAATGCTGCTCTGCAGCTTATGTTGTCGGGGACATGTAATTTCTCAGTTTTGATGCTCCCAGCAGCAGCCCGCTTGCTGAAGACGTCAAATCTCAAGTCTCCAAAGTCTGTTGGGTGATCTTCCATGGAACATGAGCTTAAATAATACACAGCCGGTTTTAATGATATCATCTTTCTTGCCTCGGATATCCAGAGACGCATCCATGGCCCTTTCCGCCTTGTCAGTCTCGCAGAGCTTGTTTACCAAAGTTGATTTGCTGAACCCAGAAATTGCTGACACTGTATCGCAGCCGGAAAAGCTGTGCAAGTATTCAAGATCAAACACTTCCGGTATCTCTCTGGGAGGGCCTCCCTTATCTTTGGGATTATAATCATAAGATGTTTCCTTGGCGCTTGTGAGGAAGACAGAGTGAATCAGCAAAAAGATGATGTCGGTGTCCCCAGCCCTCACCTCAACAGTAGAATCTTTTGCCTCATCTAGAGCTGCCCGGACTGTAGCAGTGTCTGTATCATCATGGTATTGCTGTACACTGATCTCATTTCTACTGAATGTCTCAGCAAGCACCAGAATAAAATGGGCCTTGTTGCTCTTGCTTTTCTCTTGGAACGAGGCTTCTAATGTCTGGGCGAATCAAAATGTCACATCAAGCATTCTTCGTTCGTCTCCGGTGATCAAGGCCCTTAGTGGTGCTGCCGTATCCGTCAGAGACCACATTGATTTGGAGAAACTGGCTCCCCATGGACTTAAAAAATGGAGGTATCTCTTGGCAACTAATGCCCTTAGCAGGTGAGGTTAGCTTCCCATTTGACGTTGCGCAAGAGCCATCCACCATCCGTCACCAGACTCGTGCAGGGGTTTATTCTACGGGTTCCACAGAAGTCTTGCTAGGGTGCATGGTTTCCATACACAGTGAATTTGGTATAAAGCTCTTACCAAATTCACTTTGTATGGAAACCATGCAGTCAGTTTCTCAGACCATGAGCGGTCAGGTACATGGACTAAAATCACGATGGAAACCACACTCATGGGTGAGGCCAAATCCTCAAACAGTCTTAACAGAGGACGCTTCCGGAATGAATCTCCTCACAGGTGTTGGGTTAAGACGCTAAACCACTTCTCATGCATTCACCAGGAACTTGAACAAGGTATGAACAAGCGTGAGGTACCTGACCACACGCACGTCACAAGAGCCCAGATGAAGAATGACGAAGATGCTGTCAACGCCATTTTCGGATGGTTGGAGGAGATCGACCTCTTCGATGCAACATGGGACAAGAAGACTATCCTTTATAACAGGATTCAGCAGCACTCCAGAGGACCCAGTCAACGCTGATCAGGCAGAGGAGGTTGGCAGAGCCATGCTGGCCAAGATGAATGGACGAACGGTTCTGGATTCAATTGAAACTAAAGCAAAAGGTGAAGTCATTAGAGAGCCTTAGAAGTGGACCCAAAGCCAATGGAAAGAAGCTGGTTATTGACTCATTCATGCTCTTCAACCGTCTAATCATCATCAGTTTGCGTGAAGTCAAGACCGAAGGTCTGTCATTTGAGTTGACGCCAACACCAATGTCTCTATTTGACAAAGACTAGAAGTTGCGAAATCCAGACAATGCTGCCCAAGCAAGATTTCTGAAAGCATTTGTGGAAAGCGTTGAACGAACCCCTGCATGAGTCTGTTTATTGATGGTGGATGACTATACTGCACAACGTCAAGCGGGAGGCTGACCTATCCTGGAAGGGCATTTCCGAGAGCTACCTTCAGTTTTTGAAGTCCATGGGGAGCCAGTTTCTCCAATCACTGTAGTCTTTGGTAGATACGGCAGCTCTGCTAAGGACCATGATCACCTGAGACGAACAAAGAATGCACGATGTGACATTCCCTTTCGCCCAGACATCAAAGCCTCGTTCCAAGAGAAAAGTTCATCCACAACAAGAGCAACAAGCCCCGGCTCATTCTGCTGCTTGCTGAGAAATTCAGTAGAAATGGGATCAGTGTACGGCAATGCCACGATGATGCAGACACTGCTATAGTCCGGGAATATATCTAGATTAGGCAAAATATTCTCCTGTTTAGGTAAGGGCGGAGGACACCGATATCATGGTTTTGCTGATTCACCCCATCTTCCTCACAAGAGCAAAAGAAACATCTTGTAGTATCGCAAAGATCAGGGAGGCCCTTCCAGAGAGATACCGAAAGTGTTTGATCTTGAACTCTTGCACAGCTTCTCTGGCTGCAATACAGTGTCAGCGATTTCTGGGTTCGCAAATCAACTTTGGTAAACAAGCTCTGAGAGACTGACAAGGCGGAAAGGGCCATGGATGTGTCTCTGGACATCCGAGGCAAGAAAGATGATATCATTAAAACCGGCTGTGTATTATTTAAGCTCATGTTCCATGGAAAACCACCCGAAAGACTTGGAGGCTTGAGATTTGACATCTTCAGCAAGCGGGCTGCTGATGAGCGCATCAAACCTGACAACAGAAGCTGCAGCAGAGCATCCTCTACGAGCTAATCTCCAAACCAGAGGTTGGCTAGTGTTGCAAACTCCATCATTGGATGTCTTGGAGTATGGATGGAAGCTTGAGGACCAAGGTTACGCACAGGTCCCTTCAACAAACCCCATCGCAAAGGACTATTTTCGGAAGTTTGTGAGCTGCAAACTGTGAAGGGACTGTAGCGCACTGAAGTGCAGTTGTAAAAGCAAGGAGTTATGCTTTTCTGTTTGCGGCAAATGGCATGGTAACTCTTGTCAGAACATCAACCAAACAGCTGATGGGGGCAGTAAGGGAGATGTTGGGGAGTAGGATAAAGTACCAAGGTTTCAATACAGTTCTGTTGTGCCAGATTTAAATGTGGCATAATGGAAGTAAGAGAAGTGGATTGCACAGTTAACGGTATATGTTGCAGTATTTTTTGCTCACTGTTTTTAGAGTTGATACAGCTCAAATTCAATAATAGAACTCAATTCAGTGTTCTAAAAAACTCAATGAATAACCCACTGATGTACGTATGAAATACCAATAATACATGATTCAGCGGGTGCAAAAAGTAGGCGTGGCCTATTTTAATGGTCAGGTAGTATTTTTTACGCAAAACTTATGTTTCGAATCCTTTCAGCACCCCTAGAAACTTTAATTGGACATCTCACAAACTAATACTGGAAAAAAAAAATTTCCTATTGATTGTCACCCCCACCCTTTTGTTGCTTTAATAGGTTTAACTGGCTCCACAGTTTTGGGGTTTTTTTTCCCCCACAAGGATGTTGGTTCGAAATTATTGAGAATCAAACATTTAATAAGTAAAGCCTGTTTACAGTAATATGATTATATTTGGTGTTATGGATATAAGGGAAATGGGAACAACTACTTCCCATCGCACACAAATATTTTCAGTGCACCTTAAAAACCTACTATATAAACCCAATAAGATACGTATGAAAATACCAATATTTACGTATTTCGGCGGGGGCAAAAAGGAGGCGTGGCCTATTTCACGGTAAGAGAGTTGTTTATACTCAAAACTAATTGTGGGAATCGATTCTGCACCCCCAGAAACCCCTAATTAGACATCTCACACGCTTATATTGGAAAAAATATATATTTTTCCATTTCTGCCCCGCCCCCCTCCGGGTGCTCGATTTTGATTGGCTCCCCAGAATTTTCCACAAGGATTTGGGTTGGAACTAATTGAGAGGTGTTAGTAGACACCTTAGTGAACACATTGGTGAAGAAAGCTGTTGGTAAGCAATTTTTTCACAGATGGTCCAGAAATTCTCTAAAATGCCCTAACTAACATATAAATGCATGTGTTGTTCCGTGTTCTCAATTGGGGCGCCTGCTTGGTGACCTTTACCCTGGCGCGCATGCCTTATTCGCGCGCCGGAGTGAGGGTCATCGGGCGGCCGCCTCGGGTGGGGGATGCAGAGTGATGCAGGTTGGAAATCGCGCGCGCCTGTGGTGATCATGCTCGGGGCCTTCTATTACAATTATTCTATTAGTCCAGTCAAAATATGAAATGACCCCCAACTAATTGCAACAGAAACTATTCCACTTGCATTTGACCTGGAAGAGCAATTAAATTAACATATTAAAAGTTCCCTAAAATTCGAGTGGTGAATCAGGGCCTAATTTGCATAAGTTCAAAATGGCCGCCATACAACCTATTTATGCCTATATCTCGGAATATAATTATAACCAACAAAAAGTAACTTCCGGTGTTTAAACCTATGTTTTTTAGCTGAAGGAATACAATTATGTTATCTCTAGCAACTTTCAAGCATCCTTTATAATATAAAGGATGCTTGAAAGTTGCTAGAGATAACATAATAGTTTTTGCATATATTTGCATATAATTACATGCAAAATGGCCGCCATATTGTATGTGCAAGCCCGGATACGCGTATCTTCGTATATCATTAATGTAGTACACTCAGGAATAAGTCGCTACATATCTGGACATAACACCCGCAAAAAATAGATTCTGGTGTCTAAACCTATGTTTGTTTTTTAGCTCAAGGAATACAATTATGTTATCTGTAGCAACTTTCAAGCATCCCTTTATATAGTGTTTGCATATATTTACATATAATTACATTCAAAATGGCCACCATATTGCCTGTGCAAGCCCGTATCTTCGTATATCATTAATGTAGTACACTCAGGAATAAGTTGCTATAATTATATCTGGACATAAAACCCGCAGAAAATAGATTCTTGTGTTTAAAACTGTGTTTTTTAGGTCAGAGAATACAATCATGATATAAGCAGTAACTTTCAAGCTTCCCTTTATACATTTTCTGCATATATCTGCATTTGATTAAATGCAAAATGGCCGCCATAATGCCTCTACAGGCTTATATCTCTATCTGTAAAAGGTATCCAGTGATGGTGTTTCGGGTCTTAATTTTACCGCTGAGAATCATGATGTAGAATACGTTCCACTCACAAATAATTACCTATATTTTACTAATTTCACTAATTTGCATAAATCATACATAAATCGATTCAAATTACTACCGTGAATTTAATTTCAGATATACGAGCTGCAGAACGTTAATTGTATTGTAATGTCTACATCCAAGATTTCAAGGGCAAAATTGATGTGATACCATTCACAACCTTAATAAATATTCTTACACCTAGTTTTATATTCTTGCATTGATTAAAGGTATTGGATAACATTGTACTCACATCTCTGCTCAGAACAGAAAAAGAAACATACATGCACACACACACACACACACACACATATATATATATATATATATATATATATATGGATCTTGGTTAATTTAGTTAAAATCAAAATACATAGCAGCCCAGAGGGTGAACTGCGTGTTCTTGTTCTTGATGTAAGTATACAGACAAAACAAAACAATATGATAAAAATCAATAATCATTCACATTTAACAGTCTATCCAAAAAAGAGCCTTATTACTATACTATGCTCTTTCAAAACTACAATATTCCATCAACAACTAATTGCACGTACATATGTATGTGTATGTGTGTGTGCGTATGTGTGCGTGTGTGCGTGTGTGTGTGTGTGTGTGTGTGTGTGTGTGTGTAAATAAAATTTGACAATTCCACCCAATACAAAAAGTGACTGAAATAAAAAAATGAGGGAGGAATATTATGGTATTAAAATTTCTTTGTTTAGTGTCTCAATTCCCCTTTATGTGTGTAAAGAGGAAATTGTAAGTAATGACTTCATGCTTTGATGCACTATGATTCGGAGCGGGCTTACTGTTTTATAAAACATATTTTCTTTCGTAATTATCTAATTTAAAGGACACGTTCACCTTCATAAACATAAGGATTGAGAGAATGCAACAATATTAGTAGAACACATCAGTGAAAGTTTGAGGAAAATTGGACAATCGATACAAAAGTTATGAATTTTTAAATTTTTGTGTTGGAACCGCTGGATGAGGAGACTATTACAGCTTGTGAGTCATATGCGTACAACAGAGTAAAGAAAATGTAAAAGAAAATGTAACATATTTTCACTTTTTTCGCATAATAAAAGAACACTTGACTTGCCTCTTTCTAAAGGCAGGGGAAATAATATTACCCATAACATTTGTCGGTAACGAGTCAGGGGAATGTGTACTTTTTTCAAAAGATGGACTTTTGTGAAATTCTCTTTATACTTTCCTTATATTGTTGTACGCATGTGACATCTAAGTTATTCATACACTGCAGTAGTCTTCTCATCCAGCGGTTACTGCACAAAAACTTCAAAAATGCATAACTTTTGAACGGATTGTCTGATTTTCCTCAAACTTTCAATGATGTGTTCTACTAATATTGCTACATTTTCTCAATCCTTATGTTTATGAAGGTGAACTTGTCCTTTAATATTCTCACCTTCGGAATATCAAATATTCCGAATGGCAAACTGTGATCTCGTTGGCGCGGCAATATTTTGACGAAAGTTATATTATGTCAAGATATTGAAATTGATGTTAAATAGATATATCTGGGTCCTGTTTCATAACAATTTGTTAACTTGTTATCAGTGACAACTGTCATAATTCTGTGACATATTTCCTCTTAGCCAAGTCAATGTAAGGGATTCAGTAGCTTATAACAACTATGACAACTTATCACTGATAACAAGATTTATGAAACGGAGCCCTGTTGTTTCGTGGGATAAGTGCAGAATAAAAAAATAAAGAATTACGGTTTTAAACCAATTAAAACCAATCTCTAGTTGCCTTTTGATTTCAGATTTTGATATCTTAATATATGAATTATATTCGACGATTTAGCATTGTTCTTTCTCACACGTCATGCTGAACAGTCTTTGAGTGGGCATACGAGAAGGTAATAGGGTAAAGGATTTGAGCATGACATGTATACTGCCCTACTTTGGCAAAGGGAAGCAAGTGACATTTCATGGATATTGACTTTTTAACTGATTTGGCATATTTGAAGCATGCTCTATTTAACTGAAAAATCCAAAATTGACAGTTTGTCACATTTCTGAGATATTCAGGTGCAAAGTTAGAACCTCATGATAGAATTGTCTCTTGCTTCTCTTTGCGAAATCATTGATATTTACACACGATCAAAAATACTTTGGCAAAAGGGAGCAAGTAACATCATTATGTTATGATATGATTGTCACTTGCTTCCCTTTTTTTAATGTTTGCTACAAATCTATAATACTTTTGCAAAAGGAAGCAAATAACCATATCGTGATATGATTGTCACTTGCTTCCTTTTGCAGGATTTTTCATGTTTGCTAAAAATATGAAATACTTTGGCAAAAGGAAGCAAGTTACAAAATCATTATATGATTGTCACCTGCTTCCTTTTGACAAATTATTTATATTTGCGCATAATCTAAATCACTTTGGTAAAAGAAAGCAAGTAACATCCGTTTGATATGATTGTCACTTGCTTCTTTTTACCATTTACATGTTTGCTAGAAATCTATAAAACTTTGGCAAAAGGAAGCAAGTAACAAACTCATGATATGATTGTCACATGCTTCCTTTTGCCAGATTTTTCATGTTTGCTACAAATCTATTATGCTTTGGCAAAAGCAAGTATTTACATATTTATGAGTTTCTATAGGAATTTCATAATTCTTCGAATTGTCATAAATGCATCACCATATGACTTGCATGGATACCGACATTTTTTCTCATCACAAATTCCCATGTTGAAGGACCTATCCCCAAAACATGTTTTCTTCATTTGTATCATTTGTACTCGTTGCCACTTGCTTCCTTTTGCCAAAGTAGGGCAGTATACGACTTCGCGTCATTTATGTTATTAGAAATAGCTGAAATTGTTTATAATAAATGGACATGTAATACACATATGTGAACGCTCTGATTGCAACGCAAAGACATTATCATTCTTATTTTTTTTTTAGCTGTCAACATCATTACGACTAAATACTTCTTCATTAGCAAGTCAGCGGCTACATTTTGCACTCTAAAGCTCTGCTAGTTGTAATGCGGCCTTGGCGGGAGGAGTAGTCAATATTAAATTTGCTGGTCCAGATAACATTAATGAAGCGCGTAGTGTATATTACGTTTAAAACAGACCACAAAGTATCGCGAAGCACTGCAGCACCAGGATTCACGAGGAACGGAGGGTAAGGAATTGTGAAAGGAAGCAAGTTACATAATAATGAGTTTAAATGGGAATATCAAAATTCTACGAATTGCCATAAATGCATCACTATATTATGTGACCGTGCATCACAAAACAAACAAAAAGTCGCACCCCTTGATTTTACGTGAGGACTCAAGAAAGGTAAAATGGGTGAAATGAGTCAATTTTAAGTTTTCCATATTTTCTGAAAGAGCTACTCCTCTTCTACATTATTCTTGAGTTTGGGATCATAAATGGTATGGGAAAGCGGGTTTTCAGCAGTTCTTTTACAATCTCTCTTTGGAAGAGTATTGTGATTAGGTTTTTCTTTAGAGGCCCCTTTCATTTCTTGAAAATCCTTTGCACCCTCTTCACTTTCAACTCTAATAACTTTTGAAAAGATGATGCTACGGCTCGGAAAGTCGACTTTTTTTCATGGTCAGAATGTGGTAATAGACAGTATTCAATTTCAGCTTAATCTTATAATCCCTTAATTGCTGGTGCTACAGTGGTTAACATCATGTTGGGTTTTTTTTTTTTTCCATTCATGGCACAGGTAGCACGGCTTAGTAAAGATTAAGCACTTGAATAGACCGTGTACTTCAGAGCGTCTTTTCTAAGTTCACACGCTCGAGAGTGCGTGCTTTCTTTACAGTATTTATATGGGTTAGAAGAATGCATTTGAATTGAGTTGTACATCATTTTAAAGCTTAGTGTCTGTTCTTTCAGAATCTGCCCTTAACTTAAAATCCATGTCTGGCGACTTTTTGTTTGTTTTGTGGTGCAGGGTCACATATGGCTTGCACGATTACCAATATCATTTTTCATCACAAATTTCCATTTTGAAGAACCTATCCCCCCGTAAAAAAAAAAACAAAAAACAAAAACATGTTTTCTTTATTTGTAGCATTTTAACTCATGTCACTTGTTTCCTTTTGCCAACGTAGGGTTGTATACGACTTCGCGTTATTTGAAACAGCTAAAATTGTTTTATAATGAATTTCGATATAATACACCAATTCGAACGCTCTGATTGCAACACAAAAGCCTTATTGTTCTTTTTTTTTTTTCTTCAAATCTGTTCAACATCGTTACGACTGTATACCTCAGAAGCCATTTGGCGGCTACATTTTGCACCCTAAAGCTCTACAGGTTGTAATGCGGCCTTGGAGGGAGGATTAGTCAATATTAAATTTGCTGCATAACATTAATGAAGCACGTGGGGTATATTACGCTCTATAAAACAAACAACAAAGTATCGCGAAGCACTGCAGAACCAGGATTCACCAGGAACGGATGGTAAAGAATTCTGAATTCTTCCTTGATCTTTCATTCGTCTTGTTTTGTTTTGAAATCAGATATTATTGACTCTTTAGCAGACTTTCTGCAACGTTCAAGTTACTACTTACTCCTTGCGAACGATGTCGGAAGTACATTCCAAGGAAATGTTGAGAGTTTAAAGCATACTGAATACAGAAAGAGAGGCCGATTCGATGTGTGTATTCTTCTAATTTATATTTGACAATTTACCTCGGCTGTAAGCCTTTTGTGGGGTGGAATCAGGTGCTGATTTGGGCTTGATGTTTATATCTGGTACTGTTTACCGTCTTGGTCATACAAAAAAAAAAAACACACAACTTTAGAGTTCATCTGAAGACTTGTTACATCGGGAAAAAAACAGATGTGTACTTAATATCCATTCGCAAATGCCGCTAATAGACATTTAGACCCAACAATTGGCACCTCGTCTACACCCACCCTGTCCACTGTCCACCTAGTCTAATGCCATCTCGTCTAAACCCACTTCGTCTACTACCAACTCGTCTACCAACCATTTTGTCTATATGCCAATTAGTCTAATTGTCATTTCGTCTACTAGCCATTTTATCTATAGTCCAATTTGTCTAAGTCACATTTCGTCTAACACCCATTATGTCTATTGACCATTTCGTCTATTAATCATTAGGTCTATGAATAAAATAGTCTACAGTTCATTTTGTCTAATAGCCAATTAGTCTACAACCACCTTGTCTAATAGTCAATTAGTCTAATAACCAGTCAGTCTACTCCCAACTCGTCTACTCCCAATTGGTCTACTCCCAACTCGTCTACTCCCAATTGGTCTACTCCCAACTCGTCTACTCCCAATTGGTCTACTCCCAACTCGTCTACTCCCAATTGGTCTACTCCCAACTCGTCTACTCCCAACTAGTCTTCACCCAACTCGTCTACACCCAACTCGTCTACTGCCAACTCGTCTACCACCAACTAGTCTACTCCCAACTGGTCTACTACTAGTTATAGTTTTTTTTTTGTTATTTAACCCGTTGAGGACGGGTCCCGAGTATAC
Organism: Diadema antillarum; assembly: GCF_040938485.1. Lineage (NCBI taxonomy): Eukaryota > Metazoa > Echinodermata > Echinoidea > Diadematoida > Diadematidae > Diadema > Diadema antillarum. The sequence goes on from NW_027271320.1 coordinate 1,928,632, forward strand.
TCGGGCAGGTGTCTATGGGAAATGCGTGTTGTAGCAAAATATAACCGTCCTCAACGGGTTAAGTCTACTTCATCCAGTTTCTTTTTTCCCCAGTGAAATAGGTTGAACACTCTTGGTGCCCCATTTGAATTTTAAATTTTTATGTTCTAATTATGACACTTTCTTAGGAAAAAAAGATAATGTCACAGTGTGAAAAACTTGCTGTGTTATTTTTGTGGTGGATGTGTAATTTATATCAGAAGCAATCATACAGCATTTATATGTCCAAACTCCAACACTCCATCCATTCAACTTTGATACACAATCATAAGTATGGTAAAAATGAAAATGAACACTTTAGAAGTACATTATCAGTATTCTTTATTCTGTCTGCCACGTACTGATGTATGTAAACGGTTAAATGCACAAAAAAGGTTGAAACATATGCACAAAAATATGATTCATGTACAATATATAGCTACTACTGAGATGAATAATTTACTAGCCTGCAATGTACTCAATACACGTTTCGCGAGGAACCTAACGAAGTCCACGCGCATGCGTACAAAAACCAGCCAGCACACTGATAGTCTTTGCTCAAGTGACACAATTGGCAATTTCCAAAAAAAAAATCGCATCCCGCCAAGATCGCTGCATGCATGCACGCGCATGGAGGTTAGTTTGCAGGCACAAACCCTTGTTGGTCGTAATAGGAGTCTGCATGTGCCAAGACTAATTATACACGTACCACTGCACTGCAGCCTCTCCCAACAAGGGTTTGTACAGACTTCTAAAATCAGTTTCTCACGGTGAAAATCAAACTCCACCCATGTGATTGGTTGCTTTCCAATGTCCATCACCATCTCTTGGGACTTGTCTGGCAGCACCCAGTAACTGGATAATTAGAAAGGCAGATTAGGCAGATATCACCAGTCCATGGGTGAAATAAAAACAACACTGGTCAGACCAGGGAGGTGACCTCCCTGGTCAGACAACCCTTATACCAGTGCACCAAATTCCAAGGGTTGTATCAGGTGACCTTTTCTTCCTACTCTGCACAGTAGTCCGTATTGTCATCTTTCCCCCTTAAAGGGAAGATAAACCCCAAGAGCAATGTGGATTGAGTGAAAGCAGCAACAATAGTAGAACACATCAGTGAAAGTTTGAAGAAAATCGGACAATCGATGCAAAAGTTATAGATTTTTAAAGTTTGGTGTTGGAACCGCTGGATGAAGAGACTACTACAGGTTATGACGTATGAGTGGACAACAATACCAAGAAAATATAAAGAAAATTCTACAAAAATCCATTTTTCATGAAAATTACAAATTCCATCAACTTGATATTGACATATGTTAAGGGTAGCAATTATTTCCTCTGGTTTCTGAAAGCGGTTGGTCCATTACTCTTTCATAATTCTAGAAAAGTGAATTTTGGTTGAATTTCCTTTATATTTTCTTTGTATTGTTGTCCACTCATACGTCATATCCTCTAGTAGTCTCCTCATCCAGCCGTTCCAACATCAAAACTTTAAAAATTCATAACTTTTGCATCGATTGTCCGATTTTCCTCAAACTTTCACTGATGTGTTCTACTAATGTTGCTGCTTTCACTCAATCCACATTGCTCTTTGGGTTTACCTTCCCTTTAATCTGGCTCTTCTGTAAACCATGGAGTAACATATTATGCAGATATATGTGGATTCATTCACGTGTAAACCATGAAATGACTAAAATGTAATGAGATATTTTGGGGGCATTATTTACTATTCTGAAAAAGATTTCAAGGCATGTTATAACTTTTTGCAACAATTCATGAGATTCCCCTTATCAAAAGAGCATACATATTATTCTAAGAGACGAAAATCAAATTTGAGATGGTCGAGATATCCCGAAACAGAGTGGTCCTAATGAAATGTGGGAAATTTCTTTTATATGGACCACCTTGCTTTACTTTGTTTTTTGGATATTTCCAAATCCGACTTTCATCAAATAGAATTTTAACTTCTGTTTGATAATAATATCTCGAGTAGTTTCTATCTTGCAAAATGTCAAAAGCTGAATCATCATCTCAACCAAAATTACCATCCTTTAACACCTACTTGTTTTCTTTTTCTCACTGGTATACTGTGTACTCATGGGCCCTAACACAAACCTAGGTTCATTGTAAGTGTATACCAACCTAGTGTATATGACAATCTAAAATTGATACCCTTGAATTTCATTATGTGTAGGTTCTGAATGAAACCTTAATTTTGAGAAAATCAATGCTGAAAAGCAAAGAACAGTTCTTGTGCCTATGCAGGAACCAGACCCAGAAAAACATTTTACTTCTAAGAGGTTTTCTACTTCCAGGAGGAATTTTTAATAAGTGGAGTCAGAGATGGTCTTCTGTATAACTTCTCTCCCTAGTTTGATCTCTCTCCTAGTAAGTTCCGACAGTGTTTCAAATTCACTGTAAATTCCTCCCTATTCATTGGTCTGATAAAACAATACATTTCCAGAGTGAATGTATGTATCCATACATCTTTTAAAACTTGTGATACTGATAGATATCAATGTAAAATCTCCTGGATGCTGCAGTTGATCATAACTTGCAATTGATTGCAATTCTCTATTCTATACTAGTTAAAATCATTTGCTGGTTGCCATCAATTTTTTTCCATCTTTATTAATTGCAAAACACTGAAAGAGTTAATACTTAGTTGTTATGTGTTCACTCAAAATGAGTTGAATCTACTGTGTCATAGCTGTAATAATCTAATTAAGTGCTTTTTGGAAATGAACCTGCAGTATGTTGGCAACAACGTAATATTTGTCACTGTCGTCCAATGTTTTGCCATGATTTACAACATCATTCATATTTTTTTGAATCATTTACAATTTTGTGGATCAAACTTTTTGCTCAGTTGTATTTTTGGATTTGAGTTGCAATTTGGGAATTATGACCACTCTATAGTTGGCCTAATGTTATTTGTTTTGTTTGTTTGATAGATACTTTATTTTCTGCAAATCAATATACATAAACTGAATAATCGTGAACATGGGAAATATACAAAGTATATTTGAAACAGAGTCGTTTGACTTGCATAAACAATGATATAAAAGGAAATTAATGATATTACAGTATGCATGTCTATGCAGCTGGGATTACAATAACAATATTATATTTAGGAAATGATAATGGAGAGGGCCGCCATTGTAACCATTGCTTGAAAAGATGGCCGGCCCGAGGAAAAGGTAGGTAGGTAAATTGGTAAACAATACAAATTCTGCTGCGAGGATAGCAGGGGAAAATAAACTCTGATGTGTGAAGGTGGTGAATGTGCGTGCGAGTGCTTGAGAGTGCACAGGGGCAGATAGGCTGGGATTTGGAATGATAAAATTGGTTTGCTGGAAGAGGGAATGACTTACGATGTTGCTACTATCGGGAGACCAACATAAGTCATATAAATTATTCGGGCTTAATTCGTATTTGAAGTATACTGTGATAAAATATGCTTCTTTAAGTTTGCTTTGAATGAAAACAAGGAGGCACACTGTTTCAACTCTTCAGGAAGAGTGTTCCATGTATCCGGACCGTGATGTCTAATCGACTTTTGACAACACTTAGATATGATACATATAGAATTTTCAATATGCCTCTTTCCATTAAACAATATTTTTATGGATAAATACAAAATCACATGAACTGACCTACACTTTGTATCTCCCTCGATTTTTGAGCATTAGACTTGAAATTTGGCACATGACATTGAGGCCGCCATTGTAGAATTTTAGCTTTTGTCATTGTCAACAGTGTTTGCCATGGTAGCAGCATTTTCATTTAAAAAAACATACAAAATTTTGTGGAACAAACTGCTCACTTTTTGAACAATTGATTTGCAAGTTGAGAGACTATAATGATCACTCTTGCATGTTAAAGGACAAGTTCACCTTCATAAACATAAGGATTGAGAAAATGCAACAATATTAGTAGAACACATCAGTGAAAGTTTGAGGAAAATTGGACAATCGATGCAAAAGTTATGAATTTTTTAAATTTTTGTGTTGGAACGTACCGCTGGATGAGGAGACTACTACAGCTTGTGAGTCATATGCGTACAACAGTATAAAGAAAATATAAAGGAAAATTCAACATATTTTCACTTTTTTCGCATAATAAAAGAGCAATTGACTTGCCTCTTTCTAAAGGCAGGGGGAATAATATTACCCATAACATTTATCGGTAACGAGGTAGGGGAATGTGTACTTTTTTCAAAAGATGGAATTTTGTGAAATTCTCTTTATATTTTCCTTATATTGTTGTACGCATGTGACATCTAAGTTATTCATACACTGCAGTAGTCTTCTCATCCAGCGGGTACTGCAAAAAAACTTCAACAATTCATAACTTTTGAACGGATTGTCTGATTTTCCTCAAACTTTCAATGATGTGTTCTACTAATATTGCTACATTCTCTCAATCCTTATGTTTATGAAGGTGAACTTGTCCCTTAATAGGGCCTACTATTTCATTTTAGCAAGACAGTTGTGTGTGTGTGTGTGTGTGTGTGTACGTGTGTGTGTGTGTGGTTTTCAGTCTGTCTGTTGCCATGACATGAGTATTATCTTACAATTACAGAATTATGTGGATTGATCTAACTCCCTCACTTATTGAGCATTAGAATTGAAATGTCGCATATATGTGGCCGCTACTGTAAAGTGAAGACATGCAAACTTCATCTCTTGTCATTGCTGGTCAATGTATTGATAACAGTGATAACAGCATTTTTTTAAAATTAAACATCATACAAATTGTTAGTTGATTTTTAATAGCTAAACCCAGCAGTTTGTAGGATTTGACTTGAGATTTGACACATAATACCAATACAAATTCAATTGCTCAAAGTATTTCTTTCGTCAATATCAAACAATGGGATCCCATGGCAACATCCTTTTTCTATATTATAATTATATATAATTATATATATATATAAAGAAAAGTAACAAAGCTGCAACAAAGTTCATGCTGTATTCACCAACGGTTTATTTCTTCACACAAATTTTCGAGCGTCTCGCCGCCCTTTCTCAAGTGTTGATACTGTTGAAGAAATAAACCGTTGGTGAATACAGCATGAACTTTGTTGCAGCTTTGTTACTTTTCTTTTTATCTTGCCAACACGTGGACTACCTTTATCAACATATATATATATATATATATATATATATATATATATATATATATATATGTATATATATATATATATATATATTAGAGCTTACTCCCTCAGTCTTTGAACATTTGATTTGATATTCGGTACATGTGACCACTATATAGCATGTTGATACTTAAATTCAATCTTTGGAGTATGGAAAATCCGTGTTGCCATTGTAACGGCATTTTTCATTAAAAAATATTCACTTCTTTCGTCAGGGACAGACAGTATTTGCCACAGAAATAATTAACTTTTTGAATAAAAATCAATCAAACAAAAACATTGCTTACGCTATTTTCCTCAGTTTTGAGAATGTTGTTATAGCTTTAGATTTAGCACATTTTGGTAAACCATTATAGATTTTAGATATGCATATTGAAAAACACATCTTTGTCAATGTTAAATAACGCATTGCCATGGTAGCAACTTTTTTATTTCTGATAAAAAGCATACAGAAGCATTGTGTATTGACCTAACTCCCTCAGTTTGAGGTCCATGGGGTATTAATCACATTTAGTGATAGTTCCAGTCTGTATTGCATGTATTGTTGCTGCCAGTCCTCTGTGGTACATTCTTATTATTTTCTGAGCAACACATTTTTGCTTGTTTGTTTACATTTCAATGAACTTCTGTTGTTGTTTTTGAAAGAAATGTAGGTAGGCTATTGTTCTTTAAACTGTAATATTGTCTGTTAAAAAAAAAATGGGCGTATATTCCTTGGCAATGTAGCCCACATTATGTGTGGGACCTTGATATTTTGACCTGGCTATAGAAACTTCAAAAATTCATAACTTTTTCTTTTTCTAATTTTGCTCAAACTGTCACTGATATGTTCTAATAATGTTGCTGAATTCTCTCAATCCACATGATTTCAACGTGAACTTGCGCAGTACTTACTTTTACGATATCATCAAAACATATCTAATCTCTTTTCTGTTACTCCCCAAATTAGCCAAAAGCATTACAACATATATAATACTACAGTTATCAGGGTCATGGCTTTATGACAACATAAAACTGTTTAATTGAAATATCAAACAATCGCAAAAAATATTTTGATGATATCGTAAAAGTCAAGTTCACATTGAAATACATGTGGATTGAGAGAATTCAGCAACATTATTAGAACAATAAACACATCAGTGACCGTTTGAGGAAAGTTAGATAAAGAGCAAGTTATAACTTCAAAAATTCATAACTTTGTTATTAGGCTCTATAATATTATCCACATTATTCGTAAGATACATGAACGCCTATATTTATTGACTAATTCAGCTAAAACAGTTTGAATGCATGACAATTATAAATTTGACATTGGTGTCAGATTTTTACTTGAATGGATTGATCCAGGTTATAGCTAATCTTATATCTCAGCTCCTATGGGCCTATTGGCAAACTATTTCGTTGAGATTTTGCTTTGGTACATGTACAACGCATTAGCAATAGCACGACAAGACATTACGTAGGCCTGAAGGGAAAAGTCACCAAATCATTAAGTATAGTAATCTATTACTGTAGATGAATAAGCCTTAGTAGATTTATCTCAAACTTCCAAGAAGGCGAATTTGATAAAATGTTTAGTGAGTGGAGAATGATGATTGTGTAGTGGTAGCAACACCTACTCTCACTAATTAATTAAGGTCGTATACACTATAGGAAATGAAGACATCGAGCGCTCCGAGCTGCGTACATTGTAGATTGGATGGTTTTATTAGATCGAGTTGTGGGAGCCAGTCACTGATGTGGCGACGGTGAAATTGTGATACACTCTCCATTTTTACACAAAGAGCAGTCGGTATTTATACATGTAGAACAGCAGAGAGGTGACTCACCTCTCTGGTATCAGACAGTGAAACAAGTGGTCAGTGTTGACAAGCGGTTAACTTGGAATTGTTTTGAAGAGAACCAGCGGGGAGGATAAATGACCCACGGAGAGAGGAGGAGAGAGAGTGGGAAAGACGGAGAGGTCGAAGCGGTGAGAGAGAGATTGTGAAGGAGAGAAACTGGAGAAAAGTTGAGCTGCTACAGAAGCTCCCCCCTAGTGAGCGTCTCGAAAGGTGAAAGAGAGAGATGGGAACGATAGAAAATGTAAAAGTATGCAGCGAGGCTAGAGCACACATGGAAATTATAAAAGGTACAGAATGGTTTGAAAAACGTACATGCTAACATTCGTTATGTTGAATTTCGTGAACCGTTGTAAGGCATGAAACGCGCTATGTAATCGTATACATGACAATGCCAAAGTGAACGTGGTTCGAGAAATGCGAACGGAACAAATGTCAATTATGCTGAACGTTTCAAAGCAATGAACTTATCGAATTGTATGCGTCATGTACAATTAAAATGCACGTAATGCAATAAACGTATATGAACTATTGGAATTGGCACACAATAATTCTGTCAATTTACATGTTTTCGTTTCAAGATGACGATACAAAAATAATCACTGGCAGTTTGACGCGTGTCGTTGGAGGCAGTGTTTATAAACCGTGTTATCGCATATCGAAAGGTAACATAGAAATTTAGAGAATTAAAGACGATTATAGTACGATTGAAATGTGCGAGGTGATGCTTTACTTGACAGACATGATAATAGTAATCATGATACAAACGGTGAAAATGAGTGTCCAACACGAATGTCCTGAATATGACTGAGTCTTTTTATCTCTTGCGATTATAACGTGCTCGGGTAATGTCCGGCTATCGCGGTTGACGAAGACTAACTGTAGTCAGTAGGACGTACGTGGTGTGAGAGTCGGGATGAACGGATGGTCGATGTCGATGTCAGATTGTCAGCTATCAACGGTCTCTCGACAGGACAGTGAGTCGCCTGGAGATGTCGTGTTGATAGTCGGCAAGCGCGAGATGGCCAGCGGCAGCAGCGAGTCGTGCCGGTAGAAGGCGATGCGCGATGTGTTCGAGGTCGAGTCAAAATTAGGCAGAAAGCGATCGAGAGTTCGTGGCGGTCGATGCGGCAACGGTCGGCGAGGTCGAGTCGTATCGTGGCGTTGCGAGAGTTGAGCGATTCGTATCGCGGTGTGTCGTATCGTGTCGAAGCGACAGCTGTTGAGCAATTCGTATCATATCGTGTCGAGAGTTCGAGCGATTCGAATGGCGTCGTGCGGTTGAAGGCGGGTCGTGCTGGCAGGTGTCGGTGTCAGTGCGGCGATTAGGCGGTCGTGGATGTCGATCGTGCGTGCCTGCCGAAGGAACCGTCGAGGCGTGCGGCGGGTGAAGTAGACGGCGGCCTTGCGGCATTGTGGCGGGCAAAAACATGCAGCGTGCTCGTTGCGATGACATGTTCTAAGATGATTGCTGTTGCCGTGGCGGGCGATGTCGTCGTCGACTGCGTTGTGACGTACAAAAGATGAGCGTAAGTGCCGGCGTAAGTGGCGGGGTCGAAATCGTCGGATAGATGTTAGTTCGTCATGGGCGCGATGAATTTCCCCGGCAGTAAGCGTAACATGGTTCAGAGAACCAGTTGAGTCGGGGAGTAGCTCATGACTAGAGAAGCGTGGTTGAACTGTCAATAGGTGTGTCGATGAAATGCGTGCACGAGATCGAGGGAAAGTCCTTTAGGTGAATGTATTGATGGAGTGGCCGCGGGCTGGTCGAGTGCATGTGGCAGCGGGCCGGTGACGAGAAAAAGGAGCGATCCCGTTGATGCAAAGTTGAGTGGTGCATATCGAAAAGCAGATTACAGTGATGCAGAAAATCGGCTCGGAGAAAGGGGAGATGGACTTAGGTGATGAGGAATATCCATCTCAAGGTGCAGAGAGGCAATAGTGTCGGCAGCCATTGTTGAGGCAAGCTCGGGCGTGGTTGGAGTTGATGTCGTGTCAGTCATGATTGCTGCGTTATTGTTCGTAATACGGGGTCACCAATTTAGTGAGTGGAGAATGATGATTGTGTAGTGGTAGCAACACCTACTCTCACTAATTAATTAAGGTCGTATACACTATAGGAAATGAAGACATCGAGCGCTCCGAGCTGCGTACATTGTAGATTGGATGGTTTTATTAGATCGAGTTGTGGGAGCCAGTCACTGATGTGGCGACGGTGAAATTGTGATACACTCTCCATTTTTACACAAAGAGCAGTCGGTATTTATACATGTAGAACAGCAGAGAGGTGACTCACCTCTCTGGTATCAGACAGTGAAACAAGTGGTCAGTGTTGACAAGCGGTTAACTTGGAATTGTTTTGAAGAGAACCAGCGGGGAGGATAAATGACCCACGGAGAGAGGAGGAGAGAGAGTGGGAAAGACGGAGAGGTCGAAGCGGTGAGAGAGAGATTGTGAAGGAGAGAAACTGGAGAAAAGTTGAGCTGCTACAAATGCATGATAAGCAGGCACCATGCATAAATAGGTGAATTAACTTGGGTTTTTATATATATGTAAACTCGCATTCACAATTAAATCAGAATGTCACATACAATGTAAAAGCTTATTATAGCTATTATCTTTTTTTTTCTTAAACAGATAAAGGTTAGGCTCGTATAGACATATCAGTAGTTTTGTACAATCTTGTATAGCCCTTCATGAAATATTATAGAAATATGAAAGAAGGAGTTATATGACACATTGGATAAGTATGTCGGCCAGAGGCCAAGAAAACTATACATGTAAGGTAGACTGATATAAAAAAAAAAACACAACAAAAACCTACAAACTTGTTCAGCTATTAATGCAAATGGGGAGTGAATTTTCAATGTACAAAAACAGAGAATGATTTAGGCCTTTTGTAGTATTTCTTTCATAAAGAGATTTATTGAGAGAAAGGTGAAAATAGAGGGAAAAATCATGTTGGTCTTGACATGATTCAGTAATTATGAAGAGTAGACAGACGGACAGAAAGAAAAAAGATCTAGTGAGAGCTTGAAAAGAGAGAACAGAAGAAAACGAATAAACAGAAAGGGAATGGCTGGGATATGAGTTCCTTGGTTCCTCATGCAAGGAGGTCTCTCATTGCAGACAGAATGGAGCATTTCTTGCTCTAGAAAGTACATTCCGAGGTGTTACATAACAGTTCAAACCACCATCTGGCTTTCTACTCAGGTTGACCTTTATCTCAGTGGGGGTTAGCCAGACAGGCCCCCATAGGACATGTCAATCACGGTTACCATGACAATCCTCTCAGAATGAAGCTCTGCCTAATAAACATGAAAAGGTGTTTCTGGACTCAAAGGCTGTTGGGAGAAGCTACAACACAGGGCCTATGGGACAGTGCCGAAGTGGTGCATATAGTAGTCTTGGCGCAGATTCCTCTACGACCAACAAGGGTTTGTGCCTGCAAACTACATGGAGGTACGGGTGGACTGGGGTGGTCGGTCGAAATGTAATTCTGTTACGTATGACTGACAATTCGTTTGTGATGGAGGATTGTAACTGAGCTAGTTTATCATTATTTAGTTATTTTACGGCCAGAATGTAGACTGGATAGTCATGTCTCACCATTGATTAGTATGTCTTTATATTCAGCATGTGCGGAATAATTAACAACTAGAATAGTCTAATAGTAATATTGATTTTTGTGCTAATCAAGGGCAGGTTTAATATGAATAGTTCATGACAGTGAGACGGACTGGACACTAGACAAAGTGGTATATTCATTATAAGCATGACCAGATGGAAATGATCAGTTTGGGTAAATTGTTGAGAGTAAAACTATATCAGTTGGGAGTACACCAATTGGGAGTAGACGAGTTGCTGGGAGTAGACCAATTGGGAGGAGACGAGTTGGGAGTAGACGAGTTGGGAGTAGACCAATTGGGAGTAGACCAGTTGGGAGTAGACAAGTAGAGAGTAGACCAATTGGGAGTAGACCAGTTGGGAGTAGACCAATTGGGAGTAGACCAATTGGGAGTAGACGAGTTGGGAGTAGACCAATTGGGAGTAGACCAGTTGGAAGTAGACCAGTTGGGAGTAGACCAATTGGGAGTAGACGAGTTAGGAGTAGACCAGATGGGTATAGACCATATTAGGTATGGACAAACTAGGGTTGGACGATATGATAACTAGACAAAGTGAATGTAGACTGAATGACTTGTAGACGAGGTGGGAGTAGACTAACTAGTAGTAGACAAAATAAATATTAGACGACATGGCAAATAGACATTGTGAGTGTAGACGATTTGGCTATTAGATCAATTGATTTGTAGACGAAATGCTCCTTAGACGAGTTGGGTATTAGACAATACGGGTAGTGGGCAAAGTGGCTATTAGACAATATGGGTACTGGACAAAACGAGATGTAGACCAAATGGGTATTAGACTAATCGGTAATAGACGATATGCCAGTAGACCAATTGGAAAATAGACAAAGTGGCTGTAGACGAGGTGACAATAAACCTTTAGACCAGGAGCTGGCTGCTGGTCAATTTACCCCACCAACCCCAAAAGGTTTGACCCCTCAGAGTTGCTGGGGCCACCCTCATTAAAAAGATGCGCGTCAGCCTGGTCCCTGATGGCGGGTTCGGCCCCCAGGGACCCCCCGAAAAGGCCCTCCGGCTGGTGTAATTTACCCCATGGACCAAACTTAGCGTAAATGGATGTCCTATGGGTGTACATAATCAAAATATAAAAACTGACAAAATATCTGGTTGCGAAAGGGGTTGCAAGACCGCTTGTTTGCAGGTACAAAACCTCGTTTTTGGTCACGGAGTCTGTGCCAAGACTACACTGCCCCATAGGCCCTGTACTGTAGCGTCTCCCAACAGTCTGAGGGGCAGTGCAAGTTAGTGCATGTAGTAGTCTTGTCGCAGACTAATTAACGCTAAACAAGGGTTTGTGGCTGCAAACTACCTGTTAAACCCTGGGACCCAGGGTAGTTTGCATCCAGAAATTCACCACACACACACACACACGCATGATACACACACACACACACACACACACACACACACACACATACGCACACAAACACGTTATTATATTCACACATGACTCTATGTATATACCATAACACTTAACATGTTACTTAGCTTTCTCAATACTATTAATACAGACATTATATCTTGCACATAAGAAATGTCAGACCTATAAGATGTTCATACCTTTTGAGTGTTTTACATGGATACTATCTATACACCTTTAAGGAACACTGAAGAAATCTGAAATTTGTGTGGAGTTGTATTATGTTTTATTGGCCACACAGCCTACTTATTCCGTATGATGTATTCACCTTAGGAGACACAAAGCTTTCCAGAAAATGCTGAAATAAAACCTTTGTTGTGAGTAGACTTCAATTTCAAACCAACCACAATAGCACTAAAGGCCAGTTGTAAAACAGATTTCAGTAAACATTAATTTTTCATCAGCAGTGCATTAAACATACCTTTGATAAAGTTTATGTCAACGAGAGGAAGTCGGATTTAGCTTGGATTACTTTCTGTTCTCCTACTTGATATCATCTTTTGAATAGAACATAACAAGTCTCAATCCTAATATAATATGAGATTCTTTTGAAAACCTCAAACTAAAACATTCTTGTGTATTTGGCTGATATAATCCATCCTACGATGAATAAAATAGGCAGGGATTACAGCATCCATGGCAACATTTCCTTTATTTGAATTTATTCAATTTCAAATCAGAATAAACTGCAACAATACATTAAGAAGTGGAGCTTAATGGTTTTGGAAAATATCTATCCAATTTCATACTCAGTAGTGCATGTGACCTCATCTATAGTTTTGGACAAATATCTGCATACTAATAAGAGTAATGGACATAATTATGGTGTTCTCCATAAATTGTATACATGTATATTGCTGATCTTCCTTGAAACATCAAATAACAAGCTTCACAATAGCATGCTAACTTTCTATAATGAAAATAAACAGGCTAAGAGCATTTACTTTGATCTTGTGTTCTATTTCTTCAGCACTTGTTTTTTTTTTGGTCAACTTCTTATTTCTGGAGATACTTGTACTTTTTTATTTGTGATAGTTCCCAAACCCACACAAATTTTGCACATACTGCAAACACTGCCATTGGCAGTGACCAGTAGGCCTACACACCAAGTTAAAACATGAAATCACCAGCTTACTGAAATAGCTCTCTTTTTCTATAGCATACGGTATAGGCTGAGAGCATTAACTTGGTCTTGTGGTCCCTTTATTCCTTCAGCACTTTTGTCAACTCCTTATTTCTGGAGATACTTCATCTTGAGTTCCCCAGCCCAACACAAACAAAAACTCAACCTATGGTGTCACATATACTGCAAACAGCACACCATAGTATGGTTGCCATTAACCCTGGACATATACACACAACATTGAAACATGAAATTACCAGCTGAATGTTATGCTAGCTTAATTTCTTTCTTTAACATTAGCATGCACGTTGAGAGCATTTACATGTTGTGTTCTTGTGTTCTCTTTTATATGAGAATTTTTGTCATTCCTCATTTATGAGATACTTTGTCTACCTTCCCCCCCCCCCCCTCCCCGAAAAAAGAAGATATTACACTTTCAGGGTGTCACATACCATATACAGAACAATGTAGTTAATATTTATGATTTAGTTGTCATTCAAAACCGTGCAATTACACATGAAGTCATGCATCACACTCTGTGGTAGACTAAAGCTTACATAAATTAAGTATAATGAAGGCCTAATAAGCATTGCACATATTTCAGTCACAATCTAGGATTCCTGAACTGACCAGTATTTGGAATGAATTTGTTTCATACAACACCAAACATATTTGTCTTTCAGCCAGTATGATGCATAATTTGAGGTATTATATAACTGACATCTACTCACAACAAAGGGTCTATTTCAGCATTTTCCAAAAATATATGGGTCAGAATTTTGAACGATGTACAATTGAGCCAAAACAAGCCAAAATTTAAAAAGTAGGAAATTCTCCAAATCATTTATCTTACCTGAAAGAGTATAACTCCAGCTTTAATATGAACCCAATTATACTAGGATTTTCCTAGAGGAACAAGTTTTTATTCACTGCGGAAGTTACCATGTCCATAGCAGCGAACGTCCGTAAGGAATAATACTGCATATACATTTAAATACCATTTAACATAGTTTGCAAAGATCTGATTCAGTTCAAAATCGTAACGAAATATCTTAAGGGACATGTGTACTTGTTGGCAGAATATTAAGCTTGTACCATTAACCTGTACGTAATGGTAGACAACTGATGATTTAACCAAATTCGTCATTTCTGTTGATATATTGCTCTTCCGCTAAACACTTTCCCCACTTTACGCGCATTTTACAGAAACTCAATATTTTGACCTCTTATTTCACTATCCCATACTTTAATCCTCACTCCCAAATAATAAGATACCTTTTTAAGATGTATCTGATCTAGGCAGTCTCTATAACCCAACAAACATGGCATAGTTTTCATCACGGAGGTTCGCATATAGCTCACGGACGTTCGGAACAAACAAGCTATTGGACAATGCAGCTCTCTTGAGTTGGAAACGCATTCTACTCACAACAAACAGTAATTTAATGTCGAGAACAAACTCCTCTGCAAAGTCCTGAATAGATATTACCAATTCTCAATTAAAAAAGCTTGTTTATCTTCTCTTATTGAGGAATCAAAGAAAACAATTTTTCCATCTCTCGTAAATGAACTTGAAGGGTTTGTTTGCAAAACCGATAAGTCCATTTTTGAAGGATTTGAAGTACGATCTCTGTCATAAAGTGCAAAATAATACCTTTTAAATGATATATTGGGCACTACATATAAAGGTATATTTTTGAAGTTATGGTCAAAAGAAGCAAAAATCTTCTTATTATTTTCTTTATTTTTCTTGACCTTTAATCGCAAATATCTCCATTTGGCAAATATGGACTTATCGGTTTTTGCAAACAAACTCTTCACTTATACAGACGTACGTGTAATCTCAGTGACGTAGTCCATCCTTGAGAACGAATATTTATCAAAATTCTGTTGTCACGAAGTAAAGATTCAGGTCCTAAATTTGTTATCTAAAGTCTACAATGCATGATTTCCTTATAACGAACATGGTCACAGCTAAATATGACAAAGAATTAACAGAAAAAACCAAAGAAATGTGTTCCGTTATAGAAATACGAAGTTTAGCTGGAGAGGGCAAACGAATACGTTAGGAAGAAATCCCTCTGCGTTTGCTCATTGTGTTACACACTGTTACCGAGGAGAATTTGTGTTGTTATATTAGTCCCAACACACTGAAGTTTCGCCCTAACAAGACACAATAAGTCCATATAACTTGGATGGATGTTTGTGACCTCGATATCGTACAATATGGTTTGTTATAGCAAACATTTTGTAGCGCGTCATTTCGGAGGCTCGTTATTCATACAGGTTGTCAATCCGAAAATTGATAGATTTCGTATAATCATGAAGCTTTTTCATTCGATAAATGATAGGAATCTCCGAAGGTTAATCGAAAGGTTTATTAATTAGAACATGAAAAATCAGGTTCGCTTATCCAAATGTGGAAAAACAAGTTAACAACCAAATCCTCCAAATTTCAAAACCTCATGATAACCGCATTCACCTAAATGAATATCAGGCCCATTCCACTTTTAGAAGAACGGACCTAAACATAATTAACCTTAATATTTAATTTTCGGACTAACAAACTTTGGGAGTAAGAACATTTTTAATAAGAAGCCTCCTGAATTAACTACGAAGAATTGTTTCCATTTTCGGAATAACAAACCTTTGGACATTCGGAGTAACGAATCTTTGGAAGAGCGAATGTATCAAAGTGCAACCTTAAACCTATTCTTAATCATTACTTTTTTAGCATGTGTTTTCAAAGTAAGCACAAAAGCACAAACAAATTGACGATCTCTCTGTCTCTTAAATGTAAAATTTAAAAAAAAAAATCTTTGAAAGAATTTCAAATTAACATTGCTTTTCATTGATGAGTATAAAAAAACACCATGTCATGATAAGCGGAGGATTTGCGTGTTTTCATCGGACAATAATTGTACACTGCATTATTTTTGTTCGCTTGTGACGGCATTTCGATGAATAAAAGAATAAGCAAAAAAAAAAAAAAAAACTTCTCCAGAGGAATTAGGTATAACGGGAGTGCACTGGCAATTCTTTTCTCAGTGTGTTGGAGCTCGATCACTCTCTATTTCTTCTCATTTTCATTCAACTGCTTCCACGTCCTTTTGAAACTTTCCCGTTTCTTCTTCAACACATGCCCATTACAGACTTCTTCCGTCATTATCCTGAATGTGATTGCGTAGCACTTTTCGGATTTGTTTTGTTTGTTTGTTTTTTTTTTTCTGTTTGGTTGCAGCATGTTCAGGCTACTTAGAGAATGAGAGAAAATCGTCGTGAAGAGAAAAAATAAGAATGAATCACGGCATTTAATATCATGACAATTACAGCGAACGTCCGTTATGGAGACCAAAACTGGATGTGATCTGTTTGAGACGGCAGGTGCCATACTCAAAAGATAAACACTTGGAGCATCTGTCACTAAAAAGTGGCACTGTTCTTCTTTCTCCTAGTATGTAATCCATTGACTTATTCTACCAACGAACATCCGTGACCAAAACGTTTTCCATTTGTTATTACAGGTAAATTGAGTGCTGAACGTTATTCACTTTTTGGTATGAGCGACTCGGTGATTTGGTAATATTATTTTCAAGTAACATTAACTTAATGTGCAGTGATATATTTGTAATTATCAAAAATTTCCTTTCTCAGACAGAACGTCCGTGAGTGAAACTTTCAGAACCTGTAACAGTACAAATTATCTCCAGAACCTCATTAGAAAGAAATTTAAATGCACAGAAATTACAAATTACGCAAAATTCCATTTTCCTATAACTTTGTTTTCAATGTTAAGCTGTTTTTGTATAATTAGAGGGAAAACAAACGTTAAATTGTGAGTAAATTTCCAACTGTTCGTTCATCATGATTACATAACGCCTTTAAGATTCTGAAACTACTGCTCTAAACTCATTGTTTACTTTGTAAAACTTTATTTGTCGCTATTGGAGCCAAAAGTTTTAAAGAATACAGGACGCTTTTGGGAAAAGTCATCCCTATCGGCGGGATTGCATACGTCACGGACGTTCGCTGGAATATTGTCACGGACGTTCGTTCTACTACTAGGGTCATGTTCCAGGACGGATAACTAATCGGCTGAGAGTACCTAGCCTTCCTAACTCTTTCAAAAATTTGAAAAGGTATGGTCAATGCAAATTATAAGAAATTTGACATCCTTACAACATATGTATTGCTCGGAGGCGGATCAGGAGGTGAATTTTCAGAGAAAATATC
The DNA here is from genome assembly GCF_040938485.1 of Diadema antillarum. Taxonomy (NCBI): domain Eukaryota; kingdom Metazoa; phylum Echinodermata; class Echinoidea; order Diadematoida; family Diadematidae; genus Diadema; species Diadema antillarum. Next base: position 1,946,078 of record NW_027271320.1, read on the forward strand.
AATTATTTGCTTGGTTTTCGGTGAATTGCATGGTTCAAAAACTGTGGACGAGCGTCAGTCCGCTCCAAAAATGACATGCACCTCCTCGGCTACAGATCCAAAGGAAAAATATTCCTTCGCCATCAAAGCAAGATGGTGTCCCACTCGAAAACGTTTTAATCATCACGGACGTACTTTTTTTCTCGGAGGTTCGTCTGAAAATGCAATTTCGGTTCCTATTTGACAAAGGATGGACAGAAACTCAAAACAAACATATTATCGTCTGGCTAGATCTTAGTTGATTACGACTCAGAACAATATCGCCAATAACGTTTAATGAGCTACGATCTTTATCAGAAAATAGCGGAAGCACGTGACGAAAACTGAGTATAATTTTGCATAAAAGAATGTCACGTCCCATGTACAGCCAGCAGACTTACAATTTTTGCAGAATACATGTTTATTAGGTGGAACACTACATTTTCGTATACATTACAGTTGGGACAACAAAGTAGAATTTGGAGCAGCGATAGAAATAAAAGCATCACGGACGTTCGTCTGTTTAGGGCTTTGATATTTCAATTGTCTGTAATTTTATACGTGCTCATAAAGTTCTTATAATTTTGTGGTACATACCCATGATATGTCAGATCCAAAACATGGTCAGATATTAGATGACACGTACCATTAAAAAGGCACATCATTAGTTTGAAAAGCAAAAATTATTGTGAAAATACCGTTTTTACCGTATTTTTACGCTTTAAGTCCTTGTCAAATAAAAATTATCAGGCAAAAATCAACCAAACCATACATTTCCTGAAAGGAAATTTCCCAATCTTTGAGATGACAAGAAAAAAATCTGGTTTCTTAGATCATCCTGGCGTGTTCTATGGGAAAGAATGTCATAAGGTACGAAAATTGGCAATTGTACATCGTTCAAAATTCTCACCCATATATATAATATGTATATTTTTTGTCATATAAGGTGGATACATAATAAAGGGTAAGCAGGTTGTGTGGCCAGTAAAACACCATACAATTGCACTCAAATTTCAAAATCCCTTCACTGCTCCTGCTTAAAGGTGTATTGATAGTATCCATTAAAAAAAAGAAACATTCAAAAGATATGAACGATCATTATAGGTCGGACATTTGATATGTGCAAGGTATCATGGCTGTATGGAGAAACTAGTGAACATGTTTTGTGTTACGGTATACTAATTTTACATGGAGTCATGTGTGAACGTATGTGCGTGTTTGCGTATGTGTGTGTGTGTGTGTGTGTGTGTGTGTGTGTGTGTGTGTGTGTGTGGTGAATTTGTGGATGCAAAATACTGTGGGTCCCAGGGTTTAACGGGTAGTTTGCAACCATAAACCCTTGTTGAGCGATAAGGAGTCTGCGCCAAGACTACTACATGCACTAACTTGCACTGTCCCTCAGACTGTTGGAAGACGTTACAGTACAGGGCCTATGGGGCAGTGTAGTCTTGGTGCAGACTCCGTGACCAAAAACGAGGTTTTGTACCTGCAAACAAGCAGTCTGGCAACCCCTTTCCCAACCAGATATTTTGTCAGTTTTTTATATTTTGATTATGTACACCCATAGGACATTCATTTAGGCCAAGTTTGGTCCATGGGCTCAATAGGGTAAATTACACCCGCTGGAGGGCCTTTTCGGGGGGTCCCTGGGGGCCGAACCCACCCTCAGGGACCAGGCTGACGCTCATTTTTTTAATGAAGAGGGTCGTCTCAGCAACTCTGAGTTGTCAAACCTTTTGGGCTTGGTGGGGTAAAATGACCAGCAGCCAGCTCTTGGTCTAATTGCAAATGTATTCAATTTTCAAAGAAGAGAAAGTAAGCTAAGTATCGATTCACAGGGAAAGAGAGCTCAAGAGAGACGACCAGTGAGTGAGAGACTCTGACGGGTGGGGCGGTGTGGGGGGGGGGGGGGCTTAGTGGAGGAGTCAATTTACAGTGGTTTTGGAGTTAGGAAGTCTTCGGGTTAAGATGGTCTAAGTGAAATCAAGGCAATTGGCATTTTAATTCATTCCTATATTGTGACATCATAATTGATATATATATATATATATATATATATATATATATATACCGGGTGTCCCAAAAAAAGCGGAACGGTGGATTTTCAGTACCTTGCGTTCTAAAAGTGCTATATTTTTTGACATCATTAGAAAGAGCATCTTCCGCAGAAGACCATGATACCAAAATCATTAAATTTGGTTCAGTACTTTTTATTCTACGCCAATTTCTGTAAATGCAGTCATTTTCAATTTTTTGCGACTTATCAGATAATAATTTGGGTGCGACACGCGTTCCATACTGTGAATTGTGTAAGCTCGTTGATCCATGTCAACAAAAGATAACGCTTTCATATTGGGAGCGTGCGCGCACACACACACACACACAGACACACACACACACACTCTGTTTTTTCCTGGCCCGTGCCGTGCTCAATGTGAAAGCTGTATCTTTTGTTGACATGGATCACCGAGCTTACACAATATTCACCGTATGGATAGCGTGTCGCACTCAAATTATTATCTCATAAGTCGCAAAAATCCGGCAAAATTTGACAATGACTGCATTTTCAGAAATTGGCGTAGAATAAAAAGTACTGAACCAAATGTAATGATTTTGGTATCATAGTCTTCTGCGGAAGATGCTCTTTCTAATGATGTCAAGAGATATATAACTTTTAGCCCGCAAGGTACTGAAAATCCACCGTTCCGCTTTTTTTGGGGACACCCGGTATATATATATATATATATATATAATGTGTGTGTGTGTATTTGTGTGTGTGTGGGTGTTTCGAATATAGGCTACATAACAGTCTTATACGCATTGCTTTTGTATTACTGCCATACTACACACAATTTTTGCTGGGATTTATTTTTTTTTCCACTGGGGTAACATCTTACAAAGCATTGCATACAAAAGACCGATCAATTTCTAGTAAGATATGTCTAAGTGAGTTGAGAAGATTTGGCGGTTAGTAATTATTTGAATAAACGTTGTCCATGAGGTCAAGGGACAAATATCAAAAGTTAATTAAAAGTGATTAAATTCCCAAATACATGCTCTTAAGATTTAGCCATCAATGCAAATGAAATCAAGCTCAAGGAAAATAAACATGCAACACATTTTCTTTTGACAAACATGTAATATCTGTGTTCAAGTTTTGTTATGTCAATCAATGAAAATGTGAAACTTACAATTACGTTCAAACGTTCAAACACCTTGCAATTGTTCCACATTGATCATTGATCGTATAGTTTTGGTTGAGACCTAATTTCAGGTTTCTAACATTTTTGGCGAGATAGGAGAAACCTCTTATGAAATATGAAATAGCATGTAATTCCATGAGGAATTCAACGTTTATTTCATGAAAATTGTTTTTGAGATGGCTGAGATATATTACGCAGAGCGACTCTAATAAAGTGTGGGGCCCACATTTCATTACGAGTGCTTTGTTTTATTTGTTTTTGGATGCTTCAATCATTCCAAACTCGATTTTCATCAAATAAACCTTGAATTCCTCTTAAAATGTTATGCTCTGTACTATTTCATAAGTGTTTTCGTAGTATCTCGCCAAAAGTTAAAAGCCCAATTCTCATCTCCACCAACACTGTATCATCCCTTTAATATTTGCGTGTTGGGCTTACGTCGTTACGGAGGTGAACGAGAGTTTCTACAAGATAACGTGGATATTTCAATCTTAATGAAAATATAGTTAGTGGCAAAAGGTTCAAGAAGCAGGTGTCGGAATTAAGACTAGGTTTGAAACAATACAACCCAATGGAATCTAAACAATTCCAAGAGAATTTGTTTTATTCCTTGCAATCAGATACCGGAAGGGGACCTTGCTATAAAAAAAAAAAGAATCGCGTGCAATGCCAGCCTATAGGCTCGTAAATCCTGTTTGTCAAATTCACGGCTAAATTAATTTAATGCATCGATATTCAGTTTACCCCAATATAGTATCAAACCCACCCTGATAATTTTAATTTGTTAAAACGCTGGTAAGCGGATTACGATGGTGTTTGTTTTGAGTGGAAATCTGCTTTGATAGGTGACACATGTCTGATTTTTAACCTCAATTGAATTTTCTTTAATAAAAGTGAAATGACAAATATTTGTAACATGTTTTGCCTCTTTGCATGGCAATCCGCACCGGAATACTATTTCAGAAGCCAGTTGACGGCCTCAACTTGACCTTCAAAGCTCTGTGACAGGTTTTAATGCGGCTTTATCCAGGGAGGAATAGGCAATATTAAATTTGCGGGATAACATTTGAAGCGTGCGCCACGCAGGCTGTGAAATTGACACGAATGTATTGCGAAGCACTGCAAAACCAGCATTTGCGACGATTAGAAGGTAGGAAATTTGAATTCTTCCTTGATCTCTTATTCGCTTTGTTTTTGTTTTGAAATCAGATAGATTCTTGAGAGACTGTCGGCAGGGTTTGGAGGACGACTTACTCCTTGTAAGACAGTGCCCTGAATATTGTAAGTCCCCGTTAACAGTGCAGGGCTAGGCCGAGCCCGCCCTTAAGATTGCGGTACTCTGTCCCGCAAATCTGTGCGTTTTACAGTGGAGGGCTTGTCCCGGGCTTTTAATTCAAACTTTTTAATATTCTTCCGGGAGTGGCACTCTGCGTGTAAACAAACAGATATTTGGAGCGTGCCGCGGTCACGGTGCCGAACGTTTGCAATGAACAAAGGGCTTCGAATTGTTATGCACGGCGAATTTTCGAACATTACGCTTTACAGCTGCTCATTCCTTATTGGTTATCTATTTTCTACGATAAGAACGCAAGAATATGAACGAGGGCGAACGAAACGATATACGTTGTACAGTTAAAATGATTTGATGGTAACTTTTTATACACAGCCTTGAAAATACTACCTCTCCTCGTATCGCAATGCTAATGGTGATGTTTCTGTAGCATGCGACCGAAGAAATTTTGCGAAACGCGGGATTTCGACGGCATATCCTATGACGTCACGATCATTGCACTTCTGGGGTCGTAATTTCGTAACGCCTTTAGCCCAATTTGCGTTTACAGTGAGAAAAGGCCAGGCCGAGCCTGGAAGTTCGTGTACCAATGAGAATACTCCCGGAGGTTCATAACGGAATTAAAAAGGGGAAAAAATAGCATTTGTAGACAAGTTAACTGACTTTTGACATTTGAACTTAGATAGATTTCACCCAAAATATAATCGGATCATCTTCTCATCATGGTGCACCTTTCAGCCACGTATAATACAAAATCCAAAGAGGGGTGCTCCAGATTTTGTGCTAACGAGGTTTCCATTCTGATCATACATATGATGTGCATTGTTTGGTTCCAAAACATGCTAAATCCATGTCAATTCAAATTCATGAAATTCTTCCGTCGAGATGCTTTCATTGCAACTGATTGACAAGTTGCCCTGGATCGACGTAAATAAGCACTGAATTGATCAGTGTTTTAGTAGTAGCCATGATAAAAAAAAAACATGGGCGTACATACTCGAGCGGGATTCGAACCCACGACCTCCTGATCACCGGACAGGCGTCATCTCCACTAGGCCACCGAGCTTTCGCCCGACAGCAAGTGTTTGTTCTAATCGTTATAGCATGCAGCGGGTACTGCGTAATTATTCAAATTCATGAAATTCTTCCGTCGAGATGCTTTCATTGCAACTGATTGACAAATTGCCCTGCATCGACGTAGATTACGTCGATGCAGGGCAATTTGTCAATCAGTTGCAAATCCATGTTTCCAAAATCAGCTAAGCCACTTATTTCGAAAATTCAAATCAATGTCATAGAAAAACCCTCTTTTTCTTCGTTTTGTCTACAGTGAAAACAGTTTTTTTTTTTTTGGGGGGGGGGGAACAAGCTCAATTGTCCATCTTATTAGAATATTACTATATATAATTCGAGAAGAAGGATATTGGGCGATAGTAACGTGTAGGAAATATCCTGCAGTATCCTATATAAATTGACCCATATCAGGTTTTCATAATTCATAGGTTTTACAATTATGTGTTTGTGTGTGTGTGTGTTTTCTTCTTACAAATTGAATGGGTATTGTTTTTGTTATTGCTTGTAGACTTTTATTTCCCACATTTGTGTTCGTGTTTCCAGATATATAACGCGTCGAAAATGTTTTTGCTCCTTTTCCAACACCGAATCCCAGGTTATTTCAACATCCGAGATGCAGCTTTTCAAACGACTTCCAGTCAAAATGGTCATATATTATCTACTCGCATTTCAGAAAGGTGAGTATTTTAGATGTTGCTTAGATTAAGAAAGAAAAAAAGAGAAAAAAAATGAAGCAAAATCTTAATTCCATTGCAATTCTATTCATGGAAATTGTTACACTTTCAACTTCAGAAAAAAAGTAAAATGCATAAAAACAGAAAAAGAGGCAGCTCTCCCGCCTTCTCTCTCCATCCCTTATCTCTCTTACACTTCCTCTGCTTTGTGGACTTTGGTGGTGTGTTTTGTTTTGTTTTTTGTTTTTTGTGTGTTTTTTTTAAATAAGGAAGATTTTCATGCCAATTAATGAATTCATGACACCAGTGAAGACCTTGATTTAACTTTGTTGTGAGTTCTTATAATTGCGCTGTATTTCCCATGCTGAACAACAACCGGAGGAAAACCGTGTTATAAAAATCACAATACAATTAGAACGGTCGATTCTAAACGTACAGTCTGCAAAAAAGTATGGTAATTCCGGTGACGTCACTCTCTTGTCCTTGGCCTTTAAACGCGTTACTGTGCACTCATTCCTCTGCTTTGTGGACTTTGGTGGTGTTTTTTTTTTTTTTTTTTTTTTTTTTTTTTAATAAGGAAGATTTTCATGCCAATTAATCAATTCGTGACACCAGTGAAGACCTTGTTTTAACTTTGTTGTGAGTTCTTATAATAATTGCACTATGTTTCCCATGCTGAACAACAACCGGAGGAAAAGCGTCTTATAAAAATCTTAATACAATTAGAATGGTCGATTCTAAACGTACAGTCTGCAAGAAAGTATGGTAATTCCGGTGACGTCACTCTCTCGTGCTTTGCATTTAGGCGCCTTGGCAGATTACATTGTGCAGGAAAACAGCGGCGCCGCCGTTCAGCGGTCCTTTGAGCGGCGCTTTGAAAAGCCCGTTAATACGCCGGGGTACTCAAGCGTATTCCCGCAGTGGCCCGCTCTCCGGCTTTTCCTTACAAAACGCCGCTAGGGTTTTGCAAACCCTTTTATGAATAACAAACTCCTTGTTGTGACGAACAACTTTTTTAGAACAACGCCCTCTCGTGGTAGCGTCTAATAGTGACTTTGAACAGTATGCTGGAGCACAGAACTCTACACACAGTGTTAGTAGTGAAGTTTAGAGTTCTGAACCCTGTAGGTAGCACAAAACAGAAAATGATAAAACGCTGTCACCTCATAGGTTCGTCTCACCTCTGCAATTTTCATACTGAATGCAGGTTCAAATGGCCCCTATCAGAAAGATGAAACTTGAAGCATGTGATTTAACAATATGCTTTCAATGTTTGTACAGTGTATCTTATCTTCTAAATAATAACGATGTATATTTTCGATCTTTATTGCCACAAACATGGAATATATTTCAATCAGGGCTTTTTATGATGGTTTGACAGTAGAAATTTTAATCAATTTGTCGTAACATGTGTGTATGTGTGTGTGTGCGTGCGCACGCGCCCACGCGTGTGTTTGTGTGTTGGTTTGTTACTTTATTTTTATTTTTATTCCTTTTGCTGTTATCAGTGATTTATGTATTACAACACATGCAACCAGTAGTGACAGTAATGACGCATAGAAGTCAGGGAGTTTGGGCCTGCACGGGCAAGAATGTTTGTTTTTTGTTTGTTTGTTTTTGTTTTTTTGTTTTTGTTTTTGCTATTAGGCACATTCATGGTGTACAATAACACGTCAATTAATGAAACTGAAGTTTCCAAACTACACGAATGTCTATTTTCCATGTTTATTAAATCTGTTTAAAATGTATTAAATACAGATTTCGATTTGTGTCAAAATAATTACAATTTTGTTACTGGACCCCATCGATATAAGCCCTGCTTTACGCGTGTCCATGACCTTTCATTGCTATACTTTTTTCGATATAATTGCGTGCATATTTTTGTTTGCATGTCTATACGGACGTTTCTTTTTTGATGAACGGATGCATACAATTGAATTGAATGTGCATTGCAAATGCATGCAGGCCTGTGGATATGTTGTGTGTGTATTGTGTTCACTTGTCTGTCATTTTTTGCTATTAAAGACAAATCAGTTGAACGTCCTTCTATAATTGTTCTCCAGCATAGCGATGCTGAGGAGGCTCGGCAGTTGATGTGCATACTGCTATCTTTACTCGCGGTTTGTCTCTCATTAGGTATGCCGGCATTGTTGCCCTGTGTATAGTTTTGTATGATCTTAGATTCCAGGATTTATTTTTTTCCTCCATGATCGCGCTATGACTTTTTATAATCAGTATCTCTCGAAATCCTCCCAATCTGTCTAACTCCTTTTTTTTTTCACCATCGTAATTCTATCATCATAAACTCTCAAGACTCCAAACTACAAGTATCATATCGCGGAAATTATTTCAATCAATATTTCCTTTGAACAATAAAAACGTCAATCTTGTGCTGTTAAAACACCCAATGTCAGAAGATAATTTCAAATCCATACCAGCTGTCGAACTATCATTCGACTTTGAATATCAACACGGCAGTTTGATATTAAACATCCATAGATCCTCGTCACGCACGCGTGTATATGGATACACACTATATAGAATGGCGTTACCAGTCGTTTTCTTTTTATCGTTTTTATAGCAAAGCGGTTGTATTTTGTGTACGTAATGTATGTACGAAATTATTACAAGAGGATACAAATATACTGCGGATGTAGAAAACGAACAACAACATCAAACATACCTGCATTGGACGTGACGGATGCAGGCACTAATTTCGCCTTGCAAACATTTACACATTTAAACCAGCATGTCGCAGCGAAGTCATAATACCGGTATACAGTTTGTATATTTTATGCTGCATGCTTAGCATCTACCGACATTTGAATCCGACTCTCTCGGTCAGCTAACGAACAGATGTTTATTGCGTGACTATCATAGAATGTTGAAATGTACATGTCAAGTATCTATCAATTCATGAATCTATGTGCTTATTTATTTATTTATTCATTTATTTGTTTGTTTGTTTATCTATTTGTTCATCTATCTATTTATCTATTCATCTATTCATTTAGTTATTCATTCAAACGCTAATCCAGGAAGAAAGAAAATATTAGCAGTTGCTTTCATCGAAGTCCTATGTGAACATAATATTTCAGGCAGTCAGAGGCTGCAGCCAAAAGATAGTGATAGAGAAGGCTGCAACCAAACGATTGGGAAAGCGTGATCTAAAGAGTGCAAAGGGCTGCTGCAAAATGATCAAAAGGGCTGCGAGATTATGACTGAAAAGGCCGCAGCCAAACCCACCAAAGGGCCGCGGGAAGAGCGCAATAGAGTATAGAATGTAATGCCAACCAAATGCCTAGAGAATTCGGCATATACAAAATAGGTGGTACAGGTGCAATAGATTTCAGACACCCCGACCTGTCCATAGTGAGATCTCCGATCCCATTGTTATGTCCGGAGAAGATGGACACTTCCGCGATGGGCACCGTGAGTCGATCATTGCTCATTGTTTTTCCAAAAACAAACCTTTGTTGTGATAGCAACGGAGGCTGAAACACTGCGTGATTGATGGTCAGCTCCGTGTTGCATTTCCAGCAACATGCAGATTAGTTCACATCCTCTATAGAGAAGTAAGTTCAATAAATGAGTTAAAGTTTCATACCCTGATACTGTATTTGGATTGATTCCCTGTCTTTTATCGTTGCGGAAGGTGACGTTGTATTTTTTTTTTTTTTTTTGGGGGGGGGGGCCTTCGGTTTGTAATCTATTTTTGATACTGCCGCCATCCAAACGACTGAAAGAATTAAGGCTGGATGAGCTTTAATAGATTGCCTTTAAATAGTATCATACTGTACTTATTATTAACATAACATAACATAACATGTTTTTCATTATAACTTGTGACAATGCGTGTGTGTGTGTGTGTGTGTGTGTGTGTGTGTGTGTTTGGGGCACATGGGCAATATCCCTGAAAACCTCACACAAAATAATGAAACAAAAAAGATTTATCCATTTGCAGTTACCCAAGCGCGCGCGCGCGCGCACACACACACACACACATACACATCTAAAGTAATAAAGTATCTTGTTGTAAAGTATCTAGAGTGCAAAAGTCTAACCGGATACCTTATCAGTCGACACAATCGCAGTTCCCTCAGTCTTCAATAGATTACCACGCCCTCTACACAAGAGTGTCTTTAACTATCATTAAACTGATACAACACTAACATTCTTCCGGTGAAAACGCAGAGTCATCTCACTGATGACTTTATCCCCTTTCCAATCCGGCCACGCATCCCACAAAAGGCCGAAGCAATTCATTGCTCTCCTCTACACCCTCTCCAGCTCGTCCAGAACAAAGGCAAAAACGCAATTATTTTCGTATCCCAATAGCCGATTCTAATTTGTTGTCCTAGATTTCGAGAGATTTGTAGCTTTCTTTGTATTAAGGTTAATGTGCACTCATTCCTTCCCTATGATGTAGGTTGCTTCGCAGAAACTGGAGAAGACACGTGTCAAAATGCGGCATTAGCCTTAAGAAATCTTTGTCCCGAGATTTTCTCAGAGAAGACGGGGAATTTCGTCCAGTTAACTCCAAAATACGTTCCACTTGACCATCCTCAATATGACGTCATGGTTCCCGAAGCAGCGAGAGGAAAAACCAATCTATACTGTGCCCATCCGGGTAAGTAGTACGTTGATTGTCTACTCATATACATTATTTCAATTGTATTATGGTGGTGCGTTGAAAGATTACCGGCTTGATGTATTTTATATAGTAATAATGAAAAATAAACAGTAATAATTCAATAATGAATTCAATGCTTTACCTGCTTTCCTGTAACCCATACCCTACTTGTCTTTGGCAAAGTTGGTGATAAATCAGTTTGCCACGGTTGTTCGTTTTCTGGATTTGCTTTCCCTTCCATAGAAAGTATATCTAAAACATAACATGGAATGAAAGTTCCAAATCAGTGTATGTTGATAAAATCGGCTATACGCGGATTTTTTTTTTCTATCGTTATCTCCGACCCTGTACGGGTATCGTGATAACTAATTGACTAATCTTGCTATATTCGATGGATCTCGCTGTCATTGAATCGTTGCTTAATGAAAGACATACTGCATACTTTTGAGCGTACAGACATTGGCAAATAAACAACTAATCCCAAGTCCGTTAGGTAGCCTATTAGACGAAGGTAAGTGGCAAAAGCCCTGACAAATATGAGAAAATGTCATATCAGATAATGGGGGGGGGGGGGGGGGGGGGGAGTGACTGGTATCTGATTAATATTATTTTATTACAATGGAAAGCACACTTTGTACAGGAAGGCAACTAGTTTCATGACATTACTGAAGTAATAATGATAATACTAATAATGAATAACACCTATATAGCGCTTAATACTGACGCCTCTAAGCATATTTAGCACAATAATTTAAAATCTCAACACCTAATATTTTTTTTTTTTGGTATGCTTAGTTGTTTCAAAGCCTCAATGTGATCAAATCGAGCCTTTTTTTCGAATGGTTTACTTTGAAATATGAGCTGGATTGTATCAATGACAAGAACTATTTTAAATGATTGGTTCATTGTCCATTATATCAGGGCTTCTTATGTTCAACTTTATGTGTTAAAATCAGTTATTTCAAGGAAAGAAGAATTCAAAAGCAATAAGATAATAGCATGTACTATCTGTGCATTTTTTTCTGTTTATCATTCCCGTTCTGTATTTTATCCCTTTTCTCTCTCTCTTTCTCCTTAAAGGACAAGTCCACCTTCATATACATGTGGATTGAGTGAATGCAGCAATATTAGTAGAACATATTAGTGAAAGTTTGGGGGAAATCGGACAATCCGTTCAAAAGTTATGAATTGTTAAAGTATCTTCGTAGTCACTGCTGGATGAGAAGACTACTACAGTGTATGATGTCATACGCGTACAACCATATAAAGAAAATAAAAAGATAATTTCACAAAACTTTACTTTTTGAATAAAGTGCACATTTCTTCGACTTGTTACTGACATATGTTAAGGGTAATATCATTTCCCCTGCCTTCTGAAAGAGAGAAGTCAAGTGTTCTTTTGTTATGCGAGAAAAGTGAAAATATGTTGAATTTTCTTTATTCTTTCTTTGTACTCATGTGACATCACAAGCTATAGTAGTCTTCTCATCCAGCCTTGAGTGAGCAGAAACTTCAAAAATTCATAACTTTTGAACGGATGGTCCGGTTTTCCTCAAACTCTCAATGATGTGCTCTACTAATATTGCTGCATTCACTCAACCCACATGTCTATGAAGGTGAACTTGTCCTTTAATCCAATTCCATTCTTTATTTCTTTTACAGTTCAATCTTCTCTCTCCCTCTCTTTTCTCTCTTTTCTCTCTTTTCTCTCATTTCAGTCCTTTTCTGTTCTCTCATCTTTCACTCTTTTGTATTTTTCCTCTTATATTCTATGCTCTCTTATTCGCTTCGCTATATCACTGTCTTCTTTCTCTTCCTCGTATTCTTTAGCCCAAAGTTTTCAAACGAAGTTAAGCCGATGAGTGCAATAAACTGTTTGATTGTGTTTTATTATTTCCTTTCAGTTTGGTATTTCTCGTAAACATTAGACCCTAGAATGTTGTAAGGTGGTACATCGATAAATGGACTGTCAGAGAACACCTAAAACAAAAATGGATCTTTTTCACCCAAACCTGGATATTTTAGCTGTTCACATGGAAAGTCCCATTGCGACTTATTGGTCGTTTTGTGGTGGTGGGTCACATATTATAACAACACGAACAAAAATTACGATTGGGTAAGAAGATATTTAGTTTTTAGCAATGATTTAGACTTATCAACTTTTTAAGTATTTCATGTGTAAAGATGGAAATTGTTCTAAAGAGATGAAGATATAGAAGAAAAAGCCCTGTCATCATAACGGGTAAGGTGTGGGGACCATGTGCTAGTTGCAGAGTGGAAGAAGAACGGAGAGAACGGTTGAAGAGGAGAATCGGACAGAAATCAAGTCTTTGAGATTAGAGGGGCAAGGTTATAATATATCTTATAAACAAAGAGGAGGATTTTGAATGTGATACGTTGATGTATTGGGATGCAGTGGAGGGATTAGAGAACTGGCGTAATGGGGTCAGATTTTTTCTTCTTTTTTTTAAGGGTCACAGACCTAGCAGTTGTATTTTGGATTCTTTGTTGTAATGTAATATTAATAATTCTTTGTATGTAATAAAAAAACAGTGCTTCTTTATAGTGCTAGCTTCATGTAGAAATATATGTTTAGTCCTAACACTCTTCTGAAAATTTTTGACAGATGCTTGTAGAAGCTATAAGAAAAAACAAACAAACAAACAGACAATCACATCACATCGTAAATATTCAAAAAGGCTACATCCATTATCATCACTTTTCTAGCATAATGAAAAAGTACTAGACAGAAAGCGGGAAAATAGCATTACCCTTGACATAATATTAGGGAAGTAACAAGCCGAGGGAATGCATACTTTTCATACAAAACAATATTGTTTTGTGGAACATGATATACATTTCTTTTTCTTCATGTAATTTCCCAGGAAGTCGTGGTCTCTATAATCTTCTCATCCGGCCATGGCTGCACCGAAACCTCAAAATCTCATGTGTATCTTTTGAACGAATTGTCTGATTTCCTCAAACTTTCACTCATGTATTGTATTATATTATTGCTGCATTCATTAAATTCACACATTTATCATATGTAAGTTTCGATCCCTTTTTATTTTCCAGAACGGTTCAATTTGTGCATTTATGTAAGCGTTTAAAGGAGGATGGTCTTGTTAGAATACTAGTAAAAGAAAACAAAAACGGACAAAAAGAGTTTGTTACAAAGCAACAAAGTTACAAAGTTACTTTGTGCTGGTGTGTAGACGACCAAAATGTTTGCTTGCTGACTGAACGCTAAAAGCTATGTCGCTCCCAACGTAAAAAAACACTTCAACACATTCACAATGATGCTATTCATCACGCCAAACAGATTGCGTTCCTAATCCCTGCCGTAATGGAGGAACCTGCTCAGAAACGCTGGAAGCATTCACCTGCAAGTGCCCAAGATCATCTGCCGGACACCGATGTGAAGTTGGTATGTGTTCCCATAACTCCTGATGTCATGGTAACTACTCACACACTAACGTCTGTTTTACGACGATTTATGACAATGGAACGTTTGATATATACACACACAAAGGTTGCACTGTCTTCGTATTTTCCCAATGCAGAAGAAAATACATCTAGCCGAAAAAAAAATGATGCATTTATTCCAAAATTCATATGTAAGCACGTTCAAATCCTAAGAGTGGCAAAACAAAAATGAAGAGTTTGTTTGCAAAAACCAATAAGTCCATTTTTGAAGATTTTGAAGTATCCGGTCTCTGTCAAAAAGTACAAAATAATACCTTTTAAATGATATATTGGTCATTACATATAAAGGTACATTTTTGAAGTTATGGTCAAAAGAATCAAACATGTTCTTATTATTCTCTTTATTTTCCTTGACCTTTAATCGCAAATATCTCCATTTGGCAAATATGGACTTATCGGCTTTTGCGAACAAACCTTTCAAATGGTGCCTATGTTCATCACCTACAATATTGCCATACTTAACATTACTTGCATTTTGATACCAGAAGTTTTTCAAGAGATTTTGTGTTATTGTTTTTTTTTTTGTATTGTTCTTAGTAGCCGATCGGTTTCTATGACACGTTTAAAGTTAATATTGATTAACAATAAATATGTAAATACACTGGCGTAGCCAGGGGGGGGGGGGCGATGGGGGCGGTCGCCCCCCCCCCCCTAAGATTTGGACCGGGGATTTGGGAGGCGGAAAAAAAAAAGCGTGTATACTGTATGCATGCACATGAAGCGGGTCTCCTTTGCAACCTTTCATCAAATAAGATATCTTTTTGAATATTTCACTCAAACTGTGCACCAGATCGTTGAATTTCAATTCAAAATATGCAAAATCTCTCGTGCTTGGGAGGGGGTATCCCCCTCCCAAACCCTCCCCCTCTGTGCCTCTTTCCCTAGCTTAGTACACTTTTGAGATTTACAAAATAAAAATATGAATAATTCTGAGTGCACAAGACTTATCACTTATATTCCGAAAACTCAAGGTTCCCTCATGTATAAGAGGAATTTCCCCTTTTAATCGACCCTTTCCTCCCTCAGTCCCCCCCCCCATCAGTTTTTTTTTTGATTTCCCAAATGTTGGTTCCATCAAATATGCCTATACGAGATATCTCAATTTCAACCTTAAAAAGGCAAAAGCTCCATCGGAAGGGAAGGGTGGAGATAACACTTGCTCACGCCTTCTCCCTGCTCGCCCCCCCCCCCCTTCCGCCATGCATAGAAGTAGACTGTGGCTATACCCAGATCGCTTTATTTCAATTCTAAAAACGCAAAAACTCCGCGAGCGGGAGGGGGAATCCCCCTCCCCCTAAGCTCTACCTCACTAGACTTTATACATACAGATGGTGCACATTCGGAATAAGAGCTAAATTCCATGATTTCAACACTTCAATGAAAAAGTATTGCACCAAAAATTTACACCAGATCGCTGAATTTCAGGTCTGAAAACGCAAAATCACCTTCGTGTGGGAGGGGATATGCCCCTATCTACACCCTCGTGTGCATGCTTTTTCTGTTTGATTGCTGAACAGACAGCATTCATGATATTCAGTGTAAGAATTAATACAAGAAGATTATTTAAATGATACCATTTTATAGGCAAATTGTTCAATAATAATCTACACTAAAATATACTGCAACCTTAAACAAGTGTTACTGTTTCACGTCGATAAAACGCGCAAAAACATGCATCAAATTGCACCATTTGCAACATCAAAATGCAAAAAGTTCTCACCGTGGGAGGGGGGACACCCCCCTCCCACTCTACACTAAAATATACTGCAACCTTAAACAAGTGTTACTGTTTCACGTCGATAAAACGCGCAAAGACATGCATCAAATTGCACCATTTGCAACATCAAAATGCAAAAAGTTCTTACCGTAGGAGGGGGGACACCCCACTCCCACACCCTCCCCTCCCCCCTCGCTCGCTCCGCTCGCTCGGGTTCAGTCGCGTTCATGATATTCAGTGAAAAGTATTAATACAAGAAGATTTTCTAAATGATACCATTTTATAGGCAAATTGTTCAATAATAATCTACATCAAAATATACTGCTACCTTAAAACATGCATCAAATTGCACCATTTGCAACATCAAAATGCAAAAAGTTCTCACCGTGGGAGGGGGGACACCCCCCTCCCACACCCTCCCCTCTACACTAAAATATACTGCAACCTTAAACAAATGTTACTGTTTCATGTCGATAAAACGCGCAAAAACATGCATCAAATTGAACCATTTGCAACATCAAAATGCAAAAAGTTCTCACCGTGGGAGGGGGTACACCCCCCTCCCACACCCTCCCCTCTACACTAAAATATACTGCAACCTTAAACAAGTGTTACTGTTTCACGTCGATAAAACGCGCAAAAGCATGCATCAAATTGAACCATTTGCAACATCAAAATGCAAAAAGTTCTTACCGTGGGAGGGGGGACACCCCCCTCCCACATCCTCCCCTCCCCCCTCGCTCGCTCCGCTCGCTCGGGTTCAGTCGCGTTCATGATATTCAGTGAAGAGAATTAATACAAGAAGTGTATTTAAATTATACCATTTTATAGGCAAATTGTTCAATGATAATGTACATCAAAATAAACTGCTCACCTTAAACAAGTGGGACTGTTTCACATCGATAAAACGCGCAAAAACATGCATCAAATTGCACCATTTACAACATCAAAATGCAAAAAGTTCTTACCGTGGCAGGGGGGACACCCCCCTCCCACACCCTCCCCCCCCCCCCCCTCGCTCGCTCCGCTCGCTCGGGCTCGGTCGCTTCGCTCCCTCGCACTCTAACCGCCCCCCCCCCCCCTAAGATGAAATCCTGGCTACGCCGTTGTGTAAATATATATCTGTTTTTGTTTTCCTTTCCCATGGATTAGTCTGCGTTTCTTCTTGGGTTTCTCTTTGTCCTGTATGTGAATTATCCAGATATCATCTGCCCTGGCGATGTATCGTCTCCAGATTCCTGCTATCTCCACCGCCAGGAACAGCAGCCGTGGGAGGTGGCCCGTGATACATGCGACGACCTGGGAGGATATCTGGCCGCCATAGAAACTCAAACCGAGCTATCAAACATTACACGGGAAGTCCTCGAGCCGCACTATGTAAATACGTCCATCCCGTGGATTTGGATTGGCCTGAAGGACAGATCGACTGATAGAGTGTACACGTGGGAGCGTGTTGGTGGTACCTTACGCGAGTCAAGTAGCATGTGGGACAGCAATGAGCCCAATTACAACGGTCAAGGTGGTCCAAATTGTGGGAAATTCAATGGGTTAAAGCTCAGGGATGACCAATGCAGCAAGGAATTTAGCTACATCTGCGAATTCGGGCTTTGACTTGACAAGGCCCTACACGTTTTAACATCAGTTGTACATGCTGGAAATTTTAAATCAACTATATCTGTATCCATTATACTTCCTCTTCCGTCTTTTTTTTTTCTTCTTGTCAGATGTTGTATTTCCCCTATATAACTTCATGTACATTTTGCCTGGCAGTAGGAACACAGTGCCTGTAAACAGCCATGTCAATACGCGGATGCATTACTGAAGTATCTAAATGTTATGTAGGACGTTGATCTATCTATGTATAATCTTGTATGATGTCTACTCGTGGAAACATTGCCTTTCAACTCTTTATGTGCCACGTTCGCACGCCCGTCAAAGTTGACGGCGTGGCAACTCCGCATATTCTGCTCAAACGCCCAAACCCGCCCAAGCTGATTAATAGATTGCCAAATGCCGCTTTATAATGAAACCATTTTTCGTGGTTCCATTCCTGTCACAAGTAGCTTGCATTTTATGTGGTGATTGAATATCAAGCGGTGTTCTCGCGTGCGACTTGCGAAGAACAATTTTTACTACCCGGAGGTCCCCGCAGATGACTCGCACATGACAGTACCTAGCACGTATCTCCCCCGTAGTCGCACGGAGGTGCGCACGCAAATGTTTTTACCCGCAACCGTGTTCAGGCCCTGTCACACCTTTCCGGGCAAGCTATGTGGGCTTGTTGCGCGTAGGAATTTTCAAGCATAGGCTTACCGGACAATTTCTGAGGGCGAACAAGGATTTGGGCAAGTCAGTGCATGTGTCTTACATGCTGGACGCGTTCTACTTAGATTCTACTTGCGGGTATACTGTGTGAACTGTGTGCCAGGCAAGTGGGAGCTGACAACTATTTAAAGTGAAGTAATTCCTCTGAAGGAATGGCAGAAGTCCCGCAGAATGTCATCTTGGTTGCATACGGGAACTGCGAGTTGCCTGCTAAGGGCCTCCTACTGGCGTTCTGTGTGGACCTCTCCGGGCATCCCCGCGACTCACCCGGAAAAAAAGGTTTGGTCATGCTCAAAACTTGGCTGCCGTTAAATCGGTCCTGCGTGCGCACCTCCACGCAACTACAGGCGAGATACGCCCTAGGTACTGTCAGGTGCGGACCGAGTGGTAGCAAATTTGTTTCACCGCAAGTCAAGCCGCAAAACTTAGCCCAGATACGGTATGACGAGGCCTTGAGCATGTTCAAAATTTGTTCCGAGTGAGTCGTTGGGGTTCGCTTGCAGTGGTACATGCAGAACAACAGTAGGAGACCCTTACCGGCAGCACCTCGAAGATAACTCGAACGCAGGTACTTCTCAGTACCCGTAAGTCGCTCGTAACAGAAAACGGGTCGGTTTCAAAGCTCTCACGCGGGTCACATGGAATACATGCAAGTAGAAAGTAAGTAGCACGTGTTTAACAGGTATGAAACAAGTGCGAAATTCGCAAACATTCTTGTCCGCCCGCAGAAATATTATTATACAAATTACAACACTATGGGATTCGTGGGAGGGCCTTGGAGTGGTTTAGAAGTTACCTTACTGGAAGAACTCAATTTGTTAGTTTGAATGGCCATGTGTCCAGCTCACAGCCTATAACTTGTGGGGTACCGCAAGGACCCCTTTTAGGTCCTTTATTGTTTATTCTTTATATGAATGACTTTCGCAGTTCGTCCTCTCTGCTCTATTTTCTACTTTTTGCCGATGACACCAGTATTTTTTATTCAAATCGAAACCCTCATGTTTTACTGAATACCATAAATGCTGAATTAAAATCAGTATCTAAGTGGATTCAGGCTAATAAATTGTCATTGAATTTGACGAAGACAAAATTTATGGTTTTTAGCAATATAATCAATATTTTACCGGGTAAGTTGGTTGTAAACGACGTAGAATTGAACCAGGTGGAATATATAAAATTCCTCGGTCTTTATATTGATTGCAAGTTGACATGGAAAGTTCATGTTGATTCTCTGCGTAAGTTACTATCAAAAATGTAGGTGTTATGTATAAGTTAAAACATGTTCTGCATTCATTGTATTCTACTCTATTTTTGCTTTATATAGGTTATGGAATCCTGGCATGGAGAAACTGCTGTACAACTAGACTTAATTCTTTATTATTGATACAGAAAAGAGCTATACGGATAATTAACTTCGCCACATTTTTCGAACACACTAATGTCTTATTCTTTTCCAGTAGAACACTTAAGATCCAGGATTTATATCATTTTAATATCGGGTTATTTATGTATCAGTTAAACTCAGGTGGTCTCCCTGATGTGTTTTCTTCAATGTTTGTCAAAAATACTGAAGTTCATTGTTACCCTACTAGACAAAAAGATTCTTTTCATCTTTCTCCTGTACGAACCGTATCTGCTTTAAAAACAATAACCACTACAGGACCTAAATTTTGGAATGAGTTGGATAGAGAAATAATCCAATCTCAGTCTCTTTATTCATTTAAGCATAAATTTAAACTAGTTTTTCTGAATTCATATCTATAGCTATTCTTCAATCCTCCTCGACATTCTCTGTTCATACTTCACATTACTGACATTATCGATTATGTAACATGTGCCTCGCTCGTGATTTCTGCATTATCTCCTGAACTTTCTTTGTACACATTTGGTATCTCTGCTATTGTACACTGCATCTGACTTGTACCTTGCTCGGGTGATCACGCAACTCTCAAGAAGTCTGTGGACATTGTTTTCTTTGTTTTTTCTTTTTCTTTTTACTTTTTGGCGTTTATATTTCTCCAATTCACAAATTGTCATTCTTTTAATTACATAACCAAGTAAGAAATAATCTCACATCCGTATCTGGGAATCTACACCTTACAAGCAATGCTTCTATGTAGATTCCTCATATTTCACATGTTTCATTGTCTTATAAGCTGTACTTGACAATTCATCCAGGCGTTTGTATTGTGATGTTTATGTTTTATGTACTTGTTGAAATGTGGAATATGGAACAATAAAAAAAAAAAAAAAAAAAAATTCTCCTGCGTGCTGGAAAATCCCTCCTCGCAACAAGCCTGCCAGGAAAAGTGTGACACGGCATTAATGCCTCTACAATAATGCGCATTACTGGTCATTTGAGAGAAAAATCGTACATTTGTCATTCAATTTCCATCAAATAAGAGCTTGGTATTTTCTCTACAGCCTTGCTCATTACATGTCGAGGGTAACAAAACTCTGTCAAAGTTGCATAGATAGGAAAAAACAATGTGTTTTTTTTTCCCCAAAGCAGGACTATTTGCTGCCTTAGAATGATGTGGTACACAGGGGGTTTACACCTTGGCACATAAAGAGATAAGATTGTGATGTATGTAAGATTGTGATGTATATCAGTGGTGTTTACTCTTATATTGCGTATTGTATGCTAATGTACACTGTACCATTACTATAATGGCAATGTAGTGTCTCAATATCAATGGCATTTGATCTGGTAAGACTGGTTACGGGAGGTTTATAACCCCCCCCCCCCCCCCCCTCTCTCTCTCTCTCTCTCTCCCTGTCTCTCTGTCTAATCTTACCCCAATTTACAGAGCATTATATTGGCCAGCTTGGGTTATTGTACATTGATGTTATGTGTACTCTGATCCAAACATTCATGGTTTTGTGTCATTCATGATAACCGTTGGGTATAGAGGTTGATATGTGACGCAAGCATTACAGCTATTAATTAATGTATTGCCACATAATAATTATGTATGTGTGATAATGATTTATGAAAATACCAAAAAAATATACCAAAATAAATGTCAGATATGATATTCTTTTTCTTTCTCTCCTTATCTATTATCTTTTATCCTTTTTCCATTTCTTTCTTCTGGCCCCTTTCTCGTTGTTGGTTGTTTTTCTCCTTCAAAAATATTGAAAGATATCACACAAATATTGGAAATTATCACACATTGAATTTGAATTTCAATTCAACAAGCAAGGTCAGATGATCACGGTCGTGCAGTGCATTATATGGCACTGTATCGTGAAACGGAGAGATCCCGGGTTCAAATCCTCACCGAGTAGATGTTTAAATCACAATTTACCTCTCCAAATGTGTACTTGTCTAAATGCTTATCTTATACCTTTTGTACAGTAATGAGGGAAAGGAAAATTTGTTATATGCCAGTCGCGTTTACACTTCTTATAAGTAAAGGAAACAACGAGTGACTGATGAGAAGTAATACATAGAAAGAAACAATCATAAAATTGAGTAAGAAAAGCCTCCACCCCTCCCCCTAAAACCCATTCATGAACCGTTCTAATACCCTCAACTCCTCATCTAAATCTACATTTGTACAACGCAAATAATAATAGTAGTAGTGACAATAGTAATACTACTACTACTACTACCACTAACAATAATAATAATAACAATAGTATTAATAATGATAATAATGATAATAACAATAACAATAATATTATTAATAATAATCATCATGATAATAATAATATTAATAATAATGATAATAATGTAGCAATCAAAAATAACGATTGATTTATGGGCTAGCATAAGCTGCATATTACCGTAATGCTTACGCTAAATGACGACTGCCTTGGTTGGGGAAGAATATTTTGCCTTACAACATCTATTGCGGGATTTTTTCTTGTACATTTAATATTTCATGTATTCTTATTATGTTGAACTAAAAAAATATCTCTTACAAAAGATCCATGGCTGGCGACTTGTTGGTTTTGTGATACAGCGTCATATGTTTTTTAAACATTGGTTGCTATGTTGCGATTCGTAAAATGGTTTTTGATTGGATAAGGGCTGAAATGAATCGAATGAATTGTTATTGACTGCAGCTTAATCAAGACTTAACCAAACTATGAAGATACGCATTGAATTATATCCCTTTGTTTGTGATATTTGATATAATTATATATATATATATATATATATATATATATATATATATATATGTATATATGTCTTGTCTCCCCTTGATCGTGATAGCGTCGAAAGGAAATTTCTGAAGGCGGTTTTCTCGAAACACACTTTTCGCAAACCGCTTCGCATTCATTGCGCTTACAGAATCATCGGTATCTCCGCAACCGAGTACTTTTATGAGTCGAGTTATATACGAAATTCAAGCTAGCGAGTAAAACGATAACGTCCTGTCATTTTCTGAAAATCGACCTCCCTCGACTTTCGGATCCTGTAGCAGGTCACATATATCTTTTTGGTAAGTAATGGGCTCCCAAAAAGAGGTGACTGAAGGGGCCAATGATTGTCTTGTAAGTTAATGATGAGAACTATGATTTATGATGAGGAAAATTAATGATGCAAAGAAAAAGATTGTCTGCGTACTTTTAACATAAACACTAAACAAAAAATAAGTTCCCCCTAAAACAAACCTGTCTAATTTATGAATCAGGAACCTTTGAGGAAATCTGAATACAGGATCATGTAGCTGTAGTTCTCGGCTACCTTTCATGTGAAATTCAGTGGATATCACTGGGTCACGCTTGAATGAGCACATTAAAAACAAAGAAAAATAACAATTGGAATTGTGCAGTAAGAATTGCGATAATTTTGCGCACTGAAATTAATTGTTTTAATGCTTTTTGTATTTTGTTTAATACCACTGTGCATACAGTGATCACCTGACATTTTAGTCACGCTTCAATGAGCATATGGGGCTGGAAAACCCTTTTTTACCCTATATGACAAAAAATATTCATTGTTTTTTATGTTTTAGTTGAACTGTTGGGAAATTACTCTGATTTCAGTGAAAAAAAAGTAACATTTCGATAAAAATGACATTGTGGCATGCTTCAGTGAGCACATAAGATGAGCAAAGTGTGCAGGTCAAAACCATTTTCGTGGCTGAAATTCCCATAAGATTTACATTTGGTTGGTTTTGAAGACGTGTTCAGCGATGTTCGTGGAAAGAGCCTAAAAAGTGAGTGCAGATGCTCCCCAATCTGTGTTTCATTGTCATGACGATCGCATAATAGTCAACCAACATTTTCAACAACTATCATCAACACCACATGAACAACAAAGGCCACTACATGTTTCTCACCACAATCAATATCTGTCTCCAGACTCTCCATACATATGTGCAGCACGGGAGGATATTGATGTTGAACAAAATTGAAATTTGGTACCATGTCAATGATTAATTGCATTTATTTTCCCTTTGAGTTAATGCATGACTTCATGACTTTACAAAGATCAAGAACTTAATGCCAAAATTAGTAATCAATAGCGAGAACAAAGGCCCGAAGATTTAATTTGCATAATTTCTCATCTCTGCTCCAACAATGGGATTTCATCAAACTAAAGGCAGACCAATTTCCCCACGAATACTTTAATATCTAATCAAAGGTAGCCATGAATTATAAGGAGGGTTTCCGCCACCATGTACCCTTTGACGTGTAAAATTTTGAAGGAATGCCAAGGATCACTGAGACATTTATATCGGTCTTAAACGCAATAATGAAATGTTTTTCAGTTAATGTTAAATGCAGAAGATCAATGCAACACCTGCTGGATGGTTTTAATAAGATAAATCATTGTTTCATAATGTGGTCATTCAACCGTAAAATAAACCACATTGCATGCAAAAGCCATTGTTAGCTTTCAAAAGCATAAATTCCTCCTCTTCACATGAACTTACCATGGGGATTATGGCCAAACTGCCAATTTCTCATTATGTAGGTTTAAAAAAGGGGTTTCCAGCCTCACGTGCTTATTGAAGCGTGACTGAAATGTCAGTTGTCACTGATATGCGTTTGGGTATTAGCACAATATAAAAAAGCATCATACAGTTGATTTCAGTGCACAAAATTATCGCAATTCTGACTGCACAATTTAAATTGTTATTTTTCTTTGTTTTTAATGTGCTCATTTAACCGTAAAATTACGTGACTTGTGTGTAAACCTGTTCAACACCCGGATTCAATCTCAATTGATATAAATTACCATGAGAAATATGTCAAATCGGCCATTTTGGTAATTTTCACCCCGTGTTCACTCAACCGTGAAATTTTGTGCACAAGTCACATGGTACGATGAGAAGCACATAAATTATACGTTGCATGCCTTTTTATCCTGGAAAACTGAAATTTGTTCCGATATCACCAAATAAAAGTTGCAAAATTGGGCTTGTGAACTTCAAAAAGTGACCATTTTGACTTTAAGTCCTGCTCACTCAAGCGTGACCAAGTAATATCCACTGAATTTCACATAAAAGGTAGAACTACAGCTACATGATCCTGTATTCAGATTTCCTCAAAGGTTACTGATTCACAAAATATTGATGTTTGTTTTAGGGGGAACTTACTTTTTGTTTAGTGTTTAGATTGCAGTGTAACGATGACATAAACCACTTACCTAGATGGGTTTGTTTGCAAAAACCGATATGTCCATATTTGAAGATTTTGAAGTACGATCTGTGTAATAAGGTACAAAATAATACCTTTTAAATGATATATTGGTCACTACATATACAGGTATATTTTTCTAATTATGGTCAAAAGACGCAAAAATTTTCTTATTATTCTCTTTATTTTTCTTGACCTTTAATCGCAAATATCTCCATTTGGCAAATATGGACTTATCGGTTTTTGCAAACAAACTCTTCATATTTTACTATTTCAAAGTAATAAAAATAATTATCATAATTGAATTGAGATCATCTAACACAAGTTACCTATTTTGTCCATGTGTTTGGTGTTGTTTTTTCTTTTATCATTAATATGTCTTCAAAATATTGCTTTAATGACTTGCCCCGGCAAGAAAACCATGGGTAACGTTTTTAAAGGAGTTCGAATATAAAAGAAACAATGTTTTAGAAGCAAAAATGTCCGTCTTTATCGAATGTCCTTTTGCATCTTTTGATAACAAATTAGTTAAGTAACCGATGTGAAGCTTACTTTACAACTTATCGTGTAGATCTTTTGGTAAAAACCTAGAAATCTACTTGAAGATACATGTTTCAGCGGTGTGATAAAAAACACCGTTTTATATCAGGGGAAAAGATAGTGTTAGTCAATAACGTGTACTTCGTTATTCGAAATGATATCTCAAATAAAATTTGTTTTATCATAACCACTCTCCTAGTAAATTTGTTCCAAATTCACCATTCCATGCAATAATTTTAGGTCAGTATGTGAAAAAAAATCAACATTTCGATAATGATTAACAAAAAAAAAGAGATAAATTTTTATGATCATTAATGCATGAAAATAAAAAAGAGCTGACCAATGATGTGCCCTCTACATCGCCAGGATAATTCAAAAGAAATATTTCCTCTATGAGAGGTAGTCTGAGAATCATTTCAAGACCTTCCCCCGATCTCATCCTTAAAAAGAATAATTATGGTATTGAAGACTATGGATAAGTCATGATGTATTTCCAATATGTGCAAATGATTATCCTTTAAAAACATTGCCAAATGACATCCGAAGTGTTATGCTTTTTTCGCAAAGTCAAATTGAGAGAAAATGAAAATACTACAAAGGCGTCCAAAAAGAAAACTTCGCGTACACCAATGTCTTCAAGATTTTTTGTTTGTTTGTTTTAGAAACAGAAGGGAGACATGGCATACACAAATTGACACTCAGATATAGATGGGCATTTCTCTTTCCAACACTTGGGCAAAATGTTTTTTTATTTGTGAGACAACACCTGAACTTCCTACTTATTACTTACCTATCCTACACCCGAAGTCATTTTCATTCTAAGTAAATGAAGTGATAATGGGTTCGATGTCTTATGTGTTTCATGTGGGGTCCACAAGAGGTAAAACTGATTTGCATATGCATAAACATGCTCGATTCTTGCTTAATTATTGTTTGCATTTTTACATTGATTGACAAGCAAAAGTTTGATAACCAAATCATGCTCAGTGCTAGAAATCTTAGTAAAGACCATCGCGATGTTACCATTGTCCTGAAAATTCAGATCAATGTCTATCATAATTGGGGTGAGATGTTAGCAATAGATGGTATAGGTTTTTCCTGGCCAATTTCGCATTTTTGTCAGTCCATTTGATAGAAGGTTCATTCAATTGAGCAAAAAACCGTCGTTATCGCACAGTCTGTCTTTCAAAATTGCAATTTGTGCATTCAATTTAGCATTTCGATCAATGAAATTTACACATGTGGCTTTCGAATATTCGTTAAAAAGAGTATTCAAGTTGGCTGGACAGATACTCTACATTCATTCAAATTCGCCACCACTCGCCGAAAACGGTATTTGAGTCATTCAATTTCGCGAATGGGCAGTCAAATTTTAAACACTGTCATTCAAACTAACGTCATGTTATTTTCTTTTTGAAAAGGTGAGAACATTTAAACGTGTGCATTTGTATATGACTTGTTGTTTCATCTACACATTGTTAAGCAGTAAAAGCATCATTTTTTGACCCGATATCACTCGAGTTTGTTGTTCTGTGACACCCCTTTTCTTTCATACATATAGGCGCACATGTACCAATAATACAGAATCTGAAGATTCATCTTCTTACTAAGAGTCATGGCAGCACTTGGTAGATACAGACATGTATCTCAAGAACACAGAGAACGAATTATAGGAACAATTTTGATGATCATAACCTTGACTTCCTAGAACTGGCCGACACACTCGGAATAAAGCGCTCAACGGCCAGATAAGTTGTGGCCACATGCACTATCTTCGGACTGGGAGACTCAATAAGCACATTAAAAAAAAGGAGAAGAAACTGTTGCCAAAATCTCTAAAATGAATACGAAAATATGAAGTGTAATGATTATACAAAACAATAACTATGTTGAACCAAAAAAAAAGAAAGAACCAAAGCATAAACATGTGTGCTAAATTGACTGCAAAAGATATTAAATTGGATGCCCCAAAATGAATTCGAATGAACGAGCGCAGCATATACGTGATCACGTGACCATATCATTCTAAATTGAATGAACGAATAACAAAATGGTGCTTGTTTTACGAATTTAAGTTGAAAATAGTGTCAATAAGAATGAGGTTACAGGTAATTTGAATGCTATAAAATGAACTTGGATGAAAAGATCATAAAATTGAAATACCGAACATGTCATCTACGCTAAATTTTGCTAAATTGAATGAAGCAATAAGGATTTCGACTGACAAAGGTGCGAAATTGGCCGGGAAAACCTATCAAAGACAACATTAAAAGTAGTGACTTGCGTTTGTGGTAACATTTTTAGATTATGGAAAAAAAATAATCGTCGATTCTTGTTTCATTATTACATATATTGATTAGTGGCATATAGGTACACAGATTAGGCCCAAAGCTAGTAAAATCATAGTGAAGAATATTGCTACACCTCCAATGTCCTCACCAATCAGATACGACTTTATCGTTCCGGGTCTGAGAATTTAAAGGATTGTGAGTATTCTATGTGACCCGGCATCACAAAACCAACAAAATGTCGCAAGACATGGATTTTTAGTTAAGGGCAGATTCTGAAAGAGCAGACTCTAAGCTGTAAAATAATGTATAACTCAATGCAAGTGGACTCCTCTAACCTACCTAAATAATGGAAAGAAAGCACACACTCTGGAAAAGTGTGGACTGAGAAAAGAGGCACTGAAGTACAGGGTCTATTCAAGTGCTTAAACTCTACCAAGCCGTGCTAGCTGTGCGATGAAAGAGTTAAAACACAGGATATACACCACCGGAGCATCAATAATGAAGGGATTATGAAAAAGTCAAGATTGACTCAGTTGACCCATTTCACCTTTTTTTGAGTTATAATGTAAAATCAGTGGGTACGACTTTTTGTTCGTTTTGTGATGCACGGTCACATATTATACATAAAATCAAAGTAGAGACCTGAGTCTGTGACAAAAGTTGCAAAACATAAAAAAGCCCCAAAATAGTTTTTTTTTTTAATTACATTTATTGAATTGTAGAATTCTGATAGCAACATAATATGCCAACAATTTCATTAATAAAGATCATTCCCACACACATTTGACCGCTACATTCAGATATATCTCTATCATACCGGGATAAGAAGTCTTGAAAAAATAATTACTAGTATCATCTTTACATCTCTAATAGTTGGAAGAGCTATGACGAAAGATAAATAATAGATTATTAAAGAACGTGGCATGTAATTAATATATACAGTATATACCATATATACCGGGTGTCCCAAAAAAAGCGGAACGGTGGATTTTCAGTACTTTGCGTTCTAAAAGTGATACATTTTCTGACATTATTAGAAAGAGCATCTTCCGCAGAAGACCATGATACCAAAATCATTAAATTTGGTTCAGCACTTTTTATTCTACGCCAATTTTTGTAAATGCAGTCATTTTCAATTTTTTGCGCCTTATGAGATAATAATTTGGGTGCGACACGCGTTCCATACGGTGAATTGTGTAAGCTCGTTGATCCATGTCAACAAAAGATAACGCTTTCATTTTGGGAGCGCGCACACACACACAAACACACAGACACACACACACGGGTTTCCCAATGTGAAAGCTGTATCTTTTGTTGACACGAATTACCGAGCTTACACAATATTCACCGTATGGATCGCGTAGTGCACTTTAATTATTATCTCATAAGTCGCAAACATCCGGCGAAATTTGGCAATGACTGCATTTTCAGAAATTGGCGTAGAATAA
This sequence comes from Diadema antillarum, assembly GCF_040938485.1. NCBI lineage: Eukaryota > Metazoa > Echinodermata > Echinoidea > Diadematoida > Diadematidae > Diadema > Diadema antillarum. Next base: position 1,975,378 of record NW_027271320.1, read on the forward strand.
AAAGTACTGAACCAAATTTGATGATTTTGGTATCATAGTCTTCTGCGGAAGATGCTCTTTCTAATGATGTCAAAAGATATATAACTTTTAGACAGCAAGATACTGAAAATCCACCGTTCCGCTTTTTTTGGGACACCCGGTATATATATATATATATATATATATATATATATATATATATATATATAAATTATATAAATTCAAGAAAACATCACATCATGATGTTTTAGGTGTATGATCCACTACGCACCGAGTGTTATTATCGTTTATTTAGATAGATAAAATGACTTCAGCAAAAAAGGCAGTGCCCATCAAAGATATTCACATTAAAACGTGATGCAAGTGTTTTGTCCTGGTGCGATCCTTGGGCCTGTAATGTAGTCCTTAATATATCATCCACATAGACATAAATTTACGAAAGCTTGGGCGAAAACAAGCCCTTTGAACGAAAATATTAGAGAAAACAACATAAAAAAGTGTCGGCCTATATCACCGTTTATTACTGCTTGCTCTTTTAGGTTTCAACCAAGCCAAGCATATTGACTGAACTTCCTTTTGCACTGCTACAATGTGATTTTCCGTCCTGCCATAATGGCGGATAGATATTTCTCTGATCATCTGCGAAGGTCAAGAATGAACGATGGGCGTAGCTGTACACACGAAATCACATAATAATAGCGGCAGGGCGTCTACATTATGGTTACATGAGCCGTGACATTATCCCAACGAACCTCTTCGCTGTAGGCAGTAAACAACGTTACAAAGACGAATTGCACGATCTATTCGGAGAGCATTTCCATTATCAAGCGACAAAGAGACGAATTCAGGAATCCAGGTAAGATACTTGGCTCTTTGCTTGGGGGGGGGGGGGGCGGTATTCGTATTTTTTATGTTAGAAATTATAAGCAGTTTTATATAGATTCTGTGCCTCTGTTTATCGTTTCATATTGCTAGTGGGATGTAACATGAACAATTTGAATACTGTACAATGTATGTCCTTCATATTATCTATGTTTCAATCCCCAGGTTTTAGTAAGTTTTGTAAGTTTACAGTAGCTTTCTCATTTAATGTAATTAATTCATCTTATCATTACAATCATGATTATATTCATCATTATGTCATCACATCATACACTCTAGAGCATTTGGTTTGTAAACGCTGATGCGATTAGATCTGTATTAGATTTCATTGTAGTCTTTCCTGGATTGAGGAGCATTATTTGGTAAAATAAATATCAAGAATAACAGAGAGGTGGTCTGTATTCGTTTTATACTTAAAGTTTGCTGCCTCCACGTGTCTTCATAGGTGTTGCCACTGAAACACCAAATGTAGCATTAAAGACTCTTGGAGAATTGAGGAATGAACGGGTTAAAACACTCTAATATCTGAAAGGAATAAAATGTGTTACCTCCAAGTTGAGTGTCGCGAACTGAATGTGAACAAATACGATCTTTTCCAAAATGTGTTTTCTTTTTTCTTTTCTCTTTTTGGTGAAATGGGCATCTACCTTCGTGGGAAAATTAGTGAATGAAAGGGAATCCGTTTACAAGTAGCCTCAGTAAATCGGAGTAAATTCCGCCCAGTGATATGTTTCGATCGTAGGCCTTATTGTTTGCAACAGCAAAAAGGACGGGATATTACTTGCACGTTGCCCCATAATGGTCAGAGAGAACGAACTCAAGGCATTTTTTTTTTCTTAAAAAACAAACCAACAAAAGTGTTTTAGGGGGAATGAAATCTAAGTGCTCTCACTACCAGGCCAAGATTTGTATTTATTTCTTTATTTCTGTATTTCTTTCTTTCTTTCTTTCTTTCTTTCTTTCTTTCTTTCTTTCTTTCTTTATTTATTTATTCATTAATTTTTACATAGTTTGAGGAAAAAATGGATAGAAAAGACGTACGCACCAACCGGGAACCGTGAAAAAAATGGGAAAGTAGGCGGGAAATCATCCTTGTCATATGCCAACTGAAATGGTGTGGTTGATGAACATTGCAAATAGTAAGGACTTGTTTTAAGGCATATGGGAATGACCATCATACAAATCTTTCACTATATAATTAAAATGGTTTTTTGGGGTTTTTTTTTGAGAAACAGTGCAGGGCGAGGGTATTTAACAATGCTGAGCCATGCACGAGGCGCATCGGAATGCATGTTGCACAACGTTGTGAATATCAGAGAGTGAGAGCTGTATGTCCACTAATGTCACTTATTCCTGTACATTATTTGTTTTATAACAATTCTAAGAACTTTACTCCAGTGACCTTCATGGGTAGCAGTCAGATGCATGCATAACTTCCTCAAGAGCTACAATATCAGAAGAAATATTCTTAACACACTGATGTGAGAAGCTTACAAACCGTATGCAATAGGCCCTATCAAAACAAGTGATTATAGCGTAGTTATAACTGATTGAGTGCGCACACTACCCAAATATACGGATATGACTTTTGCGGTCTGGAGCTTGTCATGCCAATATTTAGCAGTAGGGACCTTTCGCTACACAACGGGAAGACAGAGAATACGGAGAAGCAATGACAGTCCCCGTACTCGGACCCCCGTCTCCATATCTGAGCAGTTTCGCTTTCCTGTGTGGACGGAGGCGTATAGCAATAAGATCGCTGATTGGCTGGCTGGCTGGCTGGCTCAATTCTTCTCAGCAGCGGGACCGGACGCTATTTTGGCAGAGAGCCGTTCTCGTTTTCCCCAGGACGGGACGTTTCTCGGATTTGATCGTGCGCAGAAGCAAATTTTACGCACGTCACGTTCAAACCCTGCCATGCTGTGCTTGCAAAAACTCACTCTTAGCGATAGTTAGTATCGATACCGATCATAAATACGCGGTTATCAATGAGTTTCTTCCGCCTGCAAGGCCGTCAATGTTAGGCGAAATGAGTAACGGGTCACGTGATTGCTCTCCGGCAATATTTTCGTTCTTTTCGTTTTATTAGGATCCATAATCAACACTTTATTAGAATGAGTAGTTATCACATGACATTGACGTTGCATCAGCGGATATGAATTGAACGTATAATGGCAATGAATTCCGTCACGAAAAGGCCGTCCCCTAGGCATAGTGAATTCATGCTCCGATGGGAGGCAAACATAGCCTTCAGATACATTTTTTTCCACACGTTCATCACCCTAATAGCATCGCAGTAATACATAAGGTATACAAAAAAAAAAACAAACAAACAAAACAAACGGCACAAGCATGGGCAGGGTACAGTTCACACTTTACAGTATTTAGAGGGAGCAGTACAGCGGAAGTGTAATTTTTAATCTAATAAGGGTAATCCGAATCACAAACTGTCTTCTAGGTAGTCCCCAGAGGAAAAAGTCAATATTTGCCGTTTTAATTTTTTTTTGAAATATCACGTATCTTAATCAAAAATTCCATAACTTATTTTGAAATGAATTTTCCAGTTGAAGGTATATTTGTACTTAGGGTTTTACACTAATTATTCATTTCAAATAGGGTAATTTGGACACAATTGTTTTCTAAACAGAGACGAAAGCAATTGGTGTTGTTAGAATAAACAGTGCGTTCACACGCGACACACAATAAGGTACAAAGTAAATAGATGAAAGGATAGATCTTTTAGAATGACTTTATTCACTGACACTTCATCGTAGACGTCAGCATTTAAAAACATGGTTTTGGACTGATTAAAAACAACAACTTCAGCAGCACACTGAACAACGTTTTCGCGTTCATCTAACATTAACGCCATTTGTAATATTTGTGAAAGCTGAGCTAAAAAACAAAAACAAAAAAAAACAGCAACACCCCCCCCCCCCCCACACACACACAAAGAAAAAATAAGTGTGCAAATAGACATCTATGTTTTTGTTTTTGTTTTTTGATTTTTGATTCTTCTTCAGATGTTTTTACTGAGGTTCATAGCGGTCACTTCTCTGGCCTGCAGCAGAGCAGGTAAGAAAAAAAAAAGTGAGCAGTTATAGACACGTAATTTCACGACCATGCCGAGTGCATAAACAAAATCAAAGTGTTTCCTAATAGGCACTAGATTTGCATGATTACACTGTAAAACATTTGTTTAGTTTCTAAACACCTAACTAAACACTTTTCTGTGACAGTTTAAAAACACTGCGACGCGTTTATATATTAAACATGTTTAGGAACTAAACACATGCTGTGTTTATTTTCAGCACACCCTAGGTGTTTATCACACACACATGTTTATGTTTTAAACGGTTCTGATGTTTAAAAACTAAACACCTGCTCTGTTTATAGCCTAAACACCAAACGTTTACACCATAATCACTCACAGTGTTTAAATACTAAACACCGCACAGTCACATAATCACCCACAATGTTTAAGATCTAAACACTGAACCAAAAAATAAACATGACGCACTGTTTACAATGTAAACACTGCGACATGTTTATTCGCTGTGACAGATTAAAAACACTGCGACATGTTTATTTGCCATTTGAGTGTTTATTCTCAGAACACATGTCTGATTTTTAGATCGATCACAAAATTGCATACACTAAACATGTGACATGTTTACATATTAAACATCGCAATTTCTCAGTGTTTATATGATACATGTTTACACCTTATACATGCTGAGTGTTTATATGAGACATGTTTACACATCATACATGGTAATTTCCACGTGTTTATATGAGACAAGTTTACACATCATACATTCATACATGCTAATTTATACGTGTTTAAATGAGACATGTTACTCATCATGCATGTTAATTCCCATGCAATTATTAATGTAAAGTGGATTGTTTCCACTTTTGCATGAAATGAGATAAACGCATAACATTATATAGAATTTACCCAGTGATGTACCAAATCATCAGCACACTTACATCGCATAATACCAGGGAAGACCTGGGTTAGCTTTCACAAACATTTTGGCTACAAGAGTCAAATGCAATTCTCTGAATGCAAGTTATCAAAACATCAGTCAAAGCTTGGGCAATATCTGATGAATAATAAGTTAAAATCCTTTAAAGGGGAAATCGAGTCCAATAAATAAGATAAAACGGAGTGAAATCTTATAAGTTTAACAGTAAAAATTTGAATGAAATCGGATGAAAAATAAGGAAGTTATAAAATTTTGAAGTTTTGCTAATTTCTGCAAAGCAGTTAAAAGTGGATATGAATATGCAAATGAGTGAGTTGACCATGTCATAACCTCACAATTTTCCATTGATCGTATACAAAAAAAAAAGATGAAATCCAATGTTTATGTTAATGAAATGTGAAACATGGTATTGCTGGTTGAATAACTTCAGAAAGTGATCAGTTAGATATATCAGGACTTGAGCCTCGGGAATAATTTCGTTTGAATGACAAACTTTAAATTAAGTAAGTTGTGAGGGAATGACATGCCCACGTTGCCATTTACATATTCATATTAACCATTCAAGAACTGTTTCCTCAAAAATTAGCGAAACTTCAAAATGTCATAACTTCCTTATTATGAACTCTTATGAACTCTTAATATTTTACTCTTTCTTATCAGACTAATTTGTATTTGGACTGGATTTCCCCTTTAGATATTGCCATGTTTCGCTATACGACACCATACTGAGTTAAATGCAAGATACCTGGGAGTCACTGGCCTGTACACGAAGACGTAAATGAAATTCTCTCCTATACACACAGTAAAGTTTATATATGCAGGAAATGGCATACAACTCATTTTGGAGAAAAAAAAATTATATTGCATTTAACAATACTTTTCAGTCACTTGTAATTCTTGGCCTACTTTCAAGAATTGCCGTCTTTCTACTGTATTCAGAACTAATTCTTAGTATTGTAAAACAAACTAATAAACTTGTTGATTGTGAATTACAACTCAACGCTTCGGAAGCTTGACATGTATGTAACACCTCTTGGAACACAACTGCAGTTTGTGAACAAATCCACGCCGACCTTGAAGATTGCATCAATTATTGGCAAAGTGCTTTGGGTACCCGAACCGGATTAGGCTCACGGCAAATTATACCATGCACAACACTATGGTCGTATTGGTACTGATCGGGGAGTGAAGATGATGCACTCCATCATAAAGAGACCAAAAAAAAAAAAAAAATGTTTTCACTGTATTTAGCCTGTGGTGAACATCTGCACTCCCTGATCAGTACCAATAATGGAACTTAAATACATACATGATATTGTTCTTTTCACTGCGACGATCACTGAAAGTACATGTAAGCTAACAGTACTGTATGGATTTTTCACTTTTGCTATTTTGAGAGAAATATTAGAATGTTAGTGGATTTCAAGGGGTGAGTGAGAAAAAACTTCTACAACTGTACCTTGCTAGAACCTTGGAGAAAGAAGTCAAACCCAATGGGTATACATGAATAGTCTATTAGAGTCTAATCAGTCTCATCATACTCCACATAATCATGGTATAGAGGGCTACTTTCAATCTCTCTGGTAAAGACAAGAGGATATGAACAAAGAAAAAATAATGCATTGCAACTGGAGGCGGGAGGGTATGCAAGGCTGTCATGAACACGCAATGTGATCAGCAAGACTCCTCCCTTGTCAATTTGTCAGTCAGTTGCAAGACTCCTCCCTATTCTCCATACATGTTGCACTACATTTCTAATACCTCTCCCCATGTGACGGATTTCAAGAATATCTCAGAAAGAAAATATTAACTACCGAATACTGCATTTCCTATCAGGTCTACAAGAAAATTGCAAAGAATTCCAAACAAATACAACTACTGGCCTCTTATTTGCGTCCAATATCTGCTGATTGTATAGGAAGCACCTGAGGAAAAAAAAAAATGAAATGGCAGATATTTTGATTTGTTTTGTTTTGATTTCTATATTCCTTTTTGCACAAGAATATAGAAAGCCAATCGAACAAAGTTCTTGAGTAATACCTTAACAGTGAATTACAAGGACATTGGTTGATGAATAAAATGAAGCGAATAAAACTGTTTTTCTTAATAGTGCAAAACGATTTCGAGCGAATGTCTTTACATATTAGATGAAATTACAATTTTACGTACCAGCTGTTAAAAAAAAGACAATTACACATATCTATGAGCAATAAGAATGCAGGTGACTATTATCGTAAGCACAGAGGACAATAGAATCGCTTTGTTTTGGATATCCCTGCCATTTCAAAACCAATTTTCATCAAATAAGCATTGAATTCCTCTTCGAATTATATAGGCCCCCTACCTTCATATTTCTTTAGAGGTTCGATCGTCATTATGTAATACACACACGCCTACACACACACGGATAACTGAAGCCCCATCGCATACAAAACCCTATCATCCCCCATATGATTTACTTTACTTTAAGTATTCTAGTATACAGGTTTACATGCACACTGTCAGTGAAGAAAAAAAAAAACAATAGAAAGGTTGCTCTAACAGGTGGGATGCCTCCTAATAGGTCTGTAGTGCATCATGACGATGTGAGACATCACATGGCTAGCGGGAAAAAGATCATTAATACAGCTGTATTCAAAATTGTTATCCATGGTTCATTTCTTTCATATAGCATGTAGGCCTATAGATATACTGTATATCAGTATATCTTGCGATGTCCTTGTAATCCTCAGATGTTTGCACTTTTAGACGGGTTGTATAGAAGTAAGCGCATGCATCTTTCATTCTAATCCAGACAGGTTTGGCGTGATCCCTGATCAATTCTTCCACGACGTGCTGGTGCTGGTAAAAGAATATCAAACATTAATTCAAGACTCGAGGTCAGATGACCACGATTGTGCAGTGCACTCAAGGCCCAGTACCCTGAAAAGGAGAGATCCAGAGTTCAAATTCTCACAGAGTAGATGTTTAACTCACAATTTACCTCTCTATACAGTGTGTTCCTAAAAAAGGTAACACAAGTTCAAAGGTCAGGTATTTGAAAAATGAAAAGTTTGAAATCATTATGGTTAGTTGGGATAAGAGAGCAACTCTCTGGCTTTCATTTGACACCGAGCGTGTAAAAGTACTACCATCGGTCACTGAAGTAGATGCTTCTGAAGGTAATAGGTACAATATCCATTTTTTCCAAGTTTTAAAAAATCAGAACCCGGAATAACGCTTTAAGAAATAATCAAATCGTAGTTTGTTTCTTTTCTGTTTGAAATCTTATAAATGTGTGATATCAGGGCATTCCCCCCGTTTCTTGACAATCAAACAATGTCAGTCATTCCGAAGAATGCGGGGTTATGCATACCTGACATTGCAACAGGGCAATATCCCCGTTACATGACAATCAAGCAATTTTAATCATTCAAAAGAGTGGAAGATTATGCATGTAAATGAACATTGAAGCAGGGCAATTACCCTGAAAATGTAGCAATCAATTCCAGTCATCTCTTATTTCGTTCATTGAGAAGAGTGGATGGAAGGATGCGGTTACTGGAGATAGCAGTTAGGCACTGGTTATGTCACATTACATTCACTCACTGAAAGCTAGCAGAGGGGAAAGCAGAAGGAAAGCATTTCATTGAAACTTGCTTTGAAAGAAATAATGCAAAAAAAAAAAGGTTTTGTACCCGACAAACCAAAAACTTGGAAAAAATAGGTTTTGTACCCTTTTCCTTTGATGGACCCTACCTCAGTGACCCGTGACAATGTTGACGGAAATAAGGTGTCAAATGAAAGCTGATGAGTTACTTTGTACTTTAATAAACAAATCACAAGAATAAAACAAGTATTCTTTATACGGCTGACCTTTGAACTCGTGTTACCTTTTTTTAGGAACACACTGTAGTGTGTACCTTTCTGACTTTATATCTTTACACAGTAATGACGGAAAACAAAATGTGATATAAATGACAGTCGGGTTTACGCTTATCAAATGCAACGGAAACGACAAGTGCCTGAAAGAAACAGGCATGAAAGAGAATAAGAAAAAATTCGACCCTTCCACCTCAGACGCATTCATGAAACGTTTCAATACCCCATTACTTTATCTAAATCTGCAAAGAATGATAATAATAATAATAATGATAATAATAATAATAATAATAATAATAATAATAATAATAATAATAATAAAGTTAGTATATCGCATGAATGCCGACACTGATTTCCACTGACTCGTAATCATGATCAACGGGTAGTTCCCGTTGCAGTGCACGGCCTGATGCCTCAACAAACCTTTTCCGCGCCCAATCAATAGATAAAATACCGCGCATTCAGTCCTCATTTACTGAAAAAAAAAACATCAACTAATCGGGTTTACGTACTACTTACTTGACTGTGCTCTTCGTTTGTGATTCAAGTAAACAGGAAACAACAACTAACAACTAATACTGCATGACTGACTTTTTTTTTAAAATCATCATCAAAAAATCTGCATGGACGTCATCCGTTGAAGTCCAAGGTTTCGTAATAGAGGGGAAAAATAGTATATGATCTTTATTCATGCAATTGAACATGATTCTGCACTCAGTTTAAGACGGGGCTCACGGGTTTCGCCTCGTTGAATAGGTCGAGCGCCTTTATCTTCCACCTAGTGTGAAATCTCTGACTATCGCACTCGTGACCATTCATTATTTTGAATATCGTTCATGGTTTCCTAATTACTAGATAATTATAGGCCTATTAAACAGTAGTGTTTCTGGCAGCTGAAGCAATAACAAAAATCTTTGACAAGGAAAAGGTAGAAGAAAATAAATGAGAAAGGAATCGAATGTAGTCTTCTATATCATCAAATTTGCATTCATTTTTCTACTTTTTCATATGCAATATGGGGAAGATTCATCACAGTTTTGGCATATAACGGAATCCCATGGAAGCTTACATTTACTGAATCAGGTAATTGCCATCTACTTTACAAAAGAAATGAAAACTTTACAATAATGAAACTTTACATTTCAAAACATCTCTGAGCGTGTTATAACGGTTTTTTTCGGTTGTTGTTTTGTTTTTCTTACAACTTTCGGAATTTATTAAATGCATGACACACGATACTTGAGTACAACTGCTTGGTTCAAAAACGCATGTGAAAAATGCATATATGTGACCATGCATTACAAAACAAACAAAAAGTTGCACCCCTTGATTTTACGTAAGGACTCAAAACAGGTGAAATCGGTCAACTCAGTCAATCTTGGGTTTTTCATATTTTTTGAAAGAGCTATCTTTCGTCTACATTATTCTTTAGTTTGGGATCATATCATGAATGGGAGAGTGTGTTTTCTGCAGTTTTTCTACGACCCCTTTTGGGGGAGAGTAGAATGATCAGGTAAGTATTAGAGGTCCCTGTTCGTTTCTTGAAATCCTTCCTACACTCTTCAATTTTAAGTATAATAACTTTTGAAAAAGTAACGCTACTGCTTGAAAGTTAGCATTAATCATGGACAGAATGTGTTCATAGAAAATGCTAAATTTCCGCTTAATCTGATAATCCCTTCGTTGTTGTTGCTCCCGTTGGATGATATCCTGTGTTTTATCCCTTTCATTGCACAGCTAGCGCGGCTTATTAGTGAACGATTAATCGCTTGAATAGACCATGTATTTGAGAGCCTCTTTTCTCAGTTCACACTTTCCAGAGTGTGTGATTTCTTTCCAGTATTTAGGTAGTTAGGGGAGTCCATCTGAATTGAGTTTTACATCATTTCAAAGCTTAGAGTCTGCTCTTTCAGAATCTGTCCTTAACTAAAAATCCATGCTTGACGACTTTTTTGTTGGTTTTGCGATGCAGGGTTACATATTATATGTAAGAATTATATGTAAGAAATATGTATTCATAAGAAATGAAAAGGGACCTCTAAAGACATGCCTGATCACACTACTCTACAGAAAAAAAAAAGTTGTAGAAAAACTCCTGAAAACACACTTTCCCATTCACTTTATGACCCCAAACTTAAGAATAATGTAGAAGAAGTATAGCTCTTTCAGATTATATGAGAAACTCAAGATTGACTTGGTTGACCCGTTTCATCTATTTTGAGTCATCACGTAAAATCAAGGGGTGTGACTTTTTGTTGGTTCTGTGATGCACGGTCACATATACTGTATACACATCTCAGAAATTTTCGTCTGAGCGAGTGTATCCTGTCTGTTAGTCTTGTGGTTATATAAATCAATTTCACTACAGCAATAGATCAATTGAGTATATGAATATAAGAACGACCCAAGTCCATGGAAGACCATTTCGAGTAAACTAAAAAAAAACTTCATATCTTTTTTGTTTGTCCAATAACATTCTATTTAACTGTGATGGGAAGGCAACATTGTATATACAAATTAGAACATATATCATTATGACAATCAACATTAACATTAATTGTGGAGACGCCATTTTGTGTGATGGACTTGGGTCGTTCTTTGATTCATATGGACTTCGGTCGTCCTTTGATTCATATACATGATATTCTGCTATAGAGATGAGAGAAGGACGAGAGAGGGCGCTATAATATGAATGTAAGAATGACCCAAGTCCTTCATTCTTACATTTATATAAGATTTAACTCATTTATTTCAGGTACTTCCGGGGGTAATTAGGATTTATCATTTATACACAAGATGAGTCCATGCATAAGCTACAATTTCCCATGTCAAACTGAATTTGGCCAAAAATTGGACTTGGGTCGTTCTTATATTCATATACTCAATTAGGTTCCACCTTGTATCAAGGCCGCCCTAATCATTTAAATGTGTTTTATGGGATGATAAGCTGCATGTTATTGGAGTGCTTACATTACATGCATATTTGGTGTTTATAACGACATTTCTTTTTTGCGGTTTTTTATGCAATAAATATTTCTTACATTCTTATATGTTGAATTAAGAATGTCCTTTGCTAAAAATCCTTAACTGGCGACTTGTTGGTTTTGTGATGCAGGGGCATATATTTTGAAACGTAGCTTGCTATGTTGCAATTCGTAAAATGATTTTTTTTTATTGATAAGGATTGGAATTAATCTAATGAATTGTTATGGACTGCAGCTTTAAATACTTATGACTAAACTATGAAGACAAACATTAAATTATGATCGTTGTCTTGTGATGTTCCATGTAATAATGTAATGATATATACATATATATATATATATATATATACACACACTTGGTGATTCTATCCTTCTATGAAGAGTGCTCGATATCCTGAAAGGAAGAGCTTTAGACAGAAGTATTGGAACAAGTCCACTCGGTTGACAATAGGTTCATCCGTATTTATTGCTACTCGGAGTTTCATGCGACCTCCATGAGGCGCAATCGTCAGGCAATAAATACGGATGAACCTGCTGTCAACCGAGTGAACTTGTTCCAATTCTTCTAAAACACACACACACACACACACACACACACACACACACACATATATATATATATATATATATATATATATATATATATCATGTCATTGCACATCTTGCCATTGTATCCTCGAGTTTCACAAGGTATGATAACAGAAAAGGCATAGGTCAAGTAATTCCAGCAATTTGATACACTAATGCTGTTATTATTCTTATTAATGATCATGAATAATATATACGTGAATGTGCACCACAAAAGTAACAAAAGGTCACAAGCCATGAATTCATGTGAGGACTCAAAAAAGTTGAAACTGGTATACCTAATGAATTTTGATGATAAATTTGAGTGTAGGCATGAGTTTATACATTATATAATCACATATTGCACAGATGCTATCCGTGTCTACTTATTAAATGATCCTGCATTGTGTGTGTGTGTGTGTGTTTTTTTTAATAGCAGAAAAAAAAAACGCTTGGGATGATTTTGCCTTCAATGGAAAGGAAATTGGAAATAAAGGATTAGTGGGGATATGTGACCCACTACAACAAAAGCATCTTACAGTCGCTGACGGCTGAGCAGAGAAAATCGAGTTTTAAGTCAAATCATCAAAATCGGTCGAAACGGTAGGATTTAGGTTTTTGGCACAATTCTTTGTATCGTTTATCATCTGCCGAAATTACGAAGCTAAATGATCAAAGGCAATGATTTAGCGTTTTTCTGGGTCATGATTTTTTGACTTCCAACGGAGCAGAATATAGCGCCGCAGTTACACTCCTCCTTAGCAACGAGAGAGTGATCTTATTGGCCGGTGCATGGCATCCTGGTTACTAATTGGTCGTGCGTAGACCGCTGGCGCTAAGCTTGAATGAACAGGACTGACGTTGCTAGGAGCATACCTTCTGTTGTCAAGCGGTGAAAACTGTCTAGTCTCCCTTTGATCATGATAGCGTCCGATTCGGCAGGAGAACCTTGAAGGCCGTTTTCTTAAAACACTGATTTATTAAATCACTTGACATGCACTTAGCTAATACAATGATCGATATCTCCGCAACCGAGTTCATTTATGTTGTATACAAAATTAAAGCGGGAGAGTAGTGAAATAATGTCATGTCATTTGCTGAATAATGAAAAATTAGTAGCAGTATAGTAGTATAAATAAACAACTATTGTTTAAATAAATTTTGTTTATTTATAGTATACTGCTACTATTGATCCACTATTTAAACTGCCAATGTATGCCATGATATTGCTGCTCTGTGGTAGTGAATGCCATGTTGCTGTTAAATTCCCTTCTTGTGGCTCTTTTATTTTGCCTTGGTCTTGCCTTATTTTGTTGAATTGTTTGTAAATTGGTTGCTACTTTGCTTTTTTTTCTACGTCCCAAACCCTTGAAAAAGACCGATAACTCGGTCGAAATCTCGGAAGAATTAAAGGCTAAGTGAACATACTGCGACGTCTGCTAGCAGTCATTCCTCCGACGCGTCACACCTACACATAGAAATAATGCAGCACTTTTGAAACAATTATATATATATATATATATATGAAGAGTTTGTTCGCAAAAACCGATAAGTCCATTTTTGAAGATTTTGAAGTACGGTCTCTGTCATAAAGTACAAAATAATACATTTTAAATGATATATTGGTCACTACATTATAAAGGTACATCTTTAAAATTATGGTCAAAAGAAGCAAAAATTTTCTTAGCATTCTCTTTATTTTTCTTGACCTTTAATCGCAAATATCTCCACTTGGCAAATATGGACTTATCGGTTTTTGCGAACAAACTCTTCATATATATATGTATATGTGTTTGTTTGTGTGTGTGTGTGTGTGTGTGTGTGTGTTTGTGTGTGTGTGTATTGTTATAGTGGGAAATAAAAAAGTGGTCTAAAAGAAACCAAATTCTTTTAAATATGGTTATCTATAAATCTCAATAGTACAGGGTCATGACGTATGCTCAACAGTAGATTACAGAAACTCTCTCTCTCTCTCTATATATATATATATATATATAAATATATATATATATATATATATATATATATATATATATATATATACAAAAGGTTTTTCAGTAATCTACTGTTGAGCATTCGTCATAGGAATATTGAGAAAACCATCACAGCATGATGTTTTGGGTGTGTGATCAACTATGCAGCGAATGTTATTATGATTTAACCAGGTAAAATCAAAAGTGAAAGCGCTTTGTCCACGTACGCCATGATTATGGTGACTGCATCGTAAAAATAGAATTGCATACTGCCGGAGTTTTGGATACAGCCACTTTTCCTTGCCAAGTCTTTTCATTTTTTTTATCGGTGTTCTTCCTGTATGCAGTAGATCCCCCAGTCCTTTTAACGAGGCTTACGTATATCACTTAGCCTTTACTTTCGGATACATTCAGAGACCTACACCGAACCTTGGGCCTGTAATGTAGTCTTCATTATAAAAAAGATATTAGCATAGAGATGTAAGTATGAAAGCTTGGACGAAAGCAAGTCCTATCCGTAGAACGCAAATAATAGAGGAAACAACACTAAAACGGAAATATCAGCCTATCACCGTGCATTACCATACACTCTTGAAGGTTTTAACCAAACAGACCATAATTAACTGAACTTCTTTTTGCACTGCAATAATGCGATTTTCCGTCCTGCCCTGGTGGCGGATAAATATCAATCTGATCATCTGTGAAGGTCAAAAAGGAATGATGGGCGTAGCTGTACACACGACATCACATAATGAAAGCGGCGGGGCGTCTGTTTCATGGTTTCATGAGACGGGACATAATTATCCTGACGACCCTCTTCGCTGTTGGCAACTAAGACGTTAAAAAAGACGATTGCACGTTCCATTCGAAAAACACTTTCATTATCAAGCGACGAAGAGACGATTTCAGGAATCTAGGTTAGATATTTGGCTCTATTTTGGGAGGAAGGGGGAGTATAATCCTATTTTTGATGTTAGAAAATATAAGCAGCTGTATATAGATTCTGTGCCTCTGTTTGGGTAATTGTTTATTCTTGCTAGTGAGATGTAAAATGTCGAACAATTTGAATACGATATGTCTTTCATTTTTTTTTTTTAAGTTTCCTTCCCCAGGTTTTAGAAAGTTTTGTGATTTTACAGGGGCTTCCTAATTTATTGTAATTGATCCATATTATCAGTGTATCTATCCTTATTATTATCATAATGCCATTACATTAGCCATTGTAGAGACGAGCATTTGGTTTGTAAACTCTAATGCTATTGGATTTTAATGGGATTTCATTGTAGTGTTTCCTGGATAGAGGACCATTCTTCGTTGAAACAAAAGGTGGTCTTTGCTGGTTATCTATTTTAAAGTTCCCTGCATCAAAGTGTCTTCAAAGGACTGGTTTTACCACTGAGAAACCAAATGTAGCATTACAGGCTTTCGGACAATTAAAAGAAGAACGGGATAAAAACACCCAAATGTCTGAAATGAATAAAATGTGTTACTCTGAGTTATGTGCCGCAAACTAAATTTATGTGAACAATTAAAATCTTGAAAGAAATATATCATTCAGATGGGTGAAAGGTTCAGGTGTGAGTTTCTCCAATTTCTCTCCCTCTAAGATCGCTACTTCTGATCTGAAAATCAAGAAACATATCGGAATAAAATGAAACAGTGGGACTCGAACGTGTCATCCACTGCTTTCCGGGCAGCGGCACTACCATCAGGCTGGCCCTGGTTGCCGGCAGCAAAACGATGAACATGATCCGAATATTTCAATGATGTTGTTTTTTTTTCCCCGACATGTCTGTTAGTTTACAGATCAGCAGTAGCGATCTTAACAAATTTAACTTCTAAAGGGAAAGAAATTAAAGAAACCTGAAATAAAATCTTTTCCCAAAACTTATCCTTCTTTTTTTTTTCCTGAAATGGTACTAAGTATTAATTAATGGGAAAAATCAGTTTACAAGTAGCTAGAGTGAATCAGTGTTAATTCCCCACAGTGATATGTTACAAAAGCAATGGTTTACAACAGCACAAATGGTTGGATGCAAGTTTGTTTTTGTTTCTATTGGACGTAAAAAAAAAACCCAGGTAAACAAACATCATTTACAATATTTACAACAGGTACACATTATGTCAATACCAACAAGGTCAAAATATCACGTGGTAAGTATATAAAGTATCATTATACAGAAATTCTACTGTCAATATCTTGTAGGAATTGGCTGTTACTTATCAAACCATCAAATATTGCAATATATCATCTCATGGGGGGATGCAAGTTTTGTTTGACGGTGCCCCATAACGTTCGGAATGAACGAACTCAAGGAAAATTATTAGGTATATTGAAAAATATTGTTTCAGGGGGAATCATACCTAAGTGCATAATCAGTGCAAAGCCAAACATTTTTAGAACATATGTGACCCTGCACCTCAAAAGAAACAAAACGTCGCCAGACATAAATTTTTAGTTAAGACCATATTCTGAAAGAGCATACTTCAAGCTTTAAAATGATGTATAACTCCAATCAAATGGACTCTTCTAACCTATCTAAATATTGGAAAGAAAGCACAATCTCAGGAAAAGTGTGAACTGAGAAAAGAGGCTCTGAAGCACAGTGGCTATTCAAGCGCTTAATCTTTACCAAACCGTGCTGGCTGTGCGATGAATGGGGCAAAAAACAGGATGTAAACCACCAGAGTAACAACAATTAAACTGAAATTAAGCATGCCTCATTGAAACATTATGTCCATAATTAATGCCAACTTTCAAAGCAGTAGCACTATCCTTTCAAAAGTTATTAGAGTTGAAAGTGAAGAGTGTGTTTTTTTCAGAAATGAAAAAGGGAATCTAAAGACACACCTAATCACACTATTCTACCAAAAATGTTCGAGATAAACTGCTAAAAAAGACACTTTCCTGCCCGTTTTATGATACCAAATTTTAGCATAATGTAAAAGAAGACCCGCTCTTTCAGAAAATATGAAAAAGTCAAGTTCGGCTAGGTTGACCCATTTCACTTATTTTCAGTCCTCACGCAAAATCAGTGTGTACGACTTTATGTTCGTTTTGAGGTGCACGGTCACATATTATGATGAGGAAATGGATAGAAATGACTAATTTTCAATGGAAGTGGAAGATAAGGAAAATAAAGCGAAATTGACTTCTACCATCGAGAAGTACACGGGTAGTACTTATTTTTCAGCTACAGTCCATGGAACGACAAATTTGGGAGGTCGGCGCGAACTCACCCTTGTCATGATATTGTATATCATGCCAACTGAAATTGTGTGGTTAATGTGCAATGCAAAAAGGACTTGCTTTAACCCTTTCTCTACGGTAACCATGTGGCCTGCGTATAAAGTCTATTGGCTAGTTCAGAATTCAGTATTGAACGGTTTAAGGCACATGGGATTGACCATCTTCTGAATCTTGCACAAGTTAGAGTTCGTGTTTAGAGAAGCAGTGCAGGCGAGGGTATTTTACAATGCTGAGCCATGCACGTCTGAGGCGCATCAATGTTGCACAACACTGTGAATATCAGAGAGTGAGCTGTATGTCCACTAACGTTACTTAATTCTGTGCATTATGTGTTTTATAAAATCAAGCAAGGCATTGTCACGTATTTAATATACTCTGAGTGGTCGTTAGTATCGATACCAGTCATAAATACGCGGCTATCGGTGAAAATCTTCGGGTCACGGGGCATGTTAGGTGAAATTAATGAGAAACGGGTCATATGATTGCGCGCCGGCAATATTTGTGTTCTTTGTTATTACGATCTGTAACCATCACTTTAGATGAGTAACCTTTCATGTAATCACATGACGTTAACGTTGTATCGACGGATATGAAGTGAACAGATTTAAAAAATCGATTGTGGCAATGAATTACACTTCCGTCGTGGAAAGGCCGTCCCCTACGCATAAACGGGTGGTTGCGGATTCATGCTCCAAAGGTAGGCCTTCATAACCTTCAGATACTTGTTTTACCCATAGTCCCCCATGTTAATCAACCTAATGGCATTACAGTAATACCTAAGGTATACATTAAAAAGAAATAGCAAAAGCATAGGCAGTGTACAAGTTTCACTTCATAGTATTTACATGGAACAGTATAGCGGAAATGCAATTAATCTAATAAGAGCAATCCGAATCACGAACTGTCTTCTAGGTATAGTCCCGTGATTGAAAAGTCAATATCGAGGCTTATAAAATGTTTTGAAATATCACTAACCTTTTATAACCAAAAAATCCATAACTAATATTGAAATCAATTTGGCAATTGAAAAAAAAAAATAATAGTTCTACTTAAGGTTCTACTTTATTTTATGCGTGTCAAATGGGGTACTTTAAACACAATTGTTTCCTAACAGAGACGAAAAAAAAAACCACATCGTTCTTTTAGAATACAGTGGTAACATCTACGCGACACACAAGATAGTGCAAAATACAACGGAGCAACGACAGGTCTTTCAGAATGTCTTTATTCAGTGACACTTCTTCGTAAACGTCAGCATTTGAAAAAAAAAATGTAAAATCTTTTTTGGGCTGATCAAAAAGAACAACTTCACCAGAGCACTGAACAATGCTTCTACGTTCATCTAACACTAACATCATTTTTCCATATTTGTGGGCGCCGAGCTCAAAAAAAAAAAAAAAAAAACAACCAAAACCACACACACACACACACAAAAAAAAAACAGAACAAAACAAAGAAACTAACAAAAAGTAAAACAGGAAATAGACATTTCACTTTCTGATTTCTGATCCTTCTTCAGATGTTTTTACTGAGGGTCATGGCCGCGTTCACCTCGCTGGCCTGCATCACAGGAGGTAAGAAAAGAAAGTGAGCATTCATTAACAAGTTATTTCCCGAGCATGTCGAGCATAACAAAGTCACAATATTTCCTTGTCGGCATTAGATTACAGTCATTTGCTTGATTACCATGTATACACGCGTGGTCGTACTTGTATGGAATATCGATTTAAAAGCCTAGTTAATGACAGGACAATTATCTTGAGAAACTTCGTTATTATCTAAATAAACGTCATTGTCATTACTGTTAAATCTAATAAAACAGTACCAATACCATCGATATTGTCAATCAATGCCAACGTTGAACAAAGTACGTGCCGCTGCATCTCCTTTATCATCTGTTAATTTAGCATGTACTTATAAAACCAGGTTTAATGAGAAATATTTTTATTGCTACTCTTCTTTATTTGTATTTTTTTTTTTGCATTACAAAAGAAAAAAAATCAGTGGTAGCAGTAGAAGAAATATGATCATCATTACAAGATAAAAGACGGATACAAAATGAAATCATATCCCAAGTCATTTTTTGGCAACGCTTTTCATTGTTGATTTTGCTCCCATCCGTTTTCATTTGAAAGGAAAATCATTGTCCTGCCGACAGTTTGAGCTTTCCAACCTTTGTGCTTTCATCCCCGCCGAACAACCCTTGGGAGGATTTCAGTTGACGCCGAAGTACATCACCGGTGACTCTCTCGCTCTGTTCACATGCAGTTACAATCAGAAAAACGTGACCGTTCATCTTCACTGCACCTACCCAGGTTAGTAACCTTGGGGAAGGCATTATGCCAAGAATGTCAATTTCATTAACCACACTTTGTTTGATGAAACAATAACAGTTAAAACATATCAATTGTGTATGTGTGTGCCTATGTTTGTGTATTTTCGTAGACTATTATGATATGCTCTAAGGCTTTTTTATGTTTGTTTGTTTGTTTGTTTGTTTTTTGGTTGTGCTTTAACAGCTTCCTCCGGATTTGTACACTCTAAAAATGGGCAAAAAAAATGCCCAACTTTTAACCAACACTGGGCAACATACTGTCCACACAATTATTGGTTAAAATCTGCCCAACTGAGGTTGGGTAATGGGTTTGCTGTCGTGGGCAAATTAAATTGCCCATCAGCTGTTGACTAATCAGACTTTACCCAACTTTGCAATTTCCCAGCCGTTGGTTATATTCTGAGTTTGGTAATCATTTGCCCTACCAATTTTACCCAATTAGATATTGCCCAACTTCCATTTGTCCAGGTCGAAAAACCAGTTAGCAACTGTTAGGTAGTTAGGTACTGGTACCGGTTGATTCCAGTTGAAGCAACTGGTTTCAATATGGAAATTGGAATGTGTGACTAGAATCAACTGGTATATATCAACTGGTATCAACTGGAATCAACTGGGATCCAGTTGATAAAATTAATTTTGTGTTGAATTATTTGATGTATGGGTGTTTACCAGAACATGTGTATGTATGTGAAGACATTGTTCATATCTAACCTATCATAATCCTACAGCTATTCGTAAAGCCTATACCTACTAGTACATCTAGGATTAGCCTACATCCTAGACCTAGCTAGTACCAAAGGAATTTTCATTCACATATATAGGGCCATTTAGTTGTAATGCATTAAGACATGGTTACCATCTAGATTACACTTTTATTACAAAAATATGAAAATACCTCATCAAAGGTACAAGTTGAAATTGTGAATATCACGGCAATAATCTTCAGTAAATGTCCAATATATTTCAGACATTTCAGAGTTTATTGAAATCATAAAAAGCATTACATTTAACAATATCTTATCTTTTTCACGAAGAGAATTTGAATAGGTTATGAATATTCATGAGTAAAAAAACACACACACACACACACACACACACACGCACACAGTAGAAACCAATAGAAACCAACTGGTATATCAACTGGTATCAAAATTTCAATGTTTTACTTACTGGGTTTTAATCTGGAATGAAGTGGTAGGCAAGTCCAGTCAGGTATATGGGTTTCAAATTGTGTCATCTAACTATTTGCACACAAACCGACACACACACACACAAACACACACAAAACACAAACTAGCAATATTGTAGGAGTATATCCTGTAGTTTGCTCCCACAGAGAGATACTCCCAATGTTGATTTTTTAACCCTTCCGGTGTTGACGGAATAAAGAGAAACGTAAGAGAATTATGTCAAAATACGTCCACAATGTAGCTTTTGCTTATATATATATATATATATATATATATATATAGTATATATAGACAATATCGTGTCTGTGTGTGTGTGTGTGCGTGTGTTGCCCCCCCCCCCCCCATTCCTATAACGGAGAACACCCTACAGTAATTCTTGATACCCCCTACAAAATCGTAAGGTTCGGCCATCCTCCCGTACGTAGGCCTACCACACACACGCACACACACACACACACCGTCACATGGTATACATACACACATACACGCGTACACGCACATACTTTTTTACTTGTCCATGAAAATTTACCAACTTAGAAAGGAACGTAACAAAATTACCCAAGTACTGGTAAGAAATACAAATAATGTTGGTAAATCATATAAGGCGAATTTCTACTCAAGTGTCAGTTGCCCAACAAAAATTACCCAACCCACAAAGGGAATGCGTCACTTACACAACAGCGGGGCGAAAAGTACCCAACTCTCCATTACCAATCCTGTTGGTAAATATTCGCCCAATGTTAAGTAAGAATTATTGTCCAATGTTGGTTTAATCACCTAAAAGCTCAATTGGGCAATAATTGCCCAGAATGATGATTTTTTTTTTAACCAACCAACAAAAACCCAACTAGATTTACCCAATATGTTAAGAGTGTACTTCAAGATCTAAACAATATAATTATTTCTAAAGATATCTACCAGAAATTCAGATGCAGTACCACTTTGCTGAAACTTCTCATTTTCCTCCTCTTTCATCTCTTGTTACTACTGCTACTGCTGCTACTCCTTCTATGTATGACGCAGACGACAACGACGACTACTACTTCTACTACCTCTACTCTAATACTGATATTATTATTATTATTATTATTACCACTCCGACTACTACACTACTATCACTACTGATACTACGACTATGTTACTACTCCTTCTAATACTACCCCTACGACAATTTACTTTTATTACTACTAATACTACCACTACTACTACAACTACTACTACCACTACCCAGTTCTTCTACAACAATAGCAAAATTATTACTAATACTATTCAATATCCCATACTACTACTACTGCAGTTTACTCTCGCAGTAACAAATAGTTGAAGTTCTGCGTGTCTTCATTATGACTGCACTTCAATCCCTAATGAAGTAACATTTCGATATAACAACCCAACCAATAGATAACGTTTCAGCAAGTTTTCTAAACTTTTTTTTTTAGGTTCCGTACATCCTCTTATAAAATGGACGTTTTTAAAACGTACATAAAATATTAAAGTTGGGACTTAGCATTTACCGCAAAGCACAGGTTTTTTTGAAAACGTTTTAAAAACGTCAATTGATGTTACAAAACGTTTTTATCATGTCTGCTTCGTCTTCGTCCTTTATAAACGTCCATCACAAAACGTTTGTATTAGGTCTGCTACATCGACTTCGTCTTTAACTCTTTATGTGCCATGGTGGAAACCCCATGTGTGCCACGTTATTCTGAGACACGAAGGTAGTCAAGATTTGAGAAAGAATTCTGTTTTTCCACTTTGTATAACTTCTACAAATTTCTGTTAAGATGGGCATAATAGTAGGCAAAGTTAAAGAAGAATGCTAAGATTTGTTTCGATTTAAATTGTATGACGACTCTATTTTCAATTTTTATTTTGAATGACCAGTTGATACATTACTGTAAAGGCATGACTTTTGCACATTAAACCGTGACAGAAACTTAGAATGTACGAGCAAATCTAGTTGGGAACATCGCTTGATAGCCGATCACCACATAAAATGCAAACCGTATATGAGAGGAACAAAAGCACGAGAAACGCTTTCATTGTGCCGCGGGATTAGCAGTAATTAGCGGTTTATCGATCGGTCTTCGCGGCTTTGTTTGTTGCGCAAAATATGCGAAGTTGGCACGCCGTCGACTGAGTCGGAGGTGCGAACGTGGCACATAAAGAGTTAAAGGACAAGTTCACCTTCATAAACATAAGGATTGAGAGAATGTAGCAATATTAGTAGAACACATCATTGAAAGTTTGAGGAAAATCGGACAATCCGTTCAAAAGTTATGAATTTTTGAAGTTTTTGTGCAGTAACCGCTGGATGAGAAGACTACTGCAGTGTGTGAAAAACTTAGATGTCACATGCGTACAACAATATAAGGAAAATATAAAGAGAATTTCACAAAATTTCATCTTATGAAAAAAGTACACATTCCCCCGACTCGTTACCGACAAATGTTATGGGTAATATTATTCCCCCTGCCTTTAGAAAGAGGCAAGTCAAGTGCTCTTTTATTATGCGAAAAAAGTGGAAATATGTTGGATTTTCTTTATATTTTCTTTATACTGTTGTACGCATATGACTCACAAGCTGTAGTAGTCTCCTCATCCAGCGGTTCCAAAACAGAAATTTTAAAAATTCATAACTTTTGCATCGATTGTCCAATTTTCCTCAAACTTTCACTGATGTGTTCTACTAATATTGTTGCATTCTCTCAATCCTTATGTTTATGAAGGTGAACTTGTCCTTTAATGAACGTTTTATTTGGTTCACTACGTGTTCGTCATTGGTTTCTTTATCATGAATACTCATACCTACCTATGCATATTCACATGAGAAAATATAAGATTTGTGTGTGATCTAATTTTAGTAACCATGTCTTTATACATTACAACATTTTGCTGGTATATAAAAGAACGTGATACAGATTTATCAATAGGGAGTAGGATGCAATTTACGTATACAATGTAGGTTGTGGGAGATTAGGAAGAGATTAGGATAAGATTATATAGGATTAGGATTAGGGCACATTAATCCCAGATTGTGCCTGTATAATCTCGTAACTATAGTTTTTCAAATACCCAATAGAAATTAAACATTAGACGTTCTTAAAAGGTTTTCTGGACGTTCTAAGACGGATATGAAAGGTTCTCTAAACGTTCTGGAACGGATCATAAGCCTTTTAAGACGTTCTTCAAACGTTTTTTGAACGTTCTAGACAGTTTTTAAAGGTTTTCTGGACGTCCGCAGAACGTCCACAGAACGTTTTGAATATTCTTAAAAGGTTTTACTGACGTTTCTAACGTTCAAAAGGTTTTCTGCAGGTCCTTCCAATTCCGAAGGTTTTTATTGGTTTTTGGTACGAGGACATTCCTCTGTGTTACAGAGACACAAATATTAATCGTCACCCGAGTATAACATAGTAATACGTAACAAGATGCCTGTGGTGCCTTGTAATCTAGAGTGAGGCCCGAAAAGTTGATGCGAAATGAACACGTTGACGTTACAAGATCCCAGTCTTGTTCACGGGATTGATATGCAATAAATTATCATTGATATACAAAACTCTCATGCTGCTTCTTTCATTATCTCTCTTTCTCTCTATGATTATGTTATATTATATATATATATATATATATATATATATGAAGAGTTTGTTTGCAAAAACCGATAAGTCCATTTTTTAAGATTTTGAAGTACGGTCTCTGTCATAAAGTACAAAATAATACCTTTTAAATGATATATTGGTCACTCAGTCTGCATATAATGGTACATTTTTTGAAGTTATGGTCAAAAGCAGCAACAATTTTCTTATTATTCTCTTTATTTTTCTTGACCTTTAATCGCAAATATCTCCATTTGACAAATATGGACTTATCGGTTTTTGCAAACAAACTCTTCATAATATATGAAGAGTTTATTCGCCGAAAAACCGATAAGTCCATTTTTGAAGATTTTGAAATACGGTCTCTGTCATAAAATACAAAATAATACCTTCTGAATGATACATTGGTCACTACATATAAAGGTACATTTTTTAAGTTATGGTCAAAAAAGTAAAAATTTCTTATTATTCTTTTTATTTTTCTTGACCTTTAATCGCAAATATCTCCATTTGGCAAATATGGACATGGATTTTGCGAACAAACTCTTCATATCTATATATAGTATGTGTATATACATATATTAAGATATATAATTATATATATATCGTATTTTTGTTTTGTGAATTGATGCCATGTACCAAATTTGCTAATAATCATGTTGCATATGTATAAGCTTGTGTTTTTATTTACTCTCAGGTTGGAAAAAAAAATAACCAATATGTATCTAATTCGGTGGAAATTGTAAATGTGAATTGAATTTATCAATATTTAAAAATAAAATTATGCATGTTAATCATCCGTTTTGTCATGATGTATTTCTGCCTTGGCATTGAGCAAAATAATAACAATAATAATTGGAGTATCAAGATGAAATAAGGTATGCATGCATGGGCGTTCTCAAAATTTATAGATAGCATGACAGTGTGTAATATTACTCCACATTTATGATTCATAGCTAAAACGGGATGATACGTTTGCAGCTACTGAACAAAATGTTAAGAGCGTATACATAGTACCCTTGTCAAAACAAGAATTATGCTATGAAACTAAAAAGAGTAAACAAAATAATTAATACCCATCACTTGGAATTGTCCTTTAAGTAGTGGTTCTAGAACGTAGTCTTAACCGAAGCAATGTGTTCTGATGCGTTCGGTTCAATACATCGTATCTCATATTTAACCTAAAATAATAGACTGTCTACCAGAACCTTGTCTGAATGGAGGTAGCTGCTCGGAAACTCTGGAAAATTATACCTGCAAGTGCCCGAGGTCATTTGCTGGAAAACGATGTGAAGTGGGTATGTGCCTGTAAAAAGATATATGTAAAAGAAATGAGGACTCTAAAAAATGAATTCATGATACATTTTAACTAGTATAAAGTGTAATGAATACAGAGAAACGCAACAGCTTACAGATCACGTATGATAATGCATCCGAATTCCGAAGAGAAACAGTGATATTCTGTATGTTTGTAGTACTGTTGTTTAAATGTTTCTTTCAATATCTAGCGTATTAAGTTATTAAGTATACTTTCCGTCTGACCGAATTGAATTAAGGGGGAACTTAGATTAATTGTCAGAATCCTGTAGTGGAACAATTTAAAATTAGTTATACTGGGTATAGAGTTTCAAAATTTATATTGAATGGATATGGAATCAGCATAATTTCAAAATTGACAAGAATTCACAATAAACAAGGATAATGACTTAGCAGCTTCGCCATGCAGAATAATAGTCGGGGATTACGGAAGCATAACAAAAGAACAAAGTAGGCATAAGTCATACACAGGTGGCCTTCTTACGCAAGCTGTATTGTAATGGATTGCATTTCTGCTTTTCTGCCTCCCCACGGAAGAAAGCAGTAACTGCATATCCGCTGAGCTGAGATAAATGCGATTTTGTGTTTTTTGCAGATTCTTTAAAAACACAGAAACAGTCGAAAATAATTTTGTGGTATGATTATGCACCATACCTAGTTGTCTAACAAAACCTAGGAAAAAATTGTGTTTCCGTTATTTTTTGAATGTTATTTAGGAAAATGTAGTTACTGCGGTGACTCACCCTTGATTCTGGGTAGTTTCCCCACGGAAAAAAGCAGTAACTGCACTCGGTCTACAGATGGCCAGGAGTCTGCTGTTTTCCCCATGGAAAAAAGCAGTAACTGCACATGTCACATGACCATAGTGAGGAGAATTGTTACCACCACCAGCTTATAAAGTTCTTCTACTTTGTGGTTAGTCTAGAGCTATAAGATCTAGGACCTAACGTTAGACCTAGACTCGGTCTTGTCGCTTCTACTCTATCTAGGAATAAATGGTATTTTGTGTAACACAACAGTAAGGTAGCAATTGAAGTGAGTGGTCTGGTACGCGGTAGACCTAGCGTTAGATGATCTAACTTTGCTACTACTTAGTTAGACTAGACCTCTGTGTATACTAGATCTAGTGCTCATCTCCATTCAAAATTTCTACTCATATTTTCAGCTCACCTTGATTTTCTGCTTCCTCTGCAATTCATGATAGATTTGCAGGCATGCCTGGGGTGGTATTCTGAGACCGTTTTATCTCTGTTGTAAGTCTGTTGTAACAAATCGGTATTCTGAACACCGTTTTATCTCTGTTGTAACTTCTGTTGTAACTTCTGTTGTAACTTGTGTTTTATCTTGCGCACTCTTTGCCTGCGCATACCATTGTCTTAGGGTATGCGCACGCGCGTAACAGTGGGCGCAAACCTGAACACCCATTAGATTACACGGTATTCTGAAAACTGTTTTATCTTCTGTTGTAAGTCACGCCCCGTGCAAATTTATGCTTCTGAGATAAAACAGGGTGGAAGGTGTTTTAACTCCGTTGTAACTTTCGTTTTAACTTTTGTTAGATAGTGAGATAATTCATCAAGTCAATATTGTGGTATGCGAGTTCAAAATAAAAAATATATACAAAAAATAAAAACAATGTATGTACAGAAAGGCAAATGATATAGCAGTTTGACAAAATGTAAGCTCATTCCACAATACAAAATTTGGTAACAGTAACATTGCAAGTACATACGCGCAGCATAATTATGCACATAGATAAAAACACAAACACATGAACAGAAAGGTTACCGGCACCGTCGGCAGTAACTTGTTTTAAGCACTATTCATTTTAAAAATATCTTACAAAATATTAAATATTTTTTTATATGATTTCACTATTCAATTCAATTCAATTCAATTCAATTCATTTATTTTCATTCTTCTTCTTTTTTCTTTTTCAACAAAAACATAACACAAGATCGATCAAGTTTTACATCATAAACAAAGAACATTTGTCTTAATTAATAAATGGTATCAATAAACATAGGAGCGCATACTGGCAAAAAAAAAAATAATAATACAAAGTCATGCTGCAGCTTCACCAATAAGAATTCATTATCAGTATCTTTGGGTGTTTCAAAAATATTTATTGCTGGGGATGGCGCGAATCCTGAGAAAAGTATTAGAAGTCTAAGGTTCCATGATGGAACTTGACGTGATAATGATTTCCAAGAGATATCTTGTGAAGATAGTGACAACAACAACAACAATAATAATAATGATAATAATAACATGGCATTGCAAGGGCTTAACTTAATTTAGAAGCGTCTAGTTCCCCATAAACCATGAAATTTGGTTTTCTCTTATGAAGGCCAGATATCTTCTTATTTTTTAAACAAAATTTCAGATAAAAAGACTCAATCTGAGATAGCTTTGCGAATCCCCTACTGCACCAACTATACGTCAAAACCGGTAAGAAGGCATTATGATCAAGCTTCTGTTGTAACTTTATTTCATCTCTGGCTCTCTTCACCTGCGCATACCATTGTCCTATTTGTGCGCACGCCAGAGAATGAGCGCTTGTTAAAACGCGCAGAGTTAAGCAAGGCGCATTTGCCCAAGGGAGCAATCTTATTGGTTGAATGTCTTAGATGCTACTTCTAACAATACTTCCTATTGGATATGATTATTGCGATGGGCGTGGTTATCATGACTTACAACACCGTTAAAACAGTTTTCAGAATACCGATTTACAACTGTTTTAGCGGTGTTGTAACTCACAGACTTACAACACAAGTTACAACACAAGTTACAACAGAGATAAAACGGTGTTCAGAATACCACCCCAGGGGTGGTATTCTGAACACCGTTTTATCTCTGTTGTAACTTGTGTTGTAACTTGTGTTGTAAGTCTGTGAGTTATAACACCGTTAAAACAGTTGTAAATAGGTATTCTGAAAACTGTTTTAACGGTGTTGTAAGTCATGATAACCACGCCCATCGCAATAATCATATCCAATAAGAAATATTGTTAGAAGTAGCATCTAAGACATTTCAACCAATAAGATTGCTCCCTTGGGCAAATGCGCCGTGCTTAACTCTGCGCGTTTTAAGAAGCGCTCATTCTCTGGCGTGCGCACAAATAGGACAATGGTATGCGCAGGTAAAGAGAGCCAGAGATAAAATAAAGTTACAACAGAAGCTTGGATCATTATGCCTTCTTACCGGTTTTGACGTATAGTTGGTGCAGTAGGGGATTCGCAAAGCTATCTCAGATTAAGTCTTTTTGTTTGAAATTTGTTTAAAAAATAAGAAGATATCTGGCGTTCATAAGAGGAACCCAAATGTCATGGTTTATGAGGAACTAGACGCTTCTAAATTAAGTTAAGCCCTTGCAATGCCATGTTATTATTATTATTATTATTATTATTGTTGTTAACTTAGACTTCTAATACTTTTCTTAGGATTCGCGCCGTCCCCAGCAATAAATATTTTGAAACACCCAAAGGTAGGCCTACTGATAATGAATTCTTATTGGTGAAGATAGTGAAATCATATTAAAAAATATTTAATATTTTGAAAGATATTCTTGAAATGAATAGTGCTTAAAACAAGTTAGTGCCGACGGTGCCGGTAACCTTTCTGTTCATGTGTTTGTGTTTTTATCTATGTGCATAATTATGCTACGCGTATGTACTTGCAATGTTACTGTTACCAAATTTTGTATTGTGGAATGAGTTTACATTTTGTCAAACTGCTATATCATTTGTCTATCTGTACATACATTGTTTTTATTTTTTGTATGTCTTTTTTATTTTGAACTCGCATACCACAATATTGAGTTGATGAATAATCTCACTATCTAACATAAGTTAAAACGAAAGTTACAACGGAGTTATAACACCCTCCACCCTGTTTTATCTCAGAAGCATAAATTTGCACGGGGCATGACTTACAACAGAAGATAAAACAGTTTTCAGAATACCGTGTAATCTAATGGGTGTTCAGGTTTGCGCCCACTGTTACGCGCGTGCGCATACCCTAAGACAATGGTATGCGCAGGCAAAGAGTGCGCAAGATAAAACACTAGTTACAACACAAGTTACAACAGAAGTTACAACAGAGATAAAACGGTGTTCAGAATACCGATTTGTTACAACAGACTTACAACAGAGATAAAACGGTCTCAGAATACCACCCCTGGACTGCAGAAAATTTTCAGTCACTGTGTGACTGCATGGTTGGCACTACTGTCACTCAGACTGTACTGTACTGTGCAAGTGTTAGTGATGACTAGACTGTGTGTGATGAATTCTGCAGTTACTGCTGCAGTCTGTGTATGACATGTTGTACGCATGCTGCAAAATTTATGCGCGCATGCAGTACGCGTATTCTGCACTCTGAGTGCGCTCAGTATGTTAGCTCTGCTAGTCTCCAGAAAGAAACTTTTTTTCTACAACTTGTCATAATGATTCCCTGCGGGCAGAGTCAAGTTCCTGGTGAAACAATCTTTTTATATCTACTCCCCTAAATTAATTAAGAAACTCATGCTGTTTATGTTGTTTTAGAAATTTGATAGAATTTGAAAAAAAAAAGTATTAGGAAAAAATGTACAGGCAGGACTACAGAGTCTGAATTATTAGACTAAATTGTTAGTTACTGCTTTCTTCCGTAGGTTTTGTTGGTTACTGCTTTCTTCCGTGGGGAAACTTGAAAAGTTGAATCGACTGGATGCAGTTACTGCTTTTTGCAAAAATGAAAAATTGCATTTTTGGTCAATCTTAATTTTTTTTTTTCAAAACTGACTTATTCACATTTAAGAGCATTGGGTAAACTATTCATTTTTCCAAAAAAGTACAAATTCATAAAAATGTCAGTTACTGCTTTTTTCCGTGGGGGGGCAGTTTTCTGAAATAATATGCAAGCCTCCTACTCATATTGCATGCACACTTACGGTGAGCTCCCCCCCCCCCCCCCCCGCTCATGCATTCTTATAGTAGTGAAACTGCTATACATGGTTCAGTGTAATTTGTTTAGGGTTTTCACAGTATCGGTTTCCCTGCTCGAGGACCACATTATAATCACACAACATGGGGCGTATAAAATCACTTGCTTTATGTAAATCATCCATTTCGTCCTGAAATCACCGCTTGAACGTATTATTCTACATGGTAGGCGTGATTATATCGGTCTGTGTTTATGAGTGTTGTAGCCCATACTTCCTTCATTTGACCTTCCTGCTGGTCGCCCAGGTCTCGTCTGCCCTGGCTCTCCGTCCTCTACAGACTCCTGCTATTTCTTCAGCAACCAGGACAGTCAGTCATGGGAGATGGCGCGGGATAGATGCGACGAACTTGGAGGTTATCTGGTCGCCATAGAAACGCCAAGTGAGCTATCCCGCATCCGAGAAGATGTTCTCATCTCCCACTACGGAGTTACGACATTCCAAACTATGTGGACAGGTCTGAATGACAGATCGTCCGAAGGAGTCTACACGTGGGAGCGAGCCGGCGGCACCTTACCCGT
Source organism: Diadema antillarum (assembly GCF_040938485.1). Taxonomy (NCBI): domain Eukaryota; kingdom Metazoa; phylum Echinodermata; class Echinoidea; order Diadematoida; family Diadematidae; genus Diadema; species Diadema antillarum. The sequence goes on from NW_027271320.1 coordinate 2,006,812, forward strand.
CTCAAGTAGCATATGGATGAACGGACAGCCATGGGCACCTTCTGGACAGGACCAAGATTGTGGGGGATTCACTGGATATGCAGTGGTAGATAGTGTGTGCAACGAACACAAACAATATCTTTGTGAATTCAGCGAATGATTCGACAATGTCGTAGTTAAGATGGCACAGAAACGAAGGCGTCCAGCCGTCTGTGGGTGGTCACCGTTTGCTTGTTTGATTTTTTGTTGCTACATGATTATTGTTACCATATCCACTTATCCTTGTCATTGAAATTCAAGTTAAAGTTTTCTTCTTTTTTCATTCAACTTACAGTAAAACAAGCATTTCATACAATGAAATAAACAAGATTGATATCAAGGCTTAACTAAATAATTATATCAGCTCTAATTAAGATGAGAAGAAGGACACACACACACACACACACGCACGCACACATTATCTAAAACGGTACACATGGTATCCTTTATCCTAAGATATTATAATATCCTACATAAAAAAAAATCATCTTTGTTCTTTTGGTTAGTCGTCTTAGTACTTACGATGTTGAAATGAATGACCAAATATTATTGTAGTTTTGATTACGAAGTAACGAAGGTTTTAAGTTTAACTCGTAATAATTGAAAAAAAGAAGAAGATAATTCTAACATTGAAAAAAATGTACATTGTTATACATGCTATCGAAAAGAAAAGGCAATGAGTTTTAGTCGGTCGGAACGAAGAATGCATAACTATGTGGATTTGCCTTTGATGTTCCTTATATTCCGAAGGTTTGGTAATCCAAAAGTGATGACATGTGAGGTTAGTTATTCCGAGGGTTTGTTTGTTTGTTTGTTTGTTTGCTTTTTACTTCGAAGCACAGGAATTCTCTGTACTCGTTAATCCGAAAATGAAAAAAAAAATGTTATTTTACGCATTAAGAGCTTTTCCGTAGATTCGTTATTTCGAATATTTCTTAATTTAGAAAAAGAAATAGGGTTCGTTCCGAAAGTTTGCTAATCCGAAAATGAAATAAGGCTCCTTATAAACAAAAGAAGAAAAAAAAGCATAATAAAATGAGGCTTGTTAATCCGAAAATGCAAAAGGGTTTGATAAGACGAAAATATCTGTGGCGATTTTCCCCATTTAAGTAACTTCTTATGTCGCATAAGGATATTATCACTTTGTGTTATGCGCTACATAAAATGCACTGTCAATTACTATTATTAATTATTACTATTATCATTATCATAACAATATTTGTATGTACCTTATGCATGATTTATCCTGCTGATGATGTGGAAGACGGGAAGAATTCCATACGGAAGAGGAAAATTCGTATTTTCTTGTCAATAACAGTAACAGATTACAAAGGTATTGTATTCTCGTTCATCAATGAGTAGGTACATCACGTGCATATTAGCATGTCTGTGAGCGTATGGCTGTGTGGCTATTCATCTTTTATTATTATTATTATTATTATTATCATTATTATTATTATTATTATTATTAATACTATTATCATAAGTATTGTTATTATCATTATCATTATCATCATTATTATTATCATTAGTATTGTTATCATTATTATTATTATTATTATTATTAGTAGTAGTAGTAGTAGTATGATAACATCGTCGTATTGTGTCACTTCATGACGTTTAGATAATCTTTTTTTTTTGGGGGGGGGAGGGGGGAGGGGGAGGAACATTCATTTTTCTAACCATCGGTAATCGGGGGGAAAATACGCACACCGCAGGGCGCGCTCATTGGTAATGGTCAACCTCGGTCGAGGTTCTCACAGCTGATGTATGTAGGCCCTGCGTACAGGTCATAAAATCAGTCATAAAGCCGTACACAATTCGTTACGGGCATTCTTGAATACAAATTCCAACTCAGTGAATTCACAATTTTGTACCCGTAATTACTGGTTCGGAGTTACTTGAAAAGTTGATTGAGACATTATTTTAACAGAAGTTCTCTCACAATTCTTTCAGCAATCAAGACGCGACTATCCGCAATTATTACTGCATACTGAATGATATAAACGATACGACTCTCCCTAGACTTTAAAAAAAAAAATGTATGGCAGATAGCCAAGGATTGCTGGACAACGTAAAGAGGCATAATTTAAAGGACAAGTCCACCTTCATATACATGTGGATTGAGTGAATGCAACAATATCAGTAGAACACATCAGTGAAAGTTTGGGGAAAATCGGACAATCCGTTCAAAAGTTATGAATTTTTAAAGTATTTGCGTATTCACTGCTGGATGAGAAGACTACTACAGTGTATGATGTCATATGCGTACAACCATATAAAGAAAATAAAAAGAGAATTTCACAAAACATTACTTTTTGAATAAAGTGCACATTTCTTCGACTTGTTACTGACATAATATGTTAAGGGTAATATTATTACCTTTTCCTTCTGAAAGAGAGAAGTCAAGTGTTGTTTTGTTATGCGAGAAGAGTGAAAATATAATGAATTTTCTTTATTCTTTCTTTATATCGTTGTACTCATGTGACATCACAAGCTATAGTAGTCTTCTCATCCAGCCTTGAATGAGCAGAAACTTCAAAAATTCAATTTTTAACGGATTGTCCGATTTTCCTCAAACTCTCAATGATGTGCTCTACTAATATTGCTGCATTCACTCAACCCACATATCTATGAAGGTGAACGTGTCCTTTAAGCTAAATGTCAAGTTAACTGTATAATGCCAGCTTTTTCATTGAATACCTCTAACTTTGTCGTTCAGTGAAAAAAAAAAATAATAAAAGTGGTAAACAAAGATCAAATGAAATGAATACATGGGGAGGATAGTATTTCAAGGCAGATGTAAAGAGGACATGGACATAATTTGTAAACCAATACACGCCGTCACTTTTAGTAGAGTATAGTTGAACCGTGTTACGAATAAAAATGTTACTATAGCGTTCGATTTAATGATAACTTGTCTTTGATTCAATGAATGTAAGCTCAGTGAAAACAAAGTAATCAAAATTGCTGGTCCCAAGTGAGAATCTGAGATGATGATAAAAATTCCAAAGTAACCAGATATGGAATCATGATAAAGTATCAAAGGATGGTGATCATGCAAAATACTTACAGACATAATTATTGATATGCATTATTTTCACTGCAGTGCTCCTAGTGTTCTTTCTCATTGCCCAACTATGTACTGCATCCCCAAATATAATGTTTGCTAGATTTAAGTGAATGTAGGAAACATTGAACTAGGAGGGGACGGCATACGTAGACTTTAAACTAGTATTACACTTAGTGTCCTGTACCTGAGAATATTTCATGCATAGTTTAAAAAAATACACGGGAGAGTAAAGTAACAGAGAGTGAGAGAGAGAGAGAGAGAGAGAGAGAGAGAGAGAAAGAGAAGACAAAGAGAGAAAAGAGCAAGATTGTGCGCGGGTGAGTGTGTGTGTGTGTGTGTGTGTCAGATTTATTCTTTTTTTTTCAGAGAGATATCAAGAATAGTCCAAGGTATAACATCATCAAAAGACACAGAACTGTGTTAAACTGTTAAACTTTTATTTTTAATTGTTAAACTTACTTTCGGAAAGGGGTTTAAAAAGTGATGTTGATTTTTTTTATTTATTTTTTTATTTTTTTTTGCTCTACGCCTTTCCTGTTTGAGTGATAATGCGTTCAGTTCTTTCACCTTATAGATTTTCATTTATAGAGGTTCCTTCAAAGGGAAATAAAGTGATCTGATTATCCATCAATCATAGTATGTCGTTCTGTGACAGAGACTTTCAAATAAAGTGTAGGCCTACAAAAGTGTACTCGGCAGTTGGATTTAATTTCCTTGCCAATTTTTTTCTCCGAGTAGGCTACACACTGGCTGAACCGTTCACCGGCAGTTTGGTTCACATGAGTGACTCCCGTCTTTACCAATCGGGGAAAACAAAACAAAACAAAACAAAACAAAATACAACACAACAAAACAAAAGTTAATAAAAAAATGAGGGGTCGGTGTAATTAAGCGCTAACCCACACTTTTGTCAAAATTTAGTTACATGCATTTTCATAATCCATATCCGCTACTCTAACCTCCGTGAAAATATTATATTTGAATTCAACCAATAAGATGGTAAAAAAACGCATGCATTTATGTTCTATTAATGTACAATGTATGGACTTTTCAAACATTCAACAGCGATTATCTCAAAATGATTATTGTGTGGGTTAGCACTATAATTATTACACCGAATTCCTCAATAGTGTAACTTTATATGCAATACGGTCCGTGTCTCTGAGGGGTCGGTGTAATATGTAATAAAAATGAGGGGTCGGTGTAATATAGCGCTAACCCAAACTTTTGTCAAAATTTAGTTACATGCATTTTCATAATCCTTATCCTTCACTCTAACCTCCGCGAAAATATTATATTTGAATTCAACCAATAAGATGGTAAAAATGCATGCATTCATGTTCTATTAATGTACAATGTATGAACTTTCCAAACATTCAACAGCGATTATCTCAAAATAACTATTGTGTGGGTTAGCACTATAATTATTGCACCGAACCCCTCAATAGTGTAACTTTATACGCAATACGGTCCGTGTCTCTTAGTGGCTTCACGCTCCGTTCCTGGGCTCCCATAGAAACCTGTGTTAAATGCAGCATATTTCATATATCATAAAAAAATCAATCGATTCATAGAGGTTTTTTATTTATTTATTTATTTTATCGAAGCAGATAAAGGGAAATTTTCTCTACTTTCAAGCAAACAACATAAGATTATTTTCGGATGTTTTCGAGCTCTAAAAAAATTTAAGAGCCTCCATACGAGACTAGTCATCCAGTCACTCTCAAAAACGATAAAAAATAGCAAATTACCTCATAATATCAATAAAATTCATTAAAAACACAAAAACCCTGATTCATTCAATTCCTTCATAGCCTGCAGAAGCTCCTGTCCTAAAGCAATGTCAAACACCACCAAAGGTGGCAATTTTCCACTTGACTGATTTAGAAAATAAAAATAAAATGATTTTATTTTTTTTTGTGTGTAAAAAATAACGTAGCCCTCTTTGTGTTTCGCAGTGCGCCACCAACGTTACCAAACATCCGTAAGATCGCGTCTCGACTCAATCAAGATGGCAGCCCCCACGACTCACCGTAAACTGTCTGCTCTCTCGATATTAAAGGGTGTATCAGCATTCGTAATGTTTCGTTTTCCATTTCTGTCTGCACTTACTCTGACAATGTTATGTTCGGAGCGTGAGCAGGACCACAGGTATTTAAAAAATGGTTAATTTGCATTGCTTTTATGATTAATAGTCTACTTCCTGTCGACGCCTTTGAAACAACGTGGTCCCAGACGCGATTTTTTTTTCCGTAACCCTAACGCGTCGAAATTGCCCATTGTGTCACTTGAGCAAAGACTATCAGTGTACAAGTTGGTTTTTGTACGCATGTGCGTGGACTTCAGTTAGGCGTTGAGTTCGTACTGTTACACAGTATACAGAGTACCATTGGCATGGTCGTCTGCTAACCATTGAGTTCGTACTGTTACACAGTATACAGAGTACCATTGGCATGGTCGTCTGCTATTTAACCACAGAATCAGATTACAATGTGAGAATGGGACGCCGTCCTTCAAGTAGAAACATAACGGGTTTGTGTATGGGTATGTGTGTGTGTGTGTGTGTGTGTGTGTGCGTGTGTGTGCGTGTGTGTGTGTGTGTGTGTGTGTGTGTTTCCACTTCACATGTCATCGCCATCGCGTTCGGCTTTGCCTTAGGTGGTATTTCTGTAGTTTTGTTAGCCGTCTGCTGACACTTTTCCTGTGTCTCGCGAGACTTGCGTTACTAGGATGCATGCAAACTCGACGTCGTCATCAATATCTTGCAAAAAGTAAATTGGAAATCTAATTGAAGCTTGGAATAAATCATAATCAAAGTATTATGTATACGTATCATAGCGACACGTAGCGGTATATAGGTTAGTGAAGGAACCTTCTTTGTCAAATTTGTAATCTGCTATTTACATGTAGATTAAGGTCTGTATATCTGTCCATTTTACTCATGTTTGTATTCCCATATACACTATAATCTTGTATATCTTTTGTGTCATGTGTAATCTTTGAGTATTGTATTCACTGGTTTGTTATATTGTTATTTATACTCTTTGTTTGCTACTCTCATACCCCGAGAGGAGGTCGAAAGAGTCAATACAATTCACAAAATTCACAAATATTTAGGTCTGCAGCGATTGCTATTGTTAAAGGGTGTGTACAGTTCTGGTCGAGGTGTAAATTTAGCTTTTAACATTTTGCGAGATATTCAGAAACCACTCCATGAGATGTCAAAGAGCATGCAGTTCTAAGGGGTATCAAAAGTTTATTCGATGAAAATCGGTTTTGAAATGGCTCAGATATCCAAAAACAAGGTGAAACAAAGAGATCCTAATAAAGTTGTGGCATGTCGCCTTTTATTATTAGCACTTTTTTGGATATCTCAGCCATTTGAAAATCAATTTTCATCAAATAAACGTTGAATCCTTCTTAGAATTACATGCTCTTTCATATTTCATAAGAGGCTTTTCATTATTTCACTTAGGAATGTTCAAAACATGACTCCCTACCTCAACCAGTACTGTACAGTCCCTTTAACATTGATCATGTTTATTAAGCCCCACAAAATCAGATTCGAAGAGGGCATTTGGTCTTGGGTAACATTGATGAACTCCTAGGTTAATTTGGGTTTATCCTCCAACTTCACAATGATTCACAAAGGCGTAGTATTGGCTCCTTTTTAGTTCAAGTTCATATATATCAACGTATATGATTACATTCTCATGCAATAACATCCATGATGAAGATGGGGGAGGGAAGAGAAACTGCGGGAGGGGGGGGGGAAGCTAGTAATCATCGATTTTGATCGATGAAATCTCTCTATAAATATTTTAACTTAATCAGCTTTAAAAAGGCATTTTGGATCGGCATTTAAAAATCAAAAGATGTGCTATTTCCATCAAAATCAATTCATTTTCCCAGTCCATACATGTGCAAAATTGCTCTAGTATCACGGTTTGAATGGCTCTATCAATATTTTTTTGATGTTCACTTTATCATTGCCAACTCTATAGTCCTTCTCATCACTTACCATCGTCACCTCTACCATCACGACCATCATTGAAGGAAACCAAAACCCAAAAAGAAATGTGAATTGAGTGAAAGCAGCAACATTAGTAGAACACAATGTCATGCAGTGAAAGTTTAAGGAAAATCGGGCAATCGATGCAAAAGTTATGAATTTTTTAAGTTTGGATGTTGGAACCACTGGATGCATGACATGCATAGAATATGTGATTGTTGATTGTTGTATACTAGTATACTAGTAACTGAAAATAGTGTTGACTTTGATATAGTCAAAAAAATCTCCTCTTCATGGCCACATGTTAATCAATACATTCATCTGTGAGGTGTTCCAAGCATATCAAAGAATGTTTGGCCACACACAGCTTGGCATTCCGCATGATACGAATCTGGCTGCTCTCATGATTAAGCACCCCCTTCTCTCCAGGCAATTCTGACTTGCTTTAATAAAACCTTTTTATGGTCTAATATTCAAGAGAGAAAACTGTTGACAGACACTCGTATGTAATTTGTTTTCTTTCCCTCATTTTTTGTTTTTGTTTTTGTTTTTGTTTGTTGTTTTTTTTTTTTGGGGGGGGGAATGATACAAATAGCAGCTAAATAGTAGAATCTTCCAATGGTCATCCATGCTCTTGGGATGAAGATCATGTCTCCATGTAGTCCACTGCCTGGACTGTTTTGTGTGATCATTTACCGCGCGCACACACCGCTACAGCACGCGTATGCCCCACCGTATGCTCGTGTATTAATTTGCCGCGCACGCACCCATCTCGACCTCCAAAACAGTCCAGTCTGGTTTGCCAAGTCTCCCCGAAATATTTCGGAAAAAACTGGCCCCACCCCCATCCCCTCATTCATTTCGAGCATCCTGATTGGTCGATGAGATCGCGTCCAGCAGGCAATTTGTGGGATCGAAAAAAGTCGATCGATCTCTAATCTTGTAGTCTTATTGCAAACAGGTATATTGCATGTAGTAATATAACATACGTATTTTACGCCAATATTTGTATCAATCTCTCCATATATTGATGGAATTTCAAAATTATTTTTCTTTTTATTAAAAATTGCTCAAATGATACATCTTAGAGATCATAAGAGGAGAATGAAATTAGAACGTACATAAACCGTGCGTAAGATTAAGACTAACTTCTACTCGTTTCCATAACTGTTATAAATTAAATTATAAATATCACAATAACCAGCATTTTAAATCTATTTTTCGACAGAAAAAATAATTTAGAAATTACAAATAAAAAAAATTGATAAATACGTCTAGAAAAGATATTCGCTCATTTAAAGCATCGTGACTTATCGTACATGTCAATTTCGAGGTGGCTTTTACTTCTCGATTGGGGATCCCCCGGATCGCGTGTACAGCATACAGCTTGTGCAACAAATGTGCTTTTCGTATTGATTCCGAGTCTAGCGTTTTCCGACCAAAATCTGTGCAGCATTTCAAGTATTTCCTCCAAACCTTGTTTACATGATCAATGGATGTCAACATCAGCGTCTCCGCGTCGCTTTTCTGACAGTGATAATGAGAAGAGCATTCAATGCACTGTGCTACTGAGAAGCTTGGATTCGTTGACGGTTTCGGGGAGCAGCAGCAGAACCATGATTTTGTTTATCTCCATGCCGACTGGTTTCGGCAATAGTGTGGTGTTCCAACTTCCAAGCTGCACCGTTGTGCATTGATATTCTTCGCAAACTAGATCTACATGATGGACCAGACTCTCCGAAAGCTGTGGCTCTTGTCGATCATGCCTTTGAAGTCTTTAATTTCGGACCAGATGAGCAGGGCTATGGATCTTGCTTGGCCTGCGTGACAAAGTCGAAGACTCAAGCGGCCTAGTGGTAAGCTAATCATTTAACGTTAGATCTATCCAGTTTCTACAAATGATTCGTCAAGGCAACTTTCATTACGTGTCTCTTGTCTTGAATTACAAACTGTAACTGTAGGCCCCTAGTTGAACAATAAAAAATGATTGTAAAACTAAATGTAGTTAAATGTCTGGCCTTTGAGCCGGGTAGGGTAAACACATGTCAGGGCAGGCTTCTACTACAGTACTACTCTTGTGAGTGTTCCTAGGTGTACCGAGCTGAGTCAAATCCTGTGTAATTGTAATAAATTGTAAACACCGTAACTGCACTGGTTTAATTGTTTTGTACAGTACAGTAACTACTGTAACTTTCTCGCATACAAATGCAATTACACATAGGCCTACTGCCTTAAAAATTTAGCTTTAATCTGTGAGACACAGCCTGTGTCTCGTCGGCTTTTGCTCCTCTACACAGACAGAGGAGCAATCGAGACACACGCTGTGGCCCACAGACTAATTCTTCATGTGCATGTACATTGAGAAAAAACTCAAATAGGAACATGCTTCAGTATGCAAATGTACTCATACTGAAAGGGGACAACTTTGCACAACAGGGAATGACACTAGAACCAGACAGGTTTTGCCTTTTGAACTCTTTAATTCGGTCTTTGGTACCGAATCGTCAACATAGGTCCTCTGAGGACAGTCGCCATCTTTCGTTCTTCTTTCCGCCCTCTCTCGGCCTATCTGTTACAATCGTTTACACATTATGTTCCCTTACAATACTTGTTCATCTATAGATTAAAATTATGCAGTCTTATGGCTATGCGATATGCATTGAAGAGACTGCAGGCATTATTAAAATCACATGTGCAATGTAAAAAATGTTTTTTTTTATTTTAATCTTACTGTTTTTTTTTCTTATTTTTCAAATAGGGGGACTGCATCTGGAGACACCAAAGCATTTCGAGCAGTGTATGGAAAATTTGGTGAATTACGATCGGAACTCAAGTCGTCAGTCCCGCTGTTGCCCTGACAGCCACTGCAACCAGAGATGTGCGTAGCGGTATCATCGAAAACTTTGGTCTTCGCAATTATGTGTGGGTTAATCAGTTGCCGGACAAGCAAAATATAAAACATGTTGTCAAGTCTGCTGCAAGAGATTTAGATACAATGTTCAAGTGGCTGGCAGATGACTTGAAGATCCATGGTGCATGTTGTGAAAGGATGATAAGAAAAATGTGCAGTAATGTGTACGCGACCTTTATGGCACTGCTTCCAGAAGGTTGCCACAGGTATATTAATAAGTTTATATGTACCACCAGAACATGGAAACTGATATCCAAAAGGAAATTGTTGACAGCGTGTTAGCAACAGATGGTGAAATCAGAGTTCTGATAGCTACCATTGCATCTGGCCTGGGTGTTGACGTAAGCAACGTACACAGTACGGTTTTGTGTGGATGCCCAAGTGATCTAGACGATTATATCCACTTTTTAAAAGCACTCAATTTTCAGGCCTTATCAGATATACTGGTAACATGAAGAATCATGTACAGCTGTACAGCTGTACATCGTAGCTGAGATTTTTTTTTGTGAAAAATGTCACGTATACACGTGTACATGTAGCTCAGCTTGTACCTTTGGGATTTGAAAATTGTTTTTTAGAGAATTCATATGATTGTTTTAAAACAAGAATCCACTGTGGGTGTTTTTCCTCCTTAAGGTTTGTAATGGTTAGTGGTTGGTACATTGGTTTCTGGTGTACGTGAATTTTTGCAGTGCCATGCTACATGTACAATAATTTTCATTTTATCACTGCAATTACTGTACCTTGCTCAGAATATTCATAGAAGCAAATACAATGTACATTTGTACACACCTACTTTTCATACTGTACTTTATTTTTTTAGGTGTGAATATTTTCATTGATTTTAATTGGACATGTTGATGGGTACATATCATAATTACAAGTGATAAAATTATGGAATAGTTGAAATATTTTAGTTCAAGGTTGTGTTTTTGTGATGTAGTGGATTACATGTACATGTACATACAGACCATGCCAAGTGGGGATGGGCTGTGTGTTTTGGGTGTTTGGGTGGGTGTTTGAAAATTGAACTGAAAATGCTGTTTGTCTGCACATGTAATTGTACATCGCATGTTCATCTATGCATACATGTACATACAAGTGTACAAATGTGTAGAGTGTGTTTTTGAGTTGTACAACTACCAAGAACTTGTTTACATATAATACTCTCTTTACATGCAAAATCATTCATGAGAAGTACAGTATGTTCTTTGGCCCATTTTGATAAAACTAAAACTAGTTCTGTTAATGCACATGAACATTTTTACCTATAGTTTGAACTGTGTAGCAATGAATTTATTTTCTTTTTTGAACTTCAAAGCATTTTTTAAAACCAAGAGTTGTTGTAAAGCGCAACAAATGAAAAAAACAAAGATTTCTTTGTCATAACTTGTAACCAGTTTGTGTTAATCCTGTATTTTTGATGTGTAATGAGAGTCTACTACACATGGTAATCATACTGAAATGTGACATATTAAATTATTTCTCTGACATCAAAATTCAGAGTCAAACAGTTTACAATGTATTTTGTTTGAAATAATGCACTGTTGTTGAACAATGATCATGAACTATCATGAATATACAGTAAAATGTATTGTATATTACAGTACTTGTACATGTACATGTACAAATGAAAGTGTATAATGAAGGAATTTCAAGAGCATGGAGAAACAACTGAAATATGCCTAATATTTTATAAACTATAGAACATTCAGTTCCTTATGAGTACTTGGTGGCACAGAATATCCAACTTTAAAGACACTTATACACCCGAGGAATTATTTTGAATGTCCTTCCCAGAGTGACAACTTTTTGAACTCATTATTGACAGTTGGGAGTGGGATGCTAGCTTTGAAACTTCCTTGGTAGTTGGTACAACAAATAACAGTTTTACCATCATGGCCAAATTTTTATAATGAAGGCTTAAGAAGTAATGTGATTAAAAAAATGTACAAGTTATACATATGCTCAAATTACACTACTCGTAGTCCATTTGTTTTCACTTTGCTGTCTGCTCTTACTGTACATGAAATGATGAAGACTACACAGTGTATTTAACAGTACATATATTTGCACATAATGTACATGTACACTGTACATTGTACATTTCAAAGTACAATAGTGATAAATTGATGTATTTCCTGACCACACCTCAACACTGAAAAAAAATCCAAACTTATTTACCAATAATCAGGTGCCATAAACGTTGAAAAAAATAAAGTCTACTACACTGTACAGCTGTATGTACAAAGTACATATACGATGTTTTAATTTGGATGTGATTTGTAATAGGGGGTTTAATCAAATTGCTAACATGTGAGTGTGTGTGGATGTGTTTGTGTATGTTTGTGTGTGTGTGTGTGTGTGTGTGTGTGTGCGTGTGTGTGTGCACATGCGTGTATGTGTTTGTGTGTGTTGTGTGCATGGCCCACACATTTCCCAAGCATAATTTCACACTGATATCCCCCTTAAATGTTTGTGAATTAGAAAAAAACAAGTTGCTTTGTCAGACTGTCTTTTGATATGAATAGGCCTACTTATTTGATAATGTATATATATACATGGAGCTACTATTTTGAGCAAATACAGGTATGGTTTGCCAAAAAAAAGGAAGATATATATATATATATATATGTAACCTTTATATGCATATGCAGAAGGGCAGTTCAACCAAAACTGTTCACTTGTAATGCCAGAGACAAATGGACCAATATCTCTAGCAAAAATGCTCTTAAGCGTCTTCGTCTTGGTTTACTAAGTTTAGCTTTACTATCATGAAGACTAACAAACAAAAAACTGAGTGACGGGGTATTCTTACAACAGGGATATTGGTCTGATTGTCTCTGTTACAGAAATTATCAAAGTGAATAGTGTCGGTCCAACTGCCCAGTAGGCCCTACATGAAGTGGTAATAAAATTATAAAAGTTGTACAAACTTAGCGCAATTCTTTAAATTTATAGACTGCTCTCTAAAAAAGGCACCTTCTGGTTCCTTACATGTACTTCACAACTTTGCACTACAAATTGTGTAATGTGGTTGTACAATATCCCCTTCACCTCCACCACCCCTGATCAGAATATGCGTGATATCTTGTATACCATAGCTAAGTAGCGGTTCATAGAACCTACATCTCACAGCCCTGAGCTTATTACAAAATTACATTGTTATTTAGTGGGCCACAAGTGCCTATGTCAATTAAAGAATTTCTTTAATTTCTGAATATTTCATCATACAATATTATTAAGGAAGAATAATTGACGACAAAATTATTTCTTTTAATGAATATGATCGGCACAATCCACCCCCCTCAAAAAAAAAAAACCAACATATTGATCCCTTTTACCAACAATAACATCGCCAAACAAATCTTCCAACTTTTCTTGAGGTCCACATCTCACGACCTTCACAGAGTTCTTTGCAGTTTTATGTAGTGTTTGGATGTTAGAAGTGGCACATCACAAATCATACATCGGCGAGCTGGCGATTTGTAGCTCGCCATTTTTAATCTCAAGAATAATATTCAAGTCATCTTCGAATCTGGGCACAACAAAGTCCAAAACACCACGTGAAAGTAGGTCGGACATGACTGCAACCATAACTTTCAGCCAGTCAAAAACGTTGCACGAATCAGCTGTGCAACAATGCATGGTACGGATCACTGAAGAACTGAGTACATGTATCGCATTGCATTGTGATCAAAGAGTTGGCTCTCTGATTGTGATAATGTGTGTTGTGCAAAAATGCAGGCATCTCTGTGCACATAATTAGTAATTGTTGCAGATCGCACTGTATTCACGGTGCAATGCACACAGCTGGTAGCAGATCGATCGATCCCACATAACTTTTCTGTGATCGATCCCTTAGTTTTCATGCATACGCAATGAGCTTGCGAGAGATAGGGCATACGTAAGCATACCTAATATGAACTTTTGACCCTACGCACTGTCAAACCATTCTGGACGTTTTTTTTCGGACAGGTTTGTTGGCATCGAGCGGTTACAGGGGATAGCGCGATAAGCTGTGGAGCGGCGCGTGGATGCGTAATGATAGAAAACGTCCAGAATCTGGACTAGTCTCCATGTTGTGATTAAGTTACCACATAACTTTGTCACCCCTTTGTTTAGCATTGATGCAGTACAATATGCATGTGCTCAAATTTATTGCATCCATCTTCTTTTGAGTAGGGGGAAGAATCTTTAAAAAAGATACAACAAAATTGATGGGAATCATTGATCCCTAGGGTTACGGGACCCAGAGTTATTTTGTACATTTTCACCTTTATGTAATTGATGTACTGTACTTTAAAAAACTTGTGCGTAGAAGCTCAAGTGGTTCAACTTCTTTTTCCATGAACCATCTGCAGCCCATCATTGATAAATCCACGGCATTAGAGTAGATGGAGTTAAATAGATTAGTTCACTAATGTGCCGAGTCAAACTTATGGATAATTCTTCCCTTGATCTCGTAACAAATTATTAAGATAACCTGCAACTGACAATCATATTTTTATATAGAGTGTTAGCAGTGATGTCACAATTGCCCACCATAAGGCTGCGTTCACATAGAAGTATACTATTTGGGTATTTGGGGCTCGTTTTCGAGGGCACGCGAATAGCTTGAATCGAACGATAGGATTTCCTAACACCGGTTCACATAAGAGGGCACTATTTGAATGTACCGAATAGCATAGAATAGTATAGCAAAGTGGGAAATGAGCTTGTTCGATTTTCTTGCAGCGTATACCGTCTCTCGTTTATGAAATAATGACAATTTTGGTCTGGATTTGCCCTTTAGCAAAAATAAGCATGTAGACTGACATTCTGATGCAGTTTAGAAATTGTTAATAAGATTTGCTGGGATGTAGGAGGAAGAAATCCTCACTGCATGGGATGGCGAGTTGACGGTGCGGGTGTTGGTGTACTTGGTGCCCGAATAGCGAATAGCGAATACCGTATACTTCTATGTGAACGCAGCCTAATGAAGTCAATTGCCTAAACCGACTAGAAATCAAGACTGCATACAAAAGCTGCAGCAATGTTTACTTCAGGGAAACCTAAGGCAAAAGAACACCTTTGTTAGAGAGGCATGTATGAATGAATATTGATCGCCTTTGCTATGGAAGCCACCATTATGGTGGCCAACATGACGTCACATGAAATCACTCTATAAGAAAATTCAGTTTGCATGCATTAGTTGTTGCTACATCTGGCAAAACTCGGAGGGATTACAAGTGTTCAATATTGTACAATGATGCCTTATTTAGGTGAAGAAGATCAATGATATGATACATGTTGTGTCAACTGTATTGATTGCAATTCTTTTTCCATAAATAGTAGGCCCGGTTGAGGGGGGGGGGGGGCTATGAGCCCTCCTTCCCTTTCACATTCCATGCCAAATTTCATGAAGGCATGATTATTTTGGGGGGTTATTGATTGTAATCAATAACATAAATATTTTCATGCTGGACGTGTTGCTGACAAATTTCATTGAAAAGGCAATGAAAAACAAAAAGTAAGAAACAAGGAAATACATGAGTAAATAGAAAGAAATAGATACTTCAGAATTTTTTGATGGCACAGTTTTTTCTCTTTCATTTGCTATGGACACTAGAAAGAATATTTACACAAAAAACAAAAAATGTGCCTTTTTGGAACTTTATTTATGGCAAATGGTCTGATTTCATGCTCAAATTAGCATAATTTAGCCAAGTGACTTTTTTGTTGTTGTTGAAAATCAACATTACCGTTTTATAGATTATGTCACAGGCAATTTGTGTGTGGATTTTGTAATGATCGCACGGTTGATGGCCGAGGTCTGGGGGGTTCCAGGGAGGCCCCCCTCTGGCTCTATCATCTACACAAATACCCCACCTAAAGCCTACTTAAAGTCAAGACCATGCTTCTCTGATCGAGTATGTTTAGGTATTTGTACAATGTACTTGTAGAGCATCACTGTGTTACATGACAGAGGATCCAAACTTGATTAACCATGCAGTATTGCAAATTTCTGTATTTTTGTCAATTTTTCGAAGCAATCACAATTCCTACTACATGTGTAATTGTTTTTGTATTATAATATAGATAATGGTGACTATACTTTGCAAGTCTTTTGTAGCTTATCATTGAACATGCAATAATTGTATTCACTTGCAGTCGAAAATTAAACATGTTCATGAAGGGTACTTGTAAAATTTTTCACTTTTGCACAAACTTTATGAATTTGGCATATTTTCGGGGAAATGTGTGATGTTAATATTTGAAGAGTTTGTTCGCAAAAACCGATATGTCCATTTTTGAAGATTTTGAAGTACGGTCTCTGTCATAAAGTACAAAATAATACCTTTTAAATTATATATTGGTCACTACATATAAAGGTACATTTTTGAAGTTATGATCAAAAGAAGCAAACATTTTGTTGTTATTCTCTTTATTTTTCTTGACCTTTAATCGCAAATAATCTCCCTTTGGCACATATGGACTTAGCAGTTTTTGCAAACAAACTCTCCATTTGTAGAGCTTTGGGAATGACAGCTAGAATAGCATATTTACAGGGACCTTGTGATGATTATGGTGACAGTTCTTAAATGATAAAAATATATGTATAATTATTATTGGCCACATAATTCATGGAAAACCAGATACTCAGCACATGAAGACTGTTTGTAATGGTGTGCTGCTCTGCAGTTGAAGTTTAGATGTTTCAAGAGGTATATTCCTTTTTTTTAAATTTCAGGTGATCCAGTGGACATCACACATTTATTTAATATAGAGAATCAGCTCATTAAAAAAAAAAATAACATGCGTAGCATTTCGTACATTATCTTCTTATATCCCCCTCAGTGCTACTTAAAGAAAGAATAAATTAATAAGAAAGAATGAAAGAACAGCCATTTGGATTACTAGCTTATATTTATTCAGTTTCATGTATTGATCCAGCTTGGGTAGGAATTACTTTCAAAACTGGAACACAAAGTTGGCAATGCACTGGGCTACCAGTGGTGGATCGTTGGCTTCTAAATACATGCATTAATATTAACAAATATCTATATTATGAACGTTGCTTGCTGTTTTTGTTTGTATTAGTTTGATTGATATTCATTATTCCAAAAATGACCCCAGACCACCTAGATTATTCCCAAATTCATCACCATATTGTCACCTTTTCTTCCAAGGTTGAATAACTAGTGCACTGCGTGCTGTAATCAATGGTGATAGAGATGTGTGCTCATGTAGAGTGTAATTCCGTTTGGGATTGAAAAAAGATTGAAAAAGGATTGAAAAAAAGAGTGAAAAAGGAGTGAAAAACCTCCGGAGTTAAAGAAGAGTGAATACAATAGGAGTGAATTGAGAGTGAGAAAGGAGTGAAAAACGACTGACAAAAGAGTGAAATACGTCAGGAGTGAATTTAGAGTGAGAAAGGAGTGAACATCCCACCAAAAACATTTCCGTCTTTTTTCACTCTCTTTTGGAGTGAAATTTCTGTTCACTCGAAATTCACTCCACTTCTAGTGATCCTTGACGTCACTACCAAGGGGAGTGAAAATCGAGTGAAAATTCACTCTTTCTTTTTTAGAGAGTAAGAAATCTAAATTCTACCGCACTTAATCATTCTGAATTATTACTGTTAACTGGTTTATTTAGGGAATTCCACGATATTTAGTGTTTAGTAGTTGTATTGTATAGTTCCTCGATCAGGAAAAGAGGAATTTAGATTATAAACTGTGTTTTCAACAAAACTGTCGAATATTCATGTGTTATCGTGTGATACTCTATATGATTCCGTGATCATGGTGTGTTATTGTTATGAATACTAGCAACTGTGTTATAATTACATTTCGGTAGTGATTTAGCAGTTCTAATTACAACAAGAGTTGAAATTGCGACTCAAGCCGCGTTAATTCTGGATTTAATGCTACTCGGGTGAGTGTGAACGAGTCATAGTTTGTGCTATCCAGTGTAGAATGCAGAGTAGAACGGTCGGTGTAATCACTCTCCTATAGGCGGTGTTCCGCACCAGAGTGTATTGACCTTACAGCTCTCTTGTTATTGATTGCAAAGTAAGTGATAATGCTTTTCTGAATGAAAACTCAATTGCCAGAACAAGTATGCAGGCTGTGAATACATAGATACTTTGCATAATGTTAAAAGAGTTGCATTGTAACATTGTACAAGACAGAAACAGTGAGAAATAGTGTACATATTATTTAGATCATAGATGTAGAGACGGAGGGCCAATGTGAACACAGTTTGGATGACTCACAGCAACCTCCGCACCTTATTGGCAAGCGCTCTGACTACTAGTTCTCTAGACGGCAGGGATGCCAAGTTCAAAAAATTTTATGAGTGAGATTTTCATGACTCGGCATTTCGGCGAGCGAATGTGCGCGCGAGCGAGGGTGTGGGAGGGGTTTTTCCCCCTGTGGCCTCCCACGGTAGGGAGCTTTTTCAATTCTTAGCTCTTAATGGTGCGATCAGGTGCATACTTAAGTGACTATTTTTTACTTATTTTGAAAGACAAAAGGAAAATATACCTTTAATTGCAACTATCACTCTAATCCTTTGAGATATGCTCCTTATTATAGGCCCAAGTTGCAGACTTCGAACGATGCGTGAGAAAAATGGGTGCCATGCGTGAGATCGTGAGACGGCTCCTAAATGCTTGGTAGCTCTGAGACGGTGTGTTGTATAGCTGTGGTCAGTGTTGTACCTCTCTCATACCCTTTTCAGTAACCCTTTTGGCTAGCGGGCCAAGTCGAAAAATTTTGAGTATATAAATGGGTCAGGCCAAAGTGGCGCGCGCCAGGACTGTGCGGACTATTTTGGCTATTTTGGCGCTGCTGCAGCTAGCACCAGGCGCGGACTGGGCGCGGGCCTGGCTGATCGAGGACTTTATGAACGACAGCAGCGCCAGGCCAAATTCCTTTCACGGTTAAAGGACTGGTGCATGGTCCCGGTGGGTTTTTTTTTTCTTCAGCCAAATGCGTACGTGGGCGCACGGCGCAAGTTTCCTATAGAGACCTACGCTATCGACTCGTCTTCAGCGCTTACGCTTTGGCCCACTTCCCCGAGTCCGAAGAAGTCCGATTCACTGCAGTCAGTGGTCCGATCACAGTTCGGCTCATGATTCGGCTGAGGGGGATGACAGCTTTAGCAAACTTCTTTTGTGATGTCATAATAACAAGCACATATGCACGCACCTTGGCATTACTACAGACTGCGCAATGCGCAGAGAAGACAATGAAGCAAAGAGATTCGAAGGCAACGTTACTTAGCAACACCTACGCACTTTACTCTTGATGACAGCTCAACTTCGATAATCTTCGTATCAATGCTAGAACGGGGATCGGCAGTATCAACAACAGCGCCCTCTACGCTACCGGGACTATGCCCCTTCAACTCTTTATGTGTCATGGTGGAAACCCCCTGTGTGCCACGTTATTCTGAGACACGAAGGTAGTCATGCTTTGAGAAAGAATTCTGTCTTTCCAATTTGTGTAACTTCTACAAATTTCTGTTAAGCTGGACATAATAGTGAGCAAAGTTAAAGAGGAATGCCAAACTTTGCTTCCACATACAATGTATAACAATTCTATGTTCAATTTTTCTTTGGAATTACCAGTTGCTACATTATTGTATAGGCATGACTTTTTCATATAAAACAGTGACATAAACGCAAATCTAGTTGGGAACACCGCTTGATAGTCAATCACCACATAGAATGCTAGCCGTATGTGAGGGGAACAAAGGTGCGAGAAACGCTTTGATTGTACCGCGGGATTAGCGATTTATCGATCGGTTTTGGCGGCTTTGTTTGTTGAGCAGAATATGCGAAGTTGGCACGCCGTCGACAGAGCCGGACGCGTTTTTTTTTTTTTAAGACGGCACAGATTGGGGCATGGCGCGTGTTAAACCTATGGGAAAAACGTTGGGTTAGGGTTTTTGGTTATGGTTAGGGTTAGGGTTAGGGTTAGGGTTGGGGTTAGGGTTAGGGTTAGGGTTAGGGTTAGGGTTAGGATTAGGATTAGGGTTAGGTTTAGGGATAGGGTCCCCGATAGATTTTTAGTTTCCCAATCTGTGCCGTCTAAAAAAAAACACGCGAGCCGGACGTGCGAACGTGGCACATAAAGAGTTAAAGGTCACAGCTGACACTGCTCAGCCCATAAGTGCGCGGCACGCACATCAAATATTGCGCGACAATGCACATCCGCTCTGTCCATGACGCGATCAGTTATACCATGGCAGTTATCCCTTACGTGATCGAGTTTGTGAATGGGTCATCGTAAAAGTAGCGTGGCTCTGCTATAGTTACTGAACGCAATTTTAATTGCTTGGCGCGGGATAATTTAGCTCAGACCAGGAGCGGGCCAAAACTGCATGAGTTAGTAAAAGGGGTACCACTTTCCTGGCTCCTCAGTTCCTCACTATTGGCCAGTTTGTCACTTTTTGATAAAGAACTGAAAATAAAATTTTCAGGGATCGTCCCCAAAGTTTGATCTTCAGAGCAGCTGCCACACAGCATTCTCGAAATACTTGAAGCTTTAATTGCCTGACGGCATGGATCATCTGCAATGTTGTAAAGACTTGTATTGCTAAAGATTATACAGAAGTGTTTTCTTTTATAAGAGAGGAATAACATACAAAAAAGAGCCGAAAGGAGAGAAAAAAAGCGGGTATTTTTAAGAAAAAAAGAAAAAAGAAGTTAGAATTGTTTTTCAGCATAAATAAGGACATCCAGTTTTCATTTTGCTTTAAAGTATTTAACAAAGAAGTGATGTTTGCCTTATTCATGTTTGATATTAAATCAAAGTTCATCTATTTGTGTTTCAGTTCATTTAGATAGTCGTCTCACACTCACAGATTAATCAGGTCATACGTAGCTGTGTTTTTAATTGGCAAGACCATTTCTTCTCTTTTTTACATGAGTGGTTAATTTTGTAAGACTTCACTAAAGAATAAGCTGACGGTTAATTATGATAATTACCAGAAACTATTGCAAGTATAGTTCTTAGACTGATCTTGACTAGCAAGTCAAAAACGTCGATGTTATAGATTCTTTGAGGTATAAATCAAGTATCATACTGAACAAAGCAGGTTATCAAGAACACTGATGAGAGAATGAGGTGTCATATCAGCCATTTGTATGTCTCATTTACATTGTGTTGATCAGTTAAGAGACTTGTTGGATAATGTTGCTGTAATTGAAACGATTACTGGAAATCACTATGATTTATACTAAGATTAAAGATAGCAAACACTTTCATCCCTGCATCCATCTTGACTGGCCGTTTTATCTTTTTCTGCCTAGAGCCTACAGATTGAGGAAAATGCACCCCCTTGTTACCGCGGGATGGTTGTCACATAAATATGTGTATACTATGAAGAGTTTGTTCGCAAAACCGATTAGTCCATTTTTGAAGATTTGAAATACGGTCTTTTTCATAAAGTACAAATTAATAGCTTTTAAATGATATATTGGTGACTACATATAAAGGCACATTTTTAAAGTTACAGTCAAAAGAAGCAAAAACTTTCTTATTATTCTCTTTATTTTTCTTGACCTTCAGTCGCAAATATCTCCATTTGGCAAATATGGACTTATCGGTTTATATATATATATATATATATATATATCTGTACATATATATACATATATATATCTGTACATATATATATATATATATATATGTATATATGAAGAGTTTGTTCGCAAAAACCGATAAGTCCATATTTGCCAAATGGAGATATTTGTGATTAAAGGTCAAGAAAGATAAAGAGAATAATAAGAAAATATTTGTTTCTTTTGACCATTACTTCAAAAATGTACCTTTATATGTAGTGACCAATATATCATTTAAAAGGTATTATTTTGTACTTTATGACAGAGAGCGTACTTCAAAATCGTCAAAAATGGACTTATCGGTTTCAGCGAACAAACTCTTCATATATATATATATCTGTACATATATATATGTCACCGACGGGACAAATAGGCGTCCACTCGGTATTTAAGTAAATACAAAAGAAATATGAATATCAAAGTGGGAGAGCAATTCTCTAAATCTGTTGTTCAAATAAGAAGACTGGGGGAGAAAAAACGACGCATTATTAGCAATTGTTTTAAATTGAATAATAAATTTATCTATTCATTTACTTTTTAGATCTGAATAACAATTACAAAACAATATATTTTGGAATACATGAATACAAAGAATGAAATTAAAATTTAAACCTAAAACAACACAACACTGTGTTCAAGGTGAAGAGCTAAACCATAAGAGCTAAACCATCTTCATCGTGATCCAGGCGTTAAAACAGGAGACAGACAACAAAGTCCTGACAAACTCCGTGATGGAGAGAGTATGCCTCAGCCACCGATATTAACTGGTGTTAAATGTGGATAAATTATCCACAAAACAAGCGAGAGTGCGGGGTGTCCGGTAACGTTGGACTCGGATCAGCTCAGTGGATGAAAGCGTTCTTTTGTTATGATTTCTTCTATGACAACAAACAATTGCGCATGCGCATTAACAAAAATACACAGAAATAAGCAGTAGTAAAGGGGGCATACGTGTTGAAATATTTTGTATCATAACACTCACCCGCGCTTTAAAATTATTGTTGTCCTCAACAATAAGTAAAATTAGACCAATATGAATTAGATGAACAAAGTTATTACATCAATGTGACAAACATACTAGCCTGCATTAGACACTGAGGTGGAGTGCTCGCTTCCATAGCGTTGTGGTTTCCTCCTCGTTCTTGTTGAGCCTCGACATTTTTCTAGAGTCTGCGCCGCTTCCTCGACCACAAGTTCCTCTTCCTCGTCATCACTTGAGAACGTGCAGGCAGTAAGTAGATTTCGATGGACCGTTTTGCAATTGCCTTCGTCGTTACGTATGACATAAACGTCCTGTTGTGGCATTCTACTTTCTACAGTCCATGGAGTTGCCAGCTACCTGTCTGCGAGTTTCTGCCTACCAATAATGGCTTTATTGGCTAATAAAACTCTGTCGCCTTTGCAAAACGGTGCTTCTCTCGCTGCAGTGTCGTAGATCCCTTTCATTTTCTTGCGGGCAGTGTCCGCTTGTTTCTCGGCAGTGCGATAAGCTTCCCGTAGCGTGTTGTGTAGATCGCCAACATAGGCTGATACTTCCTGGGGCTCGTCTTCATCAACATCGTCGTTTCCAGCCATGAGATCGAGAGGAATGCGAGGCTCACGCCCAAACATCAGGAAGAATGGCGAGTAACCGGTACATGAATGCCTTGTGGAATTGTAGGCATGTGTCATTGACTCCACATATTCTTTCCAGTTAGGCTTCTGTGAAGGTTCTAGTGTTCCAAGCATGTTTAGGAGAGTTCCGTTGAACCTCTCAGTCATTCCATTCCCCTGGGGATGATATGGAGTGGTTCTGCTCTTCTCCATGCCAAGGACTTCGCAAAGTTCCTTAATTACGGCTGCCTCGAAACACCTGCCCTGGTCGCTGTGAATGCGTTCTGGTATGCCATAATGTACAATGTATCTACTCCAAAGTGTCTTTGCAACAGTTGATGCCGTCTGATCCCTGGTGGGGAAGGCTTGTGCGTGTCGGGTGAAGTGATCAGTTATCACCAAGATGTTTTCTAGTCCACCTTTTGACGACTCCACGCTTAGGAAATCAAGGCAAACCAGTTCAAGTGGTCTCGTACTCTTGATCGGCATCAGTGGGGCTCTCGATTTGCATTCCTTAGTCTTCCTGACAGTGCATCGTCGACATCGTGAGATATATTGTTGGACAACAGATTTCATACCTGGATAGAAGAATCTGTCTTGCATGAGAGCCAGTGTCCGCTCAACACCAAGGTGGCCCATATCTCGGTGTGCTCTATGCAGTGTCTTCTTCCTCATGCCCTTCGGCAGAACCAACAGCTTGCGGTCATCCGGCCTGACATACCATAGTACTCCCTCTTCACAAATCTCTAGACGATTCCAATGACGAACCAGCATCCTCACAGGGACCTTTTCCTCCTTCAGTTCCCGTGATTTGGGTTTGTTGCGCGTCTGAAGCAGCTCAATGACGCGCTGTATAGTCGTATCTTGTCTTTGACATTGGGCGATTTCACAGAGGGACAAGCCTGGAACCACCGTTGAAGCCTCTTCCTCTGCATCACGCACTTCCATGGCATTGACTTGAACAACTTTTACTGGCGACGGGTCCTCTTCTGTGTGAGTGGTTCCTGAACAAGAGAGATCCAACGTCCTTCTAACATCCTCTGACGAGAGTCTTGAAAGACTGTCAGCATTATCATTCGACTTTCCTGGTCGGTACTTGATATCGAGGTTACATTGAGCCAGATCATTCACCCAGCGTTGACCGTGCGCATCGAGGTGTGCCTTTCCGAGCACATACGTTAGAGGATTATTGTCTGTCACTGCAGTCACCTTCCTACCAAGAACGTAGTCTCGAAACTTCACGGTTGCCGCCCAATGTAGCGCTTTGAATTCCAGCTTGTGTGCTGGATACCTTGCCTCTCCGGGTGATAAGCTTCTGCTGGCGTAAGCAATCACTCGCTCCTTCCCGTCCTGTTCCTGCGCTAAGACTGCTCCTAGACCAGATATGGATGCATCAGTCTGTAGAATAAAAGGCAGTTCAAAGTCAGGGTATGCAAGAATTGGAGCCGATATCAAAGTCTCCTTCAGACATTGAAACGCTTCTTGACATTGCGGGGTCCAGACATCTGCTACGGCTGATCGTTTGCCTGGTTTCACCTTGCTTCCAACCAGAGCGAACAATGGATTAGCCTTCTTTGCATAATCTCGAATGAAGCGTCTATAGTATCCTGTAAAGCCGAGGAAACTTCTGACTTCCTTCTTCGTCTTGGGAATAGGCCAGTCTTTCACGGCTGCGATCTTTTCCGGGTCGGTAGCTACGCCTTCCTCTGAAACGACATGCCCGAGGTACTTCACTTCTTTCCTTAGAAAGCGACATTTACTTGGTTTCAGTTTTAGGCCATGCTGCCGCAACCGGGTGAAGACGTGCTCTGACAGTCTTTTCAAATGTTCCTCCAGAGTAGAACTAAAGATGATTACATCATCTAGGTATATCAATAACTCGCTGAGATGCATGTCACCGAATACCGTATTCATCAAACGCTGAAAAGTCGCTGGGGCGTTCATCAGTCCAAAAGGCATTCTTGTGTATTCATACAGTCCCATTGGAGTAGTAAAGGCCGTCTTCTGCCGGTCCTTTTGTGCCACTTGGACTTGGAGATATCCTGACATCAGATCAAGGCTTGTGAAGTATTTAGCTTTGTGCAGCGCATCCAGGGATTCATCAATTCTGGGGAGGGGAAAGGCATCGCGAACTGTTCGGTTATTCAACTTCCTGTAATCCACACAGAGCCGAATTCTACCGTCTTTCTTCCTGACGATAACGATCGGCGATGCAAAGGGACTTTTACTTGGTTTGATGATCCCGGCTGCTTGAAGCTCCTTCAAATGGTCCTTCACTTCACTGAAGTCAGATGGGGAAATTCGTCTGTAAGGCATACGAAAGGGGGTCGGATCAATAAGAGGGATGTCATGGACTATTGTGTCAGTACATCCAAAGTCTTCCGGGCCCTTGGAAAAGACATCTTCGTTTCTCTGCAACAGTTCCTCCAGTGCCTTCATTTCGGGAGGCGTCAGCTCACCAGTCGGTAGGTTCAAATCAGGAATCTGTGTCTTGACTTCTTGACTGAAAATATTCACCAATATCTCTTGAGGGGAGGCATAGTCTTCCAACTCAATTTCTTTGCCATCAGCTTCATTTTGGATCTCCGGCATTTGAGTTACAATTTCTAACTTCCCAAGTGGTGTATTTCTGTTCAAAGTCATTGTGTTTGCAGACATGTTAGACACTGTTACCGTCACCTTCTCGTTTTCGACAGGAGAGAATGTAGCATCTACTTTGATACCGTGCGAATCATAGCCCTCGACCAGAGCCATAAAACTGCGCCCACGTGTGCACTCTGGAGTACTGGCCCTGATTTCCATGCGCTGTCCTGGATTTATTGTTAGCGGTTTCTTTCCCTCAAACCGTATATCTCCAACGTATCCAGTCTCGTCAGCAAGATCAAGGCCATCACAGTTCTTAGTTTAGCCTCTAAAGCCACTGCATACTCCGACGGCGTCTCATTGGCTTGTTGCGTGCGTGAGTAGAAGTTTGCCATGGGTGATGATGTGACATCACTATCCCCATACTCATCGAGCAGTTCTCTGAATGCCCTCTCGGCCGACAGTTCTCCTCCCTGAAGCTCTAGATTCAGGACCAGGTCACGAGCCCTACCACCTGTGTGTCTGACGACTTCGTTAAAACTCGCGCGGGAAGAAATGTTTCCTCTAGAATCAAGGAGGTAACGCATGTCACGCACCCAGTCATCAACACTCATACCCTCTTTACCTGTGAACACATTAACACTTTTCAACTGCTGTGATACAAGGAGCGTCGGGGTAGAGCTGGAGTAGCGTCCATGATGAACTTCTGGGGCAGGCATCGGGTCGAATCCGGCCAGCTGTAGGGGTGATAGACTTGCTGTCGTCATGCTGGGTGTACGTTGAGAAACGGGGGTGTCACATGGTGATCCATTCGGCGTGATGGGAGACAGATGCGGTGGTCCTGGTGTATCCATCGTGGTCAGGTAGTCCTCGGTCCACAGTCCACAGTGTTGCGTTGGTTTTGTTTAAATCTTTATGAATTTAGTTATAATATCGCTAAAACACAAATTGCAATGATCGTTCTTTCATTCAATCTTCCCGGGTTTCGGCACCAAAAATTATGTCACCGACGGGACAAATAGGCGTCCACTCGGTATTTAAGTAAATACAAAAGAAATATGAATATCAAAGTTTGATATGCTATTTGATATGCTATGCAATTTGATATCATCGGCTATGTCTTGACTGCGTTCTTGTTGTTTCTCGTGTCTTGTGTGTGTCTCATGTCTATGTTTCATGTGTGTGTTTCTTGTATGTGTTTCATGTTTGTGTATATGCGTTTCTCTTTCTCTTCTTCCAGGTCTGTACATTCCCACATAACTACAATCTCCAGATCTAGGTCTAAGTGGAACTTTTGTCGATTCCGGCGTGATTTTCTTTATACTTATGGCTAATCCAACATTTGTTTTCAACTCTATGAACGATTATTACATTTATGATACAGTCGGGCGCTCTTTTACGTCCGCGCAGGAAAACAAAACTTCCACCTTATATGAAGCATACATATCGAACAAACTTAATGCTTCAGCACAAGAATTTGAATATAATTTTGATCCTGAAGATCCTGTGCAAAGTTCATCATGTGTTTATCTGACTGTAAACCAGTATAAACAATATGTTATGAATAGTGATGATGATAATCTTTTGTTAGCTCATTTGAATATACGAAGCATAAGTAGAAATTTTGATAAGTTGCGATTATTTTTAGAAAACTCTGGTAGTAATTGTTCTGTTATAGGTCTGACCGAAACATGGTTGACTCCCAATATAAGTCATTTATTTTCTATATCCGGCTTTGATTTCGTGTACAGAAATAGAAAAGAAAGAATGGGTGGTGGCGTGGGTTTATACATCCCCAACAAATTTGAATATTCTATCCACGAAGAATTGAATGTCATGACTGATGTAGTTGAATCTCTTTTTGCTGAAATGGTAAACCCAAATGGGAAAAACATATTGATCGGAGTTGTTTACAGACCCCCTGGATCGAATCCGAATGATTTTTTGTTGTATATACAAAATTTAATGCAGAACTCTATTTTTACAAATAAACATGTATATTTAATGGGTGATTTTAATATTGATCTTATGAAATGTAACTCCCAACATATTTCGCAAGAATTTGTAGAAACCTTAATGTCTGTTTCTTTATTACCGTTAATTTCTAAGCCGACCCGTGTTACTGACCGATCTGCCACTTTGATTGATAATATTTTTTGTAATATTCTCCCAATTCCAGAGTCTGGTATTGTTTTATCTGACATCTCTGATCATTATCCAATCTTTACACAAGTGCCAATTAAGTTATCTCCTAGGCAAAATTATTATCAGAGACGTCGTAAGATTACGGCCAATAATCTCATTAATTTGCAAAATAGTTTAAAAGATATTGATTGTTTTTTTTTTTTTTTTTGTATACAACAATACCGATCTTGATTTGTGTTATGATTATTTTATGAAAACTATCACTTCTAAAATTGATGAACATATTCCGTTTTGCACAAGGAAAAGTTCTTACAGAAGAACTCCAAGACTCCCGTGGATAACCCAATCACTTCTAAGATCGATTAACAGAAAAAATAATTTGTTTTATAAATACAGGAGTAACCCTACGGATAAAAATAGACAAAAATATGTGATTTATAAAAACACGCTTATTAATTTATTGCGTTTACAAAAGAGAAAATTTTATGTCAACCAGATAATGAAATATAAAAATGATATTAAGAATACTTGGAAAACAATAAAAGATGTTATGAATACATCTAATGATGTATCTAGTATTTCAGAAGTACGATGGGGTAATACCTCAAGCAATGTACCTGCTGGTATGGCTGAAATTTTTAATGATTTTTTTTTACATCGATTTGGAAAAAATTATCCCAAAGTATCCCTTCATCTAATAAAGTGTTTTATGATTTTGTAGATATACCTAATCCTAAAACTACATTTTTGGACCCTACGTATAATGAAGAAGTTATTGATATTATTTATAATTTGAAAGAAGGAAAAAGCCCAGGTTGTGATGGAATCGATAATTATTTGTTGAAAAATATAATTCTTCAAATACTAGATCCTTTAGTATATATTATTAATTTATCACTTAGTACTGGGCTTGTACCAAGTCAAATGAACCTGCCAAAGTTATACCTATATATAAGAAAGGGGAGAAAAATGATGTCAATAATTACAGACCAATATCGTTATTACCTTCAATGTCTAAAATTTTGGAAAGAATAGTATATATCCGAACTGTAAAATTTTTCAATATGAGTAATATATTTACGAATTTTCAATTCGGATTCAGAGAAAATCACAACACCACTCACGCTTTACTTACCTTTGTGGAAAAGATTACACATGCACTTGATACATTTTCGCATACAATAGGCATCTTCCTGGACTTTTCAAAGGCTTTTGATACGATGAATCACGGTATACTTCTCTCTAAGTTATCCCATTATGGTATTCGCGGAAAAGCCTTGCAATGGTTTACGAGTTATTTATCTGACAGATTTCAATATGTACATGTGAACAGTTTTGATTCTTCTATCAAGAAAATAGAATGTGGTGTTCCGCAAGGAAGTTTGTTAGGCCCGCTGTTATTTATAGTTTACATTAATGATTTTTATACATCTTCAGATAAACTCTCTTTCATATTATTCGCGGATGATTCCAATCTTTTTTATTTCCACCCTTACCCTAATACTTTAACTAGTACAGTGAATTATGAATTGAAGAATGTCTCACAATGGATATATGCAAATAAATTGTCACTGAATATTGAGAAGACAAAGTATATGTTTTTCAGTAATTCTTTAGATAGATTACCAGGTAATGTTATATTTGACACTACTCCCTTAGAAGAGGTTTCGTCTACTAAATTCTTAGGTGTTTGTGTTGATAATAAGTTATCATGGAAGTGTCACATAAACAATATTTGTAAAGTAATTGCACGTAACATAGGCATAATGAATAGATTGAAATATTATCTTCCTTCTTCGGCTTTGATTACGCTTTATTCAAGTTTGGTATTGCCGTACTTGAATTACGGAATTCTTGCTTGGGGGAATACATATTCGACATTGTTAGATAAACTTTTTCTTCTGCAAACGATGGCGCTCAGAATCGTTTTTAACCTTCATATCCGAGCACATACTGACAAGCTTTTCCTTGAGCACAATATTCTGAAAATAAAAGAGTTGTATTTGTTTCAACTTGGTCAATTTATGTTTAATTACAACTGCAACCATTTACCCAAAATATTCTATTCTTTATTTCACCGTAACAGCCACGTACATAATTATCCCACGAGACAATCTAAAGAATTTCATCTTCCCTTAGTTAGAACTGTACACACTCAAAATACATTTGTTTATACTGGACCCAGATTTTGGAATAGCTTAGATAATGATCTAAAAGAATCTGTGAAGTTAATGACATTTAAGTATAAACTCAAAAAATATTTGTTTTCTAAATATACCAGTTAATTCTGTTCAATGAAAAAAACCCGTCATGTTTCATTTTTCTTTGAAATTTTGTAGTGTGTCCACAGACCTTTTCCATCCCTCTCCTTTTCCTTCTCTATTCTTCCCTGCTCCTTTTTCCTCGTTTTTCGTTGTCCAGTATCTGTCTGAGTGCATTTCCTCAAATTCTGTTACTTCTGTGTATTGTGTTATTGTTGTTGTTGTCGTCGTTATTTTTTTTTTTTTTTGTGGCCGATTGCATATCTTCCTTTCCGTTCAATTTTCCTGGCACACCTGGCCCCATAGTGTCTGTGCCACAAATGTGATATGTTATATAGTTTATACGTTTGCATCCTAAAATTCTAGTAAGTATTGTTCATAGTATCAACATCATTATATCAATGAGTAAAATGTACAATAGTATATAGAAGAAATTAAAATTTATATGTCTTATTGGTATAACAAATTGGTGCTGTTGTTGTTTTGTTCCAGTGTTCCACGTTTTACAAGCGTGGCTTTTTTAGTGGAACACTGTTTTCCTTCATTGTGATTATTTACTATTTTTGTTGCCATGACAAAGTGCATTGTTTCTTTTTTACATCATTCGTGTATAATATACTTTTATTGTATTGAAAAAATCCTTTATCAGACGAGTGTAAGAAAAATGAAAAAAAAAATTGTTTCACTTTGGATTATGTCAACTTTTTCTTTTCTTTTCTTTGTGATGATGGAAAGAAATAAACTATTGAATTGAATTGAATTGAATTCTATACGTGCATAATGTAAAGTACCAGTCCTGCCGAGTACGTAGTGACATAGAACTTTGAATACTAGATAAATATATATTTTTCTTGTAAATGACACATTTTACCTTTGTGTTTAGTATATGTGTTCATAATAATTACTCATCGACTGTCTTGATTTTATCAGCTTTTAGATTATCAGATTTATCTTACCTGATAAAGAACACACCAGAATGAAATTCATGTAATGAATTTAATTACAGTGCTAAGAAAATACAGCACATTCAGATGCTGCTTTTCCACCCTTTCCTTTCCAAGTTCCATTGCAAAAAGAATGAGGTAAAAAAAAAAAAAAACGATAGTAAATACAGTATTCTTGAGACAAGAGAAGGGAGAATTCAAAGAGAGGAAAATAGCCAGAAACAATCAATACAAAGAAGAAAATCAAAAGAAATCATTGGATAAAGCCCGTGAGAGAAAAACAAAAGGAGAAAAAGGAAGAGAGAAATCACCTGGTGAGATATTGTGACATGCCCAGAACATTCAAAGCATGTGAAAATTGTTTGAATGCCTATGACCAGTGACAATTATTCATTCAAAATATTGGTCAGCAAGGGAGAAGTGGGGCTTTAGCTGCGCACATTGGTTTGTTGTTCTTGCTGCTAAATAGGGCAGGGCAATTTCAATTACCTAGCCCCCCTTGACCTCGTATCCCATCCCCATCAAACCGTTGCTGGAAAAAAAAAATCCGCGGAACATGTCATGACATCAAACTGAATATATCTCTGGTATGTGAAATTTCGGTTTCAAAAGGTATTACATCCACAAAAATATAAAAATGTTTAATTCATTAGAAATAAATGTATCGACCTAGATTTTTTTTAGAGAGTGGTTTTAGTGTTGTATCATAATTATAGCAGTATAATAGGGGGGAAATATCTTTCCAGTCTGAGACTGCTAAATATTATAATAAAAAAAAGATATGGATGTAGTACCTTTTGAAACCGAACTCTTCATATACGTACATACATATGCATGTATATATGAATTGTGACCCGCTACAACAAAAGGATCCTAAAGTCGCTGACGGCTGAGCCGAGAAAAAATCGAGTTTGAAGTCACATCATCAAAATCGTTTAGAACATTCGAATTTTCGTTTTTGGCATAATTTTGTAATCTTATGTTTTGCCTATCGTCTGTCGAAATTTCGAAGCTAATTAATGATTAAAGGAAATGCAAGAAATCAGCGTTTTTCTGGGCCATGATTTTCCAACTTTCAACGTAACAGAAACGTGTCCGAAGATTTGGATTTAGCGCCGCAGCTAGACTCCGCCCCTAGCAACGAGGGAGTGATCTTATTGGTCAGTGCATGACATCCTGATTACTGATTGGTCGTGCGTAGACCGCTGGCGCTAAGCTTGAATGAACATCGCGGAGGTCGCTAGGAGCGTGCCTTCTATTGTCAAGCGTTGAAAACTGTCTCGCATCCCCTTGATCATGATAGCGTCGGAAGGAAAACTTTGAAGGCGTTTTTCTCGAAACTCTGATATCCTCAACCACTTGACACGCGCTAATAAAATCATCGATATCTCCGCAACCGAGTACTTCTATGAGTTGTGCTATATATGAAATTAAAGAAGAAGAGTAAGGCAAAAATGTTATGCCATTTTCAGAAAATCATCCTCCCCGACTTTCGGATCCTTTTATTGTAGAAAGTCATATATATATATATATATATATATATAAACATATATATATATATATATATAATATGTATGTATATATATATATATATATATATATATATATATATATATATATATATATATATATATATATGTATATATACACATCAGAGTTGAAGTTGAAAGGAACGAGTGGGTAAACAATTTTTAAGATATGAAAAGGGGACTCGTCTCTACAACACGCTGAATCACACTATTCTAGAAAAATGTAGAAAAACTGCTTAAAACACGAAATTATTACTCTGTTTCTTTAAAAATTCCATAGAATATTTTTTTTCTTCGAAAAACATGAACAACTCAATATTGATTGACCAGGTGGACCCTTTTTACTATTTTGGTTCCATAGCACGCACAAAGTCATTGCGTAATCATTGAGACATTTAAATCATATCGGAAGTTTTCAATGCGAAAATCCGGTAGGATTTTTTTTTTTTTTCGGGGGGGGGGGATACTGTACACTATGATTAAAGATTTAATCAAAGTAAATCACCGTTTAAGATAAGCTTCCTTTAAATGCGTAGACAAAAAATATGGAATTTTCCAACGCTATAGGATGTATCCACTTAGTTCACTATTTATGCAACCTTCAGTTCCCGCATGTTTGTACGTGCATTTAGTGATGACTTCAGAGTGTTTCATCGTTTTATGAATAACTTATAATCATAATTATATAAGTTTGGCAGGAGGAATAGAAGGAGTCAATGCAGTGATGAATGCTCCTTACCGAATATGCCTTGATTTCGCTGGCAAAGGGTGATAAATTAAATACGTTGATCCTTTCACCTAATGCAAGGAATATTGATTAATTACAAAGACGTGCATAGATGAACTCACATTCACTGAATAAAGATCTGGTCTTTTACCATCGACCTTTCCGAGTAATAACATATGGCTTCGATTTTACACATCAGCATTTCTCTTAAAGTGCAGTGAATCTTATTAGCATGATTCGGGAATAACGTTGTCGTTAAAAACATAAAACTCTTCATGCATCGCTCAGGAGCATGGGTTTCAAATACTTGTATAATAGGAAAAAAGATGTAACTCGGCTTTACGAGCTAACGTGCAGAT
This sequence comes from Diadema antillarum, assembly GCF_040938485.1. Lineage (NCBI taxonomy): Eukaryota > Metazoa > Echinodermata > Echinoidea > Diadematoida > Diadematidae > Diadema > Diadema antillarum. The sequence continues at coordinate 2,040,584 of NW_027271320.1, forward strand.
TCCTTGCATTTGTTTTACTAGCAAGATATAGTGTCGGGATGAACAACCTTTCATCTTCCAGCAGATAAGGACGTCTTGCTCCCGTATTATTTTCTGTTCTAGGGAGGTGATGACGATTCTTTTTTCTTCTTTTTATTACGCAATTATTCCCATTCGTCTAGCATAACTGCCACGCATCCCTAAAATCGACAATAAAGGCTAGGCTTGAATATGACACAAGGCACATTCTCTGAAAACTTTTTTTTGGGGGGGGGGGTAGGGGGGAGGGTAATTTTCTATATAGGCTTACTCTAGAATGATTCAAGAAAGCTGTTCAGTCTTTCGGTGATTTGATCTTGACTGCAAACACTTTAATTAAAAAGATGTGTTTCAATGTCATGTAGGCACGTCAATCTTCCTGATCAAGCTCTCAACTTTTCTATAAAAAAGTTGCTTTTCCTGCACTGATTAATTGACAAGATTCCGCTCTTATCAGGGTCACTCTCAGGCTTTTAATATCAGGAAAAGCTGATATGCACGATGATAACAAGATAGTGTTTCTACTTAACTAAAGTCAGCTCTCATAAAACATAATGTGACCACGCAGCTCAAACTAATGTTTTGTTCGGCAGGCTCTGCTTTCACTGTAATTACAATTGGTAATTTTTAATTCACAGCATTCCTGTGACCCTGATTTTTTAATCTTTTCGCCCCTTTCTTTGACACTCAAACTACGCCTCCGAACTCTCTCCTAATTTAATCACTTTTTGAATAGATTAAGGTGCTCCAATATTCTGACGAGTCGTGTATCATTTTAAAGCGTAGAAGATACTCCTTTAAACTCTGTAGATTTGTACGTCCTGGTGAGGAGTGAAAGTTAATTTTAGCCTGATTTCTGTGGTTTTTAAACCGGATGGTGACATGTTCTTTATCATGGCCATAAGCATTTTTTTTTTTTTATTCTTGTTGCTCTTTTCCCTCCGTTTGTTTTTGTTTATGTTTTTTTTTTTTCAAGGATGAAACACTCCTTCCTCGGTGGATGACATAGAGGACAGTTTTCCCCTGCAACTCGAGAGAACCTTCAACACTTTCAGAATTGAAATCAAAGAGTGAGTAAAGTCATATAAGCGAACAAATTTGGAAAAGTATCTATACTTATAAGAATACTCACATAAAGTTATGAATGGCTGTACATCAACATGAGATCTGTCACCTCTTGTTCCGTCTGTACGATGCAGTATGTCTATGGAGGCTCACCGAGCAGGGTGCAATGTTGGGGGTGGTATAGTCCCCCTCCCAAACAGGGTTTATTTTCCCAAGTGAGATTGGTTAGATATTCCGAATGATCGCAGTTGCACTTTCGTTTAAAATGGAATATGAAAATTGGAATTAAAGGAAATTGAAATTCAACGATATGCTGTATTGATGGATGGAATGTTTTGCAAGTGTTCTTAGAAAAAGTAATAAAATACGTGTTTAAGGAAAATATGATAACTTCAAATGGTCGTTATTTCTTGTTTTGCACGAGAGTCCTCGTTTTAGAATAAATTTTGAGATTAGTTAGGCAGGGGAGAGGGTGGCAATTCAGCGACCTGATCCACACACAAAAAAAAGTTAAAGAATTGAACGCTTAAAAAAAAAAAGTTATCATCCAGACAAAATGTGAAAGACTAAGTGATGGTAGCAACCTATATGTGACAGTGCACCTCAAAACAAACACAAAGTCGCCAGACATGAATTTTTAGTTAATACCATATTCTGAAAGAGCAGACTTTAAGCTTTAAAATGATGCATAACTCAAATCAAAGAAAAGTGTGAACTGAGAAAAGAGGCTCTGAAGTACAGTGTCTATTCAAGCGCTTAATCTTTACCTAACCGTGCTGGCTGTGCGATGAATGGGACAAAAAACAGGAAGTAAACCACCAGAGTAGCAACAATGAAGGGATTATCAAATTAAATTGAAATTAAGCATGCCTCATTAACACATTCTGTCCATAATTAATCCCAACTTTCAAAGCAGTAGCACTATCTTTTCAAAAGTTAATAGAGTTGAAAGTGAAGAGTGTGGACAAGGTTTTTTTAGAAATGAAAGAGGGATTCTAAAGACACACCTAATCACACTATTCTACCAAAAATGTCCGAGATAAACTGCTAAAAAACACACTTTCCTGCCCGTTTTATGATACCAAATTTTGGCATGATGTAAAATTAGACCTGCTCTTTCAGAAAATATGAAAAAGTCAAGTTCGGCAAGGTTGACCCATTTTACTTATTTTCAGTCCTCACGCAAAATCAGTGTGTGCGACTTTATGTTCGTTTTGAGGTGCACGGTCACATATGTCACTTCTTGTATCGCGTGTGCGTTTGACTGTAGTGTAGAATTGATAGTGGTTATTCTAATAACAAATTTCTCCAAATTAGTATACGTCAAGTTAATGCAGTAAAGAAACAAGATAATGGGAAACATTGTTTTCCTTTACACAATTAATGTAGTTTTTTGTTTTATTGGGGAAGATAGTCCAACGTATCGTAAAAGACAAGCTTGTAGAAATGTGGAGCACTCAAAGAATCGTATTCGCAACACAGAAAAAAAAAGTATACATGAACAAAATCACAAACACGTGCATGAGAAACTCATGGTACACAAAGACATAGGATTTCGAGCCCCTTACTATGCTAGTTCTTCAATGGTCAAGTGGAATTAATAAAATTATTGTTTATAATGAATTAGATTAATTAAGTGTGTATTAGATAATTGCTAACTAAAGAGGCCGCTGGAAATGAATGGGACTGGTAAAATTTTGAACTTGTATCTTGCAGTTTCCCCCTCAGAAAAAACAAAACAAAAACAAAAACAAATGTAAACAGCATTTCCTGCTCATAATAGAAAAAAAAACAACAACAACAATCAAACAAACGTGAGAACCAAAAGTTTATGTGAGCCGCATTCAGAGAAAAAGGACAAGTTTTAACTACAAGGATGCAACCAGCATCGGCTGTCGAGAGAAAGATCTGTCGATGTCGGTGGTCTAGTAGATAAGATACCTGTCGGAGTTCTAATTCCGTCCCGGTAAGTATCACCATGATTATTTGTCATGGCTACTACTAAAGCACTAATTATTGTTTATGTCCACGATGTGTTAGATCCACATTGCCCTTATTTTCACAGACTCATTTCCCACAAATTGTTAAACCAAGCCATTGCTATGACTTGAGATATGTTTTGGTCGTGTTTTGGTTCACTTTTTTTTTTCTGACAGGAACAGTATGACATTTTGATTGAATAAGGAATAGCATGATAAAAGAAATGAAATAAAAATTCCTTCGTAACTTGCGAAAGACAGAAAGATTTTTTCCCATTTTGTACCCTCTCTCTCTCTGTCTATGATATATGTGACCCTGCATCACAAAACAAACAAAAAGTCGTCAGACATGAATTTTTAGTTAAGAGTAGATTCTGAAAGAGCAGACTCTAAGCTTTAAAATGATGGTAAACTCAATTCAAATGGATTCTTCTAACCAATCTAAATTTTGGAAAGAAAGGACACACTCTGGAAAGTGTGAACTGAGAAAACAGGCTCTGAAGTACAGGGTGTATTCAAGCGCTTAATCGTTACCAAGCTATGCTAGCTGTGGGATAAATTGAACAAAAAACAGGATGTTGACCAGCAGAGCAACAACAATGAAGGGATTATCAAATTAAACTGAAATTGAGCATGCTTCATTAGCACATTCTGTACACGATTAATACCAACTTTCAATGCAGCAGCCTCATTTTTTTCAAAGTTATCGGAGTTGAAAGTGAAGTGTATGGACAGGGTTTTTGAGAAATGGGAAGAGAGTTCTATGAGAAACAACTAATCACACTATTTCACCAAAAAGTGTTCGAGAAAACTGCTGCAAACACAACTTCGTGTTTGTTTTATGATCCCAGACTTTGATATAATATAGAAAAAGAGTTGCTCTTTCAGAAAACATGAAAAACTCAAGATTGGTTAGGTTGACACATTTCACCTATTTTCAGTCCTCACACAAAATCACTGTGTGCGACTTTTTGTTCGTTTTGAGGTGCACGGTCACATATGTGTGTGTACATATATCTAACGTGAAGTTATTTCGGCCACGTGCATGATGGGTGCGTAGTGTCAGTTGTGACGAAGAAAGAGGGCACCCCCCCCCCCCTGCTCGTGGACGTTGCAGTAATTCACTTATTGCCTTTTATTCATTTCATTCATTCAAACATTCTGTATAGCTTGTTCCATTCAAAGTTTATTACAATTGAATGTGGGTAGTGTTTAAAGAATTTTAAGGGATGAAAGGCCTCCAAGAAAAACAAGACTTGGTCTTGGAATGTACGATCACGTTGGTAATATAATATGGAATATGCCATTTCGAAAATAACAATGTCCCTACGACTACTTTGCTGATTTAGAATAGTGTAAACTCACTCATTATGAGAAGGCTGATAGGATATATTTCACGCCATCTGTCTTTAATTTAGTGTTGCTGGATTGAGAGGGAGAGAGAGAGAGAGAGAGAGAGAGGGAGAGAGAGAGAGAGAGAGAGGGAGAGGCGGAGAGAAAAACATATTTGTTTTCGCTGTCAAAGCGCAATGTGTAGGTTGGTATGGAAGAGAATTGATAGATATTTTAGATAATCACTCAAAAGACCAGAGAGAGCTTTCCAATAAAATATGACGTTAATGAAGAAAGGCCGGAAAGCTGGACATACAGGAGGCTGTTTGTACAGCTGCATAAAGGCATTCAAAATCGCTCTAATTCAAATCGGATTAAAATGAAAATCAAGATATTATATTATGGTAATAAGCTTAAAAACCATGTAAAATATAAATGCCCAAGCGTACCAAGGCCGTTTCTTCCAGAGGGTATTTACCAGCCGTGTCATAACAGAGCCAGTACAAGGTTAAAAGGTGGCAGTTTTGGCATACCATCATTATATTGATTTTTCGTCACGGACGACGAGATACTACCCGGTACAGTAAAAGCTATATCATGATTTTTTTTTCTTGCTAAATGCGATACGTATTCATCTATGTAATAAAAGAGACATCAACATTAACAAATTTTCACATTAATTCATTGTAATTAGGTTTTTGTTTTTTTTTTTTACATTTTTTATGTAAGGGAATTTACACAAAGTGTTTTTTTTTTCTTTGCAACGCCAACAAAAACAGAAGAATTATGAACATTGTTCTTTCTTATTGCATTAACAATCGATTTTTTTTTTTCAATAACCTAACCTAAACTCAGACATTGTTAATGTGCGTATAAAAACACTTTTAAATGTAGTTAACAGTTTAGGATCCAGAGGAAGCGTACCGGGCGCGCGCCCACTCTTATTTTTGTTTTGTTTTAACAAGATAAATATAGATAAAAAAATAGGAACAGGGAGCCCCCCCCCCCTCCCCTTTACGGAATTCCTGGATCCGCCCCTGGTTCATATCTATTAAATGGACATTTCAATGTAACATGGAAAGTTAAAAGCTCTGTACGGAACGCGTTTTCTTTTAACGAAACTCTCTTATATGCGGAATAATATTCCAGAAGCCAGGTGACGCTCCAACATTCACACAAAGCTCCCGATTCGGTGATGCAGCCTTACGCTGAGAATCTGATACAGTTTACATTGCATTTGCCTCCTGACCTTCGAAGGGTTCGGTATACTCTAGTAGACGCAAAGAATTCTTGCCTTTTACTACAGAATAAGGATTTACGACAGGGTAGGCAGGATATTGTACATTTGTCTACGCTCCCTCCTTTTTTATTTATTTATTTTTTATTGTCAGCGGTTTAACAGATTTTCGTCGACGTTTTGGGCGAGATTACCATGTTGTGATAACTATAGGAAGGGCAAGTCATGTTCCAAAGGAATGTTGCGATCTCAGTAGTGGTTTGCCACTTCTATTGTGTATTAGTTGATTTTGCCGTTGTATATGAAAATGAACTTTGTACGCCAAAAAAGAGATGATATTTTTAAATTATTGTTGTTGTTGTTGGGGTTTTTTTAGCATGTAGTGAGGGTATTGCTTACCCCTTTTCATCATGGCTTTTTTTTTTGTTTCACTCTTCAAATTACGCTTTAGGTTATATGTTATGTTTTCTTAATGCTGCTAAATCTGTAATTCTACTCGGATTGTTTAATTAGATGGCTAGTACTATCAAGGTAAGTGTCATAATATGAAAAGATTGAATTTGAGTTTTCACCATTGTTGAAATATATGTTTGCTTTATCTTTCTTCATTCATGTATACTTGTGTGTATGAACCTTCTGGAAAAGCAGCGTGAAGGTTGAGTGAATTTTTTAATTCATGTTTAAATATGTTTAAAACACAAACAAAGAAGACAGTAATTGTCCAACAAAGTCAACAGAGTCAATCTATCGACTTTCCCAGCGCAGCTATAGTAATGGCTTAATACGATGCATGAACTGTCCTCCTGTCCCTTTTAATCCAGAGTCTCATAGTCTTTGATACCCGAGATGCAGCTTTTCAAGAGATTTCCTGTGCAGGTGGTTTTATATATCACCACCTTTCAGAGAGGTGAGTATTCTTCCTGTTTGTAAATGCCAATGATGATAACAATGATACTAATAATGCTAACGATATCAATGACAACAGTATTAACAACAATAGTGATAACGATACAATATTGATAAAAAAAGTGATATGATAATGAAAGTTGAGGACAGAAGGAACAGATTTGTAAATGTATTTCAGTTAAAAAAATAACTGTTCTTAGTTATTACGAAATAATTTCTCCGCCTCGAAAAAAATTAGCTAAACAAAGTAAAAAAACAAAGATAAATATTTACGTATCTTTTTAAACCTTGTTTCTCTTTTTCTCCCCCTATCCCTTTATCTTTTATTACATACGTCACGCACATACAGCAATGATGTTCGACTCTGATAGATTATATTTCTTTGAAATTAGGAAATTACATAGGTTGTACATTTTGTATCGACTAAAGCTTTTGTATTTAATATTTCCTTATCAAAATGTAACGGGTTTAGGAAATTTTTAATCCTGCTTTTGCAAACTGCTTTTTGATAATATGCGGAAAGGTCAAAATGGATAATATGTGCGAAATGACAGGAAAATCTGTCTTCGGGTATTCATGATTGGAGAAGTCGATTATGTGAATTCATTTTCACAATAATTCTTCATATGAACAGTTTGTTTGTAAAATCCTATAAGTCCATTTTTGAAGATTTTGAAGTAGGGTCACTGTCATAAAGTACAAAATAATACCTTTTAAATGATATATTACTCACTACATGTAAAGGTGCACTTTTGAAGTTATGGTCAAAAGAAGCAAAATTTTTCTTATTTTTCTCTTTTTTTTTCTTGACCTTTAATCGCAAATATCTCCATTTGGCAAATATGGGCTTATCGGTTTTTGCGAACAAACTCTTCATATATATATATATATATATATATATCGTCGCTGGGGTGACAAGACCTTGTATCTGCAATTTTGGTGAAAATGACTTTTTTGGATTGATTGTCAAATAATGGGTTAAGTGATATCTTGTCCAAATCCCAACTGTCTTACTCCAAAAATGAAGCCACAACGGCATGTCAAAGGAAAGGCTATCCCATTCGCTGTAGTGCTTTGGCCGCCATGTTTTTTGGCTCTCCTGAACATTTGACATTTTGCAGATACGAGGTCTTGTCGCCCAAGCGACGATATATATTTATATATATATATATATACTTAACTGGATTTCAAAGATACCTGCATAGTGCAAACACACACACACAAAATAATGGTCCATTTCAAACCAATTTCAGTTTGTCGTACTCTCGTAGCAAAGACAATAGTCGCGTCTTTTAGCGTTACAGCAAACAGTTGCATTCTCTCATCTAGATTAAAGACCATGCCTAGCTTTTTACTTTGTTTTGTCATACCGTCGCGACTCTGCACTTACGATTCGCTTGGCTGGATGCCATACATCGACATAAAAGAGGCAAATTGTAAGCCATTGACTTTTAAGAATAGAGTCAATTTTCAGATTTTCTCTTCCCGCCCTCCCCATCCACCTTTCCGCCTTTTTCACCATGCGCATCCTCCTCTGACATAGTCCATACAATAATTATGTCATCTGAATATATGATAGAGCATTAATTAAACATGTAGATAATATCAAACATAACAGCTTTTATTCTAACATAGATAGACAAATGAATAAGCGAAGCTATGTGACGTAACCCTGCATCGCAAAATCAACAAAAAATTGCCAGACATGGATTTCATAGTTAAGGGCTTATGCTGAAAGAGCAGACTCTAAGCTTTAAACTGATGTATAATTCAGTTAAAATGAACTCTCGTAACCTAAATCTAATATAAATGTTGGAAAGAAAGCAATGTATGTATACATACATACTGTGGAAAAGTGTGAACTGAGATTGAAGAGAGGTTTTAAAATACAGTCTGTTCAAGCGCTTAATCTTTACCAAACCGCGCTAGCCGTGCAATGAATGGGACATAAAAACAGGAAGTAAACCACTGAAGCAACAATAATGAAGGGAATAGCAGATCAAACTGAAATTGAGTATTTTTTTTTAACCGTCTGTCCTTGATTAATACTCATTTTCAAAGCAATGGCATTATCCTTCAAAAAGTAATTAGAGTTAAAAGTGAAGCGTGTTCAAAGGATTTTCTACAAAATGAAAAGGGGCCTCTTCAGACAGTCATGATCCTACTACTTTACATATAAAAAACGGGTTGTAGGCAAACTACTTAAGATACACTTTCTCATTCATTTTATGATCCCAAACCTAGAAATTATGTAGAAGGAGAATAGTTTGTTTTTTTTTTCAGAAAATGTGAACAACTCAAGATTGACTTTGTTGGTCCGTTTCACCATGTTCCTATTTTGACTCATCACGTCAAATCAAGGGGCGCGAGCATATTTTGTTGGTTTTGTGATGCACGGTCACAAAATATATTGTACACACGCTTACGTACACACAAACACACACACACACACACACATACTCATATGTTTATACGTGTGTTTGTGTGTGTGTGTATTTATTTGTCTGTGTGTACTTATATGTACAAATATTAAATGCATTCATCTTAAGCATCATTATTATTATTTATAAAATGGGTTCAAGAATGTAGCCAATTGGAAGCGCTGAAATGAGTCACGTGTGCTTGTATTAATTTCTCACCGACATCCACGGCCGACGTCACAATGTTTGCACTAGCAGTGCGCACTCAGTCAGTTGTTACAAGTGCGTCGCGCGCTACTATACGCGCTGTCAATCCTGTAAACAACTTCTAGTTCGGGCTGCCGGCCGGCCTTTCTTGTGTGCATAACATGTGTGGCGTACGTATACTCTTACGTACAGTACGTATATGTGCGGGAGTGCGACGTGCGTAAATGTTTGGGACGAACATCTTCGGACATCTTGATCCACAAAGGTACGTGAAAAATGCCGTTAGTTTTCGACCCATTTTATAAAACAAATGATGCACAGGATTACGTCCTGGCGTTAGTGGAGATGCAGCTCACTCTCGGGTATTTACAATGTAGTGCAACATGCACTCGGCTTCGCCTCGTGTTTCACAATTGTAAATACCCTCGAGTGCGGTACATCTCCACTAACGCACTCTATCAAACTATCCTGTGCATCATTTGTATAGCATTACATCCACTATTGTTTTTCACAGCACTATATATCTATATTCTACGGAATGACATTTGGACTTTGTAATTTGTCCACTGTAAGCACTTTTTTATCAACATATCATGTATAATGAACAGTAGTATTTGATTTTTACCGTGTCCCTTCTGTAAATAACGACAATTGTGGGCATGACTGGGCATTAATTGGTACCATTTACGAAACTGTTTTTCTTTGCGGTAAACTTTCACAATTAGGGTATTTTTCATCACGTTAAACAAAGACTGATCATTGTTGTATGTAAAGAAAGAACGACAGAAAGAGTTAGAGGAGAGAAGAAAGAAAGACAAAAAAAAATAATTAAACGAATTCTCAAATAATATTATAGTCTGCAGAAAACAAACAAACAAACAAACAAACGAACGTGTTAATCTCGATGACACAAATGTTTAGCCCTCAGCGTGTTACTGAAATTCCTTCCTGATGTAGATATCTACGCAGCAACCACAGAAGACACATGTCGGAACGCGGCATTAGCCTTTGAAAATCTTTGTCCCGAGATTTTTTCTGACAAAGTGCGGGGTTTCGTCCGTTCAACACCCAAATACGTCCCCCGTGACCATCCTCAGTATGACGTCATGGTTCCCGAAGCGGCGAGAGGAAAGACCAACCTCTACTGTGCCCATCCGGGTAAGATGTCCCTGTGTACTCAAGTATAATTGTATTGGGTAAGGATCGTGTTGTCATTGAAATATTGCTTTAAAATCAACTGCCCTTAAGCGCATATTCTTAGAGAGCGAAGTAGTTTAACTAACAACCCCCATTGCTTCGACAAAGGTGACCGGTATTAAAATACACAAATTGTTTGACAGAAACAACATAATCGTTTTATAACGCGAGAGAAGGGAGTCTGCTTATCATGTGTTTGATGTTTGTTTTGGTGGTAGTGTCGCTGCCCGGAAAGCAGGAGATGACAGATTCGATTCTCACTGGTTCCTTTTTTTCTGACATATTTGTTAATCTACAGATCAGCAGTTGCGATCTTAAGAAATGTAATTTATAGAGGGAGACAAAGTAAAGAAATTCGCACCTGAACCTTCACCCCTCTGAATAACATCTATCTTTCTTTCATTTATTATGCCTTGTCCGCTTTGGACTACTTAACATAACAATGTCGGAATATTGGAGCTTCGGTATCATGTTCCATGTTCATCGTGTCACTGCTGGCAACCAGGGACAGCCTGGTGGTAGTGTCGCTGCCCGGAAAGCAGTAGATGACAGATTCGAGTCCCACTGGTTCCTTTTTTCCGACATGTTTGTAAATTTACAGATCAGCAGTTGCGATCTTAACAAATTTAATTTGTAGAGGGAGACAAATTGAATCCCTGAATTCCTTCATACCTGCTGCTCCAGTGGTCGACATCCTGTGTTTTGTCCCTTTCATGGCACAGCTAGCCGTGCTTTACATAGTGAAAGATTGAGCGCTTGAATAGATCCTGTACTTCAGAGCCTCTTTTCTCAGTTCACACTTTTCCAGAGTGTGTGCTTTTGTTTCCCATTATCTAGATATGTTAGGGGAGTCCATTTGAATTGAGTTATATATAGTTTTAAAGCTTCAGGTCTGCTCTTTCAGAATCTGCCATTAACTAAAAATCTCTTGTCTGGCGACTTTTTATTGATTTTGTGATGCAGGACCATTATATATATATATATATATATATATATATATATATATATATATAGGTGACCCTGCACCTCAAAACTTTCAAAGCAGTAGCACTATCCTTTCAAAAGTTATTAGAGTTGAAAGTGAAGAGTGTGGACAAGGTTTTTCAGAAATGAAAAAGGGATTCTAAAGACACACCTAATCACACTATTCTACCAAAAATGTTCGAGATAAACTGCTAAAAAAACATACTTTCCTGCCCGTTTTATGATACCAAATTTTAGCATAATGTAAAAGAAGACCCACTCTTTCAGAAAATATGAAAAACTCAAGTTCGGCTAGGTTGACCCATTTCACCTATTTTCAGTCCTCACGCAAAATCAGTGTGTGCGACTTTATGTTCATTTGAGGTGCACGGTCATATATATATATTGGTCAGAATTTTGAACGATGTACAATTGAGCCAAAACAAGGCAAAATTAAAAAAAATGGGAAATTCTCCATATCATCTATCTTACCTGAAAGAGTATAACTCAAGCTTTAATATGAACCCAATTATACTAGGATTTCCCAGAGGAACAAGTTTTTATTTACCTCGGAAGTTTACCATGTCCAGAGCAGCGAACGTCCGTAAGGAATAGTACTGCACATAATTTGAATACCATTTAACATAGTTTGAAAAGATCTGATTCAGTTCAAAATCGTAACGAAATATCTTAAGGGACATGTGTACGTGCTGGCAGAATATTAGGCTTGTACCCTTAACCTGTACGTAATAGTAGACAACTGATGATTTAACCAAATTCGTCGTTTCTGTTGAAATATTGCTCTTCCGCTAAACACTTTCTCCACTTTACGCGCATTTTACAGAAACTCAATATTTTGACCTCTTATTTCACTATCCCATACTTTAATCCTCACTCCCAAATAATAACATACCTTTTTAAGATGTATCTGATCTAGGCAGTCTCTACAACCCAACAAACATAGCATAGTTTCCATCACGGAGGTTCGCATATAGCTCACGGACGTTCGGAACAAACAAGATATTGAACAATGCAGCTCTCTTGAGTTGGAAACGAATTCTACTCACAACAAACAGCAATTTCATGTCGGGAACAAACTCCTCTGCAAAATTCTGAATAGATATTACAAATTCTCAATTATAAAAGCTTGTTTATCTTCTCATATTGAGGAATCAATGAAAACAATTTTTCTATCTCTCGTAAATGAACGTATACAAACGTACGTGTAATCTCAGTGACGTAGTCCATCCTTGAGAAAGAATAAATCTATGAATTGAAATGAAATGAAATGAAATTTATTCATATTCCACATGGTGGACATTATATGATAGAATATACAGGGTATAACACATAGTGGACATTATATCAAAACTATACACAGTATGTTACATGTATATACAAGATATAGTGATATTCTGAGATAGAATTACACCATATACAAATGTGGAGGGGACTACTTAGAAGCACTGCTTGTTAAATGTAGTCCCCCTACAGATTATAGACAAAGTGATGTCAAAGATAAGGCTGAGTGAAATATAACAAAAACACCATAATTATATACACTATTTACAAGGGCACATGAACCGTACTATGGATATACAAACAAGTCATGTATATGTTACAAAGCACAAGTTTATGTATAAAGTGTTTACAGTGTACATTATATACAGTGTACCATTAGAATAATGAATGAAACAGAAGATAACCTTCCGAGTATACTTAATGAAGTACTTCTAGAAAACATTGATTTACATATACATACGTTTAATTACCATAAAACTGTTTATTAATACTTATCAAGAAACACATTTTTGAGCTTATACTTAAAGCTATTCAAGCTCTGAGCTTGTTTTAGTGAACGATCAAAGGAATTCCAAAGCTTAGGACCAGTAAACATAAAATTTCTGTTAGCAAAACTGGTTCTATTTTTAGGAAGATGATAATCATTCGCATACCTTGTTGAGTAATTATGTATAACATTATTTTTTCGAAACATTTCCTTAAATACAGCAGGAGTAGCGTTAATTTCTACATTGTACATAAAACAACCCAGCTGAAGACGATATAAATCAGTAATCTTAAGAATACGGTTTTCTTTAAACAAAACATCAGTGTGTGATCTATAAGCGGTATTGCATATCAAACGCATCGCTCTTTTCTGCAAGAGGAGCACCCTGTCCATTTTAGTTTGTATTGCATTTCCCCATGCCATTACGCCATAATTAAGGTAAGGAAGAATAAGAGTTGAATATAACATAAGAAGCACTGACTTGGGGAGAATCCGTTTAACGTGATTAATGATGCCAATATTTCTTGAAACTATCTTACAAATATTATCAATATGACAATTCCAAGTTAGCTTATTGTCAATTGTAATACCGAGAAATTTTGTAGTCTTGACTTCTTTAATAACAGAATTATCAAATATCACTTGGTCAGGAAGTTGTTTAACAGAGTTACTGAATAACATGTAATTGGTTTTTTGTTTATTTAAAGATAATTTATTTGCTTTTATCCAATTTGTTACATGTGCAAGTTCTACATTTAAAACTTCTACTAACTTATTAGGATCACTGTGAGTATAGAATACGTTTGAATCATCAGCAAAAAGGATAAAAGAGAGAACACTCGAAGAACATCGAATATCATTTACATAAATAGAGAATAGCAGTGGACCAAGAAGGCTTCCTTGGGGAACTCCACACGTGATTGGTACCGTAGACGAATTATATCCATCAATGGTAACAAATTGCTTTCTTCCAGAAAGATAACTTTCGAACCATTCCAGAGCCTTACCTCTAATACCATAGTGCGCAAGTTTGTATAACAGAATGTCGTGATTTATAGTATCGAATGCTTTAGAAAAATCTAAGAACAAACCGATAGTATGACAGGATTTTTCGATTGAAGCTGATATGGTATTTATTAAACTTAGAATGGCATGAGTTGTGTTATGTTTTGCTCTAAAGCCAAATTGGGAGTCAGATATGATGTTGTGAGATTCAAGGAAGGTAGTTGTCCTTGAATGAACAATTTTCTCTAAGATTTTTGATAACGAAGTTAACAAAGATATTGGGCGATAGTTGCTGATACATAATTTGTCTCCTTTCTTAAATATTGGAGTCACCTTTGCGAGTTTTATTTTAGATGGTACTTGACCAGATTGTAATGAAAGGTTATATAAAAACAATAAAGGATCTGCTATACAATGTATAATGTCTTTGATAAGGACATTGCCAATGTCATCATAGCCAGGGGCTTTGTTTGCTTTGAGCTGAAGTACAATTTTGATTAATTCTTGCCTGTCAATTGGCTTGAAAAAAATTGAGTGGTCGTTTGGTGAGGAAAGAAATTCGTAAAATGATTTATCACTTGGAGTAATAGTTTGTGCTAAGTTTGAACCTATCTTTGAAAAGTATGAGTTAAAAATCTCGGCAATTTCAGACTTGTCCTCAATGATAGTATTATCAACTTGAACTTTAGAAATGGGATTTACAGCCTTCCCTCTATTCAAAACGGTATTTATTACTTTCCAAGTGTGCTTGATATCACATTTGAATTGACTCAATTGGTCCGCAAAATATTGTTTTTTAGCTAATCTGAGTGTATTGGTAAGAATATTTTTGTACGAAATATATTTCACTCGAGAGGTTTCGTCACGGTTTTTGATAAAATTAACATATAAAGTACTCTTGCGATTTATTGAGCGTAAGAGTGTTTTGGAAACCCATGGTTGTTTGGGGATTCGTTTGTAATCCTGTGTACGACATTTCCTTAAGGGAATGCATGCATCTAGGCAATTATTCAAAAGATAAAGAAAGTTATCATATGCTTGGTCAATATTTTCATTTGCGTCATACACAATTGACCAGTCCACAGATTGAATTTTTTCTTGAACGAGAGCGATATTTTCAGGGGTGAATTTACGACGAAATACATGCCTTCGAATTGTACTATGACTCCTTGGTCCAATATCAAGGTGACAAAATATCATAAAATGGTCTGATATATCGCTCACCACTATGCCAGATTTGGGAAAAGGTTTTAGGTTCGCAAAAATGTTATCAATAAGAGTAGCAGAATGACCAGTAATTCTTGTTGGTTTAGAAATAAGAGGCAGAAATGAGGCTTGTAAAATGTTATCAAGGAAGTTATCACAGGCAGCATTACTGCTTGACAAAAGATTTATATTGAAATCACCCATGATGATGCAATCCTTATTGTGGAATGCACCGTTTCGACAAATATCGTTCATAATATTCATAAAATCATCATAATTAGATTGAGGAGGTCTGTATATAACTCCAAGCAGAATGTTTTTGCCCTTACAGACAGAAATTTCAATAAATAATGATTCTATTACATCATTCATATATTTCAGTTCTTCCTTTATAGAGTAATTATATATTCGGGGAACATATATAGCTACTCCACCACCTGGTCTATTTGATCTGTTGTTAATGACAATATCATAACCAGCAAGAACATTAATTGGACCTGACGCTGGAGTTTCAGCAGACCACGTTTCAGAGAGGCCTATGATAGGCAACATGGGCAAATCAATATTATCAAGAAATAAGCGAAGCTTTTCAAAGTTTCGATTAGCACTTCTTATATTCAAATGGAAACAAAATAATTCAGCTCGTTCTAGCGTTCGTAAATATTCTCTAAGGGTAGCTTCTGTAAAGTATGGCGATTGAGCAAGTTGACACGCTTCATCGTGGCTGTTAAACTCAATGTTAAGTTCATCTAGATTGTCGGCTAAGATTCTAGTTGCAGTCCTATCAAACTTGGTGTTTCTAGCAGGTACATTTTGGTCTTTTTGAAATAAAGTGACAAAGTCATCATCTGTTAAGAGATTAAAAGGAAAAATATTGTTATCCAGCATTTAGAGGTAGGATCATAGTGGTAGACAACAAACAAAGGTAATACGTATATTTACTGTAGCTTTGACAAGTCCTCTTTCCTGTTGATGACACTGATGGCGCCTCCGTCGTTTTTCTTCACGTAGATTCGCCCGTTGTGGGTCCACAGGTATTTGTATCCGGCCAGCCTCCTTGCTCTGTTTGTTTCCTTCAGCAGCTCCCTGGTGGACGCAACAAGGTTTTCGTTGACATAGATCCTTCCGTTGCCCTTAGAGTTGCTGCGGAGCCCGAGATCTTTCGTGGTGAAGTGCTGTAGCTTTCTTCGGCCGTCGTAGATCATGTTTCGCGAGCGTCGGTTGGTGAATCTCACGATTGTCGGCCGTGGCCCCCGCTGATCATCCTCTTTTCCTATTCGATGAGCAATGTCGATGTCGCCAGCGCTCACATCTTCGGTGATCTTCTGAGCAATCTTTAAGACGATCTTTTCAGGGTTTTCACCCTTTTCTTCTGGCACGCCGGCGATTTCAAGGTTGACCCGACGGTGGTACTGGTCGAGGTCTTTAATTTGGTGTGTCAGATCGTCCACTCTTTTCTCCAGCTGCTGATTTTTTTGTTTGAGCTCGTGATTTTCTCCCTCCAGTCGCTCGGTGATCTTTTTCATCTCCTCGAATTTGGCATCGAGAAAAGTGATAGAGTTCAAAATGCCCTGCTGGCCCTCCTTCACTTCCGAGACCGCTTTCTCCAGTTGAGAAAATTTGCCGTTAAGAATACGTGAGAGATTTGCTACTTCATCCCTCAACGCGCTGAGATCCACTTCCTCAGCAGATTTCTTCTTCGGAGGCATCTTTTGATGATGTCACAAAAGCTCCTAACACTAAGCGCGAAATAAAGGGATGGTTGCTATGCGCGATGAGGTAGTGATGGAAGAGTACGCAGGAAGGATGCGTGGCATACGCACCAGGTAAGTTTTGTTTGAAAAGTCTCAAGCAAAATATCTTCCCAAAACAGCGAAAATGAGTGAAATAACCGTACGATACGCGAAGTAGAAGCACTTAATGCAGATGTCAATCAGATAACTAGATTCTCAGTCAAAAACGCCGTCATTTGATGTAAAAAACTCACAACAGGCAAAACTGAATCAGCATATACCGAGTGTCACTTGGGAGCTCCTCAAAAACACGTCTTCCTATGTTGACCACCTAATGATAATAATAATTTTGATAATCTATCAAAATTCTGTTATCACGAAGTAAAGATTCAGGTCCTAAATTTGTTATCTACAGTCTACAATGCAAAATTTGCTTATAACGAACATGGTCACGGCTAAATATGACAAAGAATTAACAGAAAAACAAAAGAAATGTGCTCCGTTATAGAAATACGAAGTTTACCTGGGGAGGGCAAACGAATACTTTAGGAAGAAATCCCTCTGCGTTTGCTCCCTGTGTTACACACTGTTACCGAGGAGAATTTGTGTTGTTATATTAGTCAGAAATGATATTAGGTTCGATACTGCGAAGTTTCGCCCTAACAAGACACAATAAGTCCATATAACTTGGATGAATGTTTGTGACCGCGATATCGTACAATATGGTTTGTTATAACAAACATTTTGTAGCGCGTCAGTTCGGAGGCTCGTTATTCATACAGGTTGTCAATCCGAAAATTGATAGATTTCGTATAATCATGAAGCTTTTCTTTTCGGTAAATGATAGAAATCTCCGAAGGTTAATCGAAAGGTTTATTAATTGGAGCATGAAAAATCAGGTTCGCTCATCCAAATGTGGAGAAACAAGTTAACAACCAAATCCTCCAAATTTCAAAACCTCATGATAACCGTTTTCACCTAAACGAATATCAGGCCCATTCCACTTTTAGAAGAACGGACCTAAACAAAATGAACCATAATATTTAATTTTCGGACTACCAAACTTTGGGAGTAAGAGCATTTTTAATAAGAAACCTCCTGAATTAACTACTAACAATTTTTCCCCCCATTTTCGGAATAACAAACCTTTGGACATTCGGAGTAACGAATCTTTGGAAGAGCGAACGTATCAAAGTGCAACCTTAAACCTATTCTTAATCATTACTTTTTTTAGCATATTTTCAAAGTAAGCACAAAAGCACAAACAAATTGACGATCTCTCTGTCTCTTAAATGTAAAATAAAGAAAAACAAATCTTGGAAAGAATTACAAAAATAAAATTGCTTTTCATTGATGAGTATAAAAAACACCATGTCATGATAAGCGGAGGATTTGCGTGTTTTCATCAGACAATAATTGTATACTGCATTATTTTTGTTCGCTTGTGACGGCATTTCGATGAATAAAAGAATAAACAAACAAACAAAAACTATTCTAGAGGAATTTGGTATAACGGGAGTGCACTGGCAATAATCTTTTCTCTGTGTGTTGGAGCTCGATCACTCTCTAGTTCTTCTCATTTTTATTCAACTGCTTCCACGTCCTTTTGAAACTGTTCCGTTTCTTCTTCAACACATGCCCATTACAGACTTTTTTCGTCATTATCCGGAATGTGATTGCGTAGCACTTTTCGGATTTGTTTTGTTTTGTTTTGTTGTGTTTTTGTTTTCTGTTTGGTCGCAGCATGTTCAGGCTACTTAGGGAATGAGAGAAAATCGTCGGGAAGAGAAAAATAAGAATGAATTAAGGCATTTAATATCGTGACAATTACAGCGAACGTCCGATATGGAGACCAAAACTGGATGTGATCTGTTTGAGACGGCAGGTGCCATACTCAAAAGATAAACACTTGGAGCATCTGTCACTAAAAAGTGGCACTGTTCTTCTTTCTCCTAATATGTAATCTATTGACTTATTCTACCAACGAACATCCGTGAACAAAACGTTTTCCGTTTGTTATTACAGGTAAATTGAGTGCTGAACGTTATTCACTTTTGTGTATGAGCGACTCGGGGATTTGGTAATATTTTCAAGTAACAGTAACTTAATGTGCAGTGATATATTTGTAATTATCAGCCATTTCCTTTCTCGGACAGAACGTCCGTGAGCAAAACTTTCAGAACCTGTAACAGTACAAATTGTCTCCAGAACCTCATTAGAAAGAAATTTGAATGCACAGAAATTACAGATTACGCAAAATTCCATTTTCCTGTAACTTTGTTTTCAGTGTAAAGCTGTTTTTTGTATAATTAGAGGGAAAACAAGCGTAAAATTGTGAGTAAATTTTCAACAGTTTGTTCATCATGATCACATAACGCCTTTAAAATTCTGAAACTACTGCTCTAAACTCATTGTTTACTTTGTAAAACTTTATTTGTCGCTATTGGAGCCAAAAGTTTTAAAGAATACAGGACGCTTTTGGGACAAGTCATCCCTATCGGTGGGATTGCACACGTCACGGACGTTCGCTGGAATTGTCACGGACGTTCGTTTTACAACTAGGGTCATGTTCCAGGACGGATAACTAATCGGCAGAGAGTACCTAGCCTTCCTAACTCTTTCAAAAATGTGAAAAGGTATTGTCAATGCAAATTAAAAGAAATTTGACATCCTTACAACATATGTATTGCTCACAGGAGGATCAGGAGGTGAATTTTCAGAGAAAATATCAATTATTTGCTTGGTTTTCGGTGAATTGCATGGTTCAAAAACTGTGGACGAGCGTCAGTCCGCTCCAAAAATGACATGCAGCTCCTCGGCTAGAGAGCCAAAGGTAAAATGTACCTTCGCCATCAAAGAAAGATGGTGTCCCACTCGAAAACATTTTAATCATCACGGACGTACTTTTTTTCTCGGAGGTTCGTCTAAAAATACAATTTCGGTTCCTATTTGACAAAGGATGGACAGAAACTCAAAACAAACATATTATCGTGTGGCTAGATCTTAGTTGATTACGACTCAGAACAATATCGCCAATAACGTTTAATGAGCTATGATCTTTATTAGAAAATAGCGGAAGCACGTCCGTGACGAAAACTGAGTATAATTTTGCATAAAAGAATGTTACGTCCCATGTACAGCCAGCAGACGTACAATATTTGCAGAATATATTCATTCGGTGGAACACCAAATTTTCGTATACATTACAGTTGGGACAACAAAGTAGAATTTGCAGCAGCGATAGAAATAAAAGCATCACGGACGTTCGTCTGTTTAGGGCTTTGATATTTCAATTGTTCTCTGTGATTTTATACGTGCTCATAAAGTTCTTATAATTTTGTGGTACATACCCATGATATGTCAGATCCAAAACATGGTCAGATATTAGATGCCACGTACCATAAAAAAGGCACATCATTAGTTTGAAAAACAAGAATTATTGTGAAAATAGCGTTTTTACCGTATTTTTACGCTTTAAGTCCTTGTCAAATGAAAATGATCAGGCAAAAGTCAACCAAACCATATATTTTCTGAAAGGAAATTTACCAATCTTTGAGATGACAAGAAAAAATCTGGTTTCTTAGATCATCCTGGCGTGTTCTGTTGGAAAGAATGTCATAAGGTGCGAAAATTGGCAATTGTACATCGTTCAAAATTCTCACCCATATACACACATATATATATATATATATATATATATATATATATATATATATAATGTGCAAACGGAGATATCGCTCGATTTCAAATCCCATATGAATATTGATTTGAAATGCAAATGATCATTGGCCTGAATGCAGCAACATGACGTGTATGGTTACGAGAATTAGTTTTTGTTAACCCTAGCATCAGAATCAAGTAGGAATGAAATAATTTTCCTCAAAATTTGAATTTGGGGTTACAAGATGCAGCTATTGTTAAGATATACGTTAAAGAAGAAAAAGAAAGATAATCGCTAGCGTAGCTTCATTATCATTGTATGTAGATACAAAATACAACTACACTCTTTCATGCTGTCTCAACGGTAATAAAAGCTCTTTCTCGCTCCTGTAATTGAAGTTGTGATTGTGCATAGCGCTCTCCTTGTTGATAGTCTTTTGCCTGATGTAAGATAAGTTAAAAAGACTTAGATACATATACCATTATATTATTCATTGCACAAACAGACTGTCTTCCTAATCCCTGCCTAAATGGAGGAACATGTCTTGAAACTCTGAAGGAATTCACCTGCGAATGCCCGGAATTATTCGTTGGAAAGAGATGTGAAATTGGTATGTACGTGTGAGTACACGAAGCTGTGGTTTTCATCCTCAAGCAGGCATTAAAGGTCCTGTTTACCGTCGGAAACAGTGAATTGAAATAAATAATTATTTTCGGGATATTACATTTGATACCTATGTGTAGGTCAGTTGTATCACAAAACATTCTACCATAAAAACGTTTCACAATAAAACCTAAAAACTGATTGACAAATTGCCCTACATCGACTTCAAGAATTTCATTAATTTGAAAAACCTAAAACATAAGGATATCTCACTCTTTTCCTGAAAAATGAAACCATAACTGTAGACAGTTTAGTCTAGAAACATCATTATTATTGGTAGTATTATTTTCAATTTGTATATTTAACACTGATTATACCGATTCAAAAATGTTACATTTTGTGTTTCTATCACTAACTCACAGTTTAGTACTACTTGTTTTATCTGCAAATGGTAAATAATGCCGTTATGGCTCGGTCACAAATACCATTAAGAGCTGCTACGAACGCCGAACGAACGATTTTTACACAATTTCTTAAGATCTTCTTACGAAGGCCGTACGAAACCCGCGGTCGTAGACCGTTCGTAACTTCGTAGTCTGGTCGTAGTCGTACGAACATCGTAAGAACTACGCAAGATTTTGTATGGTCAAGAGACAATTCTCCAGAAGCCTTAAATTCTTACGAATATTGTCAGATCGTCTTAGTCGTTCATAGAGGGCTCTGACGTCTTTCGTAAGAATGCCTTACGAACGGAGATTCGTACGGCGTTCCTGTGATCAACTCTTCGAGTTTGTAAGGCGTTCGTAAGGGCTCGAAAGGCGTAGGTACATAATTTGGGGAAACTGTTGAGTTTAAGGGGACATAAATCCAAACGCGCCAGATCCTCACTCTGTTCTAGGTTTTCGACCAGAAAGCACCTCTGCTAGATATGGGACCAAAAGGGAAGGCAATCAAAGGGAAAAGGGGGAAGGGGAAGAAAAGAAAGGAGGGAGATGAGGAGGAAGGAGCGAGAGGGGAGAGCTTGAGCAACAACCTCAAGAGATGATGGACATCCAAAGTGACAGGGAGGAGGCGGTGGAAGATTACGAGGAAGAGGAGGAGGAGAAGGGAGAACCATCAAGACGGCATGGTGACAGTGATGAAGATAAGATAACGGATATGACTTTGATGCCACCACAGAGCAAAAGCTCATTGACTTTTTCAGTGACAATGAATGCTGGAGTTGTAGTCTACTTGGCACTACTGCCATCTTGAAAAGTAAAACTGCCAACTGTTACAGAAATTTTGACAGGACATGTAAGCGTCTTTTTAACAACCCGACAAAATATACTAAAGAAAAAAAAAATCCTCTTACGAATGACTTGAGAGTGTTATGAGTTGCTCGTGCGACCATCTAAGACAAACAGAAATCGTAAGATGGCCGTAAGTCTGACGAAAGAATAATTCAAGGCATTCTTACGAAAAACGTAGGAATTCTAGAGCCACTGTGTAACTGAAAATCATTTCATTTGTCTATCAGGTCTTAAGATGTTCTTGCGAATTAAACAGCACTCTTACAAACTTCGTAAGAAGGCCGTGAGAATCTGTGTCCCATCTACTAATCTCTACGAACTCCAGAATTCGTACGAACAGTGACATTCGTACGAACTAATCGTTCGTACGAACCTTTGTGACCGTAGCTTTAGGTGTTTGTAGCATTATTCGTATGTGAATGAATAAGGAGTTAAAGTGCAAACCGACTTTTGTTGTCTGCAATCAATTGGAGATATCTGAGATTAATGTGTTACACACGTAGAAATACACACGCGCGCTCACGCACACATATACAGACACACGCACGATATTTAATAAATACCGACCATTTCAAAGGGGAATGGTTAAAACTATTTGCACCGAGGTGATTTCTCAACAGTGCTATGCCCCCCTTATATATATATATACTTTTTTATACAAATCATTGTTTGTAAAAAAAAACCGGAGGTTTTCTCAAGGTACTTTTGTTTATCCCTTAATTAGGAAGTACTATTGTTCATTGTTCACTGCATGAAAGCGATCTAGAACTGACTTTTTATTATTCTCCTTTAATACCATAAAAATGGATTTAGCACCTTAAAAAAAGAACAACGCTTTATATTATTTGCTTACAATTTTCACCAATGTTCCGTTTACATAGATAGAGCAAAACATGATACGTGGAATGCAAAGTCTCATGAAAGAGCACTGACACTGAAAGAATGATGCAACATGTGTAGACAATATTTTGCCTTGCCCTGCGTGTTATCCAGATATCGTCTGCCCTGGCGATGCATCGTCCCCAGACTCCTGCTATCTCTACAGCCAGGACACACAGCCCTGGGAGGTGGCCCAGAATACATGCGATGAACTGGGAGGATATTTGGTCGCCATAGAAACGCCAGCTGAGTTGTTCAGCATCCGAGAGGACGTTCTCATCTCGCACTACGGAATAACCACCTTCCCATGGATCTGGACTGGCCTGAATGACAGATCGACCGAAGGAGACTACACATGGGAGCGAGTCGGCGGCACCCTACCCGTCTCAAGTATTATGTGGAATAGGGGTCAGCCAAATGACAACGCTCGTAGAAATCAAAACTGTGTGAGCTTCAATGGGTTTAAACTCAGGGATGATCCATGCAGCATGAAAACTACCTACATCTGCGAATTCGGGTTTTAGCTAAACAATGCCATGTATCATGTACATCATGTGCACATTGTGGGATTCACTTTCTTCCACCTGTCTCTGTATCGGCTATATTTAGCCCAACCCCCCCCCCCCCCCCCCTCCGTGTTCCTGTAGCTGTTGTTCTTGTTTTTTACTCCACATTTAATGCAACTTTTACCTGGCAATAGCTATACAGTATGTATATGCCATAGTGATGTTATTATGCAATGACGCATTACTGCAATCAATGAATGCTATGCGCATTAATGATGATATATGTAGGTTTGTGTATGCATGTAATTATGGATACACCATGATATCGCCTTTTTATTGCATGTTCTCTATTGCATTGCCCAGTGTATGTCAATGTATATTTCAGCGTTATATGAAAATTACCAGGCTTCTATCATCATTATAATCATCTTCCTGCCTTTCCTTATCACTCTTTTCAGAAGGGTCGTCTTGAAATCCCTTGCTTTATTTTATTGTTGTCATGAACAATCCGTTACCAAAAAAAAAAAAAAAAAAAATATATATATATATATATATATATATATATATATTTCTCATTCTTCGTTACCGTTCAGAATAAAGAAATGATGTGAAATGCATGTTATTCAATTACAATTGTATATGTGTGATATGAAAGTTATAAAAATTATACAAAAGAGCTGTACCCTTTAAGAAATACTCGACCCTAACTTCTTCTTATTCTTCTTCTTCTTTTTTTTTTTTTTTTTTTTTTTGGGGGGGGGGTGTTTGGTGGCCCTATCAGGCAATATTATATCTTTCATTAAAAAGTGGTGGCCCTTCGTCTATTTTTGGTGGGTCTGGGCCACCGCTAATATCGAGCCTACCTTTATGTATAATAATAATCATGTTTGATGTAATTGCTGGAAACTGATGATATTACAAACCAGCGCCACAATTGAAAAATACAGGTGAATAAATTCAAATACAACCCCTCTACCTCTAGTCGTCTTTATCTCTGTCTTCTAGTATTTTTTTTCACTGTTTTTTTTTTTGTGTTCCTACTTCGAGGAAGGACCTTCAGCTGTTGCAATATATACCATGGCCATGTGCAATCACAGTGACGACCTCGAATATGATTCATATTTGTCATGTTCCATGTGGATGAAGTTCGTTTCCTTGATTGCTCCTAATGCAGTAGTGATCTACTCGTCCTTTTAAATTTATAGCTCATGCTTTGTATTACTTTCCATGGCCATGTGCAATCACCGTGACGACCTCGGATATGATTCATATTTGTCATGGTCCATGTGGATACAGTTCGTTTCCTTGATTGCTCCTAATGCAGTGTAGTGATCTACTCGTCTATTTGAATTGATAGCTCATGCTTTGTATTTCTTTTCGTGACCATATGCAATCACCGTGACGACCTCGGATGTGATTCATATTTGTCATGATCCATGTGGATGAAGTTCGTTTGTGTTGAACAGATCAATCCCAGTGAAAATAATGATTACATGGCACTATAACAAAAACCAACTCTGTTGATTGAAAATATAATGTTTCATTTTTAATATAACAAAAAACTTTAAAAAAGGAAAGAAATATAGAATATTCTTATATTGAAAAAGCATAATGTGAGATAGTTTAATATTGTGGTTGTTTTTTTTCTATTACTTATTTCGACTTTTCTAAATGTTTTCTTGACTCAACATCATGTGTATATTTCTGTCATTCGCATGAAGCATATAATGTTATTGGTGGTGTTGAGAAGGAGGAAAAATAAACTTAAAACAAAAAACTTGAACTCGGAACTATCATTGATCTCTTGAACTGTGTATACATTCCCGATTGCCTTGCAACAAATGGAGGAAATATCAATAGTGTCTCCTTTCTCAACGCTGATTTTTCGCATAATCATCGTGCTTGATGGTCTGTATATTTAATAGGGCTTATGCAATTATAGATGAATGATCAGAGATATCTGTAACTACTATGCCAGACTCGTAATGGGCGAGAATTCCCCCCCCCCCCTCACAAAATACGGATTAGTTGTTTTATAAGTCAGAGAAGATAATTTGTCGGTAAAAACGGTCGGCTTGGAACCCAATGGTGTGAAAGAATACTACATGTATGTGATATTATATTATATATATATATATATATATATATATATATATATTGTAACGAACTCGCCTTCTCGTCGTGAGTGTATTTGACTGTTTGTACAAATGTCTCCGCGAGCCGTGTCAGGATGGCCGAGTAGGTGGGGTTCGTTTTGCTGCAATTTAAATTATTAAAACTACTAGTCTGTACGCTACCATGTATTATGTTGTGTCAGAAGCAGCTCACCAACACAAGCGACACACATACCAAGTTCAGCATCACTTAAAGTATGTCGCTCCCAAGCGTCACTTGTAGAGGATGTTAAATTGGTACACTTATTTTGTTACCAACTTTTGCTACCAAGTTCTGTTACCATGTTTTGCTACCAACTCAGTCACGCTAACGTGGAACACCTTTCACAACCATATGGTGGCACAGGTATCGTTGATGGCACGGGGTAAAGTGCTGTATCGCACCGTTACCAACTTCCTCAGGCGATGACTGGATCTTGGATTGGGTACGGACTATGCGACAGGTCACATTACCATTATACCCGAAATCCAATGACGACGACTGGAACTTGGATTGGGCACGGACTATGCGACAAGTCACATTACCAATATACCCGATATCCAACGGCTTGCTAGTTGGTCTTCTCAGGAACGGTGCTCCAGCTCAAGAACATGTACCACCAACTCTGCACACCGCTGCTTGGTGATAGAATTCTCAAGAAGACACAGTGGAGTCATCAGTTCAGGAACACATGTACAGTTTAATACACATAGAAGTGAACATGAACAACACATTTGAGCTTACCATGTACGGGCTACTTGTTGCGGACTATGTCACACAACGGCCACTTTATATGTAACCGGGGGGCCAAAAGCTAAAAACAGAGGTCGAGTTGCACTCTCTCTACAAACTAAGTAGACCATGCTTATTTTCAAGTTTTTATTGTAACAAACAACATTCCACTGGTCTACCTCAAAAAATTTGTTGCGAAAGCCTCCAAATCCAAGATGGCGTCCAAGATGGCCGCCATATTTACTGAATTTGTTATTTAAATGATAGAATTCGATAGAAACTTCAGATTTCAACAAATATGATATCATATGAAAGAGGATAACATTTTCTACAAGTTGATACCATTTTTGTGGGTTATTGTGATAACTGGATTGGGATTTCAAGGAAAAAACACTCATTTTTTGATATTTTTCTGCAAAAAGGAAAATCATGAAAATGCTTGATTCAGCATAAATCAGAGAAAGACTGAAGGATTATCTCGAAACATTTCAAGAATTTTGTTTGACATATAATTAATATTTGGAGAAAATTAGGGGTCAGTAACATTTTCGGTTCAGGAGTTATAATGTCTCAAACTTGAAAACTCACTACGTAAAAATTGCCACTTTAGTTGTGACAAAGACCTTGTTGGTCATAAAAAAAGTCTGCGCGCGCCAAGACTACTACAAGCACCACTGGCACTGGCGCTTGTAGCAGCTTCAGTGGTGCGTGTAGTAGTCTTGGCAAATGCAGACTTTTTCTTTGACAAGCAAGGGTTTGTGCCTGCAAACTAACTTTTCATACCAAGTGGTAGCTCAGGTGATACTGATCGCTATTATTTCAAAGTAGATTGTTCTGAAGCAGATGAGATGAAGTAAAAAAAAATTCAAATAGAGGTAGTAGCTTGAAACTTGGCACCAATCTTGTTATAGATAATTTAAGACAGAATTTAGATCAACCGCTCGAAAAAAATCAAGAGGACAGCCATCAAAGTTGACATACTGTAGTGTATTGCGCCAAATTAAATGTATTATTTCGTTTTTGATACAATTTTGTCTGTTGTGCTATCTTAAACCGTCTGAGATTTTCATGGACACATTTTCAAAACCAGTGATATTCTACTCTCCGAAAAAGAAAAAAACAAATCGAGTGGAAGTTTTTACTTTTGATGTGAGGAGTGAATAACAGAAAACGGTGAATTTAGAGTGAAATTGGAGTGACTTTTGTGTGAAAATGTTCATTTTCACTCATTTTAGAATGACCTTAGGCAGGGCTCCACACAAACTTTTTTTTTTTTTTTTGTGGCCCAAAGACAAATATCCTACCTTATTTGGTGGCACGATCAGGCCACCAAATTCTTCATTTCTGACTTTTTGGTGGCCCCGGGCCACCGGACCACCGTTAGTGTCAAGCCCTGCCTTAGGGATCACTCGTCACTCTTCGAGTGATCCCCAAGGTCACTCTGAAATGAATGAAGATGAACATTTTCACTCTCGAGTGATCCTGATATCTAATATGGGAAAGCATCTACCAATGGCATAAGTTCAGATCAATTGTGACACTATAACCCACATGAAATCAGCCTGAAAACAATGTAAGAAAAATCTGATAACAGAAAATACAGTTTCAGAATGCTTATTTGTAAATGTGAATATACAGCACGAATAATCAATTTGGACAATTTTATTCGAACAATATACTGAAAAGTAATTTCGCACAACACATTTAAGAGCAAAGTTGAGAAATTGCCGCCATGTCGGATTTTTTTTTTTTTTTTTTTGGGGGGGGGGGTTCGGATCACAAGGGCTTTCAAGGACATCTACGGATCAGACATTATTACACATACTATCGTCATTCACGTTTCTACAACAGCAGAGTAACATACAAGTAAAAAAGCATATCTTTGATACAGAAGTATTTCTATTTTATCAAAGATTAGGCCTTACCCAAACACTCGAATGAGCCCCACCCCCCCCCCCAAAAAAAAAAGACCCTCAATATGTTTTACGCTAGTACAATATCGTTCGGATGTATAGAAACATGTAATAGACAGCAATATAAGAAGATTTCATTTCATTTCATTTCATTTTTATTTCATTTCCGGCCAAAACATATAAAATGACAATTTCATATAAACAAATTAAGTACAATGTAACTATTACATTTCCAAATGAAATTTAGATACACGTCATTTGTTTACATGACTCAATAAACATACTAGTTGAAAAAATACATGGGCAAAATGTGACTGAATCATAAGAAAAAAAAGGCCGAAAATGGAGGGGACTGCTAAAAAGATTAAAAAAATATATCAAATTATAAGTTATAAGTTGAGATTTAACTTTGACGCAACACACTAAAGGTGTTTTTTACCATTGGGAGAGATATCACATTCAATTTATATGTGCAGGTTAATTGTATTACAAAACATTCTACCATGTAAAAAAAAATATATAATAAAGCCTAAAACATACGGAGATATCACCATTATTTTTCAGGAAACTATAACCATAATAACTGTTGACAATTTAGTATATAAAAAACATTCTTATCAGATCTATTTATTATATCTAACAATATTTAGCATTAATTATACTGATTTAAGTTTGTACATTAGTTGTTCTATCACTAACTCACAGTTTAGAACTAGTTTGAGGAATTAGGTAAAGCTGGGTTTTTGTTTTACGTGCACTAAAGGTAAATAATGCCTTGAACGACAACCTCGATTAATTACCGCCATCTTGAATTTTGTGTGGATACTATTTTTATCGCTAAACATTTCACATTGGCAAAATTTGTCCCAAATTCCAAGCTTCTATCTCTTTTTGGAAAATACTTTCTGTTCAATCTTATCTGCCTCAGAACAATCTACTATGATGAAATGCTACAGTTAGCGACCAGCGTCACCTGCACTTGGCATGAAAAGTTAGTTTGCAGGTACTTGCAAGTCACTAGACCACTACAGTATTACATGTGACCATGTAAACACATTGTATGCAAAATTTATAATGCATAAATATATTTTTTTCAAGTTTTAGATGTTAACTTGTCGACAGTGTATGATATTGCCTGTAATTCCAGAAATATGAATTATGTCTCAATCTCAGTAAATCTCAATCTCAATCGCAGGTTTCAAAATAATTCTTCAGTTCTTCTTTGATAAATACTAAATCATGCATTTTTACATTTCTTCCTTTTTGCAAAACAATATAAAAATATGGATCCCCCCCCAAAAAAAGAGAAGCAAACAACCCCCCCCCCCCCCCCAATTTATCACAATACACAGCTAAAGTGGTATAAACTTTTAGGAAGTTATACTCTCCTTCATATGACATCAAATTTGTTGCAATCCAATGTCTCTACCAAATGTTATGTTTGAAATGTTAAATTCAATAAAAATGGCAGCCCTATTGGACCGCATCTGTACTTTGGAGGTTTTTGCAACAAATCTGCTGAGGTGTACTTACGGAACATTGCTTAGTATGCTTAATATTATGTGTGGTCTTGTTTATAGAGAGAGTGGAACTCGAAAAGTAAGCACGATCTTGGATTTGACCCTCTGTGACGTCTTTGGGAACAGACGTGTATAAATACATATCATGTAAAATGAGATTTCAAGTTTGAGACATTATAACTCCTGAACCAAATACAATACTGACATCTAATTTTCTCCAGATAATGATTATATGGGAAAGATGTTAATTTCTGCATGGTTTTCATAAACATTTTTTTTTTTTTACTTTTTAGAGAAATATTCATGGTGCATTCTGAAAAATGTCTCCATAAAAACCTAAGATGGTTTGAAATACCATTAAAATGTTCAGAATATATAAAAACCACATAAATGGACAGCAAAACAGACAAAATTGTATCAAAATCGAAATGATACATTTACTTTGGCGCAATACACTATGTCAGCTGTGATGGCCTGCAATCTTGAATTTTTTGAGTGATTGATCAAAATTTTGTTTTAAACTTTCTATAGCAAGGTTGTTTCAAGCTTCTACCTCCATTTGAAAGATGTTTTTTGCTTCATCTCATCTGCTTCAGAACAATCTACTTTGAAATAATAGCAATCAGCGTCACCTGAGCTACCACTTGGTATGAAAAGTTAGTTTGCAGGCACAAACCCTTGTTTGTCAAAGAAAAAGTCTGCGTTTGCCAAGACTACTACACGCACCACTGGCACTGCTACAAGCGCCAACGCCAGTGGTGCGTGTAGTAGTCTTGGCGCGCGCAGGCTTTTTTTACGACCAACAAGGTCTCGTCACAACTAAAGTGGCCATTTTTACATAGTAAGTTTTCAAGTTTGAGACATCATATCTCCTGAACCGAAAATGGTACTGACCCCTAATTTTCTCCAAATATTGATTTTATGTCAAACAAAATTCTTGAAACGATTCAAGATAATCCTTCAGTCTTTCTTTGACTTATGCTGAATCAAGCATTTTCATGATATTCCTTTTTTCAGAAAAATATCGAAAAATGAGTGTTTTTTCCTTAAAATCTCAATCCAGTTATCATAATAACCCACAAAAATGGTATCAACTTGTAGAAAATTTTATCCTCTTTCATATGATATCACATTTGTTGAAATCTGATGTTTCTATCGAATTCTATCATTTAAATAACAAATTCAGTAAATATGGCGGCCATCTTGGACGCCATCTTGGATTTGGAGGCTTTCGCAACAAATTTTTTTTGAGGTAGACCAGTGGAATGTTGTTTGTTACAATAAAATCTTGAAAATAAGCATGGTCTACTTAGTTTGTAGAGAGAGTGCAACTCACTCCTTAAGTAAGCGACTTTTTGGGGTTTGGCCCTCCGGTTAATGCCTCTCCTCCTATCGCGGAATGAGGAGGCAATCCCGCACGGCCGTAAGCAGAGCTGAAAATATCCGCAGTAGTTTTTCAAATTATTTACAATGTTGGCGTGGTTACAAAATTCGTACAATGAATATACATTTTAGCAGTATTTCTTGTACATGGTTACTGTAATTCGGCATGTATCATCGGTCTAAACCGGAGTTGGTATTAAAATAATCCAAACTTGCCCATGACAAACAAGTAACCACATATTTAATGATAAATGTTAAAACTCATAATGATGCACTACCGCCTTGAAACATTTATCCAATGTTTCGATAGTGTGCCCTTTTCTATGTTATAGAGACTATCGATCATAACAAATACTAATCGAACAATTAAATCGAATCGGTTCCACCGAATTTCGTTACAATATATATATATATATATATATATATGGGTCAGAATTTTGAACGATGTACAATTGAGCCAAAACAAGGCAAAATTTAAAAAGTAGGAAATTCTCCAAATCATTCATCTTACCTGAAAGAGTATAACTCAAGCTTTAATATGAACCCAATTATACTAGGATTTTCCCAGAGGAACAAGTTTTTATTCACCGCTGAAGTTTACCATGTCCAGAGCAACGAACGTCCGTAAGGAATAGTACTGCACATACATTTGAATACCATTTAACATAGTTTTCAAAGATCTGATTCAGTTCAAAATCCTAACGAAATATCTTAAGGGACATGTGTACGTGATTGCAGAATATTAAGCTTGTACTCTTATAAACCTGTACGTAATGGTAGACAACTGATGATTTAACTAAATTCGTCATTTCTGTAAAAATATTGCTCTTCCGCTAAACACTTTCTCCACTTTACGCGCATTTTACAGAAACTCAATATTTTCACCTCTTATTTCACTATCCTATACTTTAATCCTCACTCCCAAATAATAATATACCTTTTTAAGATGTATCTCATCTGGGCAGTCTCTATAACCCAACAAACATAGCATAGTTTTCATCACGGAGGTTCGCATGTAGCTCACGGACGTTCGGAACAAACAAGATATTGAACAATGCAGCTCTCTTGAGTTGGAAACGCATTCTACACACAACAAACAGCGATTTCATGTCGGGAACAAACTCCTCTGCAAAATCCTGAATAGATATTACCAATTCTCAATTATATAAGCTTGTTTATCTTCTCACACTGAGGAATCAAAGAAAACAATTGTTCCATCTCTCGTAAATGAACGTACAAACGTACGTGTAATCTCAGTGACGTAGTCCATCCTTGAGAACGAAAATATTTATCAAAATTTCGCAATCATGAAGTAAATATTCAGGTCCTAAACTTCAATAAAGTCTACAATGCAAAATTTGCTTTTTATATAACGAACATGGTCACAGCTAAAATTATGACAAAGAATTAATATAGAAAAACAATAGAAATGTGCTCCGTTATAGAAATACGAAGTTTAGCTGGGGAGGGCAAACGAATACGTTAGGAAGAAATCCCTCTGTGTTTGCTCCTTGTGTTACACACTGTTACCGAGAAAAAAAAAAAGTGTTATTATATTAGGCAGAAATGATAACAGGTTCGATACTGCGATGTTTCGTCATAACAAGACACAATAAGTCCATATATCTTGGATGGATGTTTGGGACTTCGATATTATACAATATGGTTTGTTATAACAAACCTTTTGTAGCGCGTCATGTCGGAGGCTCGTTATTCATACAGTTTGTCAATACGAAAATTGATAGAGTTCGTATTATCATGAAGCTTTTTTATTCGGTAAATGATAGGAATCTCCGAAGGTTAACCGAAAGGCTTATTAATTGGAACATGAAAACTTATGTTCGCTTATCCAAATGTGGAGAAACAAGTTAACAACTAAAATCCTCCAATTTCAAAACATCATAATAACCGTTTTCACCTAAACGAATATCAGACCCATTCCACTTTTAGAAGAACGGACCTAAAAATAATGATCCTTAATATCTATTTTTCGAAGAACATTTCTAATAACAACCTCCTGAATTAACTACATTTTTTTTTTCATTTTGGAATAACAAACCTTTAGACATCGGAGTAACGAATCTTTGGAAGAGCGAACGTATCAAAGTGCAACCTTAAACCTATTCTTAATCATTACTTTTTTAACATGTGTTTTCAAAGTAAGCACAAAAGCACAAACAAACTGACGATCTCTCTGTCTCTTAAATGTAAAATGAAAAAAAAAAATCTTGGAAAAAATTACAAATGAATATTGCTTTTCATTGATGAGTATAAAACAACACCATGTGATGATAAGCAGAGGATTTGTGTGTTTTCATCAGACAATAATTGTATACTGCATGATTTTTGCTCGCTTGTGACGGCATTTCGATGAATAAAAAAACATAAACAAACAAACAAAAACTTCTCCAGAGGAATTTGGTACAACGGGAGTGCACTGGCAATTCTTTTCTCTGTGTGTTGGAGCTCGATCCCTTCTCTGTTTCTCAGTCATTTTCATTCAACTGCTTCCACGTCCTTTTGAAATTTTTCCGTTTCTTATTCAACACATGCTCATTACAAACTTCTTCCGTCATTATCCTGAATGTGATTGCGTAGCACTTTTCGGATTTATTTTGGTTTGTTCTGTTTTGTTTTTGTTTTCTGTTTGGTCGCAGCATGTTCAGGCTATTGAGGGAATGAGAGAAAAATCGTCATGAAGAGAAAAATAAGAATGAATTAAGGCATTTAATATCATGACAATTACAGCGAACGTCCGTTATGGAGACCAAAACTGGATGTGTTCTGTTTGAGACGGCAGCTACCATACTCAAAAGATAAACACTTAGAGCACCTGTCACTAAAAAGTGGCACTGATCCTCTTTCTCCTACTATGTAATCCATTGACTTATTCAACCAACGAACATCCGTGAAAAAAACGTTTTCCGTTTGTTATTACAGGTAAATTGAGTGCTGAACGCTATTCATTTTCGGGTATGAGCGGCTCGGTGATTTGGTAATATTTTCAACTAACATTAATCTTATGTGCAGTGATATATTTGTAATTGTCAGAAATTTCCTTTCTCGGACAGAACGTCCGTGAGCGAAACTTTCAGAACCTGTAACAGTACAAATTGTCTCCAGAACCTCATTAGAAAGAAATTTAAACGCACAGAAATTACAGATTACGCAAAATTCCATTTTCCCATAACTTTGTTTTAAAGACACCCAGTCGCGAGGATACATGGACATATTTCAGCCGCGGGCGGCAGCACGTAAACTCGCTTCCGAAGTTGCTACGAAGCGAAATGTGTGTGTGCGCAAGACATCCCTAAAGCAATGTATCGCGCTATAGTATCTCGATTGCTCGCGATCGCTTGCTGAGCGCGGGACAGTACGTTTTGTGTAATGTGAGTGATGTTCGCATGAGCTAGTAGCTAGCTGCGTATACTTCGTACGACTACGCATTCTCTTCATCGCATCGTCGATCGTCGTCACTCGTCAACTATACTGTAATCATCAGATCAGATCAGATTAGTGAGTGCAGACCACATTATAATAGATAGGGTGGCCATCATGGACGATGACACATCGTCATGGGTAGCGGATATTACCGCCGAGTTGTCTATTCTGAACGCGGACGATAGGGTCGGAGACCCTGCCTGTATCATGTACTTGCCCTGGCGTGTGTACATACATTCAGGACGGGGAAGCGACTGTGCCCGTGCAGGGCCAACGGCCAACGGCCACAGTTGCACTGCACATTTATGCAGTATTTTTGCACTCTTCATTGTTTTACTAACTAATATGAAGAAGGTGAGCGTTGTATCACCTGCCTGGAATATACTATATGTAAGAAGCAATGCCGAAACCCTTTCATTTGACTAGGTAAACTCCCAGTTATAGTTCTGTCAGCTTAGCCTGGTGTGAATAATCTTTAAAAAAAAAGACACACACACACACAAAGTGAACATTAAAACTCATAGATAAGTACATGACAAATAAGATGTAATGCCTTCTTCAGACAGGAGCATAAAGAAATTATTGTCTATCTCCCTCTTACACAAACAAACAGAACACTATTGTCTCAACAATACAGTGTGAAGGATAACCATTATAAATAAACCTATCACAGGTATCAGTATTTGAGGTTATGTGTGAAAAATGAACTACAAATTAATGAAAATCGCGGACAGTAGACCTTTGTCCATAGTCAACTCAGCGTAACATCGCAAAGCCATTGTAATGGGTTAGCTTTCTACCAAACACTGATTAAAATACCAATCAGAGGCGTACCTTTGATCAACAAATAAGGGATGTGCCACGGATACCAATTAATCGTACTTGATGAAGCTCATACCTGTACATATTAGCATGTTATGCACTTGTCAATGTAATGACTCACCCCACTACCCCCGGACATGGGTGCGTCATTTCCTCGTTTGGTCCGTCAAATTTGTGACCCAGGTGTTCGTCATTTTACCAGCTTTGTCCGTCAAATTTTTGACCGAGGGGTGCGTCAAAATCCCATCATTGTCGGTCAAAATTTTGACCGAGGGGTGCGTCATGGTACGTCACTTGGCTATGGAAAATAACACGCATTATTTTGAACCGAGGGGTGCGTCATGGTACGTTACTTGGCTGTGGAAAACTGCACGCATTTTTGCACGCTACCGGTCCCCGCGTCCCGGATACACGTACCGCGAGTGAAATTACAGTGAGCGCTTTCCCGCGGCAAGTGAAAATCAAAGTCGGGAAGCGTTTTGGAATAAGAGGAAAAAATGCTTGCCAGAATCTGGCAAGCAAAGAATTTAAAAGCCACCCTTTCTCCTTACATTTTCCCTCCAACAAACCCATGAAATCATGCATACTCAATCTCAAACCAGGGACTGTTCAGCGATGTAACAACTTAGTTCAATCTTTCCTGTCGAAACGCAGCAGAAGAACTGCCTGCTGCATGCTAGTGCTCGCGGGATAGCCCGACCAGCTGGCCAGACGCGCGCGCGACGTTAGATGTGCGAATCTCTACGTACAGCGACTAGTAGGCTGTAGTTACGCAGTACTCGAGCGGGAATATGAATGCCGTGGCGTGGTGTGCACACAGAACTATAGTGGGTGTGTACCTACCTGCGCTGCAGCAGTACTATGCATCCACCGCACTAGCAATGGCCGCGCACACACAGCGCAAATTCTGCACACATGTGATTGTCATGTATGGATTGCATGCACAGAATACATACTACTATACGGAATACTATTATCGTAGCAGCAGCGTGATGTACGGTGAATGACAATACGGTGCTTACATGGTAAGGGAAACTTGCTGAAACTTTTACAAATTATGTGTACGAACCAAAAGAAAATGAAATTGCTTGAATAAAACGTGTGCAAAAATCGTTTCAGTATTTACGGGGGTGCGTCACATGTACCGAGGATGTCCGTCACAAAAGTGACCGAGGTGTGCGTCACTTTCAACGTGTTGTCCGTCAAAAAAGTGACTGTGGTGTTCGTCACTTGCAGCGTTATGTCCGTCAAAAAAGTGACTGTGGTGTCCGTCAAAAACCCCGTGTGGTCAGTCAAAAAATGACCATGACGCACCCATGTCCGGGGGTAGTGGGGTGCGTCATTACATTGACAAGTGCATTACAAACTGATAGGTTCATATTGCCCCTTGACCTATGACCAATATCTGTACTAGAATTAAACAATGGATTCTTATGAACTGTTGTTCATCAACAACTTCCACACCAATCAACATCCCTATTAGACACTCCTATATGAAGATGTGAAGGTAAATAAAACTGTAACTTTCACGTACAAGGGTATTGTACGTACACTACTGTAACTCTGTAGTTACTACCACTGACCTGACACTGTCGGTGTAACCAAACTTTAACGAATTTCAACTGTAAAGGATCAATTTTTTTTTTCTTCAGAATTTACATTTCAACATACTTGTAGAAATTCACATGAAAAGATGTACACTTCACTGGATCACTTGAATTTGGTTTCAAATTATTGGACCAAATGCATTGGAAGTTTGACTATAAATGCAACATAGATGCCTGAAACTTTTGCCAAGCTTATGAAAATTACAATCTTTATCAAAATTCCTTAACCAAACTTAAAATGTAGGGCCCCTAAATATGATGATGGAGGAGACTTTGCTATACAGTTAAATCAATGGGGACAAACAGTATTTGAATCGCAGCCATGAAATCTGGCTATGGAAATTTAACCTGGATTGTTGACGCTAGCTGCTCAGGAAAGTGACCTCTCTGTATCTATCTAGATTCTACATTTGCACATGAAATACTTTAAATTCTCAATACTGTGATGACAAAAAACTTACCACTACTTGCGATTCCCTGACTAATGACATTTGCTGCCTACTGCTGGGTCAGTTTTTAAGAAGCGATAAACTGACCCAGCAAATGTCATTTCGATTACGGCGTTATCATAATTTGACATAAATGAGAACTTAGAGAAGTTTTTCGCGGAATTATACATAGAAAAATAGGCCTACTTGTCGATGAAACGCAAAGGCCCTAGCAGTTAAAGATAGATTAGAAAAAGTCATTCCACTCCAATCATTGATTCATGTAATAGACTTCT
This sequence comes from Diadema antillarum, assembly GCF_040938485.1. Classification (NCBI taxonomy): domain Eukaryota; kingdom Metazoa; phylum Echinodermata; class Echinoidea; order Diadematoida; family Diadematidae; genus Diadema; species Diadema antillarum. The sequence continues at coordinate 2,078,878 of NW_027271320.1, forward strand.
AACGTTACTTACACATCATCTGGATCTGGATTCCTTGAAGTTGTTGACTTGGTCAGCTGGGGTTGCTTGATTGGCGTAAGCCGTGGCATTACAATTCCACCGTGCATGCCGTAACACGAATTTGCACATTCTAAATTCCTGCAAAACTGTTCATGCAACTCCAGCAAGTGGAAAGCAAATTTTTCATCGGCACGCTGACGCTGAAGCTTCCCCCTCTGCCACTGGTCTCTTACTTGTCCTAAGCAGGGAGGTGAGAGGAAACCTCCCTGTCCTAAGCATGCTAAGAACACGTCTCTCTGCGTTCTCCACTCGTCGATAGCGTCAAACAAGTAGATACGTTTTACTCGAGTTGGACGGCTGTTTCGATCTCCATTGTGAGGTTTCATTACTAAACCAAAGCCAAGGCTAATCCGAAACAGTACACGCATACCACACACATTATTGATATTGACATACCGGTACCGACGACTTTATACCAACTTTGTTATGTTCCGATCCGGCCCAACATACTGTAACACAGCTGACGCAGCAGACAATTGCCAATAAGATCAAAACAACCCGCCATATGGCAATGAGCATTGCAACTTGCTATACATGAAGTTTAGAGTTTTAATATTTCTTCATCAAAGCATATTTATAAATACCAAATATTAAACAACGTAATATATGAATGATTTAAAATATTGTTATATAATATTTTCAGACATTTTAAAATATTATTGCTTAGATTGCTGAAATTGGCACCATAGTGCAAATAAACAGAGACTGCAGCCAGATACGTACGTACGTACACCACACAGCTCTACTGTTGTGTCGCGACGGGGACCCGTAGGAGAGATTTTCATGCACATGGCTGTTGTGCGGTTTTGTGCGTGCACCCATTCGGCCCCATTCGGTAGGTATTCGGGCGTCCATGTTGAAATTACAGTGGACGGCTCGCACGGCTCTCGTGCCCCATCTGGTTTTCGCTGGTGCGCTGCGCAGCGTCGTGTTCGGCATTCGGTACGTACGGGGGTACAATAACGGGAGGAGCAGCTTGTCGTGCTTTTCTACTGAGCTGCGAATCGCCTGCGACGACCGATTACCTTTAAGTGTTTAGCTGTTTTTGTATAATTAGAGGGAAAACAAGCGTAAAATTGTGAGTAAATTTTCAATTGTTTGTTCATCATGATCACATAACGCCTTAAAAATTCTGAAACTACTGCTCTAAACTCAGTATTTACTTTGTAAAACTTTATTTGTCGCTATTCGAGCCAAAAGTTTTAAAGAATACAGGACACTTTCGGGACAAGTTATCCCTATCGGAGGGATTGCATACGTCACGGACGTTCGTTCTACTACTAGGGTCATGTTCCAGGACGGATAACTAATCGGCAGAGAGTACCTAGCCTTCCTAACTCTTTCAAAAATTTGAAAAGGTATTGTCGATGCAAATTATAAGAAATTTGACATCCTTACAACATATGTCTTGCCCAGAGGGGGATCAGGAGGTGAATTTTCAGAGAAAATATCAATTATTTGCTTGGTTTTTGGTGAATTGCATGGTCCAAAAACTGCGGACGTATGGCAAGCCATATTACTTTTTAAAAATTTTTTCTGATATCACGAATTCCCTTTCGTGATATCAAAAATTCGAATTTCTGATATCACAAATTCAATTTTTGATATCACAAATACCCATTGGTTTACACGTAAAACCAATTTTTGATATCACGAAATCGAATTAGTGATATCACAAATTAAATTCGTGATATCACGAATTCAATTCGAGATATCACGAAATCACATTCTTGATATCAAGAAATACATTTTGTGATATCACTAATTCCAATTTGTGATATCATTAATTTACATGGAATTTCAGCACATATCTTTCGCAAAGAAATAATTTGATATCGAGCATTAGTTTTGCGCTGAAATTCAACCGTAAATTCTAGCGTTTGCTGAGGGCAGAAATACACAGGGAATTCGAGCTTTAGTTCAGTGCAGAAAACCAACGGGAATTTGAGCGTTAGTTGAGCGCAGAAATACACACGGAATTCGAGCATTAGTTTTGCGCTGAAATTCAACTGTGAATTCGAGCGTTAGTTGAGAGCAGAAATACACAAGGAATTCGAGCATTAGTTTTGCGCTGAAATTCAACTGTGAATTCGAGCGTTAGTTGAGCGCAGAAATACACAGGGAATTCGAGCATTAGTTTTGCGCTGAAATTCAGCTGTGAATTCGAGCGTTAGTTGAGCGCAGAAATACATAGGGAATTCGGGCATTAGTTTTGCGCTGAAATTCAACTGTGAATTCGAGCGTTAGTTGAGCGCAGAAAAACGATACACAGGGAATTCGAGCATTAGTTTTGCGCTGAAGTCCAACTGTGAATTCGAGCGTTAGTTGAGCGCAGAAATACACAGGGAATTCGAGCATTAGTTTTGCGCTGAAATTCAACAATGAATTCGAGCGTTAGTTGAGCGCAGAAATACACTGTGAATTCGAGCATTAGTTTAGCGCAGATATTCCTATGGAATTTCAGGTGTTATCTTTTCATAGTATATAACGATAGTTACAAAAAAAAAAACCTAAATGAAGAGTTTTGGCAACTCGTCTTCATTTAAAGTGATTAGGAATTGGTTTTAAAAGAATCGATGAAAATAAATCGTTTAACAACATATCTAAAATGCCATTATTGATATGTTGTCAATTACTTCAAAGGCATTATTATATTTTTTTTTCTACATTTCTCGCCACTGATTTGACAGAGACTGGTTTACTTACAACTTTTGTTTGCGTTTCTCTTTACTCTGTCACGTGAAAGATACTCTCTCCCGACCTCCCCCTGTTAGTCCTCCGAGGTTAATAAGAGAGATTTCTCATTGCGCAGATTAACAAAAATGAAGTCCTTCGTACCACTGCTTTTTTCTTACTACAAATTCTAACTGTTTGTTTACCATGGATACTGCTGCATAAACTCCTCATAAGATCTGGATATCTTCACTCTTCTTGATCTGGTCTGAAGACTTTTGGGCTTGTGCATTCCAGTTTTGTTCTCCCCAGTTTTGATTCTTGAATAAACTTGCCTATATGATTACACTTTAAATTATTTTACAAAATCATAAACATAGTTGGGCAGGCAAACTGTACACCTAACACTATTGGTCTTAATGGATACACCCCTTTGTTTTGGAGGACTGATTTTGAGGAGTGAGAAAATGTCTTTAGGAGAAACACGTTGCTTTATGTGACCACCAGCCGACCAGTGGTGGACATTAAATTGGCAAGTTTACGACTCCCTCTCGCACCCCGCATGACTCACAGTCTCTCTCTCTATATTCTCCGCTGCTGACATACACAGACCAGATTGTTGATTGCCCTCGGTCGGTCCTCCGCAATACAAACACATGGTATATGCTTTTATAACACACATACACATACAACCAAACATAGTTATCATCGATTTGGTGGAAGAGTCTTACTGTAAAGGGGATTACCACATGAAAAATGTATCATAATCCACAATAATGTGGTAATTGATGACAATTTGAGGACCAAAACGATGAATTAAATGTAGGCCCTAAGTGAACATAGTATCATTGAATTCATGATAACATGTTGCAAAACAATTGATTTGTATCAATAATTCATCGAATATACCTTGACGATCATTTAGGGAATGATGGATGTGTAAATCTCTCATATATAGTTATTGGTATTTTGAACATTGTTCTTAAAAAAGTTAGCAGTAGTATACCTTCCATCTGAATATCAGCTCAAAAGTAATGTTCCAATTCCCTGTGTATTTCTGCGCTAAAAAAACACACAACAAAACAAAACCGCTCGAATTCACAGTTGAATTCAGGGCAAACCTAACGCTCGAATTCCCTTTGTATTTCTGCGCTAATCTAATGCTCGAATTCACAGCGAGTTTCTGCACTAAACTGACGCTCGAACTCCCTGTGTATTTCAGCGCTCAACTAACGCTCGAATTCACTTTGTATTTCTGCGCTAAACTAATGCTCGAATTCACAGCGATTTTCTGCACTGAACTAACGCTCGAAATCCCTGTGTGTTCCTGCGCTCAACTAACGCTCGAATTCACAGTTGAATTTCAGCGCAAAACTAATGCTCGAATTCACTTTGTATTTCTGCGCTCAACTAACGCTCGAATTCACAGGGATTTAGTGCACTGAACTAACGCTCGAAATCCCTGTGTATTTCTGCGCTCAACTAACGCTCGAATTTACAGTTGAATTTCAGCGCAACACTAACGCTCGAATTCACTTTGTATTTCTGCGCTCAACTAATGCTCGAATTCACATGGATTTACTGTACTGAACTAACGCTCGAATTCCCTGTGTATTTCTGCGCTCAACTAACGCTCGAATTCAGTTGAATTTCAGCGCAAAACTAACGCTCGAATTCACTTTGTATTTCTGCACTCAACTAACGCTCGAATTCACAAGGATTTACTGCACTGAACTAACGCTCGAATTCCCCGTGTATTTCTGCGCTCAACTAACGCTCAAATTCACAGTTGAATTTCAGCGCAAAACTAACGTTCGAATTCTTTGTGAATTACTGATATCACAAATTCGAATTTGTGATATCAATAACTCAATTCGTGATATCACAAAATGGAATTTGTGATATCAGAAATTCGCATTTGTGATATCACAAATAAGAATTCTTGATATCACAAATTCAAATTAGTGATATCACAAATTTATTTCGTGATATCACAAATTCGAATTTGTGATATCAAAAAATCATTTTGTGATATCACGAATTACCATTGGTTTTTCACGTGAAACCTATTTTTGATATCAAGAATTCGAATTTCTGATATCACAAATTCATTTAGTGATATCTCAAATTGAATTTTAGATATCACAAATTCGAATTTCTGATATCACAAATTGAATTTGTGATATCAAGAATGGATTTTGTGATATCACAAATTCGATTTCTTGATATCACAAATTACGTTCATGTGCTACACTTACGGGAATTTGTGATATCACAAATTTAATTCTTGATATCACAAATTGAATTCTTGATATCAAAAATTTTATTTTTTGATATCACAAAATGGAATTTGTGATATCAGAAATTAACTTTAAATGTAAAAAAGGCTTGCCATACGGGCGAACCTCAGTCCGCTCCAAAAATGGCATGCAGCTCCTCGGCAAGAGAGCCAAAGGTAAAATACACCTTCGCCATCAAAGCAAGATGGTGTCCCACTCGAAAACGTTTTAATCATCACGGACGTTCTTTTTTTCTTGGAGGTTCGTCTAAAAATACAATTTCCGTTCCTATTTGACAAAGGATGGACAGAAACTCAAAACAAACATATTATCGTGTTGCTAGATCTTAGTTAATTACGACTCAGAACAATATCGCCGATAACGTTTCATGGGCTATGATCTTTATTAGAAAATAGCGGAAGCACGTCCGTGACGAAAACTGAGTATAATTTTGCATAAAAGAATACTACGTCCCATGTACAGCCAGCAGACGTACAATTTTTGCAGGATATGTTCATTAGGTGGAACACCAAATTTTCGTATACGTTACAGTTGGGACAACAAAGTAGAATTTGCAGCAGCGATAGAAATAAAAGCATCACGGACGTTCGTCTGTTTAGGACTTTGATATTTTAATTGTTCTCTGTAATTTTGTACGTGCTCATAAAGTTCTTATAATTTTGTGGTACATACCCATGATATGTAAGATCCAGAACATGGTCAGATATTAGATGTCACGTACCATTAAAAATGCACATCATTAGTTTGAAAAACAAAAATTATTGTGAAAATAGCGTTTTTACCGTATTTTTACGCTTTTAGTCCTTGTGAAATGAAAAATATCAGGCAAAAGGCAACCAAACCATATATTTCCTGAAAGGAAATTTACCAATCTTTGAGATGACATGAAAAAATCTGGTTTCTTAGATCATCCTGGCGTGTTCTAAGGGAAAGAATGTCAGAAGGTACGAAAATTGGCAATTGTACATCGTTCAAAATTCTCACCCATTTATATATATATATATATATATATATATATATATATAGCAATAATAATGTCACAACAGAGGAATGCATTAAATGCCAATCTTGATTTTGATTAAAAATCCGAATTTTCGGGGGTCCTCCCCCTTCGTCAGGGATGACGGTGCGAATGAATATTCACAGTGATATCAACAGTGAGGTGTTAATACCCTACTAGCACGCGGAATCTGTGTAACCAAAACAAAAAATAACAGATAATAACAACAAATGCATGTTGTGCCCTTATGAGTGTCGTACTTTACGTTATAATAGAGAAGACGTCACGCTAGGTGGTATTAAAGCCCACACAAAGTTCTGGTTCGCCTGTAAAAGTTGTCAAATTTCGCTCCCACATGTTAACGTATGCCTAGGAAATGTGCGGAATAACGCTGTAATAACAAGATATTCGATGGGTAACGACGAAAATGCGAAATATTAACCAAAAAAGGTTCAGTCTCAGAACTTACCGGAACGGGGTCAGGCTAAACTCGGACTCGGGGATAACTCGGCCTCGCTTTGACGGCGGGATGAGTTGTATTGGTTGTCCCTCTGGATTGTACAGTATTGTATGGTAGGTGTGCAACCCATCGACCGGGTGCATAACGACCGACCGCGCATTATAATGGCATTGCGCGTACAGAAAGAAAATGTACGCATGGGACTACGCGCAACGGTGTTCGATTCTTCACTGGGCTACGCTACCGAGTAAAATAAGGCGAAAACAAATAAGTACCATAGGTATTCCCTCTAAATTAACGAAATCTAGCAAAATCGAATAAGATTTATCGTGTAACAACATATAACTATAGGCCGGCAGTGGCCTACCTTTGCTGACTCGTTGTTAGATGTAGAGTATCCTTCCGTAATAAATTTGACGATTTTGACCGCAAAATTGTCACCGCCGCTTGTACGATCGTGCACACACGTTACACATACACATTGACATAATTATTTTGTCGCCCGCTACGACCGTACGAGTTGAAGCAGAAACGAGAAATGAATGTGAAAAAACAAACCGACTCGTCTAATTTATTTCAATTACAATGAAAAGTTTCCTAATGAAAATCAATTCAAATTCATCAAACAGTCCTTCAAAAGTAATATCGAAGGATTCAAAATATATTCAAATATTATTGGGGAAAAAATGACTGCTAGAAAAAAACAGCGGCCTGTCGAAAAAAAAAAAACGCATTTAAGTGCCGTTTATACGTATTGTCAGGGTGGTCGGTTGAAATGAGCAGGGCAACTGATTGCGGAAAAAATGAGACCCCACGCGTTCGAAGCCGCCATCTAGAGCGCGTACCTCAGATCGCATTTTCAGTGCGCGCTTGTGAATCCGGAGTATTTTCTCCACACGTGAGTAAAATTTCAGGCAAATTGTGAGATTTTTCACGTTTCTATTGATAGAAAAACGTTAGGTGGCCGGTATTATGAACACCCAACCATACTATGGGAGCGGCCCGTATAAACTACATTGTAGCGCTTCGCGTTCTGGCTACTCGCAGTATTAAGGGCCGTTCACACTGGAGCGGTTTTGCGGCAGCGGCAGCGGCAGCGGCGTGCCGCAAAAATCCCTCGCGTGTTGTTCATATACAACCGTTCACACTGGAGCGGTAGCGGTGACTTTTCAGAGCGGCAACCGCAAGCGGTTTTCTCGAATCGCTCCGCAGAGCGATTTTTCTAGTCTGCCGCTGCGGCGAGGTTGCTATTGACCAATCATAATAGAGTATAGTTCGTGACGTTATTTATGTGGGTGGGGTCATAAACTTTAGCTTGTTTTAAAGAGTCTCGCGAAGGTACAACACCTCGATCGAGAGCGGAACGAAGACGTCCAAAAAAGACAACTTTTGTACAATAAACTCAATTATGTTCACAAAAACACTCCTGAGGAAAATATCGAATTGGAGACCATTGGTGATGAAATCGGGCTAAATGGTAAGTTGCTCGTTTGGTTTTCTCAAGGTTTTGCTATTTGTTTCGACCCTTGACAGCGGTCACTCTCTTGCAGAGGCTACATTGCAGATTGTAACTTTCCACGTATTTTGCCATAGACGCAGACTCGCCAGCGAAAGAAAGCAGTCTATCAATACCACAGTCCCATATACGCCTATCTATGTCTGATATAGTATTCCGCCAACGTGGTACTGAAGCCTTTGAAGTCTAGAGTAGATCTAGAACTAGAGAGGTCTACTAGGTCCAGCAGTAGGAGCACTCCTACTGTCCGACTAGTCCCACACCTACTAATGACCAGGGGTGGTATTCTGAACACCGTTTTATCTCTGTTGTAACTTGTGTTGTAACTTCTGTTGTAAGTCCGTGACTTACAACACCGCTAAAACAGTTGTAAATCGGTATTCTGAGAACTGTTTTAGCGGTGTTGTAAGTCGTGAACGCCACGCCCACCCAAATAATCATATCCAATAGGAAATATTGTTAGAAGTAGCATCTAAGACATTTTAACCAATAAGATTGCTCCCTTGGGCAAATGCGCCTTGCTTAACTTTGCGCGTTTTAACAAGCGCTCATTCTCTGGCGTGCGCACAAATAGGACAATGGCATGCACAGGTAAAGAGAGCCAGAGATAAATAAAGTAAGAACAGAAGCTTGATCATTAATATGCCTTCTTACAGGTTTTGACGTAGAGTTGGTGCTGTAGGGGGAATCTTAAATGGAGTCTTTTTATTTTTTCTTTATCAAACTAGGGCATTGCAATGCCATTTATATGTTATCATTGTTATCATTATCATTATTTATATTACTATTTATACGGGATTGTCTATTAGACGGATGAGAAATTATCACAAGTATTATGTTTGTTAATTATTCATTGTTTGTTAACGGCACCCACGGTGTTCAGAAGATTAATTGACTTCTTGATATTTGGGAAAAATAGTATCGAATGTCTGATTTTTGAAATTTCTCGAAAACAAGCATTTTACAAATATCTTTGAAACACCCAAAGGTCTGAAAATGAATGTTTATTGGTGAAGATAGTGAAATCATGTAAAAAAAAGTTCAATATTTTGAAAGATGAATAATATAGACATGCAGTACCATAAATAGAGTTCAATGACTATTACTTTTATACATGTATAACAATTAAGTATAATTCAGAGGAAACTTTCTAAAAGAAGATCGTTGGCATGGTAGGGGGGTATAAGAAATTCTGTATTTATGAGTATGTGTTTTACTGCTTAACACAAACTGCCGGCGGTGCTGGTAACCTTTCTGTTCATGTGTTTGTGTTTTTACCCATGTGCATAATTGCTACGCGTTTACTTCCAAGGTTATTGTTAAATTTTGTATTGTGGAATGGGTATACATTTTGAAAACTGCTTTATCTTTTGCAATTCTGTATACATTGTTTTTTATTTTGAACTCGCATACCACAATATTTACTTGATAAATTATCTAACAGAAGTTAAAACGAAAGTTACAACAGAGTTAAAACACCTTCCACCCTGTTTTATCTCAGAAGCCTAAATTTGCGCAGGGTGTGAGTTACAACAGAAGATAAAACAGTTTTCAGAATACCGTGTAATCTAATGGGTGCATAGGTTTGCGCCCAAAGTTACGCGCGTGCGCATACCCTAAGACAATGGTATGCGCAGGCAAAGAGTGCGCAAGATAAAACACAAGTTACAACAGAAGTTACAACAGAAGTTACAACAGAGATAAAACGGTGTTCAGAATACCGATTTGTTACGACAGACTTACAACAGAGATAAAACAGTCTCAGAATACCACCCCAGTAATGTATGGGGTCCATAGAATTCTAGATGGGAAGGGCTTCTCATATGATCAATGGACCACAATATGGTCGATTGTATACTACTGGTAGGTAGGCGGAAGGGCCTCATTTAAAAAAAAAAGAAAGAAAGAAAGAAAGAAAGAAAGGTTAGTACTGGTTACGTAGGCGTATACAACGTATTTATTATATGCTTCTTAGTAGACTAGACACTCTAACGTTAGATATGTTTGATATCATAGAGTATTTTTGAATTATTTCTAATGAAATTAAAATAATGTAGGCCCTGCCTAGGGAAAATTTTGGAATTAAAGTAATTCATAAGTAAAAATTTGGCATAAATTAATACGGGGAAAAAATGATCAATGATAAACGGCAAATAAATTCAAATAAAAACAACAACAGAAACACCTAGACTGTAGGCCTGATACTCTGATAGTACTGTTAAACGTTGTGGTAGACATAGTTCTAGACCTAAACGCACGTTAGGCCCTAAAAGGTATGTTCTGGGTATTTACTATTAACTGATCTGCCTCTTCTAATCTATACAGCCGTTACAGGCCTAGATCTAGGTCACGTACTACGTAGCTGTTTTTGTACTGCCATACCGCCACCGCACTGGTATAAATGCATACACATAACCACAACTTTGTCCATTGGCATTGCATTGGCATGACAAAGATGATCTACTTGAATTTACTCGCGTTCAGTCTCGCATCATCAGACAGGCAGTGAAGTAGGACTGATTTGTCTTGTTAGAAAGTGAATCAAATCCTCTCAGGCTGAGTCTGACCAAGTTAAGGGTAATGTTTTTAAATATCACTTTAACTGTAACTGTACTGTAGCTGGTAAGCATGTGCATTATCTTGTATTGCTTTTCCAAAGATGCCCACATTTCCCACAATCAATAGACTTGGATGGTTTCTTCAATGTATGGTAAGGGTACCAGCTATCGGCAGGGTACATTGACACCCTGCGTATCATGGCTGTTTGCGTATAGAACAAAAAGGTACGCGTGGGATTAAGTGCCATTTTATAGCTATGAAAACAGTTACAAAGAAACGAAAATCAAGCCAACAAAACAAACTGAACACGTTTCAATTACACATCCACTCAGTAACAATGCATGACTATGAAATTCACATGTATTACCTATGGAGGGAAGGGGTGCAGATCGTGAGGTACCCTTTTTCAGTCACGCAAAGAAAATGCATCGCACGCACTAAAATTGCATAATTTTACAACGGAGATTCAGATCAACAGAACGGTCACGAGATTTGAAACTGCAGTATTTACAGCTTATTTGAGGAAAAACTTAGGCGAATTTGTTTTAAACTTTTGGAATAAACTGCTCTGCAAATTCATAGGGTGCCGATAGGTGGTACCCTCATTCATACAATTTAAATGCCAGTGATGCAGTGGTTAGTTAATTGCTGACCCTTGACATATTGTATCAAGGGTTGAAGCAGCCACTTCGTCTGGGAGACTGTGCCAGTCCTTTGTGTTCCTCGGTAGGAAAGATGACCCTCTGTATTGTGTTCTGCAGGTACCATAATTCAGTGCATTAATTCATGTTGGTAGCAATACCAAATGTATATTTTCATGAATAGTTTCATTGATAAAAGCACTTGGCATTTTAGTAGCACTTACACTGTACTGCAAAATGAGCAATTTAAGAGCAAAAATCAGATATCAAAAGTTCAGGCAATCAATTCCTGCATGTGGTGTTGGTTGTGGGGATGAAGGGCTAAGGCGCTTTTTAAAAGAGACCTGTTTATATTACATTAATTCTTTGTGCTGAGTAAAAAGTTCCCCCTATTCATTGTAAGGAAATAATGTTATAATGCTTTGTATAACACATCATTTGTATAACACCTCACTTGTATGAATACCATTTACCCTCAGGTAAACAGTGATTGAATCTGCTTCCCTCCTATTCAGCAAATGCGGAAAGACCATGCAAAGGAGGCTGCATCCCTGATCAGGCTTTGATGCAAGCTCACTCATTGACTGGAAAACTGTGAGTTTCAGCTTTCAGGATTTACTGAAAGTGCATTATTCAAAAGATTGACATTCTAGGTACATTTATACCATAACCATTGTTCAGAATTTGACCTTACTCCTGTGGGGGGGGGGGGGGGGGGGGGGGGGGGGGGGGGACAACTTTATTTTGGAAGTGATGGTACATGTATTGCACCGTACCTGATAATTCTAATGACAACACAGGTACATATTTTGTATGTCAATCACCTAGAACTAAAGAGTGAACTTAACTTAAGAGTGAAATTTCTGTGAAGGCACATCTTTTAATCTTTACCCTGCCCCTTCATTTCAAGGAAATGTACATATATGTAGATTCTTCTCTTTCTTTATAATGTATATGGCATCATCCCATACATTTGACAGGTATCACAATATGCAGCATGGACCAATCAATCATTTTAATAGTGTACAAACTGTATTATAGTGTACCATAGGTGCCTAGGTCTAGTAATTGGCCCTTACCAATTTAATCAGTTTCGGAGGACATGAAAATGCAAGTCAAATGTAACTTTGAATGTAAAATTGTCTGTCACTTTTATTTATTTTTTTTTTGGGGGGGGGGGTGGTCAAAAAAAAATTGACTTTAGACAAAGTTACACTTCTTTGCAAAGATAGTTCTCGTTTGTAATTAAGCTAGACATGGGGAAAAATAAACAAACAAACAAATAACTCCATGAAGGCCAGAATTGTGTAAATTGTTCTGTTGTGATCTGTAGCTTTCTTACTGGCCTGTACTACCTCCCCATTCCCTTCTGAAACAATTTTGCCCCCTGTTTCCAGATATCATGTTTGACTCACTCCTGTATGTGCATAGTAGATCTTCAGCTTCAAAGAATGACCTTCTGATCTTGGTCACTCTTGCTCCTAGTTTGCTGGAGTTGCTAGTAAATATATGATACAAAATTACTGGAAATATCATGTATATAAAGGCATAAGAAAATAGTGCACATCAATACATGTATGTCTTCAAAATGTTTACACTGTTTCCATATGCTTGCCTTTTTCATTCTTCCAGGAAGGACTGTTTTAACTGCTCATATGTGGTCGACACAGAACATCCGCAGTCACAGCCCTTCATCCTTCTTATTGGAGAAAGCATATCATACCCTCTTCAGGTACATGTATCTGCAGTTGTGGAGCACAGGGCACAATCCTCAAGGCACTGTGGGTGCAGCTGATCTTGTCTTCAAGTTGATCTTCGTTCTAAATCGCAAGTGCTGGCAACATTGCATGGCCGTGAGACCATTTTAAAAGGGACTCCTGTACAAACAAGGAGGATTTGTAACTTTGGCATCCATCCCTTATTTTCGAAATTTGCCGAGTCAACCATAATGCAACCATTTATTTATCATCTCCACCCTTCCCGTACCAAGTCTGCATAATCAAACAGCATTTGCTTGAGAAGTACATACAATGTTATAGGGAAATAGGCACTGACCTTTAATTGTGGTTTCCTCATAACAGTGACCATTTTATTTCACAAGCCATTTGCCATATGGATATTGTTGTATTTTGACTACACCTGTACCATGTATGAATGATAAGGTACATGTATATTGATACTATTAGTGGTCAATGCTTCTTTGAAACATGTATTCACTTTTCAAGGAGTTTAGTTTTACTTATGATAATGTAGACAAGTATCGATGTGTGAAAAGCTGCTAATTCCATTATTACACACCACGCCCACACATAGTGTGTACAAGTTGACAAGGGATGTATAGAGCACCAAACTGTGACATCGCCATGGAAACTAGTTCTAAATGACCTCACCTGACCCAAATATCTATCAACGCTATTGTTGCTAACCATGCTTGCACCTGGTTCCAACCCAAGTTACAACAACTCTTGCTTTTTTAGGAGCTGACCTAGAACTTGGCATATGTGGCCACTATTACAGGTAAATGTGGTATGTAATTAATGTGTTGCCATGGTAATGAAAAAAAAATCTATAGAAAATTTAACCAAAATATTGTGGATCAAACTACTTTCAGTCTTTATAATGTGAATGGTAATTTGAGAACACAAGATATAATTGTCTTCAACTGGCATCCTTCATGAATCACTTGAGTAGTGAAGATGTACCCCAAGCAATTTCATCTATGTTCGTAAGAAGTGATCAAGTTCTTCATGATTATCATACAAGGCAGGCTATTGTGTATCACTTCGCAGTTAGAACTCGACTCAGGAAATGTGATGGCATATACATGTACAGGCCCACAACACAAGAATTCTTTGCATTGCTCCCAGGTAGGCCAGTAGCCATCATACTATTCAAACATGAAATTCCACCTTTCCACTATGCACCTACATAGTACCTGTCACATGTGTGTATTTGACTTTGGAGTATGCATGGATGCAATATTGTATTATGCTGCATGGCAATGAGTAAAATAATTAGCAGTAGAGCAAGCACTTTATAGTGTACGTACCTGAAGCATGCTACTACAGATTTTTGGAAGCTTCGAGTTTATCTTGAAACCCAAATCTATAAATGTTGACATGGCATCGAATATTATTTTCATTACATGAATAATCTGGAACACTCAGTTTGTACTTTCCTTGCATTAAATTAGTATTTGATGTCAGATAACTCATAACGGGTCATTGCACTATATGCGTAATATGTTGCTATTCTGTTTGCTACTTAATTTTGTTATCTGACTAGCTAAATTGAACCATGTAAGCACCTAGGTGCCCATTTTTGTTGTATTCCTTTGCTTATCCTGATTTTCTTATGTTTGTGTTTGTAACTTCAATACATGTCCATATCATTGTAAATCTCAAGCCTCATCCACCCCTATGTATCCGCTCTTTCTTGCTCACTTCATTTGATGAACTCTGTTCTGCTCTTTTCTCTCAATCCTATTCTCTCCTATATTTTCCCTGTCCTACATGTATATACGCGTATCCGAGCAATTGTCCCAGAGGGCAATTACCCCCTGGCTAAATACTGGTTAGTGGTAAGGTAAGAGTAAAGATTAGAGTTAGGATTAGGTTCAGGATTAGGATTAGGATTAGGGCCAGGGGAAGGGTCCGGGGTAATTGCCCAGGGGGTAATTGCCCTAGACCCATGTACATGTAATACAAGTACTTTTTGTATCTTATTAATTAGAAAGATTGGTCCTTATGAGGTTTGAAAGATGAAATGTAAACGACTGATTTGTTTTATGTTGTAAAGTATGCATTTCTGCTAGGAATTTGCACTAGGTTAATTCTTTTTTTTTTCAGATGTAGGAGATGAGAATAATATGCTTGTAGAAAATTGGTCCAAGATACAAATTACATTGGTGTTAATTATCATACATGTACTTCAATCATTCATAAAATCCAGTACCATACTACCATTACTGTATTGTTTTGACAACTCATGTGTATCCATTCAGATTTACAAAGTTGCTCATACAATGTCAGATCTTTTGAATTTTCATTTTATATGTGAATGTGCTATATTACTTCCTTTCGCAAATGTTAACAGTATATGTATACACTGTACTTTATTTGTGCAACAGACTGCCATATTAGATCACATCAAATGAGACTGTATGTTGCAATGTTACAATTGTCCTGAATTAGTGTCTCAAGTGCTAAATTTGACATGTGTGGTTTGTATTAGTGTATGTACATTGTTTGATGTGTATTTCGAGTGATGTTTGTCATTTACCGACATAAGTTGGTTAAAATTCCCGTTAACTGTTGTTTTCATTCGGTGGTTAAATTAATTGAAGAAAAGATTTAGTGCAATTCCACAAAACTTGCTTAAGATAAACCTGACCTCAGTTGGCTTTTGGTAATCACTTTACCCAACAGTTGTGTGGTTCACTTGGAAATCGACTGTCTGTTTAAGTGTTAACATGCTATCCAGATTTCTGAAAGCGTAGATTTGATGGTGTAATACAGATGTATGAATTTGAAATCCAAACTGAGATTGTGTGTGTGTGTGTGTGTGTGTGTGTATTTTTGTTCTTGTTTGTTTGTTTGTTTGTTTGTTTGTTTGTTTTTCTAAGAGGATGCAAAACTGCCATTAATTTCTTCCCCATGCATAATATGAAATACATGTTGTGGAGAGTGAAAATGCTACTCTTGTTTTTCCATAGCTGGGAGTACAGTATGTTGGCGAGTTTATTATGGGCTGTTTGTGGATTACATTATACTCTACATACGTAGATCTAATAGGTTGGAGTAGGAGAGTGAATGGCAGGCATATTACCTAAAACATCCCCTCACCTTTGTAACTACACTTCCAGAAAGAGCATGAACTGTGACAGATATCAAATCAAACATTAACATTTCATCCGTATGGAGTTCATCGGTAATAATGATAATAATAATACAATATACATTTAATGTGCCAATCCCACATGACTAACGTGCTCAAGGCGCAGTAGGAAAAGTGAGTTATGAAGTACAAAAATCATTACACAAACATGCACATGAAAATGAATGACACAATCATGATGATTAAAATATATATATATATATATATATATATATATATATATATATATATATATATCATAATACCGGTATACTGTACTATTCTATGGTAAAAGATTGGAATGACAAGTAAAGAAGTATGTTGCTGGGTTGTTTTGTTTTTTTTTTGTTTTTTTTTGTTTGTTTTTTTTTTAAGAGCTCATCTTTCATACAGTTGACTACTTTGCCGACACCAGAAAAAAAATACTAGTCATTTTCTCATTAACACGAAACAAGATAAGATATCATTACTTTGGATGCTGATTAATTTTGTTTTAAAAAAAAAAAAGAAAAATGTGACATTCGCAGATCATATTTGAGATATTGAGGTGTGGGATGTACACATTTTAATGTACCACCTTCTCAGTATATATGGCAGTGGTCCGATGCAATAATTTCTGCATGCATACCAATATCAGTAACACAAGGAATATTTTGCAGTTTCATCGAACAGTCTGTGTTGAAAGGTTTTTTGTTTTTTGTTTTTTTTTTTGTTTTTTTTTTTTTGCAAAAAGTTGAAAAGCTGATATTCCAGTACTGATTGTCCAATAGTCTTCTTGCATGTTACGCATCTTTGATTTCCTTGTTTCGTTTTGGAAAAGTGATTTTGTAAATTCTCAGATCCATGGGGAATGTATTCACGGTATACATGTGCATGATAATTATGTAATTGATTACTAGTAAACTGCAGGTGCCCAAGGGCAACAATCTAATTTGCATATTACGCGCGGCAAACCGCTCTAGTGTGCACAGCGTGCCGCTGCGGCAGAGTTTAGCGGCAAACCGCCGCCGCTGCCGCTGCCGCAAAACCGCTCCAATGTGAACGGCCCTTTAGGGAGCTTTAAATTTTAGACGCGCGGAACTTCAAAGGAAAAAACAAACAAACCATGTTCTGAGCGTGCGCAGAAGCGTGCGTCAACTTGACCCGCGCTTCTGAGCACGCTCAGACCATTTTTTTCCCCTTTGAACGTCCGCGCGTCTAAAATCTAAAGCTCCCTAATGGTCCTAGTTGTTACAACGCGCGCATCAAAAACCTCCTTGGAGCGCATGAAAAATTAGGGTGCGCCTATCAAGCACCTCTAAAAACAATCAAAGACGCTTGATAAACAACAACAAAAACTTCAAAGACCGCGCGTCTCAGCAACTGAGGTGATGTGCGTATTGACCGATTCTGTGACGCGCTATGTGTATTTTTGGCATGGGCAGCGCCATTACTCGGTGTCTCAGCCGACCCCCCCCCCCCCCCTTCCCACTCCCCACCCCTCTCCCTACATTAGCACGCGCGCAGAATGAAAAAAACTGCTTTAGCCAATGGGCGTGTCGTACTGAGTGCGCGAATGCTTGTTTAGTGCACGAACCTTTGTTACAAGTGCGTGATAAGCATGTCGCCCGGGGTGGGGGACAGCCGGGGGGGGGGGGGGGGGGGGGCGTGTGTTTTTTTAGACGGCACAGATTGGGGAAACTAAAAATCTATCGGGGACCCTATCCCTAAACCTAACCCTAATCCTAATCCTAACCCTAACCATCAAACCCTAACCCTAACCCTAACCCTAACCCTAACCCTAACCCCAACCCTAACCCTAACCCTAACCATAACCATAACCAAAAACCCTAACCCAACGTTTTTCCAATAGGTTTAACACGCGCCATGCCCCAATCTGTGCCGTCTTAAAAAAAAAAAAACGCAAGCCGCGGGGGGGGGGGGGGGGGGGTCGGCTGAGACACAACTATGGCTGCACCCAGTGCCATGAAATGTCTGCTGCCCTCAACGAACCCGAATCGGTCAATAGGCCTGATGACCGCGCACTGTCCTTTTGTTTTGTACAGGATTAGCACGCACTTTCCTGTCTGTTCAGTTAGGCCTCGTTTGGTAATATACAGTAGAATATGGCAATCACAAAGTGCGTGTAAATCGTCTGAAATAGGGTCGAGATTTCCCTGAGACCGAGTTAGTCTGGAGTCTTCTGGAATGAAAGTCGGTTTTCCGAATGTTATTATTTTTCTCAAAATACTCCAAAACGACTCATCATCCCGGCAAATCGCGTCAGCCAGGGAAGTTTCTTTGTAGACTCTTTCGATATATTGCAAGCAAATATGAAATGTGACCGTGCACCTCAAAACGAACATAAAGTCGCACACACTGATTTTGCGTGAGGACTGAAAATAAGTGAAATGGGTCAACCTAGCCAAACTTGACTTTTTCATATTTTCTGAAGGAGCGGGTCTTCTTTTACATTATGCTAAAATTTGGTATGATAAAACGGGCAGGAAAGTGTGTTTTTTTTAGGAGTTTATCTCGAACATTTTTGGTAGAATAGTGCGATTAGGTGTGTCTTTAGAATCCCTTTTTCATTTCTGAAAAACCTTGTCCACACTCTTCACTTTCAACTCCAATAACTTTTGAAAGGATAGGGCTACTGCTTTGAAAGTTGGCATTAATTATGGACAGAATGCGTTAATGAGGCATGCCTAATTTCAGTTTAATTTGATAATCCCTTCATTGTTGTTACTCTGGTGGTTTACTTCCTGTCTTTTGTCCCATTTATTGCACAGCCAGTACGGCTTGGTAAAGATTAAGCGCTTGAATAGACACTGTACTTCAGAGCCTCTTTTCTCACTTCACACTTTTCCTGAGTTTGTGCTTTCTTTCCAATATTTAGGTATGTTAGGAGAGTCCATTTGATTTGAGTTATACATCATTTTAAAGCTTAAAGTCTGCTCTTTCAGAATATGGTCTTAATTGAAAATTGATGTCTGGCGACTTTTTGTTTGTTTTGAGGTGCAGTGTCACAAATGGTGCCAGACGGGTATTCAATCCCTTACAACTTTGTTTTCACTTTAACACCTCACTGTTAAAGGGAATGTACAGTACTGGTTGAGGTGGATATTCATGCTTTGAACATTCCTAAGTGAGATAATGAGAAACCTCTTATGAAATATGAAAGAGTATGTAATTTTAAGAAGGATTCAACATTTATTTGATGAAAATTGGTTTTCGAATGGCTGAGATATCCAAATAAGTGATAATAATAAAAGGCGACAGGCCACAACTTTATCAAGATCTCTTTGTTTCACCTTGTTTTTGGATACCTCGGCCATTTCAAAACCGATTTTCATCAAATAAATTTTAGATACCCCTTAGAATTACATGCTCTTTGACACCTCATAGAGTGGTTTCTGAATATCTTGCAAAACGTTTAAAGCTAAATCCTCGCCTCGACCAGAACTGTACACACCCTTTAATATTACTGTGAGAATTCATTCACACTGTCATCCCTCACGAAGGGGGAGGACCCCCGAAAATTCGGATTTTTAATTAAAATCAAGATTGGCATTCAATGCATTCCCCTGCTGTGACATTATTATTGCTATTTCTAGTACTGCCAAAACGCGGACCAACTATGACTCTATTATATACATATTATACATGAATGTATACTCTGATCGAGTGCTCTTTCGTCACTTAATTGGTATGTATGTATGTATGTATACATACATATATATATATATAGATATATATATATATATATATATAAATATATATATATATTATCATATATATATATATATATATATTATGCATGAATGTATATACTCTGATCGAGTGCGCCTTTATCACTTGATTGAATAAAACACAAAAAATAAAAAAACACATTCTGTTAAAGTGTTTGCTCGGAAAAGAGGCATTAAAGTTTAGGGCCTCTACAAGTGATTTATCACACTGTGTTTTGCTACATGAATTTAATGACCCACACACACACACTCGCACATGAGGTAAGACTGTAGTAACCATAATAACAAGATTATTAGAAAAAATTGAATTTCGACAGAATTGTATTTACGTCTGTTCTACCTTAAAACGTAGTAGTTTTATGCTCAATGTGCTCCTATATTTTTGGTTTGAAAGTAAAGAGTGTGTAAAGGGACTTTACCAAATGAAAAGGGGACTCTAAGACAGTGTTATGCCGAACACACTATTCTATAAAAAGTAATCTTAAAACAATGCAGAAAAAACACTTTCCTATTCAGTGATTTTTTTTTTTTTTTGTACAAAAGTAAAGAAATGTGTGGATTTGTTCTTTCAGGGGGAAAAAAACCCCTATAATTATCAAGTTCTTCCACTCGTTTCACCTTTTTTGAATCCTCACGTGAAATCGGGACGCCCGACGCTTTGTTGGTTTTTTAATTCACGGTCACAAGAAGGTAAAGATATACATGTATATTATATCCTCGGTCTTGCTACATTGTAATGCATAGCTTAGCAAAAAATGAATTTGATAGAAATTGAGACCCCAAAACACCCTTTTTTGAAATTATGTACATTATCCCATTGCCATTCTTTTCGCCCAGAGTGAGAGATAATTAGCCACATTAACCATTAACGTCAAACATAAACGCCAGAAAAAGTGTGCTTTCATGAACTCACGTGAAAGAACAGTAACAAGCATTCAAACAAATTAACAACTTCACATCGATTCCTTTAATTTTGTTAATAAAGTCATTGGAATGCAGACTTTAACACGCCTCCTAAAGAACGATACAATGAGAATAAATCAGAAACGTGACTAAGAACAAGATTTTTTAAACTTTTTTTTTCAGCTTAGTTCTACAGTGTATATTCTTCACGGGCTTTGATGATAGATGTGACTCTCCTTTTAATATGCACTTATATTTCACTTTTATGACATCTTGTGATGCACGAAGGTTTTTGGTTTGGTTTGGTTTTGTTTTCTTTCGTTTGTTTGTTTTTTTTTTTTTGTCCCTTTGATTTGATACCGAGTGTGTACCTGAACTTTTGATTACATAAATGTGTGGTCGGTGTCGTCTGGTTATGTCGATCTTAATCGTCAATCGCTTGACTTTCTAAATAATTGATTTTCATGCACTGACCTTCTGGGTATAAAACACTTCTATCAGGGCCACTCTCAGGGTTAATAAGATTCGAAAAGCCTACAAGGATGATGAACCTACCATAGTGTTAATGCTACATAAAAATGTATCTTGTAATATTAAAATTAAACATGTTCTTCATTTCGACCATGTGTGTGTGTGTGGGGGGGGCAATCATTCTTTAGAGAATGGCATTAAATAAGGTATTCTGATTGATTCCTGTAACAATGGACAGCGTCTTTGACGAAAAAAAAGAGCCACATCAACAACAAACAAACGAGATGTGTTGCCGGCGTGAATATAACGACAGAATTAGTAGTGACTATAATTCATTTCGATAGCAAGGACTTATTTTTTACCAATACCACTCAAATGACTCCAACACAACCGCGTTGAGATAATCGTGACAAGCTGGAAGCGGGATTGGCAACGATCATGGTGTAACAAAACATGTCTTTTTAAAGTGTGCATGAAATTTGAGATGTGCACGATTCTTTGCATTGTCATATTTATTAGCTATCACCCAGACATTACAGCCAACCGGTGGAATACAACTCCTTCTTTTTTCACAATGCCTTTAGTGTTTCGAGGTTCATTCATCAAATGTCATGGGATAGGATACGTGTAGTTCAAAAACAGAACTGAACAATGAATCGTTAATATGATACCATTTCTGAATTGAAGTATGTAGTTGTAAACATCAATTGCGGTATTGTCATGAAGCTGTACATAGAAATTATTTCAATCTTTAAACATTGTTCTACTCGTGTCATATTCATTTAATGAACATGCGGTAAGGGAATAAAATGCGATGATTTCAGTCATATCTCATATTAGACTGATTTAAGCTCTAATACATGTGTGTGTGTGTGTGTGCGTGTGTGTGCGTGTGTGCGTGTTTGTCATTGAATCCCTCCTACAATGTCATCGACAGGGGTCATTGAGGCGGAGTAATATTACTGAAGTGAGTTGACGTCTAGAAGACATGGAAGACGAACACACAATCTTTGCAAGTGGTAGTGCGGCTGTACCACGGGATGTTGGAATAGCTTCACACATTACATTATTTTGCGGAATAACTTTTGACGTGTGCGGTACGATTTAACTGATGGTAATCTTCGAGGCAAGCCAGAACCAGGAATCACAAAACAGGAGGTGGGATATTACACATTCTATCTTAAGCTCATTTTCCTTTGTTTCTGTTTTTAAAGACGCATAGTAAAATAGCATACTTTAAGCTTAAGAAAATAAAATGTGTACCTCCGTACAACTGAACACTCCTATTTTATCTGACTATTGGAGAGGATTACACATTCTGGGAAAGTTTGTTTTGAGAAAAGCGATTCCAAAGAACACAATCTCTTAATTAAAACCCTTAATCTTATGATATTGAATTTGTGATTAGAAACGTTGAGATAGGCAAATAAGAACACAATATACATATAATTAGTCCTATCTAAAAAAAATACATAGACCCTGACTGTCATATAAAGTCTAAATTAGACCCCCCCCCCCCCAAAAAAAAAAGAAAGAAAGAAAGAAAGAAAGAAAATATATAAGGTGATTTATTGTGGGAACAATCTGAAGATTCTGAGAGTAACAGACATTATGATATTAAGATTGGTAGCGTCCTGCGCTAATAGACTGTAACGAATAAAAAAGTGATTTTAAAGATTTGAACAAAATGCACTCTTCGACCGAATTCTTCATTATAATTATATATATATATATATATATATATATATATATATATAATTATTATTATTATTATTATTACTATTACCATTATTATTATCATTATTATTATTATTATCATTATTATTATGTATATGTATATGTATATAGAGCTTTTCAAAGTGGTACTAGTTCCACTCTGATGGTAACGAGTAAATACCCGAATTTATATTTCACATGCTTCCAAGTGTTGCCATGCAATGACTTCATGTCCTCTAAAAGAACCCCATGATTGGAAAAAGAATATGAAGAGTTTGTTCGCAAAAACCGATAAGTCCATATTTGCCAAATGGAGATATTTGCGATTTAAAAGGTCAAAAAGAATAAAGAGGATGATAAGATTTTTTTGTGCTTCTTTTGACCATAACTTCAAAAATGTACCTTTGTAGTGACCAATATATCATTTAAAAGATATTACTTTGTACTTTATGACAGAGACCGTATTTCGAAATCTTCAAAAGTGGACTTATCGGTTTTTGCGAACAAACTCTTCATATGTACCTCGAAAAATACAATCTGCTTGTCTTGGCTGATTTTTATTAAAAATTAATGTTTCGGGATATATTTTTGTGGATCGAAGCAATTCGGGAACAAACCTCGATTTCCATCGCCTGATTTCTCAATTCTCTAACAAGTACTTGGAAGAGTGTACTGCATGAATTAAAAAAAAAAATACTTGAATTTTTTTACGTTTTACGTGGAGAGAGAATGATTGGGTGCAAATTAATCTCTCCCTCATCGTTCCTCAAGGTGTTGATGTGGCGAAATCCACAATGCAGTACTCGGAAAGAATGCGAATCTTATTGGTGGCATACATTCTGGCATGTCCAGGAGGCAAGTACTCATTTAATTGTTCAACAGACCGGTGATAAAAAGTAGGGGAAATACAAAGAAAGCAATTGTTTATTTTATGACGCTTTACTTCTATTTCATCCTTTTTTTTTCTTTTTGCTATGTTTTGTGTCATAATACTTTTTTCTTTATTTCTTTAATAGAAAATGACACAGGCAATGTGGGAGCAGTAATAGCTGTCAAAGAAAAACACATTTTGTGTGTATGCTATTCGTATGTGTATGTAATATGTAAGGCTATATAATGTCACATTATAAAACCAGACAAATTATGTAACAACGTCTTTGTATAATAATTTTAAAGTACTTTATTTTATCATTAAAGCGCTTTCATTACTTCCAAAATGATTTTCCTTGTGTAAATCATAAACAGTTTTGATCGTTTTTTTTATTTTCTTTCAAGACACTGTACGTTTTTGTAGAGATCAACTACAAGCGTTAAAACATGTCATTACTTACAAACATATCCAGAGTCTACGAAAAAAAAATGTTGATAATACGTGTTAAGGACTACATTTTCTTTGTGGACGTGTATGTGTTTTGATCTGTATCTACTGAATGAATATTATTAGCCTGTTACTGCACGTATTTTCAGAAGTTTGAAAAGAAAAGTCATTTGTCGGAATGCAGCAATAGCGATTTAAAATCATGATATCGCGATTGTTTGATTCTTTGGAGATAAAATAAAGTTATGTGCATCGGGAGTGTATTAGTATTATTTTCGATGTTCTTATAAGACCAGTTTTAAGAGTATTTTTGACGAAAATTCAATTGCATATAAGGAAATATAATATAAACTGAATAATGTTGTTTAATTTTGTGGGGATCTTCTTTGCGCAGATTGCAGCTCAGAAGCAGACATTTTTGGACAGGACACCTGTCAGAATGCAGCAGTATCCCTTGAAAATGTTTGTCCCGACATTTTCTCCGAGAAAACGGGAGGTTTTGTTCGATCGACACCCAAGTATATCCCACGTGACCATCCTCAGTATGACGTCATAGTTCCCAAAGCAGCTAGAGGAAAAACCAACCTATACTGTGCCCATCCTGGTAAGACATTTCTCGCATGTTTGCTCTCATGTGATTGGAAAGGTTACCCCAATCTTAACATGCCTTTGTACCGTACGGGTTGAGAAAAAAAGAATAGATTATACGAAGAAGAAGAAGAAGAAGAAGAAGAAGAAGAAGAAGAAGAAGAAGAAGAAGACCTACAACAACAACAACAACAACAGCAACAACAACAACAAAACCGCTACCCCCAATTTCTATCTCATTGCATAGGCGACATACTACCTAAATAGCCATCATGGCAGGTTTCCAATTTTCAGGTAAAAATAAAAGAAAAAACACGAAGACATTCAACCTCATAACTAACAGGCCTCTAAAGAGTCACAATAGGATGAACAAAAAAAAATGCGTATGAAATTAACGTTCTTGGGGCTGCTCAGAGTAAATGCATCTCCGCATAATTTCATCATCATTTTAGTGTGTGATATATCAAAATATCAACAACAACATCAGTCCCTGATTGTATGACATTTTTGTGAACAGGGCCCCATGGAAGACCAGAGGTGACTATACTGAAAATGGGCTACCCTCCGTATGTATTTTTTTTTCTTTCGTCACTGGACCTTTATGTATGAAATATGTTGTTTTTAAGTACGGAAATAAAACAAACAAACAAACAAACAAGCAACAACAACCAAAAAAAAAGACCCCAAAAGCACGATCAAAACGTGATAACAAAGCTGCTGCCGCCACCATTGATCTTGAAACCCTTTACTGCAAACAGGTTCGTTGTTGTTGTTATTACCTCCGCCAAGGGAGGAGGTTATGTTTTCGTTACCGTTGGTTTGTTAGTTTGTCCGTGTGCAAAATAACTCAAAAAGTAGTAAACGGATTGGGATGAAACTTCCAGGAAAGGTTGAGAATGACACAAGTACCAAAGGCTTCTATATTGGGAAATCTGGCAACTTTCAGCACGCAATGCTATAACGTATGGGTGGAAATCACTGATATCTCTACGGAAGAACAAGATCAGTGGACAGGTGAAAATGATTTGCATGCTCGGCGGATGTCTGCGCTCTGAGTGCTTTTCTAGTTGTTACTGTTGATGTCTTTACTCGATTACATCTATAATTAAGAAGAAGAGGGAGAAATAAAAAAAACATAGACGAAATTAGTCTGAAAACATAAGCATTAATTTACCCTTTAACGCCCATTGAGTCACTCTGCATATAACTCTCCCTATACGCCCTCACTCACCGATTTACACACATGATAGAGGGAGAGAGAATGAGAGATTCCGTTGGTATTTACGGAGTAAGATATGAAGGGTCATTTTGATAATACCTGTGTACAATGATAGCAATAACGATAAAAATGATGATAATGATATTAATAGTAGTAGTAGTAATAATAATAATTGCATTTTTACTGGTGTTTCTACGCGTTCATGTCTCAATGCCACTTTACCTGGTGCTTTCGTTATTTACGGGTGATTGTGTACAGCGAACTCACACATTTTTTTTTTTTTTTTTTTAGAAAGTACAGTTCTCTCAAAAACCCACAGTTTGTCCCATATGAAAACATAACATTGCTTTTTTTTTTGTTTCATTGCGCGAATAGACTGTTTGCCTAACCCTTGTCTTAATGGAGGAACCTGTATAGAGACACGAGAGGAATTCAGCTGCCAGTGCCCAACATCATACCGTGGAGACCTGTGTGAAGACTTGGGTATGTATGTGTAAAATGATTGTTAAAATGTTGGGCAACCTCTCGTAAAGATATATAATTCCGTGGTATTTATGAATTTTATCCGCAGGTACCCGAGATTTCTGAAGATGAGACTTTTTTATTGGTTTTGTAATGCGCGATTACAAATGTAAACAAAAATATCAGAAATGCTAGAATGATATGATAACATTTATTTCACTCTTTCAAACATTCCAACGGCTTTCTCTTAGCTTTGGATGACAAAAAATATATATATTTATTTATACTCTTGTCTCTTTGTGTTAAGTATTAAATCTTTTGGCAGGTGGGGCCTTATCATTTATTTATTCGTGTATTCATTATAGGCTGATATTACCAGTTATTATGAATTATAATGGGTTATACACATCAATTATCCGTTCGATAAACTAATACAAATGCTAAATCACGGTGATTGGTCGTCCTGACCACTATACCCGTTGAGGACGACTGATTTTGCTACAACA
The DNA here is from genome assembly GCF_040938485.1 of Diadema antillarum. Taxonomy (NCBI): domain Eukaryota; kingdom Metazoa; phylum Echinodermata; class Echinoidea; order Diadematoida; family Diadematidae; genus Diadema; species Diadema antillarum. The sequence continues at coordinate 2,105,876 of NW_027271320.1, forward strand.
CGCATTTCCCATAAACACCTGCCCGAGTATACTCGGGACTCATCCTCAACGGGACAAGAATATTTCACGTAGACGATGTGGGCGTTCTTGTTATTTTGCTTGTACGTTGGCATTCATTTCATTCCATTAAAAAGACGGACTTGTTCTTTTTCTATCGAGATCTATTTCTATGTGTCTCTATCTCTCCCTTTCCCTCTTGAAGTGTTCTTCCCAATCCCCCCCCCCCCCCCCGTTCACTCTGCTTCGCATCGTTTGTATTAAGTGTATCAAAATGATTTAGATTTGGCATTTCATTTTGCTCTTTGATTATAATAATGTACAAACATAGGTAATTTGGGAATGGAATGGGGTATCATCCATGGAATTCGTCAAGTGATCAAATTCCACCTTATTTATTTGTGGTCCTATCGTCGATAGGACTTCGTGCTACGTCGTGCTACGTCGATTAGTAAGTGCTCTAAGAAGAGAAAAAAAAATTGAAGTGGATCAATCTCGTTTTGTTGATCTTTGTTTTTAATTTCGTTTGGAAAATATTTCTTTAACGGTTTCGATAGTATCAGGATTGTCAGAATGCATAGATTGTGTTGAGGATGGTGGATTTTGAATTATTGTTTGTGAAAATTCAGAGGGCAACGCATGTGTGAGCGCAGGCCTGCTTCGGAGGCCTGTTGGACTATAAACATAATAGGATGTAATATCACATTATATTTTGCTATGCAATTGTATCAATTAGATCAAATCAAGTTAATGTTTTTATTCATTCACTTATTTATTTATTTATTTATCTATTTATTTATTTTTCATATATTCTTCTTTACCATTTCTTTTACTCATTTATTATCAAGACGTCGTCTGCCCCGGCGATGCATCGTCCCCAGACTCTTGCTATCTCTACCGGCAAGACATCCAGGCGTGGGATGTGGCACGGGATACATGCAGCGATCTGGGAGGATACTTGGTTGCCATGGAGACAGAAAATGAACTATCCAGCATCCGACATGATGTTCTCGTCTCGCACTACGGAATGACGACCATCCCTTGGATGTGGATTGGTCTGAATGACAGATCGACGGAAGGGATCTACACGTGGGAGCGTGTCGGTGGAGTTCTGCCTATCTCGAGTCCCATGTGGAGGTACGACCAGCCCTGGGATGTCACTGCACCTCAACAAGACTGTGTAGACTTCGATGGATACGTGTTTAGAGATAATGGATGCAACAAACAAGTTAACTACATTTGCGAATTTACTCCTTGACTCAATAATGTTATAATCTGTAACCTGCACACGGTTTAAATCATCTTTAAACTGTAGCTGCATCATGTACACTTACCCCATTTACTCCACCATCTCTCTCTCTCTCTCTCTCTCTCCGTCTTCCATTACTCTCTAAAAAAGACCGAGTGAAAATATTAACTCCTAAAAGAGTGAATACAAAAAAGAGTGAATTTAGAGTGAAATTGGAATGAATTTTGAGTGAAAATGTTCATTTTCACTCGTTTTAGAGTGACCTCAGGGATCACTCCAAAATCTTCGAGTGATCCCTGAGGTCACTCCAAAATGAGTGAAAATGAACATTTTCACTCAAAAGTCACTCCAATTTACTCTAAATTCACTCTTTTTTTATATTCACTCTTTTAAGAGTGAATATCTTCACTCGATTGTTTTTAGAGAGTACTATTTGCTCTTTCATCATGTTTCTATTATCGCTGTGTTGTGCGTTTTCATTATTTAGAATGTTCAGAATTGCCACAGAGTCAATACTATTCTAATTCCCAACAACAGACCCTAGTGTCAAATCGCGGTGGTGAGAGTGAGCGATGATTTTTCAGACCTCGACCTCTTAAACAGGGAAATCCCGTTGGTGAGATGAATTTTCAGACCGTAAACTGTTCAACGACTGTAAATTCCCGAATCTTATCACAAGAAATACGGAAAATATAGGAAAAGGTGTTTTAAGAACGACTACCCCCCCCCCCGCACAAGTTTACGCGTAAGAATATCTTATACCCAGCATTAATGAGAGAATGTCAGAAGTGGTCTATGAAACCGACGTTTGCAGTGAAGGCTGGGCAATGGTTTAAAACACCAACAACAACAACCCTGAAATGTTTCCGGAAGGCACAATGAAAAAGTTCAGGGTATAGATCCATCTCATACAAAGTATAACAGGTAAATCGTGTGTGTAGTCCCCACATCCAATAGTCTGGGTGCTAGAGGCAACATCTTTACTGTAACATATAAAATCTGCAACTAGTATCACTTCATTAATCGCGGTGGAAATTATTTTTCTTGAGTTCTTGTACCGGGTCTTCAGCGATTCTTTATTAGCTTAAAAATAGTCTGTCATTTAGATCACTGAAGTCTTTAACTTTTATGTGTCACGTTCGCACGTCCGACTCAGTCGGCGTGCCAACTTCGCATATTCCGCTCAAACGCACAACCCGCCCAAACGGGTCGATAAATCGCCAAATGCCACAGTACAATGAGAGTGTTTCTCGCGATTCCGTTTCTCTTGTCTATAGCTTGCATTTTATCTGGTGATTGACTAACAAGCAGTATTTCATACTGGATTTGGGTACAAATTCCAAGTATCTGTCACTGCTTTGTGTGCAAAAGTCATACATTTAGAGTAATGTAGTTACTGTTTTTTTTTGAAAGAAAGACAAAGTATAGATTTGCCACAGAGTTTTAATCAATGCAGAGCTTGGCATTTTCTCTACAACTTTGCTCGTTTCTTCTACAATTTAACATAAACCTGTAAAAAGTTATATAGATTTGGAAAAAAAAAGAACGTTTTCTCAACGAATGACTATGTTGGTGTCTCAGAAAAATATGGCACACGGTGGGTTTCCACCATGGCAAATATAGAGGTAAATTGTTCTGTTATCGCCCTTTTATGCATAATTCGTTTGGAGTAAATCTGATGCTATGCAGTGCGCTCATTCTCCTTTCTCTCTGAATTTTTTTATGGTTTAATTTTCTTGTTTTTCTTTCTTTTGTGAGAATGTAGCCTCTTATCTGCAATTTCTAATATCGTATAGTCCAAAATGATCTAATTCGAAGTCACCTTATGATTCCTTCCCAACTCCATTCATTTGTGCAAGAAGGGGACCGTGTGATTTAGAAGGGCATTGTAAGTTTTTAGTTTGTTTTAGTTTGTTTGTTCAGTGTGTTTTAGTCATTATACTAGCTTCTGTCTACCCATTTTTGGTCACGGATTGGTTTTGAGGGGAAAGCATATTACAAGTTCTGCTTTTTAGCCTCCCCCTCCATTTTCCACATTACAAAGTAAATCTAGTTATCCTTAATTCATTGTCATTATATGATATTTCGACGATTTGAAAATATGTATTTTTATTCCCATATTGTTGTTCTTTTCACGTGGTATGTTCGTACATTGTCACTCTTTGTTGAAATAAAATAAACAAAAGGAAACGAAACTTCATTACAAAATACAGTTTATGATTATCCACATTTAGACTACGCACACACGAAATACGGTAGAACATCATTTTTGTGTGCGACTTCTCATCAGTTACCAGGAAATATATATGAATTTTAGATTTTGGCGGCCAGTTGGCGGCCATTTTGGCGGGCAATTAGAATAATTCAAATCCGTCATGATGCAAAAGGTGTATCATCCGGATTCGTTTGTTTTTATAGTTCCGTATTCCACATTTCAACAAATACATAAACCACAAACATAACAATACAAAATTGTGGATGAATTGTCAAGTACAGCTTATAAGACAATTTAACATGTGAAATATGAGGAACCTACATAGAAGCGTTGCTTGTAGGGTGTAGATTCGAAGATGCGGATGTGAGATTAATTCTGACTTGATATCATGCTATATGCTATATATGATATACGATATTGTTTCTAAGGGACATTGTGAGGGATTTCGAGGGACAAATGTTCTCCCTACCTACGTACAACATTATAGCAATCAAGCTGTGTATGTAGTGTTACTAGCTTTTTAACTTGTCCTGATGATAACATGCCACATTCTCCCATTATATTGACCGCTCTCCTTTCTTCTCTATATTTTCTTTCATGAGATTTTGTTTTATTTCCCGTCTACGATGTCGAGTCTTTCGTATGTACATGTCTCTTCAAACTATGGATAAGGTCGTGTTTGCGTGTATACAGGGAGGTACCTCTCACGTTCATGGTGTATGTATGCATTTCTTTTCTTTTCTTTTTTTTTGGGGGGGGGGGGGGCGGTGTCATGTTTGCCGGTAGCACATATGCCAGTAAATAGTAAGTAGGCTGTACCGTTGATATCTCAGTCATAATTTGTAACTTTCTGTACTTTAAACAAATCAGCAATATGTCTTTATAATTCCTGCAATAGAAACTCACAGTCATGTAAAGTTTATTTTCTAGCACTTGGCGTATATCTAGGTATTTGGGAGAACACATTCTTATAGCATAATGATAACAATGTATTCAATGGTAAAAGTTTCCAATCATAAAGTTCTGCGCTTCAGTGGATCAACTAATTCCATCATAATGTTTACTTTTCCGTTGCCCTACAAAGTCTGATTTGCTGTTCCTACGCTAGTGTTGTCATTTGTGCATATGCTTTGCTATATGTGACCCTGAATTGCACAAAACCAACAAAAAGTCAACAAACATGGATTTTCAGTGAAGGGCAGATTCGTAAAGAGCAGACTCTAAGCTTTTAAAATGATGTATAACTTAATTCAAATGGACTCCCTTAAGCCATCTAAGTATTGGAAAGAAATTGGTCCCCCACAATGAATATGTTGATACTACATGACTTGAAATGTAATGATTGTTGTTTTTAATGTGGAAATAAATGAAATGGAATGAAATGAAATGAAATGAAATGAAATGAAAGCACACGCTCTGGATAAGTGTGAACGGGGAAAAGAGACTCTGAAGTAGAGGGTCTATTCAAGTGCCTATAAGTCTTTTCAAGCCGTGCTAGCCGTGCAATCATAGGGACAAAACACAGGATGTAAACCATCGGAGCAACAATAACGAAGGGATTATTAGATTAAACTGAAATTAAGCATGTTTATTTACGACTCTCTATCCATGACTAATACCAACTTTAAGAGCAGTAGAGTTATCCTTTCAAAAGTAATTAGACTTGAAAGTGCAGAATCTGTAAAGGATTTGAAAGAAATGAAAAGGGGACTCTGAGACATACCTGCTCATTCTATTCCCCCCCCCCAAAAAGGGTTATAGGAAAAAATGCTGAAAACACGCTTTCCCATTCATGTTATGATCGCAAAATAAAGAATAATGTAGAAGAAGGATAGCTCTTTCAGAAAATATGAAAAACTCAACATTGACTCGGTTCACCCACTTTTTTTTTTTACCTTTTTGAATCCTCATGTAAAATCAAGGGGTGCGACGTTTTGTTCATTTTGTGATGCACGGTCACATATGATAGATTGTATCTATAGCCTTTCAAACTTTCAAACTATTACAACAATATGGCTTTGAATGGATGCTCTGATTTTGTCCAAAATTGTATTGGATGGAAATTCACGATGGTCGAATTAAGGCGAGATTATATTATTGACTTAAACATGGTAGAAAACTGGCAATCCACTGATTTACTGAGAGGTGATGTACTAGTTGTGTTTGGGTTAAGGGTATATTGCAAATTTACTGCAAAATGTCGTAAACCTTGAATTTGTCTAACATGCTTTAGCAGAGCATTTGTTCGGCCATTAAGTAAGATCCGTTTGCCTAAGGACAGGAACCTTGCATTTATTCAACAGACATTAGCGCAGATTTTGTTCGACTATTTCAAGTGGAATCTGCTTGCTTTAGTGTAAGAACCTATAACCCCCCCCCCCCCCCCCCCTCTGCAGGATACCCACGTATTTGAATCATAATTATTTCAATTTCAATTTCAATTTTCAATTTTCAATTTCAATTTATTTTCATACTTCTCAATGAAGGAATGTACATCAAATATAATAAAAACACAGTGAATCATAATATCCCGCTTGGATGTACAGTGAATTAATGTAACAATATAAAACATATAGTGGTCAATCATCGTACGTTTGGTTCTATGTATAACGCTAAAGAAATATGACGTAACCTACTTAAAAGCGAGCTTGTTAAGCGTAGGTCCCAAATTCTGAACAGAGTGTAAAGATGAGGAACACGGATGCAACGTAGGACCAAAATAAAGAGAAACAAAAATGAAAGGCAAAAATACCTGGTGCACTAACAGAATCTTCTCAATACATTAATAGTGATATACAGACAACCACATTCTGCAGATGTAAGAACAGTTGATTTAACAATTTTGACAATAGTGTAGTAGTATGATTTGAATAATGGTGAAAAGAGAACAACTCGACATGCGAGTCCTCGGAGGAGATACGGGAAACCTAAAGAGTGAACATACAAGTCATGCATTTCAAGCATTTGTGGAAACAAAATAATTCAAGGCGTAGGCAATAATACTCAGACTAGACATGTTTTGAAAAAAAAAACACAAAACACACACAAAAAAGACAAAAACAAAAACTAAACAGGCGTCCCAAGGGAATCTGTTCCCAGAGAACGTACTATATTACATAAGATTATAATCTGATGCATGAAGGGGACGTTGCTACGATGAATCAATTATTTGTGCATTGTCGCTTGGGAACGTAAATCCTGTCAGTCAATCTGACGGTTAAATGAATTGATTTTTCAAGTATATCAGTTGAGTTTTAAGTACTCTCAAGGCCATCCACATCGTTCTCACGTGTGGGATAAGCTTTTAAGCTTATTGCGATAGTGTTTAAGCTGAATAAACATTTGCTCTGTTGGTGAAACTTTACAACATCATTGTCGTGTTTGTTTTTCTTGTGATCAAGGTTTGAAACCGACACAGCCTTGGAAAATTAAGTCTCATTAGATTTTCCTTTATTCTTAGATAAACTCATTGAGGAGGGTGGGGATGCATTAATAGCGAAAGGATTGTATTCGCTCCTTGGCCGGAATGTAAATCCTAGGTGTCATTATAACTTACATTCAAAGTAGCACCGAGCACACTCTCATTGTTTTTATTTGTGGAATAACCTGGCAAACGTATTACAATAGTGTAAACTGACATAAAAAAAAAAAATTCTTTGTTAAAAACATATTTCGAAATCTGCGTTGATTTAATCCTTTATTAATAAAATGGCAAGTGCATAATACATCTTGGTTTTGTCTTTTCTACTATGAATGAGTGGAGTGTTTTCATGCTTACTTATTTATTTCAGTTTTTATGCATCTTCCTTTAATAGTTTCTTAACTTCATTTTTGTGTATTTCTGTTTATGTACTCGTGATGAAAAGAATTCAATCTATGGAATCTATTGAAAATAAATCTGTCAGAATTAAATATTACTATATTGAATAAAATGCATAAATTGCAAATGTTCCTCTTACAAGACATGCCCTCCGTCTTTATTTTTTTTTTTTTTGACTGGTCTTTATTATTTTGATTCAGCATCCCCTGAGAATGAATATAAAAAAAAATGGTAATGTATCTGAACAGTCGAATCTGTTCAGCAACCTTTCACAACAATACTTTAATTTATTATCAAGATGATAGTCAACCATATTGAGCTTACTATACTCGAAGTATCAACGTAACAGACATGGTTTTTACAGACACATTGCGAACGTTGTTTACGATGTTGGTAGTCATGATATGATTTTTTTTTTACTTGGACAAAAAGGGAAAGGAGTCGAAAGGCAGTATGATATATTATAATAAATCGACTCACGATTTAACAATGTTCGCTTGTGCTCGTTTTCTTGTCTAATTATTATTCTTTAACTTCTTTCCTAAAAAAAAACAACATGCCGATGGTAATGTTAATGCGTGAGGGTTGGAATATGTTCCGTCTTTCAAATCTACATTCTAGTCAACTGATCTAAATGTGAACATGCATCACAAAACGAACAAAGAATCGTGCCGCTTGATTGTACGTGAGGATTTAAAAAAAAAGGTAAAATGAGTCAACTGAGTCAATCTTGACTTTTTCATATTTTCTGAAAGAACAATCCTTCTTCTCCATTAGTCTTTAATTTGGGATCATAACATAGGGCCTACATGGAAAAGTGTATTTTCAGCAGTTTTTCTACAACGCTTCTTTGGGGGAAAGTAGAATGATCAAGTAGGTCTTTAGAGTCCCCTTTTCATTCCTTGAAATCCTTTACACACTCCTCACTTTCAAGTGTAATAACTTTTGAAAGGCTTGTGCTGCTGCTTAGCAAGTTGGCATTAATCATGGGCAGAATGTGTTAATAGAACATTTTGATTTCAGCTTAATCTGATAATCTCTTCATTGTTATTGCTCGGGTGGTTTACATGGTAAGATTAAGCGCTTGAATAGATTCTTTATTTCAGAGCCTCTTTTTCAGTTCACGCTAGCTTTCCCAGAGAGTGTGCTTTCTTTCCAGCATTAAGATAGGTTAGGGGAGTCCGTTTAAATTGAGTTATACATCAATTTAAAGCTTAGAGTCTGCTCTTTGAGAATCTGCCCTTAGCTCAAAATCCTTGTCTGGCGACTTTTTGGTGGTTTTGTGGTGCAGGGTCACAAATGCATTTTTTATCTTTATCGCCAATGTGAACCCATCCGCTGTAGCGAGGGTCTATCAAATATCATTAATACGATGCAATTCCACTTCTATATTCATTTTGTTTTGTCCGCATTTATCGTGGACTTAACATATCCTGATCAACTGCAATAAACGGGAATGTAATGATCTCAACAAACACCCTAGCAATTACATAAGTGTTTTTTCATTCCATCTCTCCTAATTGTCATATTGAGCGGATCAATCTTTCAAAATCAAGCTGACGGCTGCAACTTCCACGCCCAAAAAGCTGTGTAAATGGCAATGTGGTTTTTATAATGGCAAGGCTTGTATAGAACACATAACTCTTAACATATTGCCTGGTAGCTTTTGATGCGTGCGGTGCGCTGTAATTGATGCCGAAAATTCCATTGTCACGACAGAAATAGGATTTGCGAAAACGGCAGGTAGGATATTTTCAAATTCTTATATTGTTCTTGTAATATTCATTTTTTTTTAACAATCTTCCAGAGTACCATTGTAAGGATGTGTGCTCACAAGTACCTTCAGCCTTGGAAGTATTTTACATTTGTTAGAAGCCTTTTATAGTGAAAAAAAATGCACTTCACTGTTCTTGTTTCATGAGAAAACATTACTTGTAACATATTTTCCTCATCTTGTAGGTAATGCTGAAGCTTATAGAGATGTAACTCGGTTTTACCAGGGTTTAATTTCCAATGTATCAGTTATTCTTTTTTTTTTTTTTTTTATACAATGATTAAGCGTCCATAGGGTGAATATATAGTACGTGTGAAAACGTGGTACCTTTTGGAAGGGGGATTCTCTCCAAATTGGATTTTTTGATTCCCCTTAAGGATTTGATTATGTCGCGGCCTCAGGACTATTTCACAGTGAACGTAGTACATGAAGACTTCGGTTTCAAAAGGTACTACATCCATAATTTCAAGTTCTGAGAAAAACGCGATTTTTTTAATTATCATAGTTAGCAAGCTCAGACTGGAATGATATTTCCCCTATTATACTGCTAGATGATACAACACTAAAACCACTCTGTAAGAAAATCCAGGTCCATTCATTTATTTTTTTTTATGAATTTAACATTTTATATTTTTGTGGATGTAGTACCTTTTGCAACCGAAAGTGGATGTAGTACCTTTTGAGATATATTTAGTGATGTTATGAAATGTTTCGCGGATTTATTTTTTCAGCAATGGTGTTGATGGGGATGGGATACGAAGTCAAGGAGGAGTAGGTAATTGATAATGCCCTGCCCTATTTAGCATCAAGAATAACAAACCAATGTGCATTGCTGATGCCCTACTTCTTCCTTGCTAATATTCTGAATGAATGACTGTCATTGGTCATAAGCATGGGGGGATCCATTATGCGTGAACGGTTATAAATGGGGAGGGGTCACAATATCTCACCAGGTGATTTCTCTCTTCCGTTTTCTCCTTTTGTTTTTCTCTCACGAGCTTTATCTCAAGATTTCTTATCCTTTTCCTCTTTGTATTCAATTTTTGGCTATTCTTCTCCCTGTGAATTCTCCCTTCACGTGTCTCAAGAATACTGTATTCACTATCTTTTCTTCATTTTTTTTTTCAATGAAACTTTTTAGGGAAAAGATGAAAGGCAGCATCTGAATGTGCTGTATTTTCTCAACGGTGTAGTTAAATTCATTACATGAATGTCATTCTTGTATGTTCTTTAAGATAAATCTGATAATCTAATAGCTGATAGAAATCAAGACCGTCGATGAGTAATATGACCACCTATACTAAACGCACATTTAGTATTACCTTTGTGACATTGTATAAGTAAAAGGTGTCATTTAATACAAGAATGGATATATATCTAGTGGTCAGAGCTGTATGTCACCATGTACTTTCAAGCCCTGGGGCCAGGTACTTGACATCATGCAAGTATATAGGATAGCACAGCATACCCACAGGTAAAGCACTGTTGGTAGGGATGTCAGAATTTTATGCCACTGTATACATCTAACAAGGTAACTTTGCTTTCAGACTAGTTGTCAAACGCGTATTAGCTGTTAAGCTATTTATGTAAGAAATAGACCATACCTACAAAGTGTCTGTACTTTATTCTGGGGATAATTTATGGCTCAAACTCAACAGCCGCACGGTACAGGTAACTGACAGTAGATGCAGTATGTGGGACTACATGAGAGTGGCGTAATTTCTCCAGTTTCTTCTTTGCTCTTGTCGACTGCTTTTAATTCATGATCCTTCTCCTGGGATGGTTTGTTTTGTTAATGAGTTCCCATTCATTTCCCTACATTGCTTGATAGAAATGTGATGAATTTTTCAAGATATTGGTCAGATTTGCGTGGTGATTTTAACAGAAATCCAAAAAGCCAAAAGCCAACTTCTTTTGTTTATAGATTAAGTCAGTAGACAATGGTAGAGGGTTAAGCCAATGCTGCTCTCTGATTGGTCAATTTCCCGATGATGTCATTGGAGGGGATGTAGTACCTTTTGCAACCCAACTAAAATTGATGTACTCTCTAAAAAAAAATCGAGTGAAAATTTTCACTCTAAAAAGAGTGACTACAAAAAAGAGTGAATTTCGAGTGAAATTGGAGTGAATTTTGAGTGAAAATGCTCATTTTCACTTATTTTGGAGTGACGTCAGGGATCACTCGAAGATTTTGGAGTGATCCCTGACGTCACTCCAAAATGAGTGAAAATGAGCATTTTCACTCAAAATTCACTCCAATTTCACTCGAAATTCACTCTTTTTTGTATTCACTCTGTTTATGAGTGAAAATTTTCACTCGATTTTTTTTTAGAGAGTTCTACCTTTTGCAACCGAACTGATTTTTAAATATATTTTTTTAACACTTTCTGGGACCCTGCATCACAAAACCGACAAAAAGTCGCCAGACATGGATTTTCAGTTAAGGACAGATTCTTTAAGAGCAGACTCTAAGCTTTAAAATGATGTATAACTCAATTCAAATGGACTCTCCAAACCTATCTAATACTAGAAAAAAGCACACACTCTGGAAAAGTGTGAACGGAGAAAAGAAGTTCTGTCGTACAGGACTATTCAAGCTCATGCTAGCCGTGCAAGCAAAGGGACAAAACACAGGATGTAAACCACTGGAGCAACAACAATGAAGGGAATATGACATTAAGCTGAAATTGCGCTGTTCTATTAACACATTGTGTCCATGATTAATGCCAACTTTCAGAGCAGTAGAGTTATCCTTTCAAAAGGTATTAGACTTGAAAGTGAAGAGTGTGTAAAGGACTTCAAGAAACGAAAAGGGGACTCTGAGACATACCTGATCATTCTACTCACCTTCCAAAAAGGGTAGGAGAAAAACTGATGAAAACACCCTTTCCCATTTATGTTATCATCCCAAACCAAAGAATAAAGAAGGAGAAGGATAGCTCTTTCAGAAAATATGAAAAACTTAAGATTGACTCGGTTGACCCATTTCACCTTTTTCGAGTCCTCATGTAAAATCAAGGGGTGCGACTTATTGTTCATTTTGTGATGCACGGTCACATATACAGTGTATATAGATTATATATATATATATATATATATATATATATATATATGTGTGTGTGTGTGTGTGTGTGTGTGTGTCATTAATATTTGATAATTTGTCTCTTTCACCTCGGTTGTAAGCATTTTTCGGGGTAGAATCAGATGCTGATGGGGGCTTGATATTTATATCTGGTATTAGTAACCACCGTGAATTTCACCATAAAAAAAACAAACAAACAAACATTGCGACATGAATATCTGTTTCTGACAATAAAACTGATGCAAATTTGATTGCAGCGGTTTTAAAATATGATTGCAACTGTTTTCGAATTTGATAGCCACCTTGACTTTGTCCGAACCTTGACAAAGCAGCACATTATCTGAAATTCGCTACTTTCGCAAACACTCATCTCACACTGAGTCACGCCCTGTAAGCACAGGTATAGCACGCTTTGGCACCTAAGTGTTTCGTCACGATTGATATTATACTATAGGCCTAATCGTCCATCTCATTAGAATCAAGATTTAGAGAAGAAGGATATTGGGCGATCACAACTGTTTGTGGAATATCCTTTAGTCTTGAATCGAGCCATACCAATTTTTAATAATTTATATGTTATGTAACTCTGTGTTGTGTTGTTTGTGTGTGTGTGTGTGTGTGGGGGTGTGTGTGTGTGTGTGTGTGTGTGTGTGTGTGTGTGTGTTTATCAACAATTGACCGGATACCCTTTTGGTTTTTGTTATTGCTTGTAGGTTTCATGATAATCAATGGGACCTGGTCACGTCCTAGTCCTATCAGCTGCGGAGTTCCGCAAGGAATTTCCCAGAATCATCAAATCGATATTTTCCCCACATTTGTGTTTGTGCTGAAATGGAAATGTCTTTTCTCCCATCCATTTCTCATCCAGAATCCCAGGATACTTCAATATTAGAGATGCAGCTTTTTAAAGGACTTCCAATCCAAATGGTCATTTATCTACTTTCATTTCAGAAAGGTTGGTATTCTAACTTATTTAGATAAAGATATATCTTCAAAAATGAGTTCATCTTCCTCTCTCCAATTACTTAGTGATAATTTTAGTCAAGAATTCTTCTTAAAATTGTAAGCTGCTTTCCACCTCAAAAGTTAAAATGTTAAAATGACCACCACGTCAGTATGAAGCGCCATATAAATGCAATTATTATTATTATTATTCAAATTTCCCAAAAACAACACACAATGCACAAACACAGATGCAGAGGCAGCTCCCCCGCCTTTTTCTCCCACGAACCCCCAACCTCTCCCCCGCTCACCACTCTTTTATACCCTTCCTCTTCTTTCTTGTTTTCGGAGGTATATATATTTATTATATTTTTGTAAATAACGAAAATTTTCATGCAACTAAATGAATTGATGACATCTCTGAAGATTGTATTAACTTTGTGGTGAATACTATAATAATTGAACTATGTTTCCCATGCCGAACAATAACCGGAGGAAAACCGTATGAAACAATACTATCAAAACGATCAATAACTTTTTCTCTAAACGTTCAGTGTGAAAGAAAGTGTGGTGATTCCTATGTCTCTCTTGAGCTAGGCCTTTGGACGTGTTACTGTCCATTCATTCCTTCCCCGTGATGTAGGTTGCTGCGCAGAAAATGGAAAAGACACGTGTCAAAATGCGGCATTAGCCTTTGGAGATCTTTGTCCCGAGATATTCTCCGAGAAAATAGGGGGTTTTGTCCGGTCAACACCCAAGTACGTCCCACGGGACCATCCTCAGTATGACGTCATGGTTCCCGAAGCAGCGAGAGGAAAGACCAACCTGTACTGTGCCCATCCTGGTAAGTAGTTGCTTGTCTACTCAATTACATTATGTTAGTTGCGTCATCTTGTTAAGCGTATAAGGTGGTGAATTATTTTCTTTTCTTTTTTTTTTCTTTTCTTTTTTTTTTCTTTTTTTTTTTTTAGCAGACACAAATTTGCCAGATGTTGAGCTTTACAACAATTATAACCTATATTACGTCCTTCCAAGGAAAGTATATCTAAAAATAACATGAAAAGTAAGTTCGGAAACAGTAAAGGTTATTTTGACAAAATCAACTATGCGAGATTTTTTTGTTTTTCTTTTGTTATTGTCATCTCCGACCTTAATACGGGTATCGTAATGACAAATCACATAATTTCTCCCAAAATAGCATGACATGAAAGTTAAAAAAAAAAACAGTATACGTTGACAATGAAATCGGCTTCACGTGGATTATGTTTTCATTTCGTTACCTGCGGTCTTAGACGGGTGTCGTGATGTCGAATCAAGTTATATTCGATGGATCTTGTTGTCATTGAAACGTTGCTTTTAATGGAAAGCGGATTGCATACCATTAAACGCACAGACATTGGAAATTAACGAGTTATCCTGAAGCCAGTAGCTATGACAAAAGTGACTGGCAAAGAGCCCGGACTAATGTGAGAGAGAAAAAAACAACAACAAATAAACATGTCGAGCAATGAGAGAGGAGACACACTGGTTCATACTTGTTTTTTTTTTTCACTGAAATAAATAATAACGGCAAAACGATCATTGCAGATAGAACAAGTATGCTACTCAATATTGTAAGCTAACTTAAGAATACGAAATTGTCGTAACTCTCTTTTACGAAGGTTTTTTTTTTTGACAGACGCTGATAGAAGCTGTAAGAAAGGAAGAAAGAAAGAAACATCTATACTTATCTTGTTTAATGAAAGAGCCCCAAATTCCCCTTTTACAGGAAGCGGAGAAATTAGCATTACACTTATGTCAATAATATGCCAGTAACAAGTCTAGAGAATGCGAGCTTTTCCCCTCACATGATATTTTGTGGAAATGTCTTTAAATTTTCTTTAAACCATTTTCCTGTACGACATCGTGATCTGTCGTAGTCTGAGCAGCGATGGTGGCATAAAAAACCCAAACAAAACAAAACAAAACAAAGCAAAACTGAAAATTTATAACCTTGGAACGGATTGTCTGACTTTCCTCAAAGTTTTCGCTGATGTGTTCTTGTAATATTACTGCTTTCACTCAATTTTCACTTCTGTTTGAGTTGTATTCTCCTAACATTTTACTTTGTCGGTTGTTGTGAACGTTTAAGAGACGTAGGTCCTGTTAAAGTACAAGTAAAAATTTGTTTTCTCAGCAGTTACCTTTAATATGCAAGTGTGTAGATGAGTCAAACCTTTCGCTTGCTGACTCAATGCTAATAACTACAATATATCGCTCCGATCCAATGAATTCAAGTTATGTTATCACTCAATACATAAACAGATTGCCTTCCTGATCCTTGTCTGGATGGAAAGATCTGCTCTGAAACGCTGGATGGCTTCGCCTGCAGGTGCCCAAGATCATTTACCGGAAGCCAATGTGAAGTGGGTATGTGTACACCCGTAAATAGTCAGATAGTGAAACTGTGGTTTACAACCTCAGCTAACCGTTGTATACATACAATTGTATGTATCATAAATTTTATGTGAAAAAATGAAGAGGAAGAGCTTAAATTCGATAGCGCAGGTATATTCTATATTGATTTGGATGTAATCTGGTAGAAAAAAAAAAGCAAAGACAAATATATATGATGTTCACAATATCTAAAAATTGACTTTGAGTAATTACACAATTCCTCCTGCATGCTATAGGAATTGGAACCAGCACAGGCTGTCGGCGGGAGCTCGATAGTCTGCTGGATAACGTTTGTATCTCAATGATTTGTTTTGTTTTGTATTGCTTTTGTTTGGCTTTGTTTTGGGCATGACTATACTTCTAAAAAAAATATCAATTCAGTGCTTATTTAAGTTGATGAAGGGGGATCAGTTGCAATAAATAGGCCTTAACAGCTCCGGAAAAGAATTTTTATCTGATTTTAACAATTAGAGTAGTTCATCAAGACAAAAGGACTAAAGGCTTAACAGTTAGAATGAAATAACCTCTCCGGTGGTCAGATAAAGAAAGCAGCTTGTATAACCGTCCACAGGACAGCACCTTAGAGGACCATAGACAATGCACGCAGATTCAACAGTATACACACTGAGGTTTTATACGTACTTCTAAGAGGCAGCGTTCGCTGCGAATTTTAAGACATATCTCGCCGAAAAATCATTCATGTATCCAAAAGACTCCTATGAAAGTTCAAAGTTCAAAGTGTAGAACAATGAACAGTGGCTACCTTAGCAGCTTCATAATCATCATTCTAGCAACAGCTCTGTGGTGTAACTCATTTTATTTCATTGCATTTATTTGTTTTTTTACAACGATGATAAAGAATAATTGCAAGGTATCATAAACGATTTGCACAATAAGGTAAATGTCAAACACAAACGTAAACAGTAATATTACAACAATGTAATACATGCACAGCTGCACCTCTAGATCCCAAAGACATAATCATAGATACATGTGATACATATGTGACACTGCACCTCAAAACAAACAAAAAGTCGCCAGACATGAATTTTTAGTTAAGACCATATTTTAAAAGAGGAGACTTTAACATATGCTGGCTGTGCAATGAATGGGACAAAAAACAGGAAGTAAACCACCAGAGTAACAACAATGAAGAGATTATCAGATTAAACTGAAATTAAGCATGCCTCATTAACACATTCTGTCCATATTTAATGCCAACTTTCAAAGCAGTAGCACTATCCTTTCAAAAGTTATTAGAGTTGTAAGTGAAGAGTGTGGACAAGGTTTTTCAGAAATGAAAAAGGGATTCTAAAGACACACCTAATCACACTATTCTACCAAAAATGTTTGAGATAAACTGCTAAAAAAACACACTTTCCTGCCTGTTTTATGATATCAAATTTTAGCATAATGTAAAAGAAGACCCACTCTTTCAGAAAATATGAAAAAGTCAAGTTCGGCTAGGTTGACCCATTTCACATATTTTCAGTCCTCACGCAAAATCAGTGTGTGCGACTTTATGTTCGTTTTGAGGTGCACGGTCACATATTCTGATTTTCATTAATTGAATGAGTTGAAATAATCCTTTCTATATAGTATAACATGAATATTGGAGAGCTTGCAAAAAAAAAGAAAAAAAAAAACAGAAGCAACAAAAAACAAAAAAAACCAAAATGTACAAAAAAAAAGTACAATTGAGTAGTTACATGAACAACTGGTCATAACAATTCAAAATGGATAGGAGGAAGTGGCACAAGTAAAGCAATGGGATAAGATGACACACATTCAAGCAATAGAACAAACTACACAAAAATAGGGTCACACACACACACACACACACACACACACACACATACAAAAAAATCGTCCAAACCCCAGCAAATAAATACACGATACACTCCACACACCGGGGAATTCAATACCAGTGGGACTTTACATAATATCATTATACATATTATATTTAATACACTGCAGAGGATGTACTCGCTCGAATTTCTCCAACCACGGATACAATGTTTAGCCGAAATATAAAGCATTAATTAAGAAAAAGAAAAAGAAAGAACAATCCTATAAAAGCTTGCTTAAACTAAATGTTATCAGCCACGATTCCATACCAATAACAGCTCCTTGTTTTAATGTATTATCATATACCGCAAGTATGTTAATAAGCAGTTTGTGTGATTTTTTTTTTTCTTTTCTTGCTCTGGTCTTTTTCGACGATCCATGATCATTGCACGTTGGGATAACACCATGTTGCGTTAAAGGGCGTGTACAGTTCTGGTTGAAGTGAAATTTAGCTTTTAACGTTTTGCGAGATATTCAGAAACCACTCTATGAGACATCTAAGAGTATGCAATTCGAAGGGGTATCAAAAATTGATGAAAATCGGTTTGGAAATGGCTGAGATATCCCAAAACAAGGTGAAACAAAGAGATCCTAAAAAAAGCGCGGCCTGTCGCCTTTTATTATTATCTGTTTTGGAGATATCTCAGTCATTTGAAAACCAATTTTCATCAAATAAACGTCGAATCCTTCTTAAAATTACATGCTCTTTCATATTGCATTAGAGGTTTCTCTTTATCTCACTTGGGAGTGTTCAAAACATGAATCCCCACCATCAACCAGTACTGCACAGTCCCTTTAGGAGTTAATAAGGACTTTCCAATTGCGTGGACGTGGCCACCAATCTCGCACGAAAGGGGCTCGAAATGTCCGCAGTCCACTTTCACTAGGCACGTTCCCGGTGTTATCACACATTTCGATTTCAGGGTGCGCCGTTCGTGACGTACTGCTATGACGTCATGGCCCCCGTCTCCTCAGCGGGCTGGCGATTTGATGCGCCATGCTATGATGCAATCACGAAGAACCTTGAGCATGCGCATTTCCTAAAAATGACGTAATTTCCTCGACGGCCACGTCCACGGGGTGAAATCGAAAAGTCCCTAGTATTAATGAAAAAGACCGACCCCACCCCTATGAATGTGTTTTCTGGTATCTGTCTTATGCGTTGCCCAGAACTTGTCTGCCCAGGCGATGCGTCGTCCCCAGACTCCTGCTATCTCTACCGCCAGGACCGACAGACCTGGGAGGTGGCGAGGGATGAGTGCGACGATCTGGGAGGATATCTAGTCGCCATAGAAACGCCAAAGGAGATGTCTAGCATTCAAGAGGACGTTCTCATCTCGCACTACGAAATTACGACTATTCCGCGAATCTGGACCGGCCTGAATGACAGATCGACTGAAGGAGTGTACACGTGGGAGCGTGTCGGTGGTACCTTACCCCTGTCTAGTAGTATGTGGGTTGATGGTTTCCCCACACCTGCAAATGCTCCCAATCAAGACTGTATGAGTTTTAAGGAATTAAGGCTTAGGGATGATACATGCAGCATGAAGAATACATACATCTGCGAATTCGGGCTTTGATTTGAAGATGTCGGCACATAGTCCCTACATCAATTGTACATGCTGGACATTTTCAATCAACTGACTTTGCATCGATTATATTTGGCACTTCCCTAATCATGTTTCTTGTATGTTACGATTCCTCAATATAACGTCATGTAGATTTTACCTAACAATAATGACACTGCATAATATGTCATATTTTGCCATATTATACACGGATGCATTATTTTGATATAGGTTTTCCCGGCAATTTCATACTTTTGTCATTCAAGTTCCTACTCCGATCGGGATACGCTCTCAGCAATGAATCAGCAATCAAATAAAACATCCGGTCATTCTAATTCACTATCGGGGCGCTCAAATTCACTGTTGGAGCATTCAGATTCACTATCCGAGCATTCAAATTTAGGAGAGAAGCAGGCGTTTCAGCAATGAACTTTCAAATTCATGTCAAGCTGGCGACAGAATCTCGCCGGTCATTCAGTTTCGTGAATAGGCAACCATGTTCCAAATAACTGCAATCAATTTAAAGCTACGGTCACAGAGGTTCGTACGAACGATGCGAATGTCACTGTCCGTACGAATTCTGGAGTTCGCAGAGATTCGTAGATGGGGCACAGATTCTTATACGGCCTACTTACGAATTTCGTACGAACGCTGTTTAATTCGCAAGAACAAAAATCTTTTTGAGAAACGAAATGATTTATGGCCCCAGAATTCGTAAGTTTTTCGTAAGAATGCCTTGAGTTATTCTTTCGTCAGACTTACGGCCATCTTACGATTTCTTTTTGTCGTGAGATCGTCGTACGTGCAACTCACGGCACTCTCGAGTCATTCGGAAGAAGATTTACGATTTTTTGTATATTTTGTCGAGTCCTGTCGAAAGTTCTGTAATAGTTGAATGTTTTATATTTCAAGATAGCAGTAGTGCCAAGGAGACTACAACTGAAGCTGCATACAAGTAGAGGAGGAGGAGGTTGTTGCTCCAATTCTTCCCCTCTCGCTCCTTCCTTCTCATCTCCCTCTTTTCTTTTCTTTTCTTCCCCTTCCCTCTTTTCCATTTGATTGCCTTCCCTTTGGGTCCCATATTTAACAGAAATGCTTTCTGGTCGAACACCTAGAACAAAGTGAAGATTTGAACTTCGAACGTTTGGCTCTATTTCCCTAAAACTCCACAGTTGCACACAAAAAAATGTGTACCTACGCCTTGCGAGTCCCTTACGAGCGCCTTATAAACTCAAAGAGTTGTTCGTAAGAACGCCTTACGAATCTCCGTTCGTAAGGCATTCTTACAAAAGACGTTAGAGCCCTCTATGAACGACTTAAGGCGTTCTTACAATCATCGTTAGAATTTAAGGCTTCTAGAATCGTCTCTCGACCCTACAAAATCTTGCGTAGTTCTTACGATGTTTGCACGACGTTCGTACGGCCGCCTTTCGAAGAGAGGGTTTCCTACGAAGTTAAAAAAAAAAAAAATCTTGGACAAGACCATCGACCAGACTACGAACGTAAAAACGGTCTACGAAAGCTGGTTTCGTACGGCCTTCCTAAAAGATTTTACGAAATTGTCCAAAAATTATTCGTACGGCGTTCGTAGCATTTCGTAAAGGCATTTGTGACCGAGCCTTTGAAGAAGTCTTGAATTTAGTTAGCTTGAGACCGATGTGTGTCTTTTTCATTTAGCTTTGAATTCATTGGGATTTAAGATGAGGATTATTCATTTTGCAATAGACACCTAGAGGACCACCTGTTCATTAAAAAAATGCTCATGCTTCATGAAAAGGAATGATAATGTGCCTGTATATTATACAGGCATATTTCCCCCGGATAGGACATAAAACGGATGTCCCATGAGTCAAAGAGTCACAACTTATGCACGTTTAAGATTCCACTTCATTTATTCGCATTCGAATTATTCACATTTATCGAACAGAGCAGGGTGTTTAACCCGGTGAAGTGGTCCCACTTTACTTTCAACTGCAGCCCATGGAAGACCAGCTATTGCAGCTGAAAGTCTAGGTCATTCAGCCATTTTCTTAGATGGAAAATAAACAAACAAACAAACAAACATTAGGTACTGTATAGGCATGCAGACGATCATAATACGGAAGGTTGGTAGACATCTTTGGAGAAAACAAAATTCGACTACATACAACCGACACTATGAACATTGTTATACGCCTTGTTAGTTGTTTATTATTGTCTTATTGGTTTTCTTTTGCGGGATTTTGTAAGAACATTGTGTGTCAGTTTGTCTTTATGTCCATGCATTGTCATTATGTGGTTAGAGTTTGGACGTTGACAGCATGCAGTATCATCAATGAATATGATTAGATTGTCGTTGTGCTGTCTGGATGCACTGCTGATTGGACCTCACAGTAAAGTCTATTGAAATGAATAACAAAGGATACATGAACAGAAAACAATGTAGAACTTTTAAACAATCATATTTACACTATATGGAAGCCTTCATTGGTTATAATACTATCCTTTCTCTATTCTAAAAAGTCTACTCCATTTTCCTCGTTAAATTGATCGCACGAAATAGGAATTTGATCTCCTGAAAATGAAATTGAACGCTCCAAACAAGGTCATCGAGACTGCGTGAATTTGAATGCTCGAGTAGGAAATGCGATGCTCGCATTTGGAAATTGAACGCCCAAGCGTGAATTTGATTTCACGAAAACGAAATAGAATTCTCATATTTAATGGGCTTCATCGCTCAGATTTTGAACTTGGATGACTTAATATGCTCGTGTGCGTGCGCAGTGTGAATTTGAATGCACATTGATGGATTGGAATGACAAGAGTAGTAAATTGACTGGGAAAACCTATATTCAAAAACTTTATATGACGTTGATCGATCTACCTATTTATAATGCATAATGTGTATATTCAAAATACCTGATAAAAAAGAAACAAAAATCATGATGAAATTGTGGTCACAGTCGTTCATTGTATACTAATGTAAATTTTACCATTTCTATACTGATAATGTATAGTATCAATGCGAATCGATCTTGCAAGACTAGTATTATATAGGTGGTTTATATCTATAACCATCTCCCCCTCTCTCTCTCTCTATCTCTCTCTATCACTCTCTCTCTCTGTCTTTCTTGACGTCTCACTCTGTAATCTTACCCTATTTTCCAGAGCATCATATTGCCCCCATTGCATTATTGTACATAGATGTTATGTATAATCTGGTACAAACAGTCGATCATAGTTTTGACTTAATATTCCTGATAACTGTTCCGTATAGAAGTTGATATGTAACGCACGTATTACAGCAGCATTACCTGTTAAATTCAAATTTATAGAATTGTTCGAAATAACCACATTGTGTATTACCACAAATGATGTACGTGTAATGATGAGATAAAATTGCTGCAAATTGATGGAATGTAGTGGATTAGCGTACGGAGAATGATTTAAAATAAATGTCTAATATAGGCCTCCCCTTTCTCTCTCTCTGTCTCCCTCTTTTCGTCCTAAGCAGTATGCCCCCCCCCCCCCCAAAAAAAAACAAAACAAACAAACAAGCAAACAACAACAACAACAACAAACAAACAAACAATCAAACAAAATAAAATCAGATTTTCGCATTGATAACAAGCAATATGATTAAATTATCTAAATGCTACTTCATTGTAAAATATAAAATAGCTCTATTTTGCAGGAAACCCTATTCAATGTGGTTAAGCGGTCACAGAGAAAGGTGGATTGTTGTAAAGCATGTCATGAGTCTGATTCTTCCAAGTCTAGCTTTTGGATGCTCTTGTGAGTGAACTCAATAGACAAAATTTGGAGGGAAGAGATTCCTGATATGCTCTACATAATTCGTTATTTCTCTTTGACCACTGCAGCAAATAGAATGGGGTTTTTTGTAAGATGTGGTCAATGAATAAAGTTTCGTACCCTGAAATTGTATTTGGATTGATTCACTATTTTTAAAGTTATCGTGGCGGAGGGTAGCGTTGTATGCATGTATGTATGTATGTATATGGGTCAGAATTTTGAACGATGTACAATTGAGCCAAAACAAGGCAAAATTTAAAAAGTAGGAAATTCTCCCAATCATTCATCTTACCTGAAAGAGTATAACTCAAGCTTTAATATGAACCCAATTATACTAGGATTTTCCCACAGGAACAAGTTTTTATTCACCGCTGAAGTTTACCATGTCCAGAGCAGCGAACGTCCGTGAGGAATAGTACTGCACATACATTTGAATACCATTTAACATAGTTTCCAAAGATCTGATTCAGTTCAAAATCCTAACGAAATATCTTAAGGGACATGTGTACGTGATTGCAGAATATTAAGCTTGTACTCTTAACCTGTAGGTAATGGTAGACAACTGATGATTTAACTAAATTCGTCATTTCTGTGAAAATATTGCTCTTCCGCTAAACACTTTCTCCACTTTACGCGCATTTTACAGAAACTCAATATTTTCACCTCTTATTTCACTATCCTATACTTTAATCCTCACTCCCAAATAATAATATACCTTTTTAAGATGTATCTCATCTGGGCAGTCTCTATAACCCAACAAACATAGCATAGTTTTCATCACGGAGGTTCGCATGAAGATCACGGACGTTCGGAACAAACAAGATATTGAACAATGCAGCTCTCTTGAGTTGGAAACGCATTCTACTCACAACAAACAGCAATCTCATGTCGAGAACAAATTCCTCTGCAAAATCCTGAATAGATATTACCAATTCTCAATTATATAAGCTTGTTTATCTTCTCATACTGCGAAATCAAAGAAAACAATTTTTCCATCTCTCGTAAATGAACGTACAAACGTACGTGTGATCTCAGTGACGGAGTCCATCCTTGAGAACGAATATATTTATCAAAATTTCGCTATCATGAAGTAAATATTCAGGTCCTAAACTTCAATAAAGTCTACAATGCAAAATGTGCTTTTTATATAACGAACATGGTCACAGCTAAAATTATGACAAAGAATTAATATAGAAAAACAACAGAAATGTGCTCCGTTATAGAAATATACGAAGTTCAGCTGGGGAGGGCAAACGAATACGTTAGGAAGAAATCCCTCTGTGTTTGCTCCTTGTGTTACACACTGTTACCGAGAAAAATTTGTGTTATTATATTAGTCATAAATGATAATAGGTTCGACACTGCGAAGTTTCGTCATAACAAGACACAATAAGTCCATATATCTTGGATGGATGTTTGTGACTTCGATATTATACAATATGGTTTGTTATAACAAACCTTCTGTAGCGCGTCATTTCGGAGGCTCGTTATTCATACAGTTTGTCAATACGAAAATTGATAGAGTTCGTATAATTATGAAGCGTTTTTATTCGGTAAATGATAGGAATCTCCGAGGGTTAACCGAAAGGCTTATTAATTGGAACATGAAAACTTATGTTCGCTTATCCAAATGTGGAGAAACAAGTTAACAACTAAAATCCTCCAATTTCAAAACCTCATAATAACCGTTTTCACCTAAACGAATATCAGGCCCATTCCACTTTTAGAAGAACGGACCTAAAAATAATGATCCGTAAATATCTATTTTTCGAAGAACATTTCTAATAACAAACCTCCTGAATTAACTTATTAACTTAATTATTTTTTTTTTTCATTTTGGAATAACAAACCTTTGGACATCGGAGTAACGAATCTTTGGAAGAGCGAACGTATCAAAGTGCAACGTTAAACCTTTTCTTAATCATTACTTTTGTTAACATGTGTTTTCAAAGTAAGCACAAAAGCACAAACAAACTGACGATCTCTCTGTCTCTTAAATGCAAAATGAAAAAAATAATCTTGGAAAAAATTACAAATGAATATTGCTTTTCATTGATGAGTATAAAACAACACCATGTGATGATAAGCGGAGGATTTGTGTGTTTTCATCAGACAATAATTGTATACTGCATGATTTTTGTTCGCTTGTGACGGCATTTCGATGAATAAAAAACATAAACAAACAAACAAAAACTTCTCCAGAGGAATTTGGTATAACGGGAGTACACTGGCAATTCTTTTCTCTGTGTGTTGGAGCTCGATCCCTTCTCTGTTTTTCAGTCATTTTCATTCAACTGCTTCCACGTCCTTTTGAAACTTTTCCGTTTCTTATTCAACGCATGCTCATTACAGACTTCTTCCGTCATTATCCTGAATGTGATTGCGTATCACTTTTCGGATTTGTTTTGGTTTGTTTTGTTTTGTTTTTGTTTTCTGTTTGGTCGCAGCATGTTCAGGCTATTGAGGGAATGAGAGAAAAATCGTCATGAAGAGAAAAATAAGAATGAATTAAGGCATTTAATATCATGACAATTACAGCGAACGTCCGTTATGGAGACCAAAACTGGATGTGTTCTGTTTGAGACGGCAGCTACCATACTCAAAAGATAAACACTTAGAGCACCTGTCACTAAAAAGTGGCACTGATCCTCTTTCTCCTACTATGTAATCCATTGACTTATTCAACCAACGAACATCCGTGAAAAAAACGTTTTCCGTTTGTTATTTCAGGTAAATTGAGTGCTGAACGCTATTCACTTTCGGGTATGAGCGGCTCGGTGATTTGGTCATATCTTCAACTAACATTAATCTTATGTGCAGTGATATATTTGTAATTGTCAGAAATTTCCTTTCTCGGACAGAACGTCCGTGAGCGAAACTTTCAGAACCTGTAACAGTACAAATTGTCTCCAGAACCTCATTAGAAAGAAATTTAAACGTAAAGAAATTACAGATTACGCAAAATTCCATTTTCCCATAACTTTGTTTTAAGTGTTTAGCTGTTTTTGTATAATTAGAGGGAAAACAAGCGTAAAATTGTGAGTAAATTTTCTATTGTTTGTTCATCATGATCACATAACGCCTTAAAAATTTTGAAACTACTGCTCTAAACTCATTGTTTACTTTGTAAAACTTTATTTGTCGCTATTCGAGCCAAAAGTTTTAAAGAATACAGGACACTTTCGGGACAAGTTATCCCTATCGGAGGGATGGCATACGTCACGGACGTTCTCTGGAATTATCATGGACGTTCGTTCTACTACTAGGGTCATGTTCCAGGACGGATAACTAATCGGCAGAGAGTACCTAGCCTTCCTAACTCTTTCAAAAATTTGAAAAGGTATTGTCAATGCAAATTATAAGAAATGTGACATCCTTACAACATATGTATTGCTCAGAGGGGGATCAGGAGGTGAATTTTCAGAGAAAATATCAATTATTTGCTTGGTTTTTGGTGAATTGCATGGTCCAAAAACTGCGGACGAACCTCAGTCCGCTCCAAAAATGGCATGCAGCTCCTCGGCAAGAGAGCCAAAGGTAAAATGCACCTTCGCAATCAAAGCAAGATGGTGTCCCACTCGAAAACGTTTTAATCTTCACGGACGTTCTTTTTTTCTTGGAGGTTCGTCTAAAAATACAATTTCGGTTCCTATTTGACAAAGGATGGACAGAAACTCAAAACAAACATATTATCGTGTTGCTAGATCTTAGTTGATTACGACTCAGAACAATATCGCCAATAACGTTTCATGGGCTACGATCTTTATTAGAAAATAGCGGAAGCACGTCCGTGACGAAAACTGAGTATAATTTTGCATAAAAGAATATTATGTCCCATGTACCGCCAGCAGACGTACAATTTTTGCAGGATATGTTCATTAAGTGGAACACCAAATTTTCGTATACGTTACAGTTAGGACAACAAAGTAGAATTTGCAGCAGCGATAGAAATAAAAGCATCACGGGCGTTCGTCTGTTCAGGACTTTGATATTTTAATTGTTCTCTGTAATTTTGTACGTGCTCATAAAGTTCTTATAATTTTGTGGTACATACCCATGATATGTCAGATCCAGAGCATGGTCAGATATTAGATGCCACGTACCATTAACAATGCACATCATCAGTTTGAAAAACAAAAATTATTGTGAAAATAGCGTTTTTACCGTATTTTTACGCTTTAAGTCCTTGTGAAATGAAAAACATCAAGCAAAAGTCAACCAAACCATATATTTCCTGAAAGGAAATTTACCAATCTTTGAGATGACATGAAAAAATCTGGTTTCTTAGATCATCCTGGCGTGTTCTAAGGGAAAGAATGTCATAAGGTACGAAAATTGGCAATTGTACATCGTTCAAAATTCTCACCCATATATATATATATATATATATATATATATATATATATATATACTTTTTTTGGGGGGGGGACATACGGTATTCATTGTTTTCTTATGTTTCTTTTTTCAGAAATATTGACAACTATCACACATTCATCACGCGAGGTGAGATGGCCACGATTGTGCAGTGCATTTTATGACCTTGAACAATGAAACGGAGAGAGTCCTGAGTTTAAATCCTCACATCAGAGTAGATGTTTAACTCACACTTTGCCTCTCTTTAAGTGTACTTGTTTTATTGCACACCTTTATCAAGTAATGAGGGCATGTAAAATGTGATATTTGACAGTTAAACTTACTCTAAAGGTAATGGAAAGAACGAGTGAGTGATAAAAAGTAGTACATAGAAAGAAAAACGAATAATCAATCTAGAATGCTTTAAGGAAGCGCTTCAGAACCCCACCCCGTTATATACATCTGCGTGTTTTTTTTATATATTTACAACGCAAAAAAGAAACGAATGTATTATACTTGTCCAATTTGACGATTGTTCATCACGTGACATGTAGTTAAAGTAGCCAATACGGTTGACAGCACAAATGTCCACTGACTAGTGTAAAAGTCATCAGAAACTCGTACTTTTTGTTCTATTGCATGGTTCTGATATCACAACAAACACACATTTTAGGCGGCAACTCAAAAGGTACAATACCACAGTCCATCTTACTGGCAACAACATGAACTGATCGGTTTCTATCACATAAGACTGACTTGCCTGTGCTTCTCATTTGCTTTTCAAGTAAAAAGCACACAACGACAACGACGACGACATCAACAACAACAACAACAACAAAATCGGCAACATGAATGTAAATTCTGTTTTTATCAAAATCAAAGAATCTGCGTTGATCACACCTGTTGAAGTCCGATGGTTTGTAAAAAGGGGAACACATATGATCTCTACTCGTGCAATGCAAGAAGATTCTGCACTCAGTAAAAGATGAAGCGCTCTGGTTTCGCCTTGTAGACAGGAGCGCCTCCATCTTTCACCTCGTGTAAAATCTCTTACCATCGCACTCGTGACCATTTTGAATATCGTTGATTACTTCGCGAACACTCGATAATATCATAGCAAATATTGGTAGTCTTGCTTTTGCTGAAGCAACGACAGATATCTTTGACAAGGAAATAAGACAAGAAATAAAAGGAAATGAATGAAATGTAGCCATCTATATTAAAGGGATGGTACAGTATTGGTGGAGATGAGAATTGGGCTCTTAACTTCTTCTTTTTTTGCGAGATACCAAGAAAACACTTATGATATAGTACAGAGCATACCATTTTAAGAGGAATTCAAAGTTTATTTGATGAAGATCAGGTTTGGAATGGCTGAAACATCCATAAACAAAGTTAAACAAAGCGATCGTAATAAAGTGTGGGTCCCACACTTTATTAGAATCACTCTTTTTTGGATATCTCAACCATTTCAAAACCAATTTTCATCAAATAAACTTTGATTTCCTCATAGAATTACATGTTCTTTCATATTTTATAAGAGGTTTCTCATTATTTCACCAAAAATTGTTAGAAACCCGAAATCAGGCCTCCACAAAAACTGTACGATCCCTTTAATATATTAACATTCAGTTTCCAACTTTTTCGCACGCATTATGGGACAAATTCGTCACAGGTAGGCATACTTCAGGGAAGCCCGAAAAACCATAAAACCAACAGAAAGTCGCATAGGCTGATTTTACTTCAGGACTCAAAATGTGTGACACGGGTCAAAGAAGTCATTCTTGATTTTTCGCATTTCCTGAAAGAGCAATTTTTCTTCGTTATTCTAAAGTGTTGGATCATAAAACGAATTGGAAATTGTGTTTTCACCAGATTTTCTAGAACACATTTGTGTGAAAAGTGTGATTCGGTATTTTCGACTCTACTTTTAAAAAGACGATGCAATTGCTTTTTAAGTTTGGCATTAATTCTGAATAAAGTTAATAAGGTACATTTTAATTTCAGATTTGAAATAATCCTTCCATTGTTGCTGCTACTGTGTTTTACATCCTGATTTTTTTTTTTTTTTTTGTGTGTGTGTGGGGGGGGGGGGGGTCACATTCATTGCACAGCAAGCTCGTCTTTAATAGTAACGGTAAGCGGCTGAACATACCCTATGCTTTGGAGACTCTGTTCTTTATAGTTCACGCTTTTCCAGAGTCTGCCCTTACGTACAAATTCATGTCAGGTAATTTTGTGTTGGTATTGTGATGGGGGGGGGGGGGGGGCAAAAATGCTTTGTTCAGCAACGCATGTTAGAAATGCTATAGTAAAGAACCTCAAGTTCATCATTTTATCAAAGTTAATCTCCTGGTGTTTTCCCCAAGCAGAACATTAATTTGGTTATTGTATTGGAGTCAGTGTGTTTTTGTTATCTGTCATTTGGACTCGTGCAACCTGGTTTTGTTTTTATTTCTTTTCATGATCCTATTTTTCAATAACTGAATACGGTAATCATTGATATATTCATAGGAAGATTATGCTAAAAACCAACAGAAAATAAGGGAATACATATTCTTGGGGTTTTTTTTTTAACGCACACGGTCATGTCATTACTAGTAATGTCGTATACACCACGGAGAGCAGTACACGTCTCCTAATTCTCTTCTCAGTTTCCATTTCGACGCATTCTGAACTGCGTGATAAAATTTCCTGTGTAACGTTAATGTTCATTGAATGTAAGAGATATCTACTGCATGGACGTCTCAGTCCAGATTTGACTATAGACAATCAACTCCAAAATGTATATGACATAAGAAAATGATGTATGAATGACATATAAATAACTATTCCATGCATGTACGCACTATGTCTTATCATGTATGTGTACGTATACGCGTAGTGTGAATACTTGAAATATCATTAAAACAAAATAATAATAATATATCTGGCTTTTCCGCTTTGTTTGTCAATTTCAAGGTTGAAGAAATCAACTTCAATGCAGCAATAGATCAATTAACTTCGTTTAATCAATTTACATCAAGGCCACCCTAATGTGTTTAATTAGTTTAGATGTGTTTTCTGCCTCGCTCACGATTTCTGTATTATCTCCTGAACTTCCTTTGTACTTATTTGGTATCTCTGCTTTTGTACACTGCATCTGACTTGTACCTCGCTCCCAATGAATTGTGACCCTGCACCTCAAAACAAACAAAAAGTCGCCAGACATGAATTTTTAGTTAAGACCATATTCTGAAATAGCAGAGTTTAAGCTTTAAAATGATGTATAACTCAAATCAAATGGACTCTCCTAACCTATCTAAATATTGGAAAGAAAGCACAAACTCAGGAAAAGTGTGAACGGAGAAAAGAGGCTCTGAAGTACAGTATGTATTCAAGCGCTTAATCTTTACCAAACCGTGCTGGCTGTGCGATGAATGGGACAAAAACAGGAAGTAAACCACCAGAGTAACAACAATGAAGGGATTATCAGATTAGACTGAAATTAAGCATACCTCATTAACATATTCTGTCCATATTTGATTTCAACTTTCAAAGCAGAAGCACTATCCTTTCAAAAGTTATTAGAGTTGAAAGTGAAGAGTGTGGACAAGGTTTTTCAGAAATAAAAGAGGGATTCTAAAGACACACCTAATCACACTATTCTACCAAAAATGTTCGAGATAAACTGCTAAAAAACACACTTTCCTACCTGTTTTATGATACCAAATTTTAGCATAATGTAAAAGAAGACCCGCCCTTTCAGAAAATATGCAAAAGTCAAGTTCGGCTAGGTTGACCCATTTCACTTTTGTTTTTGGTCCTCGCGCAAAATCAGTGTGTGCGACTTTATGTTCGTTTTGAGGTGCACGGTCACAATTGTTTTCTTTGTTTGTGTGTTTTTTTTCTTTTTACTTTTTGGCGTTTATATTCCTCCAATTCACAAATCGCCATTCCTTTCATTACATATACCAAGTAAGAAATAACCTCACATCCGCATCTGGGAATCTACACCCTACAAGCAATGCTTCTATGTAGATTCCTCATATTTCACATGTTTTATTGTCTTATAAGCTGTACTTGACGATTCATCCAGGCTTTTGTATTGTGATGTTTATGTTTCATGTATTTGTTGAAATGTGGAATATGGAACAATAAAAACAAAACAAACAAAGAAATGTATTCATTTGACTGTGTTATAGTTGGATATCTATGGTATGTCCGGTTAAGCATAAACATGGAGTTGAAAATAAACGGGAGGCAGTTATTATTATAAGTATACATAAAATTTGCCCTAATTGAACTAAAAACAAATCTTTAATTTTCAAAATCTTACTTTCAAAAAGCAAAGGGTCTGCATGAGAATATTGAACGGTATTATAAATAATGCGAAGAGCCTTCTTTTGAAACAGTAGAACCCAATGCAACAATCTTTCCCCATGCTTAAATTCCGTAATTTAATAGGGTAATATCAAAGATGAATACAATGTAAACAACAAATGCTGAGCAATAGACAATAGTCTATTGATAACACCTATGTTACGTGAAATTTTCTACAAACATTATAGATTTGAAATTTCTAGGAAAGTTTACTATTGACTGCAATTCCGAGAAACTTTGTATTGGAAACACTATCTAAGACAGCGTTACCAAAATATTTGTCCACATTCAATTTATCTAGAGTGTTACTAAAAAGCATATATTTAGTTTTTTGGATGTTCAAAGACAATTTATTTGCTCTTATCCACTCACATAAATTATGTAACTCAAAATTAGCTGTCTGCACAACAGTATTTGAGTCTTCCTGTGGAAAAAAAATACATTTGGATCGTCGGCAAAAAGTATGAAAGATAACACATCAGACGAAGCACAAAAAATCATTAATGTAAACAATAAACAAAAGCGGGCGATTAAGCTACCTTTTGGCACGCCACACTTCAATTATCTCATATCAGAGTTATGATTATTCAGAAAAACATTAACTGTTTACAATCAGTTAGATAACTCCTGAACCACTCCAACTCCTTCTCACGTATACCATAATGAGACAACTGGTAGAGTAAAATATCGTGGTCTATAGTGTCGAAGGCCTTATCCGTATAGAGCTGATTATAGATATATATGTTTATTCATATGTAATCATTTATATAAGTGCGAATAAAATTTGACATCCCAAACCATTCGAAATGTAAATGAAATAAAAAAAGGAGAGAGGAGTAATATCATAGCGTACTTTCTTTGCTCAGTGTCTTAATTCCCTTTCTGTATGTAAAGAGGCTAGTGTAAGTAATCATTTCACATTTTCATTAAATGCGATTCGGTGTAGGATCACAGTCTCATAAAACATAATTTCTTTCGTCATTATCATATTCCATTTTCCGCGTGACTAATCTTCGCAATATGGAACATTCCGAATAGCGAACTGCAATCTCGTTGCCTCGGCAATTTCGGACTAGAGTTACATGTCATGAAATATATTGTTATGGCTAAATTGCAAACTGGTGTCTTGTATATACAGTTTATCATGCACTAATTTTCTCTCATTACGATAAAATTTGATCGGCACGGCTTTCCTTGAGTAATTCTCGCTATCGCCAATGACGTAAAAGTACCCGGATGTGGCTTTTTCGTCAAGATTTAGGGCACTTGGTAGCAAGGGCACATCCGGCGCGGGGCATAATTTGCACAACGCTAGCGTGCGCGTACGTGTACCTTACCTATAGCGCAGCGCCGACCACGGATACTAGTCAGTCAGGCACAGGCGCAGAAAACTGCGCCTGTCGAAAAGCGCCGATTTCTGCTATCATGAATATTATAATGACAATACCCATCATGCCACGCGATGCTCGTAGTGTAAAAGGCATGGAGAAAATTTAGGTGATGAAGACACCTAATCGATATTAATTTCGTACGAAAATTCTAACCTTGACACTTTTTTGATATTTCCTCTGTAGTAAGCCAAATACCTAATCTTGCATAATAATCATTTCTAGGGGAATAAAACCTTGACATCTGGCGTAATTCTGGTCGGAATACATAATTAGGTAAATGTTTTTTGAATGACCACCGGTTTGCCCTCTTTTTAGCCTTGTGCAACAGGTGTTGGCTAGTGTAACAGAAATGTACTCCTTCCTATCAGACCTTCCTCTCTCCCTTCTCCTCTCTCATCTCCTCTCGTGGCTTCTTTCCCTTTCTCTCCCCCAGCACAGCCACCTTCCATCTCTCAACGCATCATCTCTTTCCCCCTCTCTCTTCTCTGTGGTACTCTCCCCGGCAGGTTGGGTTCTTATCTCTGTTGAGAACATAGGGCAGCAGTTTAAAACAAGGAAAGTGTTGTGAAAGTGCGGCCAGGCTCTCTGTGGGGCCTACCTCGTACCTCCCTGGTCTTGAACTGACCATGGGCAAAGCACAGAGGCAGGGGCTATGCGATAGGTATTGCAGTTTTAGATTAGATTCCAGAGAGACAGAGTTGTACAAGAGAGCACATATGTGACCGTGCACCTCAAAACGAACATAAAGTCGCACACACTGATTTTGCGTGAGGACTGAAAATAAGTGAAATGGGTCAACCTAGCCGAACTTGACTTTTTCATATTTCTTGAAAGAGCGGGTCTTCTTTTACAGTATGCTAAAATTTGGTATCATAAAACGGGCAGGAAAGTGTGTGTTTTTAGCAGTTTGTTTCGAACATTTTTGGTAGAATAGTGTGAACAGGTGTGTCTTTAGAATCCCTTTTTCATTTTTGAAAAACCTTGTCCACACTCTTCACTTTCAACTCTAATAACTCTTGAAAGGACAGTGCTACTGCTTTGAAAGTTGGCATTGATTATGGACAGAATGTGTTAATGAGGCATGCTTAATTTCACTTTAATCTGATAATCCCTTCATTGTTGTTACTCTGGTGGTTTACTTCCTGTTTTTTGTCCCATTCATCGCACAGCCAGCACGGTTTGGTAAAGATTAAGCGCTTGAATAGACACTGTACTTCAGAGCCTCTTTTCTCAGTTCACACTTTTCCTGAGTGTGTGCTTTCTTTCCAATATTTAGATAGGTTAGGAGAGTCCATTTGATTTGAGTTATACATCATTTTAAAGCTTAAAGTCTGTTCTTTCAGAATATGGTCTTAACTAAAAATTCATGTCTGGCGACTTTTTGTTTGTTTTGAGGTGCAGTGTCACATAAGTTATCAGAGTTAATTGCAGATGATTCTGCAAAGGAAGCAGAACAGCGTAACATCGTAACAGCAAGGTAATCCCAATGACTCCTACTTCATTCTCAATCTCACTAGCCTATTTCTTGATTTATAAATGAGCTATATGGTCAGTGTGGAGAGACCTATATAGCGCATGGTGTTTGTTGGTGAGAGCGTGTGGCTCTGGATGTGCCTGATGCATGCTGTATTTCGATATAATTATGGTGATACAGTGCAGTATACACATACATACTATCGTGTTTTGGCAATTTGTCTTGCATGCAGTACTTAGTGCACTGCAAATCAGTAAAAAGCAGTAACGGGCGCCTGGTACACAGACGATATCAATGGAACCGACTGTTCGCGGAAACTACGAGAATCGATTGTAGCGGGCACACTTGCTCGGCGCTCGGGCGGATAACCCCAAAGTAGCAGTTTTCTGCGCCTGGCGGGAGGCGCAGTTTTCTGCGCCTGTGCCTGACTGCTAGTACAGTGGGCCAATAGGCCGCTGTACCGCCCGAGCCGCCAGCGAGTGGCCAGGCCTGTCATACTCGTACACTGTAGTCCCCGCCGGCGGCCGGCCTTGCATTAGCATGCACCATAGACAGAAAGATCCGTCTGTCCGGAGGACTCTTTTATATTTTGCCATTAACGCTGTCCTCCGTAGACGGAGGGGATCGGTGAAGCCAGACGCAGTCTTCGCGGAACATTCCCCGACGAACAGATACAGACCGATCTTTCGGTCAACATGCACCACTGCACGCAGCGCATAAGCTAATTACATAACACATACCGGTACGGCGTACTGCTTGATCATTCGATCGATGTGCACATCACAGATCAGTCATCTCTGCATACGCTGAAAATATGCTGGAAAATATTCACCCACCTGGATATACAGTATATCGTCATGGAATGCCCATCTTTTTTTTATTTGTTCTCTGTCGAAATGTCACGAACACAATCGGGAACGAACAGTGATCTCGAACTTATCCTGTCTCCGAAGCAATTTCTTCCAAGTAAGTACGTACAATGTACGTAGGCACTAGGCCTACTACCTAGTGCTACTATAATACTACCACAACTAGTAAGTCGCGCGTGCACGTACTGCGCTGTGGAGTCACCCGCAAACTTCACCCACGCGGCCACGTCACGTCTCGCATGCCAGTAAGAGTCCTATTTCTGCAGATTTTTTTCATTTATTGTCGTGCGAACAACACATGGCAGCTTCGCAGCAACAACCAATAGTCGTATTAACAGCAATTTCATAAGAATGGAGAAATTTCAAATCATATTAAAGCTGTAATTGAAGTCGAGAAAACCGGAAGTACACGTAGAATACAGTCGGTTGTGTGTGTAAATAGCATTAGTCACGTATCACGTGCGTACGAACGGAAGTGACTTTGCTACCGGACTATCCCATAATGCACCGTAAATGACGCTTAAATGAACATCCGGGTACTTTTTACGTCATTGGCGATAGCGAGAATTGAGAATCACTCTCCAATAATGGAAAAGCTACAAGCTACACTCATTATGTTGAAATGTACACACACACACGCACGCACACACACAAATATATATATATATATATATATATATATATATATATATATAATATATACTGACTTTGTAGGTAAATGGGTATCTGCGTCTGTGTCAGTCGAAAGACGAATAGTTATCGGTTCCCAAAATAATTCAATGTTTTGAATGAGTTGCGTAGACTTTTCATCCTTTCAGATAACTTTTATCAGCTTTTGCAAATCATAAACATTCCCATGCAAACGGAAGTATACATTCATGATTGATGGCATTGACTTTGCCGACAACGAAAACGTAGTTTATGGTTTCGTTACAAACCTGTAGTGCTTGTCGACTGGGATGAGTGACGTTTAGGCAAAAATGCTCAAGCAATACAGTACATAATAATTATAGTGTAAACATATATGTAATTATTACCCATATAACTTCGACTGGGGAAATACATTTCTAGTTCGGGCAATAAATGTCGAATCCCTCTCAAGGCCAGTCCATATTATGTTATTATCTGTAAATGTATATGTGACCCTGCACCTCAAAACAAACAAAAAGTCGCCAGACATGAATTTTTAGTTAAGACCATATTCTGAAAAAGCAGACTTTAAGCTCTAAAATGATGTACAACTCAAATCAAATGGATTCTCCTAACCTATCTAAATATTGGAAAGAAAGCACAAACTCAGGAAAAGTGTGAACTGAGAAAAGAGGCTCTGAAGTACAGTGTCTATTCAATCTTTACCAAACCGTGCTGGCTGTGCGATGAATGGGACAAAAAAAACAGGAAGTCAACCACCAGTGTAACAACAATGAAGGGATTATTGGATTAAACTGAAATTAAGCAGGCCTCATTAACAAATTCTGTCCATAATCAATGCCAACTTTCAAAGCAGTAGCGCTATTCTTTCAAAAGTTATTGGAGTTGAAAGTGAAGAGTGTGGACAAGGTTTTTCAGAAATGAAAAAGGGATTCTCAAGACACACCTTATCACACTATTCTACCAAAAATGTTCAAGATAAACTGCTAAAAAACACACACTTTCCTGCCCGTTTTATGATACCCAATTTTAGCATAATGTAAAAGAAGACCCGCTCTTTCAGAAAATATGAAAAAGTCAAGTTCGGCTAGGTTGACCCATTTCACTTATTTTCAGTCCTCACGCAAACTCAGTGTGTGCGACTTTATGTTCGTTTTGAGGTGCACGGTCACATATAATGTGTGTATATTATTTAAGGATAGATAGATAGAAGTGGATACAGATATAACAATATTATACATTAATTTGATTAACAATGCCTTTAACGTTTTGTTTCATTTTATATTCTTTCACCAGCGAGCGGAGAGGTATGTCAGAATACGCCATTTGTCCCTGGAAATCTTTGTTCAGAGATTTTCTCAGAGGAAACGAATCGTTTTGTTCCGACGACACCCAAATACTTCAAAGATGACCATCCTCATCATGACGTCATAGTACGCGGAGCACCGATAGGACGGAATAGCTTTTACTGTGCCTATCCTGGTGAGTGTGCTTGGCTGATGAAACTCAAGTAAATTGCAAGCTTTACTTAAACAAACGGAATGTCAAAGACAACGTTTATTCGTACACTTGGAAATGTACGAGTTATGTCGACAACCATGTGTTCGACCCATGTGACAGCTGAAAGTAAATCGTGTCAAACTAAATACAAATACAAGGCATAAAGAAAACGTTACACTTTTTATTTTCTTTTTTTTTTGTGATTACATCTCAAAATGTTTCGGAGATTTTTTTCATATTCATGGACGCCAAATAGTCTCATCTATCAACTGCAATCAACAAAACAAATGTTTGTCCTAGCTTGGCTTAACACTGACGCTCTTTGTCCAGAGTGTGAAAAATGACTTGCGCCAAATTGAAAGAATATGGAAAATTCAGCCAGCAGTCCAAATAAGTGTTCTCATTCAAACAAATTGCTCTTGTTCATATTTTTGATTATTTTAAGATAGTTTAGGAATTTCCAGGAGATTTTCTGTCACGTTTTAAATGATTCCATTGGGTTACGGAGGGTTGATTAACATCAAGATCTTTTAAGCACAGTTATCACAAATCATGCACAGACATATCGAACCCACATGTCAGTCACTCAATCAAGAAGAAAAGTACAAAACTAAAGCATCCTAAGATCATTCAATCAATACAATCAATCCAATCAATCAATCAATCAATCAATCAATCAATCAATCATTCATTCATTCAATCAATCAATCAATCAAGCCATCAAGCAATCAGCCAATCATTCTTTCAATCAATCATTCAATTAATTAATTAATCAATCAATCAATCAATTAATCAATCAATCAATCAATCAATCAATCAAAGTTTAATCATTCAATTAATCAATCTATCAATAAATCAGTCAGTCAAGATTGTATGCATGTTTAATTTGGCAGATCAACATAGGCAATATCACCCCCCCCCCCCCGTGGCTTAAAGGGGAAGGCTAGCAACTGATCAGTGGGAATCAGTGGAAATGCTGGGAGATGATTGTTCCAATCCTTATGGGATTCATTCAAGAGTTCATTGTATATCTATTGTTGTGTGAAAATGATTTGCTTCAGAACGGTCTCATATTCAAGTAATGTGCAGATTAATGCTCCGTCACTGACCAGGGACGCTAACCTGGAAGCATTAAACGGCACATTACTTGAATATGAGACCATTCTGAAGCAAATCATTTTCACACAACAATGGATATACAATGAACTCTTGAATGAATCCCATAAGAATTGGAACAATCATCTCCCAGCATTTCCACTGATTCCCACTGATCAGTTACTAGCCTTCCCCTTTAAAGGCGTAGTTTTTTGTTTTGTTTTGTTTAGGTTTTTGGTATTTTGTTCTTCCAAAATGGCCACTGCTCTCTTCCCTAGTTGTTTCCACCACCAGCTCCTTTACTTCTTTCTTCTTAGGATAATTTACTCTAAAAATGCATTTAAAGTGCTCATACACATGTATTTGTTTAATGAACGTTTATTTCCTCTTTAAAAGTGATACAATCGGTGTACAACAGGATGCTTTTTTTTTTTGCATACCTGAGCAAGGTAAAAAAAGAAATAAAATGACAAAATTATCATGCTAAAAATATGTTCTGCTTTATGTTCTACTTCAGTCCTTTCGTTAGTCCCTGGACTTCCATTTCAATCCTCGACGCATCCTTCTTCTCTTTCGACACACTTCCTTGCTCTTGCTGAATTGTCCATATTCTTTTAATTTGGCCCAAGTCATTTTTCACACTCTGGACAAAGAGCGTCAGTGTTCAGCCAAGCGTGAACAAAAATTCGTTTTGTTGATTGCACTTGATAGATGAGACTATTGGGCATCCGTGAATATGAAAAAAATCTTCCAAATATTTTGAAATGCAATTTAGACATCCTTTAAAAAGTGTAGTTTGTTTGTTTTTTTTTTTTTTTTGGATACGTCATGTGTATAAAGAAATATACAATAGGAGCCCTGTTAACGTTTGACCATCAAATGCACATGTTTATTATTTCTCTTAGTGTAATGTTCATCCCTCCTCCACCCACACTTAATACAATCAGAAGATTTGACTTTTGTAATTTAATGTATAACAAGGTACAAACGTTTTCCTCGTCATAGGTACTAGTAAGTTCTCTTTGTCGTGTTTAGCGTCCTCACGCAAACATTATGGAGCTTTAGATTTTGCCGCACGGACGCTTGAGAATTCGCTTGAGCTGGACGTTCTCCTCTCCACTGCGTCGTGCTGAAAAACAGCTTTACCTTACGCTGGGACGCAACGTATAAAAAATAAAATGGCGCCCCCATATGATCGGTGCATCAAGTAGCTCCCTACGTCGCAAATTGTGCGGACATAAGAAAAGCCCAGAACGCGTAGTGAAAAACTTAGACGACGCAAGCTAAAAATAGATCGACTTGACGCGCGCTTCTGCGAATGCTCAGAACATTTTTCCCCTCTGAACGTCCCCTTCGAGAAAATCTAAAGCTCCCTAATAATCTTTAAAACTCCTAATTATTAAAAAGACAGTTTTGCCCGACGTTATAAGACATCGATGTCAGCTTTCACCTGGCATGCATTGTTCATTTCTGAAATAGATTGTGTACCCAATCCATGTCTGAATGGAGGGACCTGCTCTGAAAGTCTTGAGGGGTTCAATTGCAAATGTCCGGGATCATTTCTGGGAAAGCAATGTGAAGTGGGTACGTACACGTGAATAATAATGGCATGACATAAAACTTCATTTCATAAGGAGGTTGGTAGACCATCAGTTGCAATATCATGTCAGCCTATGTTGCAATGTATGTATGCTTGTATGCCAACAAATTTGCATAATCAATAAGTTATGATTAACCAAAATGTTATTACTTCTTCAATAACTGTGAAATCCAATATGGATAATATATATTTATTGCAGGAAGTTGTACACTTTTAATAGTACGGGTGCAGTAAAACATCAAACAAACAAAAGCTTCAGATTTCAAATACAACACAAATGCTCTTTCCAATATTTTTCCTTCAATATTTCCACGAAATTCATCTTTTCATGATTATCCTACTAGGCGGTCTAATGAGTTCCATTTACCTCTTTTGAGAACCTTATTAGCTTAGAATACACATTTATATACACGGCTCTAAATTTTGGAATTCATAAAAATATAAAATCCATCTTTATACACATTAAAGCGTAATTTGAATTTTTTTGTGTATTAAATTCTGGCTGAGACTTTTATTTTCATTATCTATATATAGGTTACAGGAAACATAAGGTTCATCATCAGTCATTGAATTCATCATCACGCAGTGAAGAAGGGTATTACTATGCAATGAAATAAGGCATTTTATTTGCATAATTTTTGCACAGAGCAGACAGTCACCAGCTGTCCAAAGTACCTCCTCAGTCCCCTTTTCTGTTTTTTTCCTGTTCAGCGTGTATGCATTTTCTCTCTGTCCTACTTTCCTTTCTTCCTTTAATTTTGTTTTTGCCCCATTCCTTTCAACGTATCGTATCCGCCTTATTGTTTAGTCATGCCATGTGGTTGTGTCTCTGCTGTTTGTACCTTTTTGTCTTAATTATTTTTGTGTTATGTACTTGTAATTGCAGTAAGTATTTTTGAAGAAATTCTTGAGTGGTCCACAATCTACAAGCACTGCTTTTTAGTGGACCTCTCAGTTCTCTTTTTTCCTCTCTAAACAACGCTTTGTATTTTCCTGTATGTATACATAATCTATCTTTATTAGTTTGTTGACTATCGGGTATTTTACGTATTTTGTAACGTATATAATATGCCTATGATAGAAATTCCTGATTTACTTTGTGTCATGTTTTGTTGGAAGAAAAAGTAGAATGAAATAAATGAAGTGAATTTAATTGAATAGAAAACTGCCGTTTATTAGACCCCACCGCTATCTCGACATATAGAATACTTTTGAATGTGGATTTTTCCTGATTATGTATTAAGTTTTCTTTCTTTTTTTCTCTGGGGTGATGTTGACTTTGTTCATTATTGACGTGTGTAGGCGCTTCCACGCGTGTTGTTGTTGTTGTTGTTCCTCTTTTTGTTTTTGTTGTTAATCTAGATGCCGTCTGCCCTGGCCTAGTATCGTCCCCAAACTCCTGCTATCTCTACCGTCAGGACCAACAGCCCTGGGAGGTGGCCCGGGATACATGCAATGAACTAGGAGGATATCTAGTCGCCACAGAAACTGCAAGCGAGCTGTAACGTCTTCGATTCGACGTTCTCAGCCCACTCTATGGAATCACGATGCTCCCCTTGATCTGGACTGGCCTGAACGACAGATCGTCCGAAGGAGTCTGCACTTGGGACAGTGTAGGAGGCGCCGTATCCCGCACAAGTAGTTTGTGGGAATTTGTTGAGCCTCAGGCAGGCGAAGCAGCCGGATACGACTGCGTAGCCATCGTGAATATTGGTTTAGCTCTTGATGCATGCAACAGGGATAACAGCTTCATGAACAACTTCTTGAAAGGTTGGTATATACGCGCACACACAAATTTCTCGAAAAGTGTGAAGTTTTTTGTAACTCCCAGTTTGGTTTTAGGAAAAACCACAGTACGACCCATGCCTTACTCACTTTTATCCATAAAGTTGCTCATGCTATAGATGATGTCTCCCACACTATTGGAGTTTTTCTTGATTTTTCGAAGGCCTTCGACACAATTGACCACGATATTTTGATTTACAAGCTACGACATTATGGTATACGTGGGAAGGCTTTGGACTGGTTTCGAGATTATTTATCAAACAGAAAACAATTTGTGAGTATAAATGGCCGTGATTCTCAGTTAAAGTTAATTTCATGTGGTGTTCCACAGGGCTCCTTACTAGGCCCACTATTGTTCATTTTGTACATTAACGATCTTCCTAGTTCCTCGCCAATTCTTTCCTTTATATGTTTTGCTGACGACTCCAATCTGTTTTTTACACACAGAGATCCTTATACTCTTGTTAACACAGTGAATAAAGAACTTAAATCTGTGCAATCTTGGATATACGCCAACAAATTGTCACTTAATATTGATAAAACTCATTGTATGCTTTGTAGCAATAGTCTTAAAACCCTTCCTTTTCATATTAAGTTTAATGAAACTGAATTAAATCAAGTCAGTAGTATAAAATTTTTAGGGCTCTTCATTGATAGTGATTTATCTTGGAAATCCCACGTTAGTTATTTAAGTAATATTCTTTCTAAAAATACGGGTGTTCTTAATAAACTTAAGAGTGTTTTTCCAAGTCAAATTCTGCTTAATCTTTATTCTACTTTGATTACTCCGTACCTTAATTATGGTATTCTTGTGTGGGGGAATGCAACTAGAAATCTTCTTGATATACTGTTCCGTATTCAAAAACGTGCCATCAGAAATATCAACCATGTCGGATATTTGTCCCACACGAATGATTTATTTTTGAAAAATAAAATACTGAAAATATCAGATCTGTTCAGTTACAACGTCGGCATATTTATGTACAAATTTTCTGCCAACGAGTTACCGGATGTTTTTACTAGCATGTTCAGAAAAAACTATTTGATTCATAATTATCCTACCCGCCAAAGTGACGCATTTCACCTTCCACGTACTCGAACAATTTTCGCTAAAAAAACGATAATGTATACGGGCCGTAGATACTGGAATGACCTCTCCCCCGAAATAACAAGCTGCTCGTCTTTATATTCCTTTAAACGTTAATTAAAAGAGTTTTTATTGAGTGCATATTTTGCAGACACTGAACAGTCGTAATGTCTTATGTAATACTGTGGTATGTTATTGTCCAATCAAACATTTTGTCAACACGTTACAGATTCCATTTAGGGTCTTGCCATGGGGCTCTCTGAATTCATCATTAGCAATTCCACACTCTACTTCGTTTCCCTCTCTTCCTCTTTCCCTCTGCCCCTCTCTAACCTTCTATGCAGAGCTTGACGGCAGGCACCAAATGGCTGAATAGTTGTACATGTTACTTTTTGTGTCTTACTGATCATATCCTGGTGAAAGTTTTAATGCAACAATAGTTTATAGTATATACACCAAAGTAGGCTGTATAATAATGATGGCTCTGTCACAGTAAGTTCATATTAATGTATAGTTTGTTTGTTTTTCTTCTACTTCTTTTTCTTCTTCTTTTTTATTACATAAATTTGGCAACCTTACATCATCATTCTGGTCTTCTATCCGTTCTCCGTTTCTTTTTCACAAACACTGATTACTCGGGGCTTACAGCCAAACAAGCTAGCTTTCATGTAGGTCCCGTCATACTTCTCTTTGATCAACCCCATTTCGATTTCGATTTTGACCAGTTATCATTACATGTAATTACTGTGTTATCACCATGTATATTGTTTGTTTTCTGCACATTGTTCACAAGGTAAAAGAACTTGTCTGGTTTCTGTTGTAATGTTCATAAATGAGAAGTATGAAAATAAAATGAATTGAATTGAATGTGCGAATTCAAGCTTTGATTTGACAATGTCAGAATCTATATTTCGATGAAAATGCTCCTTTTCCTATCTTTCTTTGTTTTCTACTTCAGTAATGCCTGACAATTATCACACACAATATTCCTTCTTAAGAACACTCTCAATATAGGTGGCTCTGAAGTCTCAAAATCTCTAAGTTCAAATATTTCGATAT
Source organism: Diadema antillarum (assembly GCF_040938485.1). NCBI lineage: Eukaryota > Metazoa > Echinodermata > Echinoidea > Diadematoida > Diadematidae > Diadema > Diadema antillarum. Next base: position 2,149,825 of record NW_027271320.1, read on the forward strand.
CCTGTTTCAATGACAATTTTCGTCTTTAGACACGTAGTGTTGAGGCATGCCAGTGATCCTCTTTGACCGCATAGTAGCATTGAAGATGGAATGGTAACCTCGAGTGACTTAGTGAGTGAGAACTACTTTCCCGCAAACTGAATAGACCACTTCAGAGACTAAATTTCCACAAATAAAGTAGCCTATCTAAGATGCTTGTACGAAACTTTTTAGAAAGAAAAGTGGACATGGTGAACGCACATTTTCGAAAGAATAAGGCTAATCGGTTGTCACACGAAGCGAGGTAGACACGAAAAGGATTTATGACGTTTCGGCCGAACATTTTCTGGCCTTCGTCTGGTAGAGTAGATCGAGCGCTGCGGCAGTGCAGGTGTATCTATAGCGCTGGTGAAGTCCAAAAAAAAAAAAAAAATTGCACTCGGAGGTACGCCATTTAACTTTAATGATTAGTTGACGCATCGGCCAATAATAGCGCATCAACCGCTCCAGCGAAGTGGGACAATGTCGTACCTTTGAGCACAATGTTTCCTTCAAGACTCGGTCACAAATACCAGTACAAACTGCTACGAACGCCGTACGAACGATTTTGAGACAACTTCATGAGTTTTGCTTTCAAGAAAACAGAACGAAACCAGCGTTCTTAGACCGATAGTTGACCTTTCCTAAGTTCTTAGCCTGGTCGATAGTTTAGTCCAAGTTGTTTTGTTTGTTTGTTGTTGTTGTTGTTGTTTTTAACTGCGTGTGAAACCCTCTCTTCGTTAGGCGGCCATACGAGTGTCGTACGAACATCGCCAGAACTACGCAAGATTTTGTAGGTTCTATAGATTATTCTAGAAGCTTTAAATTCTTAAGATGATTGTTAGAACGCCTTTCGTTCATGCCCCAGTCACACAGTGCTTTACGATGGATTACGTCCACCGCGGATAGATACGAATGAGTGGACGCAGGGGGACGCAGCGTGGACGCAGGCATCCGCAGGGACGTATGTAGACGTAACTGTCCGTAACTCATCCGTAAAGAAACGCAAAATGACGTCGCCGAACCTGCGAAATTTTGAAATGTTCAAAATTTCGCAGAGGGACGCCACGGACGCAAACTTACGCAAGTAACCGTAACCAAACGTAACTATCCGTAACTGAACGTAACTACCCGTGGCTTGGACGCAGACCATCCGCAAAAAAATTACCTTCCGTCCGTTTGCGTTCGCTTACGTCCACCGTAAGTATCCAAAATTAACCGCAAGTTAACGTATCACAACAGTTTCGTCCGCTTACGGATATTTACGGACAGCTACGGATGTTGCGGACAATTACGTCTTTCGACGTTTTCCGTTTTCCACTCGCATGGGAACACAGAGACTCGTGGGAAGGCACACACTCCTGTTGCCAAGCTGCAGCGCCTTTACCTGAAGGAATGCTACAACACAGTCGGAGCGGTGGAGAGGCAGAACTGCATGGTCAAATTATGAAATTTCGCCCACATACTGGTCATTTTAAGTGGCACCCATATACCATGTATACTCATGACATCGGTTAACTCTTGGTGCTGAACTTTTTTTCTTGTACTCTTCGAATGTATATTTTTCGAAAAAAGCAATATTTTGGGTAGGGGATGGGGTGATAGCATTTTATTCACTTTTCTGGCCGGGGAAGGTGTGGGACAGGGGCAACTGTATAAAATGAGAACGAATTTAGTATTTCTCTATAGTCTTACCCATGCATTTTACGCTCCATCGAATGTGTATTACATTTTTTATAATAATAATAATAATAATAATGATAATAATGATAATAATAATTATGATAATAATAATAATAATAATAATAATAATAATAATGATAATAATAATAATAATGATAATAATAAAGGACGTTTATATTGCGCGGCTACTATGATAATATACTCTACTGCGCATTACAAAATGACATGCATACAAGAAATTCAAACAGAAAATACATTACTTCAAGAGATGACTTGATATTGTACTTGGGTGTGGGAGGGGTGTTTGAAAGTTCTGATGTCTTTTTTTTTCTGTAAATTTAATAAGCATTGCGTTATCATAAGTATCTCCTTAACATAACCCAGTAAGTCATGAATATCGCTGAGCAACGACGGCGTAACCACAGTTTGTCTATTCCATGACTGCAAGTAATATTTTCTTACTCTAATGTTTAACTTTGTATCTTATTTGTGGTATAGTGATGTTATATGTGACCCTGCACCACAAAACACACAAAAAGTCGCCACACATGAAATTTTAGTTGAGAGCATATTCTGAAAAAGCAGACTTTAAGCTTTAAAATGATGTATTACTCAAATCAAAAATAGACTCTCCTAACCTATCTAAATAGTGGAAAGAATGCACACACTTAGAAAAAGTGTAAACTGAGAAAAGAGGCTCTGAAGTACAGTGTCTATTCAAGCGCTTAATTTTTATCAAGCCGTGCTGGTTGTGCGATGAATGGGACAAAACACAGGATGGAAACACCGGAGTAACAATGAGGGGATTATCATATTAAACTGAAATTAATAATAATAATAATAATGATAATAATAATAATAATAACAATAATAATAATAATAATAATAATGATAATAATAATAATGATAATAATAATAATAATGATAATAATAAAGGACGTTTATATTGCGCGGCTACTATGATAATATACTCTACTGCGCATTACAAAATGACATGCATACAAGAAATTCAAACAGAAAATACATTACTTCAAGAGATGACTTGATATTGTACTTGGGTGTGGGAGGGGTGTTTGAAAGTTCTGATGTCTTTTTTTTCTGTAAATTTAATAAGCATTGCTTTATCATAAGTATCTCCTTAACATAACCCAGTAAGTCATGAATGTCGCTGAGCAACGACAGCGTAACCACAGTTTGTCTATTCCATGACTGCAAGTAATATTTTCTTACTCTAATGTTTAACTTTGTATCTTATTTGTGGTATAGTGATGTTATATGTGACCCTGCACCACAAAACACACAAAAAGTCGCCACACATGAAATTTTAGTTGAGAGCATATTCTGAAAAAGCAGACTTTAAGCTTTAAAATGATGTATTACTCAAATCAAAAATAGACTCTCCTAACCTATCTAAATAGTGGAAAGAATGCACACACTTAGAAAAAGTGTAAACTGAGAAAAGAGGCTCTGAAGTACAGTGTCTATTCAAGCGCTTAATTTTTATCAAGCCGTGCTGGTTGTGCGATGAATGGGACAAAAAACAGGATGGAAACCACCGGAGTAACAATGAGGGGATTATCATATTAAACTGAAATTAATAATAATAATAATAATGACAATAATAATAATAATAAGGATAATAATAATGATAATAATAATGATAAGGCCTTATTTACCCAGGGTAGCCAAGTCAAGATCGGCTCGGTTGACCCATTTCACCTATTTTCAGTCCTCACACAAAATCAGTGTGTGCGACTTTTTGTTCGTTTTGTGATGCACGGTCACATATATTCTTTACATTTATGACGTTTATTCATATTTGAGTTGCACAAACAAAATTCAAACTTCAAGTTCAAAATTTCATATATCTTTTACTATTGTAAAGCAAATTTTAAAGGATTACGATTTTTTTCACAACTTGTACGTAATTCAATTTCAGTTTTCCCCAGTGTATAATGTAAGACAGTCCAAAATGTGATAACCTTGCTGTCATAATACACTGACTTAGCAGGAATCGTAAGAGAAAACCAAATTGTCCATAATTATTAATAACAATCTGTAACTATCCGTAACTATCCGAAAATATCCGCAACTCTCCGCAAGTGTTCAGAACTATTATGTTCCAATTCGTAAGAATATCCGCAAGTGGACGCAAGTATTCGCATCTGGTCGTATCTGTCCGTAATGCCCGCATTTTTTGCCCGCATGTTTTGTACAAATTTCTGGTGACGGCAAAGGATCCGCTGGGGTCCGCGGAAAAAATGACTTTTTTGGACGTAACGCCGGACGCAGAGCATTATGTGACTGGGGCTTGAGAGAGGGCTCTTACTTCTTTCGTAACAATGCCTTACGAACGGAGTTTCGTACGGCGTTCTTATCAACAATTCTTTAAGTGTGTATAGCGTTTGTAAGGGACTCAAGGTGTATAATCTGTGCAACTGTTGAGTTGTAGGTGGTATAAAGAAAAACGCCCGAAGTTCAAATCCTCACTCCGTTCTAGGTGTGCGACCAGAAAGCATCTCTGTTAAACATTGGACTAAAAAGGAAGGCAATCAAATGGGAAGGGGAGAAGGGGAAAAAAACAAAGGAAGGAGATGAGGAGGAAGGATCGAGAGTTGGAGAGCTAAAGCAACAACCTCAAGAGATGAAGGACATCCGAAGTGACAGGGAGGAGGCGGTGGAAGATTACGAGGAAAACGAGGAGGAGGAGGAGGGAGAACCATCAAGACGGCAGGTTGATAGCGATGAAGATAAAAAAACGGGAAATCCCCAAATGTAGAAATATGACCTTGATGACACCACAGAACAAAAGCTCATTGACTTTTTTCAGTGACAATTCCTTTTATAACAAGGGGAGTGACAGATATGCCAACACCAAGTACAAGAAACACCTGATGGAACCATTGGCCAAAGAGCTCAATACCTCTAGTGAGTATCATTGCTATTCTTCTAGTCTATCTCTTTTTTTGAACCCGTTCCACACTGAATTCTGAAATCTCCATAGACTTAATACACGGACCACCAGGTTCCCGTACGGAACGGGTTAAAATACTTTCTTATTGTATCCATAGTCTCACACACCAGCATCGCCTTCTTCTCTCTATTTCCTGCTGTCTCTTCTGAACTAAAGCAACCTCTACAACCGGTCATTCTTCTTCTTCCTTCTCCTCCTCCCCCTCCTCCTGTACTTGCAGATGCAGCTGCAGTTGCAGTTTCGTTGGCACTACTGTCATCTTGAAGTATATCACTTTCAACTGCTACAGAATTTTCAACAGGACAAGGCAGCATCTTTGTAACAACCGCACAAAATAAAAAAAAAATCATAAAATCTTCTTACGAATGTCTTGAGAGTGACGTAAGTTGCACGTAGGAACATCTTACGACCAAAAACAAAACAAAACAAAAATAAACAAAACAACGTGAGATGGCCGTAAGTCTGACGAAAGAATAACTCAAGGCATTCTTACGAAGAACGTTACAAATTATAGGGCCATTGTATAATTGAAGAATATTACTTTTGTTATATAAAATGTCCCCATCTCCGAATCTCTACCAACAGTGATATTCGTACGAACATATCGTACGTAAAAAAAAAAAAAAAAAAAAAAAAAAAAAACCTTTGTGACCGTAGATTCAATAAAGGCTCTGTCACAAATGCCTTTACGAATTGCTCCGAACGCCGTAGAAAATTTCGTAAAATTTTCTATAGAAAGCGGTACGAAACCAGCGTTCGTAGACCGTTCGTGGACCGTAAGTTCGTCGCCTGGTCGATGTCCGAGATTTTTTTTAACTTCGTACGAAATCCTTTCTTCGTATACGCATCGTACGAACATCGTAAGAATTACGCAAAATTTTGTAGGGTCGAGAGACAATATTCTAGAAGCCTTAAATTCTTACGATGATTTTAAGAACGTCTTAAGTCGTTCATAGAGGGCTCTTGCGTCTTTCGTAAGAATGCCTTACGAAAGGCGTTCTTACGAACAACTCTTTGAGTTTGTAAGGCGTTCGTAAGGGACTCGTAAGACGTAGGCACACATTTTTTTCTTTTTTTTTTGCGAATTAAACAGCATTCGTACACACTTCGTAAGAAGGCCGTTAGACTCTGGGACCCATCTACGAATCTCTACGAACTCCAGAATTCGTACAAACACTGACATTCGTTCGAACGCATTATGAACCTTTGTGACAGTAGCTTGAGCGCTCAGTATACAGTATGTCCTTCAAAATATTACAATCAGATTTTCACATCGATAACACCCAATATGATTAATCTGTCCAAATGCTACTTCAAGGTCTTATAAAAAGAACATTTAAGCTCTATTTTGCAGAAAACCCCATTCACTTTGGTTAAGCTCTCACAAAGAAATGTAGATTGTTGTAAAGCATGTCATGAGTCTGATTCTTCCAAGTTTAGCACGTCGATGCTCTTGTGTGTGAAACAATAGACAAAACTTGGAGGGAAGAGATTCCTGACATCCTCTACAAAATTCCTCATTTCTCTTTGACCACTGAAGCGAATCGAATGGAGTTTTCTGCAAGACGTGGGCAATGAGTTATATTTTCATACTTTTAATTTGTAATTAGATTGATTCGCTATTTTTCAAGACATCATTGCGGAGCTCCCGTTGTAATTTTCTATTGGGACACAGGGTACATACACGTGAACTATGATTATAGCAGCAGCGTTCGGTCAAGTTTGTCAGACGAAGGCCAGCAGATTTTGTGGCATAAACGCAGTAAATGCTGTTTTGTGTGTACTTCAATCCATGGACAACCAATTTGCCTTATTCTTTCAACAACTACCACGATTATGAAAACATTCCGTATTATTAACAATACGTTTGACGACGAAAAGAAAATAACATGTCATCATTTATATCTATCGTAACACAGTATAATCACATACATTCGTTTCCAAATTGTCACGAAGAATGTGAGATAAACTGGTATGATCCATTACATAATAAACGATATGATTTACCTGTATTACCTTTTGTTGTTGGATGGAAATACATAACGATTGAACTGGATTGAATTGAATTAAATTGAATTGAATGGAATTAGATAAATGAAGACATAATAAAATACACTGAAGTGAACAGGCGATAGGCACTAGGTACAACATGGGGAGGGGGGGGGGGGGGGTAAAGGCGTATTTAATGAACTATCGTGAGGCAAACTGAAAAGAATTGATCTCAAATTTTTGACTTCCTGTAAAGATAGCATAGAAAGAAGATGCAAGTTTAAATTGTACGTACCGGTGCCAAGAGATGAATGTTCCCCGTCGAAATTTGCAGAGGGCGAAAGAAGACAGCAAAACCTTCTAGTGTATTCACATAAGATTTTCTTTTCTGTGTTCCTATTTTTTTTTTAATTTTTTTTGGAGGGTACTATACATGTAACATATCTTAATGCGTCAATTTTCTAAACTCTTTCATCTGTTTGAAGACATTTCGAGAAATGAACACTTTGGAACATTGCATTGTCAGAGACTCCAACTCTCCCGCTTTTGACGGGAGGTCTCCCGCAGAAAGCCCACTTTTGCAAAATCTCCCGTTCTCCCGTTTGAGATTTAATTTCTCCCGCCCTGGCTCTGTGTCTCCCGTTTGAAATGATTTCTGACTTTTTTTCTTCGTATGTTGAAAAATAAGCCTTTAGATAGCACGAGAGAGCATCAAGAACCCTAATCATTAATGGTTAGAGCTTCTAGGGCCCAATCGGGCCCTGGACCCCGGCCGCAAGGAACTTTGTGCTCGTGATATGCGCTTTGCGCACATCAAGTTGGAGTCTCCCGTTTGCTAGGGGTTTCAGGCAGGAGAATCTCCAGATCAGAAGGTGCTTAGGGTTGGAGTCTCTGCATTGTAATAATTATGGTAGACTTTCGATTATGATAGATATGCATTATGGTGTATACATAAACATATAGGTATAGGTGTTAGGAACTTTTTTTCTTGAATATTGAGCAAGTATATGGGCGGTCCTTGTTGCGTTTGCGGCAAATCATGCAAACTGCAATGGATATGTCGCTGTGACTAGGCTTGAATATGGGAATTGATTATCAATTAACTTTATCTTTCTCTATTATAATCATTTGGACTATTCAGGGTTTTCACATGTGAAATAACATGCAAAAAATACTACTCAGGTGTTTATACAAAGTGAGGGCAAATGAAAATACTACAAAGGTGTTCAAAAGAAATCTGTTCTTGTACAAACAATCTCTTCAAGATCTCATAGAAACACGAGATATATATATGACCGTGCATAAAAAAAAAAACAAACAAAAGGTCGCACCCCTTAATTTTACGTGAGGACTCAAAACAGGTGAAAGGGTCAACTAAGTCAATCTTGAGTTGTTCAAACTTTCTGAAACAGCTATCTTTGAACTACATTATTATTTAGTTTGAGATCATAACACGAATGGGAGAATGTGTTTTCAGCAGTTTTTCTACAACTCCTTTTTGGGGAAGAGTAGAATGATCAGGATTGTGTTAGAGGCCCCTTTTCATTTCCTGAAATCCTTTGTACACTCTTCACTCTTCTAATAACTTTAGAAAGGAAAATGCTACTGATTTGAAAGTTGGCATTAATCATGGACAGAAAAATTAAATAAAATAGAACATGCTCAATTTCATCTTAATCCGAAAGTTTCAGCTTAATCCCATAATCCCTTCATTGTTGCTGCTTCGTTGGTTGACATCCTGTGTTTTGTCCCTTTGATCGCACAGCTAGCGCGGCATGGATAAAGATTCTAATGTGCCGTGTTCGCCTGCCCGACTCAGTCGACGGCGTGCCAACTTCGCATATTCTGCTCAACTGTAGGCCTACTGTGTCTGTACAGTGCACTGGCTGATTCTCGGCATGTGTTGTTCTGTGTTCTCCATTCGGGCGCCTGCTCGGTGACCTTCACCCCGGCGCGCTGGCGGGGTGCGCGCGCCGGGGTGGTTCGACGGCACAGATTGGGGAAACTAAAAATCTATCGGGGACCCTATCCCTAAACCTAACCCTAATCCTAATCCTAACCCTAACCATCAAACCCTAACCCTAACCCTAACCCTAACCTCAACCCCAACCCTAACCCTAACCATAACCATAACCAAAAACCCCAACCCAACGTTTTTCCCATAGGTTTAACACGCGCCATGCCCCAATCTGTGCCGTCTTAAAAAAAAAACGCCGCCGGGCGGCCGCCTCGGGTGGGGGATGCAGTGTGGTACAGGTTGGAAATCGTGCCTGTGGTGATCATGATCGGAGCCTTCTACATTCATTGTATTACAATTATTCTTTTACACTGTACTCAGTACATGTATCGTAATGGAGGGCTCTGATCATGCTGGAAGTGGTGCGCCCTCAGTGGCGGGGCGCTGCTCACGATATTGCTGGACATAATGTACACACTGAAGAATCACGTTAAGATTCACGATTATGCAGCTGCACACTATATTCAATGATACTCGGTATTATGATGATATGTATTTTTTTTTCTTTGGTCCTTGTCGATTTTTAAAGAATATTATAAGCTCAAATTATATATATATATATATATATATATATATATATATATATATATATATTTATATTGTAAAATTGCATTCCATGATAATTCTTGCCCATCTTTTTGTCCCGCCCTTTTATGGTTGTTTTTGGTATGTCATGGTTCCTTCCTTTCGGATGTGTTTTTTCTTTCTTCTTGTCCCTATTTATTGCAAATCCAGTTCTTTTTTATGCGACTCGTGATTTATGTAACAGTGTATAACGACATACAGTTTTAATATTGTGTATTTGCTCATGGGATCACCCTCGAAAGGCCAATGGCCTACTGCTGATTTCCTCCACCATTTATTTTAATTGTTATGTCAATCTTGAACACACACTCTTTAACTTTTAACTGTGATTATGTACTTATCCAAAATGATATTTGGTTTGTATATGTATGTGTTAGAACTAATTGATTGTATATTTATATGTTTTTACCTGAACTTGTGGAAATAAACGAAACTGAAACTGAAACTGAAACCCACAAATCCGCCCAAGCCAATCGATAAATCGCCAAATACCACAATACAATTGAAGAGTTTGTTTGCAAAAACCGATAAGTCCATTTTTGAAGATTTTGAAGTACGGTCTCTGTCATAAAGTTTAAATAGTACCTTTTAAATGTTATATTGTCAGTACTTATAAAGATACATTTTTTCAAGTTATGGTCAAAAGAAGCAAACATTTTCTTATTATTCTCTCTATTTTTCTTGACCTTTAATCGCAAATATCTCCATTTGGGCAAATATGGACTTATCGGTTTTTGCGAACAAAGTCTTCAATTGAAGCGTTTCTTGGGATACTGTTCCTCTCACATTAAGCTTGCATTTTTTTATTTTTTTTTTTGGGGGGGGGGGGGATTGACTAGCAAGCAGTATTCTGTCCTGGATTTGCGTGGAAATTCTAAGTTTCTCTCACTGCTTTATGTGCAAAAGTCATGACTCCACAGTAATATAGCTGTTGGTCATTTGAAAAAAAAAAAACAACAACAATCATACCGTTATACGACAATTTACATCAAAGCGAAGCCGGGCATGTTTTCCTCAACTTTGTTCGCCACAATCCCATGTCGATCATAACAGAAATCTACTAAAAGTCGCATGGATTTAAAAAAACGGAATGTTTTATGAACGTATGAGAACATTAGTGTCTCAGAATAACGTGACACACAGGTTACGGGTTTGCGTCATGGCACAAAAAAAAGAGTTAAAATGCTTGAATAGACCTTGTACTTCAAAGCCTCTTCGTTTAGTTTATACTTTTACAAAGTGTGTGCTTTCTTTCCAGTATCTAGGTAGGTTAGGGGAGTCCATTTGAATTGAGTTATAAATCATTTTAAAGCTCATGGTCTGCTCTTTCTGAATATGTCTTTAACCTAAAATCGATGTCTGGCGACTTTTTGTTGGTTTTGTGATGCAGGGCACATAATTGGCGTAATGTGAATGTTTTATGTTATACTTATTATTGTAAGGCATTGTCTGAACTATCTCTCTTTTTAGTACCGGTGATGTGTACGTCAACTGTCTCATTGTAACATTTCATAAAAATTAGTGAATATGATATAAACAGATTATTACATATATCCAGGGAACATTTTCCTTTTAAACACTCGGATTTTTTTTTTTTGATATTTGTGGGACAATACCTTAACTTAATAAACATCCAACTATAGGGAAAGAGTCTCTGATATTATGTTTGATGATGTATTCTATTGAAGCCAACAAAAAGAAGAAGATTTGTAATAATGATGTTGATAATGATGATAATGATAATAATGATAACAATAACATGGAGGAATATTGGTAGTCATGTCATGCTCAATGCCAACAAATTTCATTCATAAAATCCATTTCCATATCACCATTATCATGAACAATCAGATAAATCTCTATTTTATCGGGGATGAGATGTCAGCGTTATTAGAAAAAGAACTTAATGAAAGTAACGGCGTGTGTTTATGGTTATTGTTTTATAAAGAAAATCGTCGATATTTTTTTTCTTGGTATATTTGTTGAGTAGTAATGTATTGGTAGCCAGATCAGGCATAATGCTAGCAAATACGTTAATAAAGATAATCGCTATACCACCATTGTCCTAAAAAAATGAGCTACGCCTCTATTATACGGCACGTGAAGATTTCGTGTTTGTAAAATTTATGGTAAAATTTGCATAAAAAAGTCCCAAAGTCATTACTCTTCCTGCAAACAAATTCATTAATAAAGAGCTTTGCAATTATCATCATTTCCCTAAACAATCAAACAATTATATTTCCATTATACCGGGGGTGAGAAGTTGGTTTAAAAAATCTAATCAACCAAAGTATCAGCTTGATTTTGTTTTGTGTATGTGTCGTTATAGTGGAAATAAAAGTAAACGAAATGAGTAATCTCAAAATTCTTTGTAAAATGAATATCATGTATTCATATCAACAGGTTGAAGGGGTACGACGAAAGCTGAGTAAGAGGTTACTGAAAAAAAGGGTTCTGTCAAAAAAAGCAAGAAAAAAAATCAAAAACAAAATCAAATCTGATTACATCAATAAACAATATTCAAGAAACCATCACAATGTGATGTTTGGGGTGAATGATCCACAACGCACCAAATAATTGAAGACCTGAATATAAGAACGACCCAAGTCCAATTTTTGGCCAAATTCAGTTTGACATGGGAAATTGTAGCTTATGCATGGACTCATCTTGTGTATAAATGATAAATCCTAATTACCCCCGGAAGTGCCTGAAATGAATGAGTTAAATCTTATATTAATGTAAGAAATAAGGACTTGGGTCATTCTTACATTCATATAATAGCACCCTCTCTCATCCATCTCTCATCTCTATAGCAGAATATCATGTATATGAATCAAAGAACGACCCAAGTCCACCACACAAAATGGCCTCCCCATAATTAGTGTAAATGTTAAATTGTCATATTATGTTCTAATTTGTATATGTTGCCTTCCCATCGCAGTTAAATAGAATATTATTGGACAAATTAAAAAGATATGAAGTTTTTTTTTTAGTTTACTCGAAATGATCTTCCATGGACTTGGGTCGTTCTTATATTCTATACTCAATTACGTCATTTTTAGGAAATGCGCATGCTCAAGGTTCTTCAGCACGTTCAACGCCAGAATCGCTAAAACGTGGTCGAGGAATTTCACGTCCACCCGAGATTTATGACGTGATTGCATCATAGCATGGCGTATCAAATCGCCAGCCCGCTGAGGAGACGGGGCCATGACGTCATAGCAGTACGTCACGAACGGCGCACACTGAAATCTAAATGTTTGATAACACCGGGAAGCGTGTTTTTTTTTTAGACGGCACAGATTGGGGAAACTAAAAATCTATCGGGGACCCTATCCCTAAACCTAACCCTAATCCTAATCCTAACCCTAACCAGTTAAATAGAATATTATTGGACAAATTAAAAAGATATGAAGTTTTTTTTTTTGTTTACTCGAAATGGTCTTCCATGGACTTGGGTCGTTCTTATATTCATATACTCAATTATCATTATCGTTTTATTGCGTAAAAGTACTTCAGCGGAACAGTGTCCCCAAATATATATTCGTAATAAACGTAAATTCACTTTGGCAAGGTACGTCATCATTATGGGAGCTGCATTGTAAAATAAAATTCCATACTGAAGGAAGAACCAGCGGGTCGTTTTGGATTTGATCACTTTTCCATGGCAAGTCTTTGACTTTTTTAACCGGTCTTTTCCTTGCCACAGTATGCAGTACATCAGTGGATATATTTGGAGACTTAAATTGATCCCTGGGCTTTTAGTGTAGTCCTTAAATAAATGCAAAAGTTTATATTCACATACACAGAAATAATAATAATAATTAATAATTGATATGATTTATATAGCGCCAAATCCACTCTGAAGAGTGCTCTAGGCGCGGAAGGAAGAGAAAGTGAAAGAGATAAAAAACATACAAATATCAAATACATGCAATGAGTAATCAAATTGAGACTTTAAACAAGTGAGTTTTTAGACTGCTTTTAAAGGAGTCTGGTGAAGAACATTTTTTTTTTTACCGCTGAAGGTAAGTTATTCCATAAAGTGGGAGCAGCATGGCCAAAGGCACGTGTGCCCCATATTGTAGTGAATCTTGGAATTATCAGAGAACCGGAGTTGGATGAGCGTAGAGATCTAGCAGGGATGTAATTATGGAGTAAGTCAAAGTTATACTGAGGAGCAGCGCCCTGAATGCAATAAAAAGTCAGAAGTAAAATTTTAAAAATAATGCGATCTTTGACTGGTAACCAATGAAGTCATCTCAAAATAGGGGTGATGTGAGTGTGCTTTTTGGATAGTGTTATGGTGCGTGCTGCCGCATTTTGAAGCCTCTGTAGCATGGAGAGCTGAGTTTGTGCTAAGTTAAATAAGACAGAGTTTCCAAAATCGAGCCTAGAGGATATCAAAGCATGGACTAATTTTTCGGTAGAAGATCGGTTCAAATATTTTCTAATGAAGCCGATATTGCGAAGTTGGTATCATATAGATCTAAAAGTTGGTATGGTATCTTACAGATACAGTTGGTTGGTATCTTACAGATCTACAAATTGCCTCATTGTGGGTAGCATATTACACTGAAAGAACTTGGACTGAGGCGGACGTTGCTCTCGATCTTGAGTTTCCCTTTTAATCAGTCGAGCTTTCGGCCTGTCATCAGGCCATCATCAGGATCTACCAACAGAATAGTTATTATCTAAGTAATCTGATGTGTCGTAATATAATGCATTGACACATATTGCCAATCTTCCGAAATATCAGCTTTGTATACACAAATCAATCATTCAATTCAATACAAAAATCCAATCTTACGTCATCTTATCAACAAAAATACATAATTAATCAAAAAACATATAAAATGAATTTTTGTATCAAACTGCTGCAATACAATAACCATTATTTTCTCACCATTTCACGCATAATAATCATAAACAAAATAGCATTATAAATAATTATAAACATAATACATGCATATATGATATGTTCATGTCTACTTGCATTGTATATGTGTACATACACACATGCATTCACACACCATATACATACACACACATACACACCGTCACACACACACACACACACACAACTACAGTTATTATAACACTATCTAAATCAACATATGTGACCCTGCACCTCAAAACAAACAAAAAGTCGCCAGACATGAATTTTTAGTTAAGACCATATTCTGAAAGAGCAGACTTTAAGCTTTAAAATGATGTATAACTCAAATCAAATGGACTCTCCTAGCCTATCTAAGTATTGGAAAGAAAGCACAAACTCAGGAAAAGTGTGAAGTGAGAAAAGAGGCTCTGAAGTACAGTGTCTATTCAAGCGCTTAATCTTTACTAAACCGTGCTGGCTGTGCGATGAATGGGACAAAAAACAGGAAGTAAACCACCAGAGTAACAACAATGAAGGGATTACCAAATTAAACTGAAATTAAGCATGCCTCATTAACACATTCTGTTCATAATTAACGCCAACTTTCATAGCAGTAGCACTATCCTTTCAAAAGTTATTAGAGTTGAAAGTGAAGAGTGTGGACAAGGTTTTTCAGAAATGAAAAAGGGATTCTAAAGACACACCTAATCTACCAAAAATGTTCAAGATAAAATGCTAAAAAAGCACACTTTCCTGCCCGTTTTATGATACCAAATTTTAGCATAATGTAAAGGAAGACCCGCTCTTTCAGAAAATATGAAAAAGTCAAGTTCGGCTAGGTTGACCCATTTCACTTGTTTTCAGTCCTCACGCAAAATCAGTGTGTGCGACTTTATGTTCGTTTTGAGGTGTACTGTCACATATTATATATTTTTGTATTACCAAAATATAATAACGTTAATAACTGCCAAAGTATATCAACCTTCAAATCAAATATATAAACAGCAATAACATTTTAATATATAAATTACCTGAGACGTGTATAATGACGTGATGTCCTGCATCACAGCACCATGTGCTCATCTTCTGTCAAAAAATACAATAATTAACACTCAATTATACTACCTATTATTTGACATATACAATCAAACATAGTCATATTAAAACATCACAAAATCATATTCCCAAATCCATCATACACTATTGTACAAATCATTCATATATGGGTCAGAATTTTGAACGATGTACAATTGAGCCAAAACAAGGCAAAATTTAAAAAGTAGGAAATTCTCCAAACCATTCATCTTACCTGAAAGAGTATAACTCAAGCTTTAATATGAACCCAATTATACTAGGATTTTCCCAGAGGAACAGGTTTTTATTCACCGCTGAAGTTTACCATGTCCAGAGCAGCGAACGTCCGTGAGGAATAGTACTGCACATACATTTGAACACCATTTAACATAGTTTCCAAAGATCTGATTCAGTTCAAAATCCTAACGAAATATCTTAAGGGACATGTGTACGTGATTGCAGAATATTAAGCTTGTACTCTTAACCTGTACGTAATGGTAGACAGCTGATGATTTCACTAAATTCGTCATTTCTGTGGAAATATTGCTCTTCCGCTAAACACTTTCTTAACTTTACGCGCATTTCACAGAAACTCAATATTTTCACCTCTTATTTCACTATCCCATACTTAAATCCTCACTCCCAAATAATAATATACCTTTTAAAGATATATCTCATCTGGGCAGTCTCTATAACCCAACAAACATAGCATAGCTTTCATCACGGAGGTTCGCATGTAGCTCACGGACGTTCGGAACAAACAAGATATTGAACAATGCAGCTCTCTTGAGTTGGAAACGCATTCTACTCACAACAAACAGCAATCATGTCGAGAACAAACTCCTCTGCAAAATCCTGAATAGATATTACCAATTCTCAATTATATATTAAAGCTTGTTTATCTTCTCATACTGGGGAATCAAAGAAAACAATTTTTCCATCTCTCGTAAATGAACGTACAAACGTACGTGTAATCTCAGTGACGTAGTCCATCCTTGAGAACGAATTTATTTATCAAAATTTCGTTATCATGAAGTAAATATTCAGGTCCCAAAGTTGTTATATAGAGTCTACAATGCAAAATTTGCTTTTTATATAACGAACATGGTTACAGCTAAAATTATGACAAAGAATTAATATAGAAAAACAACAGAAATGTGCTCCGTTGTAGAAATACGAAGTTTAGCTGGGGAGGGCAAACGAATACGTTAGGAAGAAATCCCTCTGTGTTTGCTCCTTGTGTTACACACTGTTACCGAGGAGAATTTGTGTTATTATATTAGTCAGAAATGATAATTGGTTCGATACTGCGAAGTTTCGTCATAACAAGTCCATAATAAGTCCATATAACTTGGATGGATGTTTGTGACTTCGATATTATACAATATAGTTTGTTATAACAAACCTTTTGTAGCGCATCATTTCGGAGGCTCGTTATTCATACAGTTTGTCAATACGAAAATTGATAGAGTGCGTATAATTATGAAGCTTTTTTATTCGGTAAGTGATAGGAATCCCCGTAGGTTAACCGAAAGGCTTATTAATTGGAACATGAAAGATTATGTTCGCTTATCCAAATATGGAGAAACAAGTTAACAACTAAAATCCTCCAATTTCAAAACCTCATAATAACCGTTTTCACCTAAACGAATATTAGGCCCATTCCACTTTTAGAAGAACGGACCTAAAAATGATGATCCTTAATATCTATTTTTCGAAGAACATTTCTAATGACAAACCTCCTGAATTAACTACAATTTTTTTTTTCATTTTGGAATAACAAACCTTTGGACATCGGAGTAACGAATCTTTGGAAGAGCGAACGTATCAAAGTGCAACCTTAAACCTATTCTTAATCATTACTTTTTTTACATGTGTTTTCAAAGTAAGCACAAATGCACAAACAAATTGATGATCTCTCTGTCTCTTAAATGTAAAATGAAAAAAAAAAACCAAATCTTGGAAAAAATTACAAATGAATATTGCTTCTCATTGATGAGTATAAAACAACATCATGTGATTATAAGCGGAGGATTTGTGTGTTTTCATTACACAATAATTGTATACTGCATGATTTTGGTTCGCTTGTGACAGCATTTCGATGTATAAAAAACATAAACAAACAAACAAAAACTTCTCCAGAGGAATTTGGTATAACGGGAGTGCACTGTCAATTCTTTTCTCTGTGTTTTAGAGCTCGATCCCTTCTCTGTTTCTCAGTCATTTTCATTCAACTGCTTCCACGTCCTTTTGAAACTTTTCCGTTTCTTATTCAACACATGCTCATTACAGACTTCTTCCGTCATTATCCTGAATGTGATTGCGTAGCACTTTTCGGATTTGTTTTGGTTTGTCTTGTTTTGTTTTTTGTGTTCTATTTGGTCGCAGCATGTTCAGGCTATTGAGGGAATGAGAGAAAAATCGTCATGAAGAGAAAAATAAGAATGAATTAAGGCATTTAATTACAGTTAATGACAATTACAGCGAACGTCCGTTATGGAGACCAAAACTGGATGTGTTCTGTTTGAGACGGCAGCTACCATACTCAAAAGATAAACACTTAGAGCACCAGAGTCCTGTCACTATAAAGTGGCACTGATCCTCTTTCTCCTACTATGTAATCCACTGACTTATTCAACCAACAAACATCCGTGAAAAAAACCGTTTTCCGTTTGTTATTACAGATAAATTGAGTGCTGAACGCTATTCACTTTCGGGTATGAGCGGCTCGGTAATTTGGTAATATTTTCAACTAACATTAATCTTATGTGCAGTGATATATTTGTAATTGTCAGAAATTTCCTTTCTCGGACAGAACGTCCGTGAGCGAAACTTTCAGAACCTGTAACAGTACAGATTGTCTCCAGAACCTCATTAGAAAGAAATTTAAACGCACAGAAATTACAGATTACGCAAAATTCCATTTTCCTATAACTTTGTTTTAAGTGTTTAGCTGTTTTTTGTATAATTAGAGGGAAAACAAGCGTAAAATTGTGAGTAAATTTTCAATTGTTTGTTCATCATGATCACATAACGCCTTAAAAATTCTGAAACTACTGCTCTAAACTCATTTTCTACTTTGTAAAACTTTATTTGTCGCTATTCGAGTCAAAAGTTTTAAAGAATACAGGACACTTTCGGGACAAGTTATCCCTATCGGAGGGATTGCATACGTCACGGACGTTCTCTGGAATTATCACGGACGTTCGTTCTACTACTAGGGTCATGTTCCAGGACGAATAACTAATCGGCTGAGAGTACCTAGCCTTCCTAACTCTTTCAAAAATTTGAAAAGGTATTGTCAATGCAAATCATAAGAAATTTGACATTCTTACAACATATGTATTGCTCAGAGGGGGATCAGGAGGTGAATTTTCAGAGAAAATATTAATTATATGCTTGGTTTTTGGTGAATTGCATGGTCCAAAAACTGCGGACGAACCTCAGTCCGCTCCAAAAATGGCATGCAGCTCCTCGGCTAGAGAGCCAAAGGTAAAATGCACCTTCGCCATCAAAGCAAGATGGTGTCCCACTCGAAAACGTTTTAATCATCACGGACGTTCTTTTTTTTCTTGGAGGTTCGTCTAAAAATATAATTTCGGTTCCTATTTGACAAAGGATGGACAGAAACTCAAAACAAACATATTATCGTGTTGCTAGATCTTAGTTGATTACGACTCAGAACAATATCGCCAATAACGTTTCATGGGCTACGATCTTTATTAGAAAATAGCGGAAGCACGTCCGTGACGAAAACTGAGTATAATTTTGCATAAAAGAATATTACGTCCCATGTACAGCCAGCAGACGTACAATTTTTGCAGGATATGTTCATTATGTGGAACACCAAATTTTCGTATACGTTACAGTTGGGACAACAAAGTAGAATTTGCAGCAGCGATAGAAATAAAAGCATCATGGACGTTCGTCTGTTTAGGACTTTGATATTTCAATTGTTCTCTGTAATTTTATACGGGCTCATAAAGTTCTTATAATTTTGTGGTACATACCCATGATGTCAGATCCAGAACATGGTCAGATATTAGATGCCACGTACCATTAAAAATGCACATCATTAGTTTGAAAAACAAAAATTATTGTGAAAAAAGCGTTTTTACCGTATTTTTACGCTTTAAGTCCTTGTGAAATGAAAAATATCAGGCAAAAGTCAACCAAACCATATATTTCCTGAAAGGAAATTTACCAATCTTTGAGATGACATGAAAAAATCTGGTTTCTTAGATCATCCTGGCGTGTTCTAATGGAAAGAATGTCATAAGGTACGAAAATTGGCAATTGTACATCGTTCAAAATTCTCACCCATATATATATATATATGTATATATCCCTTGTATACAGATGAATAGATAATATATATTATGTATAATGTACAACAGATATAATATGCTCGTTTATGTAGGCACAGCATTTTGATATATAAACATACATTGTGAGTAAAAACAAATGACATGCTCATTTTCGTTAACTTGAGATTTTTTTGATTGAAGTGCTGAAAAACAAGGAAAAGATTTCAAAAATTTCAAAAAATTTCTATATTTTGATAATGACCTTACAGAACTCGTCAATTGTCATTTCATACATTGTACATAAGGTTCATAGATTGATAGGTAAGTAAAATTAGAACTAAAAAGGGGGGTTTAAAAGCATTAGCTCATGTAATATTGAGGGAATTCCAGTCCGGGACTGGTAGGCCTATAAGTTAGACCGATAAGAGAGGGTAAGATATTAATCATACGGCCACAACTGTCCATGATATTTTTTTCCAAAGTCTTACAAATATTGGGGAAGTTCTAAATCAGCAGCAACAACAACAAAAAACATACCCTATAACAGAAATGGCGGATTGATACTTCTCTAACCAACACTATGCAAATTACAGACGAAGAGTAATGAATTATGTGCGCACGACGTACACAGGCACATAACTTTTTGCTTGAGCGGTGGGAGAATTACTATATTACTATTATTAGCTTGCCTAAGAGTATAACTCGTATATTCGTCTCCGCAGCCTGGGCAGCGATACTTTGCAAAACGTTTGTGTGATTGAATCGAAGCCAGTTTCCTGCAGCTGCTTACCGACTCAAGCAGTGTCAGAGGAAAGTGCCGAAAACTCAGGTCAGTTGCTGTCAATTACATTGCGGAATATCTTTTTTCTGATGTCAGAGATTATCAGCGGTTCAACATGTACATTCGAGATGTCATTATGACATATTGCATACATACATTGCCATTTCTTTTAACAGGTGTGATGCAGACCTAGCTTTAAATGTCGCCATGGGAGTTGTACTTTCATTAAACGTACTTATGTCTAGAGAAAGGAAAAAAAAAAAGATCTGTGTTAAATAATATGTAAGCATGAAATTAGACTAACTTTAGTTAAATCAAAACAAATATAGTGTCTTTTTTATATCTAGAAATCCCACGTGCATTGCCAACAAAGAAAAAAAAAGCTGTATTATTGTGTAAAGAGAAAGACGCAACACAGTGCAGTTCATTTTACAGACTAAACGTATTTCAGAGGACGGATTCAATTTGACTATAGGGGATGAAGAGGCAGATATGACTCTAACGAAAATTAAAAATGAGAAAAAGTGATACATAATCTTGATTATTTCCTGCATATTGCTAATTTTATAATTTGCTGCTGTACTGCAATAAACAATAAGTTCTGAGACAATTTTGGCTCTCATTCATCAAACATGACTAATTCTGTGTCCGATAATTTATTTTCCACCAGAGAATTGCTAATAAATACATGTATAATATTGCAACTTTAGTTTGTTATAGATTTCTATGGCGGCCTGTTCTGGCCACTAAAAAAAAAATCTTTGAATCAGAAATTTTGCTGGCCCGAAAACAAACAAACAAACAAACAAACAAAACAAACAAAACAACAACGAAACATCTTGAAAGGACGTTGCTATACTTAATGAGTTTAGAAAATTCAAGACTAATCTGACAAGAAATTAATTGCTATTGCTACAAGGTCTTATATCCTGTTTCATTCGGCTGTTTCTTTGTTTTTCCTATTTGACGCACAGAGATTATTGCTACACGGTGAGATAGTTCAAATGACTCTAAACATTAACGACCTTTTATTTTTCTTTATGAAAGCTTTTCATTATAGAATATAAACACCATCTTTTTATTAACTAAAATGTTTCTTCAAAAATAATACCTACTGTGAAACTGGACTTTAATAGTGCAGTATAATTGAAAAGTTCAATGATAGCCTCTTTTTTTCAAAACTTTGAAAATATCCTCATCTTCATTCTCTTGATTATGCATTATGTACTGTTATCGCTACCGGAAAGAACACCGTGTCCAACAGTGTGTTTACAGTGTGTTTACAGTGTGTTCACAGTGTGTCGGTTATGTGAAATTTAACAATGTTACGACGATTTCACACTGTGGTGAGGTTTTCACAGTGTTCACATAGTAATGCTTTGTTATTGTGTTCATACTGTGGTTCTCACACTGTGGGGCACTGTGTTCTTTCCAGCAGTTATAAGCAAACAAAATCATCTGTCACGACAGATTCCTCATAAATTTCATCTCGACGTCACTAGTAAAAAAGTTATTGAGAATGAACTAATAAAGGAATAGATCCAATAAGCAAGAACAATTTGGAATGAAAACGTTGCAAAATGCACGGGACTTATCAGTTGAAGGTTATATTCAACAGGACAACGGATAGAAAAGTTGAAAGTGATAATATCCTTGTCATAGCATTGTATAATCATTTTTGTTCAAGCTGGAAATAATATGTAACACTGACCGCAGTAATAGTGATAATGTGCACTGCTATTACCGACAATACTTCCGTGTTCATATGAAATTAGCTTTGAAGTATATATCAATTATCCATGCACTTACAAATTAGTGTAGGAACCGTTAAGGACGTAACAGTTCATTGCAGAAAATAGTAACGTTTCTCTATCTATGAAAGGCAGACACTATAGCCATGGTTACTGAGGACATCACTCGGTGTTTAGTTGGTCAGCGCCAAGATGGCAAATTAATATCTGTTCTGATGTCTTTACTATTTACCTGTACAATAATAATTGTTAATATGACATACATTATTGTCATAATTGATTATAGGCATGTAATATTATATGATATGATATACATGAAGATACAGTGTTATGACAGGTTTCTACAAGAGTTTACAGCTTCGGGGAACGGCAGTCGGACAAAAATACAATACTTTGAAAGGGTATCTAACAGGAGCGACCACCCAGTTTGATAAGTCATTATCTTAAAGTGTGGTTGATTCTAAAGATGCGCATGCTGCCTGTTCTGGTATCGACTTCATAATTGCCACAAGCATGACAAGCAATATGAATATTTCCCGTTAATTGGTCACGTGACAATGTCTTTTTTATTTATTCTTTAATGCGAAGTCCCACGAGTAGAACTGGTGCTGTGTCTCCGTCAACCAGTCAATGACGGCCCCAGAGCGAGGGTCGGAACCCACCATGCAGCCTCTAAAATGGCTTCACGTTGAACTGATTGTGTCCATCATAACCTTACCCGGACGTAAGTAATGACTTTTATGGTGGCATGGTGTAAATCATTCATGTTTAAATTGCATTTCTGTCAAAAGACAAGTAATATCATGATGTTTTTTTCTTTCTTTCCGTCTCTCTCTCTCTCTCTCTCTCTTTCTCTCTGTCAACAACATCTATTTTTTTTTACATAAAGAATAACAAAGACTTGTAGTGAGCAAACGGCCTATTCATGCCGACATTTATACTCACATGCATAATTGTATTATTCCTATAGTTAGCAACAATATAGAAATTATACATGCATGTTCATTATACAATATACACATTCATTATTGTATTTGTTTGAGCTCACATTTTTAATTGGATCAAAATTCATTTCTTTATGTTTGTTTGTTTTGTTTTGTTTTTGGCCCAACATGACTCTGTATGTAGAACGGATATGAAGGGATGCATGTATAAGTAGCCAAATGCAACAAGAAGATAAATTTGCTCAATTTTCACAACAGTGATTTCAGTATTGAAAAAAAAAAATCGAGTATACATGATTTCATTATTCTCACTTCACACAGGAATTTCTTCATTTTTGCCAAAAATGTTGCTAATATAAAGTATATTTACAACTAAGTGCAAAATTTTCCCCCATGTAGTTTGCCTCGCTCTGACTTCCGGCGGAGAATCATGTCTAAGTTTTCCACTGGACATTGAAAATATTTGCCCCGATATCTTCTCGGTGAAGACCGAAAGTTATGTCCGATCGGCTCCCAAATACATTTCAAGTGAACATCCCCATTATGACGTCATAGTTCCGGAAGCAGCGAGAGGAAAGACCAACGTTTACTGTGGCCACCCAGGTAAGTTGTTGTTCTGCATGATCTTGATGGAAATGACTTGATTTGACTGATTGTTGTTCTACATCTGAAACATGAATATAATAACACAATCAGGTGAACATGATACAAGATAAGCTCGCAATCAAGAAATAATACAACTACAATCATAAAATGTGAAGACCGTATGAGAAAGCGAAGCTTGTATTGTGTCGGTCCATAAATATTATAATCCATAATATCCACAAACAAGTAAAAAAATAAGGATTATAATAAGGACGTTGAAAGAAAAGACAGCGACTTAGGGGAAAAGAGATCGAGAAGATAGCATGAATAAAAATAACAAAAACACAAACAAATAATGAGAACGCGTTAGGTCTATTCCTCTGTGTTACATGCACAAATGAAAATCGTCACAAGAGTATAACATAGTAATACGTAACAAGATTCCTTGCGATGCATTTGCGATAATTTAGGCAGGAATATAGACTGATATAACTGCCAGCAGTTGCTGATAATTTAGGATCATTTTAACAACTGCTATATAAATAATCTATAGAGTGAGGCCAAAAAAAAAGGTTCAAGCTCAGTCATAAAGAGTTGAACTCGTGACATAAAAACGTTGACGTTGCAGGATCCCGGTTTTGTTGACTGGATTGATAGACAACAAATTCAATTATATTGATATACAAAACTCTCATTCTGCTTCTTCAATTATCTTTCTCTCTCTCTTTCTCTCTCTCTCCGTCCCTCTCTCTTTTCTTCTCAACTAACTTTTATTTTTTCAAATTATCGTTTTTTCTTTTTACAATTACCTTAACGTGCCTAAATATCTGTTTCGAGTGACAGTCATAACGAGGTGAAGCAATTGGGGTCTCCATCATTTTATTATATGTCTCTATTAGGAAGAATTATATAAGAGTGGGTCTATAAGCCTGATTACCCTTTTCACTTTCTCTCTCTCTCTCTCCCTCTCTCGCTCTTATATATATATATATATATATATATATATATATATATATATACATATATATATGTATATATATATATATATATATATATATCATATATGTATATATATGGGTCAGAATTTTGAACGATGTGCAATTGAACCAAAACAAGGCAACATTTAAAAAGTAGGAAATTCTCCAAATTATTCATCTTACCTGAAAGAGTACAACTCAAGCTTTAATATGAACCCAATTATACTAGGATTTTCCCAGAGGAACAAGTTTTTATTCACCGCTGAAGTTTACCATGTCCAGAGCAGCGAACGTCCGTGAGGAATAGTACAGCACATACACTTGAATACCATTTAACATAGTTTGCAAAGGTCTGATTCAGTTCAAAATCCTAACGAAATATCTTAAGGGACATGTGTACGTGCTTGCAGAATATTAAGCTTGTACTCTTAACCTGTACGTAATGGTAGACAACTGATGATTTAACTAAATTCGTCGTTTCTGTTGAAATATTGGTCTTCCGCTAAACACTTTCTCCACTTTACGCGCATTTTACAGAAACTCAATATTTTGACCTCTTATTTCTGTATCCCATACTTTAATCCTCACTCCCAAATAATATCATACCTTTTAAAGATGTATCTGATCTAGGCAGTCTCTATAAGCCAACAAACATAGCATAGTTTTTATCACGGAGGTTCGCATATAGCTCACGGACGTTCGGAACAAACAAGATGCAGCTCTCTTGAGTTGAAAACGCATTCTACTCACAACAAACAGCGATTTCTTGTCAAGAACAAACTCCTCTGCAAAATCCTGAATAGATATTACCAATTCTCAATTATATAGGCTTGTTTATCTTCTCATATTGAGGAATCAAAGAAAACAATTTTTCCATCTCTCGTAAATGAACGTACAAACGTACGTGTAATCTCAGTGACGTAATCCATCTTTGAGAACGAATATATTCATCAAAATTTCGTTATCATGAAGTAAAGATTCAGGTCCTAAAATTGTTATTTAAAGTCTACAATGCAAAATTTGCTTAATAACGAACATGGTCACAGCTAAAGTTATGACAAAGAATTAACATAGTAAGAGAACAGAAATGTGCTCCGTTATAGAAATACGAAGTTTAGCTGGGGAGGGCAAACGAATACGTTGGGAAGAAATCCCTCTGTGTTTGCTCCTTGTGTTACACACACTGTTAACGAGGAGAATTTGTATTATTATATTAGTCAGAAATGATAATAGGTTCGATACTGCGAAGTTTCGTCATAACAAGACACAATAAGTCCATATAACTTGGATGGATGTTTGTGACTTCGATATTATAGAATGTGGTTTGTTATAACAAACATTTTGTAGCGCGTCATTTCGGAGGCTCGTTATTCATACAGTTTGTCAATACGAAAATTGATAGAGTTCGTTTTATGAAGCATTTTTATTCGGTAAATGATAGGAATCTCCGAAGGTTAATCGAAAGGTTTATTAATTGGAACATGAAGACTCATGTTCGCTTATCCAAATGTGGAGAAACAAGTTAACAACTAAAATTCTCCAAATTTCAAAACCTCATAATAACCGTTTTCACCTAAACGAATATCAGGCCCTTTCCACTTTTAGAAGAACGGACCTAAAAATAATGATCCTTAATATTTTTTTTTCGGACTAACAAACTTTCGGAATAAGAAAATTTTTAATAACAAACCTCCTTAATCAACTATATACAAACTTTTTTTTTTTCATTTTCGGAATAACAAACCTTTGGACATCGGAGTAACGAATCTTAGGAAGAGCGAACGTATCAAAGTGCAACCTTAAATCTATTCTTAATCATTACTTTTTTTAACATGTGTTTTCAAAGTAAGCACATAAGCACAAACAAATTGACGATTTCTCTGTCTCTTAAATGTAAAATGAAAAAGAACATTTTGGAAAGAATTAAAAATGAACATTGCTTTTCATTGATGAGTATAAAACAACACCATGTGATGATAAGCGGAGGATTTGTTTGTTTTCATCAGACAATAATTGTATACTGCATTATTTTTGTTCGCTTGTGACGGCATTTCGATGAATAAAAAAACATAAACAAACAAACAAAAACTTCTCCAGAGGAATTTGGTACAACGGGAGTGCACTGGCAATTCTTTTCTTTGTGTGTTGGAGCGCGATCCCTTCTCTGTTTCTCAGTCATTTTCATTCAACTGCTTCCACGTCCTTTTGAAACTTTGAAATTTTTTATTCAACACATGCCCATTACAGACTTCTTCCGTCACTATTGTGCTTGTGATTACGTAGCACTTTTCGGATTTGTTTTGGTTTGTTTTGTTTTGTTTCTGTTTTCTGTTTGGTCGCAGCATGTCCAGGATATTGAGGGAATGAGAGAAAAATCGTCATGAAGAGAAAAATAAGAATGAATTTAGGCATTTAATATCATGACAATTACAGCGAACGTCCGTTGTGGAGACCAAAACTGGATGTGTTCTGTTTGAGACGGCAGCTACCATACTCAAAAGATAAACACTTGGCGCACCTATCACTAAAAGTGGCACTGATCCTCTTGCTCCTACTATGTAATCCATTGACTTATTCTACCAACGAACATCCGTGACCAAAACGTTTTCCTTTTGTTATTACAAGTAAATTGAGCGCTGAACATTATTCACTTTTGGGTGTGAGCGGCTCGGTGATTTGGTAATATTTTCAACTAACACTAACTTTATGTGCAGTGATATATTTGTAATTATCAGCAATTTCCTTTCTCGGACAGAACGTCCGTGAGCGAAACTTTCAGAACCTGTAACACTACAAATTGTCTCCAGATCCTCATTAGAAAGAAATTTAAATGCACAGAAATTACAGATTACGCAATATTCCATTTTCCTATAACTTTGTTTTCAATGTTATTATCTGTTTTTGTATAATTAGAGGGAAAACAAGCGTAAAAATGTGAGTAAATTTTCAGCTGTTTGTTCATCATGATCATATAACGCCTTAAAAATTCAGAAACTAATGCCCTTAACTCATTGTTTACTTTGTAAAACTTTATTCGTGGCTATTGAAGCTAAAAGTTTTAGAGAATACAGGACACTTTTGGGACAAGCTATCCCTATCGAAGGGATTGCATACGTCACGGACGTTCGCTGGAATTGTCACGGACGTTCGCTCTACTGATAGGGTCATGTTCCAGGACGAATAACTAATCGGCAGAGAGTACCTAGCCTTCCTAACTCTTTCAAAAATTTGAAAAGGTATTGTCAATGCAAATTATAAGAAATTTGACATCCTTACAACATATGTATTGCTCAGAGGGGATCAGGAGGTGAATTTTCAGAGAAAATATTAATTATTTGCTTGGTTTTCGGTGAATTGCATGGTCCAAAAACTGCGGACGAACCTCAGTCCGCTCCAAAAATAACATGCAGCTCCTCGGCTAGAGAGCCAAAGGTAAAATGCACCTTCGTCATCAAAGCAAGATGGTGTCCCACTCGAAAACATTTTTAATCATCACGGACGTTCTTTTTTTCTCGGAGGTTCGTCTAAAAATATAATTTCGGTTCCTATTTGACAAAGGATGGATAATAATTCAAAACAAACATATTATCGTGTGGCTAGATCTTAGTTGATTACGACTCAGAACAATATCACCAATAACGTTTAATTGGATACGATCTTTATTAGAAAATAGCGGAAGCACGTCCGTGACGAAAACTGAGTATAATTTTGCATAAAAGAATATTACGTCCCATGTACAGCCAGCAGACGTACAATTTTTGCAGGATGCGTTCATTAGGTGGAACACCAAATTCTCGTATACACTACAGTTGGGACAACAAAGTGGAATTTGCAGCAACTATAGAAATAAAAGCATCACGGACGTTCGTCTGTTTAGGACTTTGATATTCAATTGTTGTCTGTGATTTTATACGTGCTCATAAAGTTCTTATAATTTTGTGGTTCATACCCATGATATGTCAGATCCAGAACATGGTCAGACATTAGATGCCACGTACGCTTAATAATGCATATCATTAGTTTGAAAAAAACAAAAATTATTGTGAAAATAGCGTTTTTACCGCATTTTTACGCTTTAAGACCTTGTCAAATGAAAAATATCAGGTAAAAGTCAACCAAACCATATATTTCCTGAAAGGAAATTTACCAATCTTTGAGATGACATGAAAAAATGTGCTTTCTTAGATCATCTTGGCGTGTTCTTAGGGAAAGAATGTCATAAGGTGCGAAATTTGGCAATTGTACATCGTTCAAAATTCTCACCCGTATATATATGTATATGTATATATATATATATATATATATATATATATGTATATGTATATATATATATATATATATATATATATCATAAAACATATTTTTTGTTTGTAAATTGATGCCATGTAGCAAATTTACAAATAATCACGTACGATATGTATTTGTTTTTGCTCTTTGAGTCTCAGATAGGAGAAAAGTAACCGATCTCTATCTTATTCAGCGTAAATTGCAAATATGAATTTGATTTTTTCCAATATTTATTTTTCAATATGAGATTATGCATAATAGTTGTCCATTTTGTCATGATGTATTCCTACGTTGGCATTGAGCAACTAATAATAATGATAATAACAATACAAGTACTAAGATGAAATAAGATAATAAAATACATATATGGGCGTAACGATGCGACCGTGTGTAATATTGCTGCACATTTATAATTCATAGCTAAAAAGGTATGATACGTCGGCAGCTACTGAATGAATGTTTACTGCGTAGAACAATTATCAAAAAAGAAAAATGCTATGAAACTAATGGACCATTAACACTCTCACTTAGAATTTTCGTAGGGGTTCAGATTCATAGTCGTAACCGAAGCGGAGTGTTATGCGTTCGCCTCGATATCTCACATTTACCTAAAATAATAGACTGCCTGCCAGACCCCTGTCTGAATGGAGGGAGCTGCTTGGAAACTCTTGAAAACTATACCTGCAAGTGTCCGAGGTCATTTGGCGGAAAACGATGTGAAGTGGGTATGTGCCTGTCAAAATTTAGAAGTAAAAAATAAGAATAATATTAATTACCTATAAATGAATGAATGTATGTAACGTGTATACATTGTAACGAAATCTTGAATAATGTGTTAAAGAAGAACGAAGAAGCATTTCTTTATTACGTAGTAATTAACAATGACAATGATACATCCGAAGACAAATGAATCGATTAATATCCATTATAATTGTGTGTGGTTGTTTAGATGTCTCTTCTTTATCAAGTACAACCTCCGCATGAGTGAATTGAATGAAACAAAATTAAGTTTTGTTTCATAGTCGCAAGTGACTAATTTGGAAGTTGTATAAATATTTCCTCCTGCCTGTCTCTTTATTTCTCTCTCTGCACTCCTTCTTTGCCGTTCTCCTTCTATATTGAGTGTGATTTCACTATTGCATTGCAAGATTCTTTTATTATAACTATCATGATTGCCGTTTTTAAATGATTCTTTACTTTTTGCTATATTGACAATGTTGATTCATTAGTGTTGTAAAAAAGAAAAATAAAAAGAGGGAAAACAATTTTTGTTATGTGTCAGGGAGTGAAACATGAGGGCTCACATGCCTCCATGGCTTAGGGAGAGATTTTACTTTTGTGAGTCCTGACCTTTGAGTCACTCCCTTCTGTTATTCACAAATGTTCTTATATTGCAATTAGGGTACCTATGCTGAAATGAATAAATTCAAAACAGTAATAGTAGCAATTATAACAATGATTATAGTCATGGCTATCATCGTAATTCGAAGATCAACGCAGTTTGGCCATTGTATAACTATATCATACTTAGTATGATATCACCTTCTTTCTGTAGTTCTTCCATAGTGCAGAAATCCCTTGAATATGTATTGTTTTTCATAAAAGGCATGATGACATCGGTCAGTGTTTATGAGTGTTTTCGGGCATACCTCTTTCTCTTCCCGCTGGTCGCCCAGGTCTTGTCTGCCCTGGCTCCCCGTCCTCCCGAGGCTCTTGCTATTTCTTCAGCAACCAAGACAGGCAGACCTGGGAGGGGGCGCGGGATAGATGCGACGAACTGGGAGGTTATCTGGTCGCCATAGAAACGCAAAGTGAGCTATCGAGCATCCGAGAAGACGTCCTCATTTCTCACTACGGAGTTACGACATTCCAAACTATGTGGACAGGTCTGAATGACAGATTGTCCGAAGGAGTCTACACGTGGGAGCGAGCCGGCGGCACCTTACCCGTATCGAGCAGCATGTGGCAGGCTGGACAGCCGTGGTCAGCCCCGGGAAAAGAACAAGATTGCATTGCATTTACTGGATATGCAGTGCAAGATTCGATCTGCAGCAAGAATCATATCTATCTCTGTGAATTCAGCCCATGATGCCATAACATCGTAGTTTGGATGTTACGGAGATTCAATCTAGCCGTCCGTGGGCGGTGACCGCTTGCTTCTTTTTGCAATATTGTTTCATTAATTTTGCAATCTTTCCCATTTATATATTCACAGATCAAGTTTTCATTCTTTTTTTTTTCTATTCAATATAGCTACAAGAAACATTTCATACAAGTAAATGAAATAAATAGAATTGTCATAGAAACAAAACAACTGTATGGCTTTGATTAAGATGGGAAGACACACGCTATTTCCAGCCATAAGGGGAAATGAGAGATAACTGATACTTAGGGAGAATTTTGATAAAAAAGCATGATGATATTAAGAAAAAGATGCAAATATCGCCTTTTCATTAAAAGAGACTGTACAATACTGGTTGAGGTGAAGATTCAAGTTTATGACATTTCAGTGATATAATGGAAACCTCTAATGAAATATGACAGAGCATGTAATTTCAAGAAAGGATTCAACGTTTATTTGATGAAAATTGGCCTTGAAATGGCTGAGTTATAAAAAAAAATATCCTAATGTATTGACAGGCCACGACTTCTATTAGGGTTTCTTTGTTTTCCATTGTTTTTAGATTACTCAGTCATTTACAACACGCAAAACACCTGCCCAATACTTTCCTCAATCAAAATAAACTTTTGATCCAACTTAGAGATATAGTCTTTAACATTTCATAGAGTAATTTCTTAATATCTCTCAAAACGTTTAAAATACAAGCTGAATCCTCACGTCAACCAGTATCGTACAGGCCTTTTAATATGGGCTGAATGAAGCACTGATTGACAAGAGTACAGAATGCATGTTATAACACTAAGTTTGTATGTTAATGGGATGATACACCTTTTTCTTCGGGGGGGGGGGGGGGACCGCAGATATGTCTACATTCCGCTAATGACTAGTTTTTCTATGCACGGCCATTTTTTCCTTTGCATCGGTGCCAATCTCCCCTAAATTGGATTGATTGTACAGTTTAAAATCTACACGTTTTAGTGTACAAAATATCGAGAAGCATAGAAAAATAAAGAGTAAAGAGAGAGAGAGAGAGAGAGAGAGAGAGAAGAAAGGAATAGAAAGGGCGCCCTTCAAGTGTCGATTCTCTTTGATTTCGCTATGCAATATCATTCTTTAATCCCCCCCCCCTCTTTTTCACAGGCCGCACACACATACCAGTATATCACAACTGAATAGGTTTTTATGGTCATCACTTCATATATTACTGGTGCTGACATTTAAAGGTGATTGGTATCCCTATCTTAAGATATTATTACTCATTGTTTTTGTTTTTTCTTAAGTCGTATTAATACTTGCACATATTTCAGAAATGAATGGGAATAATTATTTTAATGTTATGATAATCGTAGCTTTCTTATTCTTAGAAATAACACGACTGGTAATTTAAACTTATATTGCAAGAAAATAACGGTAAACTTTAATCACATAAACACACAGCAAAAAACAAGAAGAAATGAAAATTGATACTTTTTCTAGTTCATAGTTTTTGATAAAAGATTGTGATGAAAATCAATGTATTATATACCATAATAGTTGATTGGCAATCAACCTAGTAGGTCAAAAGGGAAACCTTTTACTACATTCGTTTTTGTCCTTCAATTCACAAAAGTAGAAACTACAAAAATTGACATTCATATGCACATGCCCGTCAGAATAACAATGAGAAATAAAAGACCAGTTTAACTCAATGAAAGACATTATTGAAACAGCGACAAAAAGAAAATAATATAGTAATAATAAGTTTCCGTTCACTTAAAAAATCAAAGTGATATTTTTATATCAACTCAATTTCACATGCTATAGGCAATAAGGGCAGAAATATGATCAAAGGAAAATAATATTTTCTAATTTGAGTTTAAAAGTGTCCATGGTAAATAATACTTGAACTTTTAACAATATTCTGTGAGAAATAGAAACCTGATAAAGTGTTTACTTTTTTTTTTTAGCTGAGTGAACATGCTCTAAACAGGGCAATGGGTTTTAGTCGTTCTGAAATATCTTAAAAGAGTACTGTAAAATATGTTACATGTTGAACTAAGAATGTATAATTATGTGGATTTGCCGATGCTGTTCTTTATATTCCGGAGGTTTTGGTCATCCTATTAGATGAAATGAGGTTCGTTATTTCGAAGGTTCGTTATTTCGAAACACACGATTTTTCTATATATTCAGAAGTAGTAAACCCGAAAATTGATAAAAAGACTGTTAATGCGGACATTGTTTTATTAGTGTTATTTCGAATATTTTCTTAATTCGGAAATAGAATAGAGTTCTTGTCGAGGGTTCGCTTTAAATGCTCAAGTAAAATAAGTTTCATTGAAGAGAGAGGAAAAAAATGAAATGAGCTCTGTTCATCCGAATATGACATAGGGTTCGACGAGCCGAAAATATCTTCTGCGTCCCCATCCCCTTTAAAGGGGAAATCCACTCCAAATAAAAGTTAGTCTGATAATGAAGAGTAAATTAGAAGAGTTCAACGATATAAATTTGACCGAAATCGGATGAAAAATGAGTAATGACATTTTGAAGTTTCGCTATTTTTGGTGGAAACAGATTTTGAACAGTCAATAATTATGCAAATGGCAAAGTGAGCATGTCATTCTCTCACAACTTTACCGTAACCTATAGTTTGTACATGAAATATTGTGAAATTTCCAGTTCTTCATTCAAACGATAAATCCTCATATTGTATATCTAACTGACCACTACTCTGACGTTTTTCAACGAGGAATAACGTCATGTTTCAGACTTCAATGTAACATTGAGTTTTCGTCATTTTTTTTTTTTAGTAAATGGAAAAATGTGGTTAACTCACTCATATGCATACTATTCATATCCACTGTACAAGAAATGTGTTGCAGAAATTTGCAAAACTTCAAAATGTCATATCTTCCTTATTTTTTATCCGATTTCAGTTAAATTTTTATCGTTGAACTGGTAAGATTTTACTCTGTTACTATCAGACTAACAGATATTTGCCTGGATTTTTCTTTCTACGTGGCCTGTTAAAATAACTGCTTGTACCTCAGGCATGGTTCATTATGTGGAAGACTGGAAGGATGTCATACGGAGAAAGAAGAGGAAAAGACTTGTTCTCGTCAATAACAATACATTATACAATATTATAAAATGGGTTCAAGAATGTAGCCAATTGGAAGCGCTGAAATGAGTCACGTGTGCGTGCATTATTTTCTTCAGGTAAGCACTAAGAAGAGTCTCTCTTCCACCTCCCTGGCCTGACGTACGTCACAATGTTTTACACTAGCAGTGCGCACTCAATCAGTTGTTACAAGCAGCGTTGCCAGGTCCCAACGGAACAAAATCACTAAAAGGCCTGTGAAAAATCACCAAAAACCACAAAAAATCACCAAATCTGAGAAAATGTTTTTTCTCGAAGTTTTTTTTTTTAATTGATTTTTTTTAAAGTTTTTTTTTTTATTTTTTAATCTTTTGGCATATAGGATCAATGAACTTCCAAGGGAGTTCAAGCTGTGGGAGCTGCTGCTGCTGCTGTAGGTGTGTATAGATAAAAAAATTAGCGTACGCGCAGGTTTTTGCGCATGTCCTTTTCAGCATCCGAGATTTTGCGAGATATTCAGAGATGGAAAGCATGGTCGACGAGATTCACTTGTTGACGACATGAAGATCTATTAGCCGTGACCAGTGCCGTATATACGGCACTGGCCGTGACTAATTGACATGGTTTGTGAATATTTAGCCAATACGGTCTGGACTTGTATATCTTTTGTGTCTAAACTGAGACTAATCGCGACACAACGATCTCGCGGACTAGATCATGCATTTGGGTGCAAACGCCATCTCAAGTGGGCTAGCTTAGTCTGCATTCAAGGCAGCGGAGGCATTATTCAAAGACTCAGTATACCCACACTAATGCGCGTGTTCATGCGTGTATGGGTGGAAATGAGCTGCTGGCTTGACAGAGGTCTGCGCTCTAACAGTGCTTTTTTTTCTATATCGTTCATAAAAACATACATTGTGTACATTCATTGATCTTGCTCTAGCGATCCACGTCCCACAAGCTTTGCTTTTTAGTGGATCACTATTTTCATATCGAATCTATTTTCCGCACGCCCACGAAGTATCCTCCTCGTATATATATATATAAATATATGTTGTTATATAATTTATCTCGGATACTACATGAATCTTTTGCAAATCCTTAATGTTTGAAAAATATCATTTCATGACATGTATACTTTGTACTATGTTTTGATTTTCGTTGATCGGAAATAAACTATGATTGAATTGAATTGAATTGAATTGAAAAAATACAACCACTTACCTTCATGTTGTAGGGAACGTAACGTACTGATGCGCATCTGTTTACTGCATACACTTGGAAGCTAGTCATAGATGCTTGCATTGAATCTTTTAAGCATTGCTGCAGTGACCTCAAACTTATTACAGCAGCCAAAAGTGGTCTTGGTTAAGACTATGGCTTCTAGAGTTTTAGTCGAAAGCTGGTTGCGATACTTGTTTTTTGCCCATGTCACTATGGAGAAGATGCGTTCGACTGAAGCATTGGAGATGGGACAAGACAGCGCTCCGAGGGCATAAAGTCCTATTGTCCTGTATGGCTTGTGTCGGTCGGAGTTTTCATGATTCAAAATGCCCTTCCAAAAGGACTGGCTGTCATCTGGTATGCTGCCTTTGAAGATCTTCTCTTCCTTCCACAGATGCAAGCGGATCATTCTGTACTGTTCCTCAACCACATCAAGGTCCTCACACAGATGAAGAAGAGGAAGGTCTGAAAAGGCACAACATGACATTTGCGACAGTACATTCTTGGGATGAAGTAATGACAATTTTTGGAATGTCTTCTTGCTCTCAGGTAGCCTCTTTTCTATCTCAGATATGAGACATGCAAGAAAGTCAGCACATCGGGTTCTCACATTGTCTACGATCTGTAGATGGGCAGGCTCCCTCTGCAACCTGACTGCTTCAGCTGTAAATTTGTGACCATAGTCTATGAGATTCAGAGGACGTCTTGCACCAGTACCGTGATCATACACCCGTTCCTTCAATGACTTGTGCTGCATGTCTAACGCATCTGAGAGCCCTTCCGGTGATGCATTTTCAGCCTGGAATTTCTGATTCAGGCGGTCTAGGTTCTCCACAACTGGTGCAAGGAATGTAAAGTACAAGAAATTTGACTTGTCGTCAAACATGTGGAACAGCATCCTCGCTCGGTAACGGACATCTTGCGTGCCTTCGTTCATTGCCATTTGGAAATAGTTTTTCAGAGGATCCCAGTGTTCCCAAATCCTCCGGATGAGCTCCCCCCTGACTAGCCAACGAGTTGTAGACATTTTTTTGAAGGGCATCTTCTTGCTTGCAAGTTCTCCTTCCTCTAGCTCTTCAGCGCAGAATGTGTCATAGAGTGATTTATATGCTTCTCGGCGCAAGAAGCTGTGGCTGAAGAAACTTGGAACTTCACAGAGCATGAATCCCACATTTGAAGGGAGTCCCTCAAATGCCTTCTGTACGCACAATGCGATGGAATGGCATACACATTTCATGAGTGTGCATTTTGGTGCAACCTCTTTTACTCGGCTCCAAACACTGTTGTGTTCTCCGGTCATGTTTGAAGCTCCATCTGTTGCAAGACCTACACAACGGGAGAGGTTCAGATTGTACTCATCTAGAACGGTTTGTAATGCCTTGAAGAGCTGTTCGCCGGTGGCTTCGCAGATCTCTTGAAACCCCAAGAGTACGGTCAGTATTTCCATTTTCTCCTCACTAAAGTATCTTGCAAGGATGGCAAGAACTCTTGTTGATGACACATCTGTACTCTCGTCGATTATCAGAGAAAATGCTTTCTCTGACATATCTTCCTTTACTTGCTCCTTTATGGTAGGAGCAATAACTTGTGTCACAAGTTTTGTACATTTGGTGCGATGTATCGAAATGGACTCTAGAGTGCTACCAGCTGCATACTTTTTGATCGTCTCAGACAAATGATCAATCGAGCTCAGAGGACTATGACAGCATGTCGTAACAGCCAAATGAAGCTCGGCGGCCTTAACAGCATCAGCAGGCTGGATCTTTTTACTGCATGTAGCGAATTTGGTCATTGAACTCCCTGCAATAGCTCTTCTCGCCGCAACGTGGCTTGGGGTATCTTGATGTTTTTTTAAGGAGGCATGATGAGGCTTTAGCTGCTTTCTGCAGTATTTACAGAATGGTAATTTCACATCGTTGTCCATCACAGAAGTAAGCCAGTTAAACTCAGTTTCCCATGAGGTCAAATACTTTCTTGATGCCTCATACTTGGTCTTAGATTTCTTTGCTGGTGGTGTGGCCATACTGAATATGCCTAGTCTGAAAATAGTGCAGAGATAGACAAGGGCAAGGGGCTATTGTAGTAGTAGAAGTATAGCATAGTAATTGCACATATTGGTATTACTTTTCAAAACAAAGATATAAATTAAATATCACAATATTAGATATCACTGTTGACAAGGGTTGATAAATCGCAATTCACTTTTGCTTTACATCTCATTTTTTTTAAATCAGTACACAGAGTAGTTCTAAGGTTTTGTAATTTAATCAGTTGTAATTCTTCATGTTTATGATTAATTTTAATCTGTCCTTGTTCGTTATGTATTACAATTTCAAAAAAGCAACTTACCACCACTGCTGTTTAAGTGCCATCACTTTGAAACTCGAAAGTTATGTGGTCTAGATCCTACTAGAAACATATTCTCATGCAACTCGAGGGAATTGAGGTAGTAGCCTTCTTATCATTCATGTTGTCTCTCTTCTTTTTTTTTCCTGAAGAATTCAAGATTTATGACTGATCAACAGTATTTAGGAGATATTGGATAAAAACCGTTCCTACACTGACAGCATGAATGTCCTCATAGTGGATGAGTGTTGTCAATCAAACACTTCTGCCTAGTAGCAGGCAGCTACCTAGTACTAGTAGATATCTAGTCATCCTTTCCATTTGCATTTGCGTGAATGCACATTGCAGCACCACCGAACACGCACAACCAGCACACAGAATCACAGTCCTACACAGTATACAAGTAGTTGTCATTTGTCAAATATCGATTACAGATCTAACCATGATTTACTCGATGCTATTAGAGTCAGCTTATCATTTACTCGAGTATTTAAGATTTGCAACTCACCAGTATAAGACAGATCTTTCGAGATATCTGGGGAAAGTGGGTAAGGGTTTCAACTACAAGATAACCACAAACTGATATAATTATATCGAACACTCATTATCAGTAGTGAGCTCGCTGGTTTCCAACCAGTACTGCTTCCAACACTGTCCCAACCTCCCTGCTATGACGTAGCCAGCACAGCTGGTGGCCGCGGTTTGTAGCTTTATCAGCAGTAGACAGCTGAGTATGATCTGACAGCAGCGTGGCGACCATTGCATCGGCGCGTGTGCGTGCAGTACACACAGTCACACACATGCATTGCGTACAATGTGCGATGTGTGTTTTGTGTGTGTATAAGATCTGACAGTATACCAAGACAATAACGCACATGTTATGTATCTATGGGAAAGTGTTACGCCATGCTTTCTGGAAAATAGACTAGTTTTCATGGTGATTTTGTTTATTTCTTTCGAAATCACCCGAAAATCCCCAAAAGATAACCAAAAATCACCAAAAGATCACCAGAAATCACCAAATATGGATTTGGTTACCAGGATAAAATTTTGTCACCAAGGGTTTCAAAAAATCACCAAATTTCACTATTTTTGGTTACCAAGATCACCATCTGGCAACACTGGTTACAAGTGCGTCACGCGCTACTATACGCGCTGTCAATCCTGTAAACAACTTCTAGTTCGGGCCGCGGGCTGCCACAACAGCCGGCGGCCTTTCTTGTGCATAACAGTACGTGGCGTACGTATACTCTCGTACGTACGTACAGTACGTGTGCGGGATTTCCGAGTGCGACGTGCGTAAATGTTTGGGACGAACATCTTCGGACATCTTGACTTTTGAGCGAGTGCTACATGTAGCTGACTGGTATTGACCCACAAAGGTACGTGAAAAATGCTGTTAGTTTTCGACCCATTTTATAAAACTAATGATGCACAGGATTATTTCGTGGCGTTAGTGAAGGTGCGGCTCACTCTCGAGTATTGACAACGGTTGCAAACATGCACTCGGCTGCGCCTCGTGCATGTCGCACCATTGTCAATACTCTCGAGCGCGCCGCACCTTCACTAACACACTCTATCCTGTGCATCATTAGTATAATAGTGCATCACCAGTTCGTTATTGAGTAGGCATACATTGCATGTATAATTATATACGTCGCTGAGTTGTATATTTTGGCTGTGTTTGTGCGTGCCTTCATCATAGCCTAGTGAAATCCTTCTTTTTCTAATAACAGCATTGCGTTTTTGTCATTTCGGGAGTACTATTTCATTTTTTGTATATAAATATAATTTTAATTCCTACCGAACCTTAAATAATCCGAAAAAAAAAAATATGCATCGGAGTATGCGCTTATGGGTATCGGTCGACTCAAGAAGAGAGTTTGCAGCTGTGCGTAGGTCCTAGTACTGGTAATGAAATCAATGACAAAGCTGTACAGATTTGTCGTTCTTGGGATTCTCGCATGAATACAATACCCACTCCATGAATTCACAATATAATTTTGCAAGTTGTTACGGAATTACGTGAACAGTGCATTCAGTATCTATTTATTTATTTTTACAGACATTTTATTTTTCTCGTAATACTTTCAACTATCAAGACGCAGCTATCAGTAATTGCATATTGGATGATATAATAATGAAATAGCGTGGTATATGTGACCCTGCATCACAAAACCAACAAAATGTCGCCACACATGGATTTTTACTTTTTATAGGGCAGATTCTGAAAGAGCAGACCCTAAGCTTTAAAATGATGTACAACTGAAATGACTCCCGTAACCTACCTAAATACTGGAAAGAAAACACACTCTGGAAGAGCAAATTATTAAAGCTAATTCATAATGTTATTTTACCACGCTTTGATTATGGTGACGTTGTTTATAGCTCTGCTTGTAAAATGCATGTTGATAGATTACAGAAAATACAAAATAGGGCTGGCCGGTTAATACCCCAGATAAAACAGGAATCTCATGTTCCGAACCTGGAGAGTCACAATGCTCTGAAATGGGACACTTTGGTAGAAAGAAGAAACGAACACCTAATGACATGTATGTTTAGAACACTCCATGGTATGATCCCAGAATATTTGTCTAAATCTTTCGATTATCTCTCTCACCCTTATTCTTTCCGTTTTGAAAACAAACTTAGTTTCCCCAAACCCTATACTGAATTTCTCAAAAGATCATTTATACATCGAGTGGCATTTATGTATAATAGCCTACCGCCGGCTGCTCGATCAGCCTTTAATTTGAATGTTTTCCTATTCAAGGATATGTACAAATTTATGAATCCCAGTTGCAATGTATTCTTTGTTGTGACAGGACAGCCATGTTTATTTTGTTCTGTTCTGCTTTGTAATGTTTGCTTAAGCAATGTCATGGTTGTTTGTTGTAACCTTAATCTCTGTAGTTTGTTTGTTTGTTTTTATTCTATTTCCAACTTTATCTCTATGTATAATTCTCTTTCTTTGCATAATCATTGTAAATGCTCGTTTAAATATTATGTAACTGGACCCGATGGAAGTCTAAGAGCGGCCATGGCGGTACCGCTGAAAATGGGCATTGCAGCCGTTTTAAAATATAATTTTAATATGTTTTCAACGGAAATAAATACCTATATCTACCTGCCTACCTTATAGTCAGATACTCAATTGACTGTAAGCATCCTTTCCGACGGCGTGAATAGCGAGACTTGCTGGAGTCGCTTCCAAAATTCAAGAAATGACTGTGACATGAGCCTTAAAGGCTGCAGAAAGCGAGAGATTCTTATATTCAGCGATGACAGAATATGAAGAATAAGAATACGACTTGAATAGGCAATAGCTATAGATGTACGAGATAACATTTGAAAATCGTCCTAACGATAGAGTACATTTTAATTTCGGACCATTGTAGCTGAAAGGCTGTAGCTGTAGCTGTAGCTAGGGGGGGGGGGGGGGAGGCGTCATTCTACAGAATAAGTAAGGTACTTTCAACGGGTAGTATACAATGAGCCAGGTTTCTTGCTGCGTCAGAGCATAGATAATCTTTTTTTTTTTGTTAGCCATCCTTGTAGTTCTTAGTTGGATATTACATTAAAAGAATAACCCGACCAAATTGGTCTATTAGCATGCGAGTATTATGTGGCCGTGCATCACAAAACAAGCAAAAAGTCGTACCCCTTGATTTTATGTAAGGACTAAAACAAGGTGGAATTTGTCAACCAAGTCATATTTAGTTTTCCATATTTTCTAAATGAGCTATTTTCCTTTTATATTATTCTAAAGTTTGGGAGCATAACATTAATTTGAGAGCGCGTTTTCAGCAGTTTTTCTACAACCCATTTTTGTGGGAGCCTAGAATGATCAGTTATGTCTGAGAGGCCCCCTGTCATTTCTTGAAATCCTCTGCACACTCTTCACTTTCCAGTCTAATAACTTTTGGAAGGATGATGCTGCTGCTTTGAAAGTTAGCATTAATCATGGAAAGAATGTGTTAGTAGAACATGTTCAACTTCAGCTTAATCTTATAATCTCCTCATTGCTGTTGCTCCAATGGTTTACATCCTGTGTTATGTCCCTTCCATAGCACGGCTGGCACAGCTTGTAAGAAATTAAGCGCTTGAATAGACTCTGTACTTCACAGCCTCTTTTCTAAGTCCTTACTTTTCCAGATTGTGCGCTTTCTCTCCAGTATTTAGATATGTTAGGGAAGTCCATTTAAATTGAGTTGTATATTATTTTAAAGCTTAGCGTCTGCTCTTTCAGAATCTGTTCTTTTTGTTGGTTTTGTGATGTAGGGCACAGATTGGCATATTGTAAATGTTTTATGTTATATTTATTATTGTAAGGCATTGTCTGAACTATCTTTCTTTTTAGTACCGGAGATGTGTACGTCAACAGTCTTATTGTACCATTTCATTAAAAAATTAGTGCAGTTTTGAAGTTATTTCTGATTTCAGAAATGGTCGTCAACAATGAACAAATTAACGTTCAATGTGCATGCACTTCGCTTAGATTATGATAAAACAAGTCTCTGTGGTGTACGTAAAGATGACATTCTTTTTTTTTTAATAAGAGACATGAAATACTATTTAACTGTAACATTTATGAAATCTATTCACAAGGAATTCATATGTGAATTAAAACGAACAAAAAAGTCGTTACTTCCAATCTATGTACGATTGAATTTGGATTAGTTATAGAAAACGACATAATTATATCTTCATGAAATCAATCATGTACCCGCCATGTTGTCTTTGCAATGTGGAACATTATAGTTGTCTTGACTTTTTTGGTGTCTTTTTTTCTTGTTGTTGGAACAAAACTTTTTTTGTGTCTTTTTTTTTCTTGTTGTTAAAAAAAATCAAATATTATCTTGGTTTTAAACATTTCTTCTTTTTTTTGTGTGTGTATTTTTTTAGGCAAATGGTCTTCAGTAGGACTGTTACTTTACTCACGTATGCTGCTGAAGAGAAGTTGCGCCATCTACGGCGAGTAAGCCGAGATGAAATCAGGTTGATTAGAGGAACTAGTAAAAAGAAAAAAAAAAAGAGTAATAATCATTATGATAATAACGCTCAAGGTGGAGAAATTGTATGAACGACAATGGCATGCCCCTAAACGTAATGACAGGTAGTTTGCTTGCAGGATCATTTGGCAATGACGATACGAGCTGCTTTTGACGAACTAATCAACGTAGGAGCTGTGCGATGAATGATAGCTGAGATCAAACAATTTAACACACGTACGGCCTACGTCGGCATGTACACGACGTTGCAGACTGGAAAAAGTCGAGTTCGGCTATATATATATATATATATATACACTCAACAAAAAAAAAGTAAGTTCCCCCCTAGCATTTTTGGATATATCTCAAAAAGTGTTTTACCGATTTTCATAATTCAAACGGAAATGGATAAGGAATTAAAATGAAATTAACATGAGTGGCAAATCATTGCCACCAGATATCATTATTGGTGTGAAAAAATGCATTTTATGTCAAAATGCATGGAAATAAAAGTTGCACTTTAGTGATTTG
Source organism: Diadema antillarum (assembly GCF_040938485.1). Lineage (NCBI taxonomy): Eukaryota > Metazoa > Echinodermata > Echinoidea > Diadematoida > Diadematidae > Diadema > Diadema antillarum. The sequence continues at coordinate 2,192,969 of NW_027271320.1, forward strand.
TAATGACTTTGGCACAAATAAACAATCACTCATGATTCTGAACATTTAAGCATGGTTTATTGCATATTTCTCTATCTCTTCATTTTCATGAGAATACAGTGAAGTATTTGATAATGATATGTCCACCATCCGCTTCAATGACCAGCCGGCATCTCTTTGTCATACTGTTAACTAATGTTTGTACTTGGCGCTGCTGAATGTTGGCCAATGCTCTCTGCAAGATGCACTGAAATTCTTGCAGTGAAGTGTCATCTTTCACCTTTTTGCTCGCTTTCCGCTTAATGATATCCCAAATATTCTCTACTGGATTACTGTCAGGGGATCTTGCAGGCAATTCCATACGTTCGATGCCATTTCCCTCAACAAACTGATCTACAACTTGAGCGCATGATGCAAAATGGCCATAGGCACATTAATGTGATCAAATCGAATTGGAATTACAAATCACAAGGCTTCTACCAATATTTTCATATTGAAAAGGCTATTGTTTAAAAAGTATGCATAAAATCTGTTTAATAGGGAAGCACATTGTACCTGAAGAAATTTCTGAGAATTACACAATTTAAAAAGGTCATTTCCAAACTTATATAGGAAATGTATACAATATGCTTCATATAGCCTGAAGTGCAACTTTTTTTCACATGCATTTTGACATAAAATGCGGTTTCTTTTACACCAATAATGATATCTGGTGGCAATTATATGCCATTCATGTTATGAGTAATGAAATTCCCTATCCATTCCCGTTTGAATAATGAAAATCCGTAAAATACTTTTCGAGATATATCAAAAAATGTTAGGGGGAACTTACTTTGTTTGCTGAGTGTATATATATCTATCTATCTATATATATTATATATATATATATATATATATATATATATATATGTGACCGTGCATCACAAAGCAAATAAAAAGTAGCACCCCTTGATTTAACGTGAGGACTGAAAAAAGGTGAAATTGGTTAACCGAGTCATTCCTTTTCTTTTTTTTCTGAAAGAGCTATCCTTCTTCTACATCATTCTTTAGTTTGAGATCATAACATGGGAAAATGTGTTTTCACCAGTTCTTCGACAACCCCCTTTTTTTTGGGGGGGGGGTGGGGGGGGGAGTACAATGATAACATATTTCTTAGAGGCTCATTTTCATTTCTTGAAATCCTTTGCACACTTTTCACTTTCAAGTCTAATAACTTTTGAAAGGATACATACAACACCACATGTGACCCTCCCCCACAAAACCAACAAAGAGTTGCCAGGCATGGATTTTTAGTTTAGGGCAGATTCTAAAAGAGCAAACTCTAAGCTTTAAAATGATGTATAACTCAACTCAAATGGACTCTTCTAACCTATTTAAATTTTGGAAAGAAAGCACACACTCTGAAAAAGTGTGAACTTAGAAAAGAGGCTCTGAAGTACAGAGTGTATTCAAGCACTTAATCTTTACCAAGCCGTGCTAGCTGTACGATGAATAGGACCCCCCCCCCCCCCCCCAAAAAAAAAGGATGAAAACACTGTTGCAACAACACTGTAGGGATTATCAGATTAAGCTGAAATTTAGCATGCCTTATCAACACATTCTGTCCATAACTAATGTCAACTTTCAAAACAGTAGCAGTATCGTTTCAAAATTTATTAAGAAAAATGAAGAGTGTGCAAAGGATTTTCAAGAAATATAAAGGAACCTCTGAGACATGCCTGACCACAATACTCTACCAAAAATGGTTGTAGAAAAACGGTTGAAAATCCACTTTCTCATTCATATTATTATTCCAAACTCAAGAATATTGTAGAAGAAGAGTAGCTCTTTAAGAAAATATGGAAAACCCAAAACTGACTTGCTTTACCCGTTTCACATATTTTGAGTCCTCACGTAAAATCAAGGGTGCGACTTTTTGTTTGTTTTGTGATGCACAGTCACAATCATAATTATGCCTTTACAATGAGAGCCAGGCAGTCTCGAAAGCATCAAATACTTTTCAATCACACCATATAATATTTTACAAGTAACTCTGAGTGAAGCCAAATGAATAAACAAGACACCGTCGCAAAAATACACACATATTACACACAAACACAACACACACAGACACAGACACACACACACACACACACACACACACACACACACACACATGCAGTAGGCCTGCATAGGGACAGCCAAAGAGACAGAAAAAGAGAGAAAAAAGATTATGTCTACTCATATCCAGTTATGGCAAACAGATTTGAAAAAATGCATACCCTACAGTAATGGCACATTGATATTTCTCTTGCTAACACTGGACAAACTACAGATCAAGAGTAATAAATGATACACGCACGACGTACATAGGTACAGAATATTTGCTTGAGCGGTTAGAGAACGATCATATCATTAATATTAGTTTGCCCAGAAGCATAGCCCGTCTAGTCGTCTCCGCAGTCTGGGCATCGATACTTTGCAAAACGTTTGCGTGATTGAGTCGAAGACAGTTTCCTGCTGCTGCTTACCGACTCAAACAGTGTCAGAGGAAAGTGCCGAAAACTGAGGTCAGTTGCTGTCAATTACATTGCGGAATATATATATATATATATATATATATATATATATATATTTAATATCAGAGATTATCAGCAGTTCAACATACATTCGAGATGTCAATATGGCATATTGCATATATACATTGTCATTTTTTTATGACACGTGTAATGCAGACTTAGCTTTAAAATTTAATGTCGCCATGGAGTTGCGTTCTCAACAAACATAATTATGTCTCGAGAGGATGTGCATAAATGTAACCATGAAATTCAACTGAATTGTATCTAATCGAAACAAGTATCGTGTCTTTTTTATAGTCATAATTATTTGAAAATCTCGCGTGCATTGGCAAAAAAAAAAATGCTGTATTTGAAATGGGAAAGACTCAATACAATACATTTGATTTAGTTCGACTATAGGAGATGAGGATGCATATATGACTCAAACGAAAATTATAAATTAGAAGTGATTATGATTTTATAATTTGATTAATTCCTAGTATAATTTTGGCTCTCATTTGTCAATCACGACTGATTCAGTATCCATCACTTCTTTTTTACTAGAGAATCGCTACAGGCACAATATTGCAACGTTTATTCTCTATAAATATTTATATATGGCGGCCTGTTCTGGCCTCTATAAAATCTTTCAATGAGAAATTTGCTGGCCCGAAAAAAAATCTAACAAACAAACAAACAAAAGGAACATAAATATCAACTAAGTGTCAGGGGCCTGATTACGCTACCAAAATGATTTATAGCTTTTTTGTTTGTCAGTTTTACTGACCAAATGTATGATATAATTATAGTTGAGTATATGAATATAAGAACGACCCAAGTCCATTGAAGACCATTTCGAGTAAACTAAAAAAAACTTCATATCTCTTTTATTTGTCCAATAATGTTTTATTTAACTGTGATGAGAAGGCAACATTGTATACACAAATTAGAACATATATTGTTAAGGCAATTAACATTTACATAAATTGTGGAGAGGCCATTTTGTATGGTGGACTTGGGTCGTTCTTTGATTCATATACATGATATTCTGCTATAGAGATGAGAGAAGGATGAGAGAGGGCGCTATTACATGAATGTAAGAATGATCCAAGTCCTTCATTCTTACATTAATATAAGATTTAACTCATTCAAATCAGGCACTTCCGGGGGTAATTAGGATTTATCATTTATACACAAGATGAGTCCATGCATAAGCTACAATTTCCCATGTCAAACTGAATTTGGCCAAAATTTGGACTTGGATCGTTCTTATATTCAGGTCTTCAATTGTTTACATAATCATAATGTCTTGAAATTATGTCAATATGGTTTCCGAGAGAATTATTCTCCAGATTAAGCTTTGGTCCAGTTATAGTGTAAAATTACAAAGGCAATGGCAAATTAAAAAATATAAAACAAAAACAAAAACAAATGCTAAAACTAAAAAGCATGTCATAGGAATTTCTTACGGATTTACTAAAGTGTTTGATACGTTACTTAAAAAGTTACAGTTTTATGGTGTTAACAGTGTTGCACTCTCATGGTTTAGGTATCATTCATCATATAGGCGGCAATGTCTTGTACATAATGATATATCATCAATTTTTCTCACTTTCTAAAAAAAAATCGAGTGAAAATATTCACTCTTAAAGGAGTGAATACAAAAAAGAGTGAATTTAGAGTGAAATTCAAATTTATGAAGTTCTTCCGTCGAGATGTTTTCATTGCAACTGATTGACAAATTGCCCTACATCGACGTAAATAAGCACTGAATTGATCAGTGTTTTAGTAGTAGCCATGATAAGCAATCATGGGCGTACATACTCGAGCAGGATTCGAACCCACGACCTCCTGATCACCGGACAGGCGTCATCTCCACTAGACCACCGAGCTTTCGCCCGACAGCAAGTGTTGGTTCTAATCCTTATAGCATGCAGCGGGTACTGCTTTGTTATTCAAATTTATGAAGTTCTTCCGTCGAGATGTTTTCATTGCAACTGATTGACAAATTGCCCTACATCGACGTAAATAAGCACTGAATTGATCAGTGTTTTAGTAGTAGCCATGATAAAAAATCATGGGCGTACATACTCGAGCAGGATTCGAACCCACGACCTCCTGATCACCGGACAGGTGTCATCTCCACTAGACCACCGAGCTTTCGCCCGACAGCAAGTGTTGGTTCTAATCCTTATAGCATGCAGCGGGTACTGCTTTGTTATTCAAATTTATGAAGTTCTTCCGTCGAGATGTTTTCATTGCAACTGATTGACAAATTGCCCTACATCGACGTAAATAAGCACTGAATTGATCAGTGTTTTAGTAGTAGCCATGATAAGCAATCATGGGCGTACATACTCGAGCAGGATTCGAACCCACGACCTCCTGATCACCGGACAGGCGTCATCTCCACTAGACCACCGAGCTTTCGCCCGACAGCAAGTGTTGGTTCTAATCCTTATAGCATGCAGCGGGTACTGCTTTGTTATTCAAATTTATGAAGTTCTTCCGTCGAGATGTTTTCATTGCAACTGATTGACAAATTGCCCTACATCGACGTAAATAAGCACTGAATTGATCAGTGTTTTAGTAGTAGCCATGATAAGCAATCATGGGCGTACATACTCGAGCAGGATTCGAACCCACGACCTCCTGATCACCGGACAGGCGTCATCTCCACTAGACTACCGAGCTTTCGCCCGACAGCAAGTGTTTGTTCTAATCCTTATAGCATGCAGCGGGTACTGCTTTGTTATTCAAATTTATGAAGTTCTTCCGTCGAGATGTTTTCATTGCAACTGATTGACAAATTGCCCTACATCGACGTAAATAAGCACTGAATTGATCAGTGTTTTAGTAGTAGCCATGATAAACAATCATGGGCGTACATACTCGAGCAGGATTCGAACCCACGACCTCCTGATCACCGGACAGGCGTCATCTCCACTAGACCACCGAGCTTTCGCCCGACAGCAAGTGTTGGTTCTAATCCTTATAGCATGCAGCGGGTACTGCTTTGTTATTCAAATTTTTGAAGTTCTTCCGCCATTCTTCATTGCAACTGATTGACAAATTGCCCTACATCGACGTAAATAAGCACTGAATTGATCAGTGTTTTAGTAGTAGCCATGACAAAAAATCATGGGCGTACATACTCGAGCAGGATTCGAACCCACGACCTCCTGATCACCGGACAGGCGTCATCTCCACTAGACCACCGAGCTTTCGCCCGACAGCAAGTGTTGGTTCTAATCCTTATAGCATGCAGCGGGTACTGCTTTGTTATTCAAATTTATGAAGTTCTTCCGTCGAGATGTTTTCATTGCAACTGATTGACAAATTGCCCTACATCGACGTAAATAAGCACTGAATTGATCAGTGTTTTAGTAGTAGCCATGATAAGCAATCATGGGCGTACATACTCGAGCAGGATTCGAACCCACGACCTCCTGATCACCGGACAGGCGTCATCTCCACTAGACCACCGAGCTTTCGCCCGACAGCAAGTGTTGGTTCTAATCCTTATAGCATGCAGCGGGTACTGCTTTGTTATTCAAATTTATGAAGTTCTTCCGTCGAGATGTTTTCATTGCAACTGATTGACAAATTGCCCTACATCGACGTAAATAAGCACTGAATTGATCAGTGTTTTAGTAGTAGCCATGATAAAAAATCATGGGCGTACATACTCGAGCAGGATTCGAACCCACGACCTCCTGATCACCGGACAGGTGTCATCTCCACTAGACCACCGAGCTTTCGCCCGACAGCAAGTGTTGGTTCTAATCCTTATAGCATGCAGCGGGTACTGCTTTGTTATTCAAATTTATGAAGTTCTTCCGTCGAGATGTTTTCATTGCAACTGATTGACAAATTGCCCTACATCGACGTAAATAAGCACTGAATTGATCAGTGTTTTAGTAGTAGCCATGATAAGCAATCATGGGCGTACATACTCGAGCAGGATTCGAACCCACGACCTCCTGATCACCGGACAGGCGTCATCTCCACTAGACCACCGAGCTTTCGCCCGACAGCAAGTGTTTGTTCTAATCCTTATAGCATGCAGCGGGTACTGCTTTGTTATTCAAATTTATGAAGTTCTTCCGTCGAGATGTTTTCATTGCAACTGATTGACAAATTGCCCTACATCGACGTAAATAAGCACTGAATTGATCAGTGTTTTAGTAGTAGCCATGATGAACAATCATGGGCGTACATACTCGAGCAGGATTCGAACCCACGACCTCCTGATCACCGGACAGGCGTCATCTCCACTAGACCACCGAGCTTTCGCCCGACAGCAAGTGTTGGTTCTAATCCTTATAGCATGCAGCGGGTACTGCTTTGTTATTCAAATTTTTGAAGTTCTTCCGCCATTCTTCATTGAAACTGATTGACAAATTGCCCTACATCGACGTAAATAAGCACTGAATTGATCAGTGTTTTAGTAGTAGCCATGACAAAAAATCATGGGCGTACATACTCGAGCAGGATTCGAACCCACGACCTCCTGATCACCGGACAGGCGTCATCTCCACTAGACCACCGAGCTTTCGCCCGACAGCAAGTGTTGGTTCTAATCCTTATAGCATGCAGCGGGTACTGCTTTGTTATTCAAATTTATGAAGTTCTTCCGTCGAGATGTTTTCATTGCAACTGATTGACAAATTGCCCTACATCGACGTAAATAAGCACTGAATTGATCAGTGTTTTAGTAGTAGCGATGATAAACAATCATGGGCGTACATACTCGAGCAGGATTCGAACCCACGACCTCCTGATCACCGGACAGGCGTCATCTCCACTAGACCACCGAGCTTTCGCCCGACAGCAAGTGTTTGTTCTAATCCTTATAGCATGCAGCGGGTACTGCTTTGTTATTCAAATTTATGAAGTTCTTCCGTCGAGATGTTTTCATTGCAACTGATTGACAAATTGCCCTACATCGACGTAAATAAGCACTGAATTGATCAGTGTTTTAGTAGTAGCCATGATAAACAATCATGGGCGTACATACTCGAGCAGGATTCGAACCCACGACCTCCTGATCACCGGACAGGCGTCATCTCCACTAGACCACCGAGCTTTCGCCCGACAGCAAGTGTTTGTTCTAATCCTTATAGCATGCAGCGGGTACTGCTTTGTTATTCAAATTTATGAAGTTCTTCCGTCGAGATGTTTTCATTGCAACTGATTGACAAATTGCCCTACATCGACGTAAATAAGCACTGAATTGATCAGTGTTTTAGTAGTAGCCATGATGAACAATCATGGGCGTACATACTCGAGCAGGATTCGAACCCACGACCTCCTGATCACCGGACAGGCGTCATCTCCACTAGACCACCGAGCTTTCGCCCGACAGCAAGTGTTGGTTCTAATCCTTATAGCATGCAGCGGGTACTGCTTTGTTATTCAAATTTTTGAAGTTCTTCCGCCATTCTTCATTGAAACTGATTGACAAATTGCCCTACATCGACGTAAATAAGCACTGAATTGATCAGTGTTTTAGTAGTAGCCATGACAAAAAATCATGGGCGTACATACTCGAGCAGGATTCGAACCCACGACCTCCTGATCACCGGACAGGCGTCATCTCCACTAGACCACCGAGCTTTCGCCCGACAGCAAGTGTTGGTTCTAATCCTTATAGCATGCAGCGGGTACTGCTTTGTTATTCAAATTTATGAAGTTCTTCCGTCGAGATGTTTTCATTGCAACTGATTGACAAATTGCCCTACATCGACGTAAATAAGCACTGAATTGATCAGTGTTTTAGTAGTAGCCATGATAAACAATCATGGGCGTACATACTCGAGCAGGATTCGAACCCACGACCTCCTGATCACCGGACAGGCGTCATCTCCACTAGACCACCGAGCTTTCGCCCGACAGCAAGTGTTTGTTCTAATCCTTATAGCATGCAGCGGGTACTGCTTTGTTATTCAAATTTATGAAGTTCTTCCGTCGAGATGTTTTCATTGCAACTGATTGACAAATTGCCCTACATCGACGTAAATAAGCACTGAATTGATCAGTGTTTTAGTAGTAGCCATGATAAACAATCATGGGCGTACATACTCGAGCAGGATTCGAACCCACGACCTCCTGATCACCGGACAGGCGTCATCTCCACTAGACCACCGAGCTTTCGCCCGACAGCAAGTGTTGGTTCTAATCCTTATAGCATGCAGCGGGTACTGCTTTGTTATTCAAATTTATGAAGTTCTTCCGTCGAGATGTTTTCATTGCAACTGATTGACAAATTGCCCTACATCGACGTAAATAAGCACTGAATTGATCAGTGTTTTAGTAGTAGCCATGATAAAAAATCATGGGCGTACATACTCGAGCAGGATTCGAACCCACGACCTCCTGATCACCGGACAGGCGTCATCTCCACTAGACCACCGAGCTTTCGCCCAACAGCAAGTGTTGGTTCTAATCCTTATAGCATGCAGCGGGTACTGCTTTGTTATTCAAATTTATGAAGTTCTTCCGTCGAGATGTTTTCATTGCAACTGATTGACAAATTGCCCTACATCGACGTAAATAAGCACTGAATTGATCAGTGTTTTAGTAGTAGCCATGATAAACAATCATGGGCGTACATACTCGAGCAGGATTCGAACCCACGACCTCCTGATCACCGGACAGGCGTCATCTCCACTAGACCACCGAGCTTTCGCCCGACAGCAAGTGTTGGTTCTAATCCTTATAGCATGCAGCGGGTACTGCTTTGTTATTCAAATTTATGAAGTTCTTCCGTCGAGATGTTTTCATTGCAACTGATTGACAAATTGCCCTACATCGACGTAAATAAGCACTGAATTGATCAGTGTTTTAGTAGTAGCCATGATAAACAATCATGGGCGTACATACTCGAGCAGGATTCGAACCCACGACCTCCTGATCACCGGACAGGCGTCATCTCCACTAGACCACCGAGCTTTCGCCCGACAGCAAGTGTTGGTTCTGATCCTTATAGCATGCAGCGGGTACTGCTTTGTTATTCAAATTTATGAAGTTCTTCCGTCGAGATGTTTTCATTGCAACTGATTGACAAATTGCCCTACATCGACGTAAATAAGCACTGAATTGATCAGTGTTTTAGTAGTAGCCATGATAAAAAATCATGGGCGTACATACTCGAGCAGGATTCGAACCCACGACCTCCTGATCACCGGACAGGCGTCATCTCCACTAGACCACCGAGCTTTCGCCCGACAGCAAGTGTTGGTTCTAATCCTTATAGCATGCAGCCGGTACTGCTTTGTTATTCAAATTTATGAAGTTCTTCCGTCGAGATGTTTTCATTGCAACTGATTGACAAATTGCCCTACATCGACGTAAATAAGCACTGAATTGATCAGTGTTTTAGTAGTAGCCATGATAAAAAATCATGGGCGTACATACTCGAGCAGGATTCGAACCCACGACCTCCTGATCACCGGACAGGCGTCATCTCCACTAGACTAGTTTTTAAAACACTGATCAATTCAGTGCTTATTTACGTCGATGTAGGGCAATTTGTCAATCAGTTGCAATAGTTCAAGTTCAAGTTCAAGTTCAAAGTTTATTTCATTTTTCAACAAAAAACATATGTTTCACTTCATTTTGTAACAGAAAATAAGGTAAGTAGAACATAGTGAAATAAAAAGAGTATAACAATTGAGGACCTAAAGTAATCATACATTGTATTGCAAGAAAGAAACATAAGTGATCAAAGCGAAATACATGTATACCGTTGTTTTAAATGCGAAAAATGGAGGGACCCACTTAAAAGACAGAGCTTGTAGTATGTGGGTCCCTCTGGAGAAGAACATCAACGAAAAGATCCTAAATTGAACCGTCGTATATACAAACAGATAACAAAGTGGAAGAAGTCTGGAAGCCCACTAGAAATTAGATTAACAAATAAATACATTTACATAGACGCGAACTAACATAAAACAGGACTAGACAGCAAGACAACTACTAAAGAAAAGGTTGTAAAGGACAAAACGGGCGGACAAGACTGACGAACTGAAGACAAAATAGCAGACAAAAACGCAAACAAGAGACAGAAACAGTAACAGAACAACAGAAACAACATAAACATAAAGTGAACAATAGAGTGAAATTGGAGTGAATTTTGAGTGTTCATTTTCACTCGATTTGGAGTGACCTCAGGGATCACTCCAAAATCTTCGAGTGATCCCTGAGGTCACTCCAAAATGAGTGAAAATGAACATTTTCACTAAAAATTCACCCAATTTCACTCTAAATTCACTCTTTTCACTCTAAATTCACTCTTTTTTGTTTTTTTTCACTCGATCTTTTTTTTAGAGAGTACAGATCAGAGGTGTGCGACAGGGCTTAATTTAGTTCCCCCTCTTTTTTTGTTATATATCAATGACATTGTTTATTCGTCGTCTATGTTATAATATAAATACATTTATATTATATATATATATATATATATACACACATATATATATTTTTTTTTTATTCCAATGATAATATATGTGACGGTGCACCACAATACAAACAAAAAGTCGCACCCGTTGATTTTAAGTGAGAACTCAAAAAAAGGTGAAATGGTTCAACCAAGTCAGTCTTGAGTTTTTCATATTTTCTGCAAGAGAAATCCTTCTTCTAGAGTATTCTTCTAGTTTGGTATCATGACATGAAAGGGAAAGTGTGTTTTTTGGCAGTTTTTCTACAAGCCTTTTTTCAAGACATGTAAAGCGGCTTCTTAGAAGCCGCTTTGCATGTCTTGAAATCCTTTGCACACTCTTCATTTTCAAGTCTAATGACTTTTGAAAGGATAACCCTACTGCTTTGAAAGTTAGTATTAACTCTTTATGTGCCATGGTGAAAACCCCCTGTGTGCCACGTTATTCTGAGACGCGAAGGTAGTCAAGATTTGAGAAAGAATTCTGTTTTTCCGATGTGTATAACTTCTTCAAATTTCTGTTAAGGTGGGCACAATAGTAGGCAAAGTCAAAGAGGAATGCCAAGCTTTGTTACGATATAGATTGTATGACGAATCTATTTTCAATTTTTCTTTTGAATGACCACGGCTTTGTTTGTTGAGCAAAATATGCGAAGTTGGCACGCCGTCGACTGAGCCGGACGTGCGAACGTGGCACATAAAGAGTTAATCACGGGCACAATGTGTTAATATAACATGCCTAATTTCAGCTTAATCTGATAATCCCTTCATTGCTGTTGCTCCGGTGGTTTACATTCTGTGTTTTGTCCCTGTCATGGCACAGCTAGCACAGCTTGGTAAAGATTAAGCGCTTGAATAGACACTGTACTTCAGAGCCTCTTTTCTCAGTTCATACTTTTCCAGAGTGTTTGCTTTCTTTCCAGTATTTAGGTAGGTTAGGGGAGTCCATTTGAATTGAGTTATACATCATTTTAAAGCTTAGAGTCTGCTATTTTAGTATCTGCCCTTACCTGAAAATCTACGTCTGGCGACTTTCTGTTGCTTTTGTGATGAAGGGTCACATAGGCCTATATACGCTAGTGTATACATAAAAATGTAGAGTTAACAAACGTGTCAAACTGGAATTGAATTAACAAATTATCACATAGTTATCAAAAAACAAAATATATCCATTTGGGCGTATAAAAACTCACACGAATGATTATTTATTAATGATTGATTATGATAATGTATCTATTTAACGTAAAATTTCGATCATTTTTTTGGTATTCTCATAGATGAAAATATAACTTGAAATGATCACTTACGTTATGTTACAACCTGTATTTCCAGAAATATAATTATTCTTTGACGAAAACTTACCTTTATGTACATACTGTTTTAATATCTTACAATGCCTTAATCCTACTATCATTGATTGTAATCTACTGTAGGCTACAAGTGCAAAGATCTAAACTCAACTTTATTTATTTATCTCGAAAGAAAGTTATTTGCATCTGGACTGGCTCAAAATACTTAGTCGACACTAGTCCGCTTTTATCATTTAAAAACGCTGGATATTTTGATATAAGTACATTTCACTGTTTGCTTTTTATGTTAAAATTTTTAGAACAATTTCCTTCTAAGTAACTTTAATTATTTCTTGAAAAATAACACTGTTCATTCGTATCTTACTTGTCATTCGTAAAATGTCCATGTAATATGTAAATCCCAAATCATTAATTGCACAAAAACCTTTGAGACATACTGGACCAAACCTTTGGAACACATTTCCAGTTTATGTGAAATGACGTAAAATGTTCTATTTCTTTTTTTTTTTTTTAAGGCAAGATTGATATCTAATGTTTCTGTCAGATTTCAATGTATGAATGCAGGATCTTAATATGGATTTTGTTTTGTTTGATCAGATTTTCTGTTTTCAGAAAATGGGCTTTAAAACAGAAGTAAATGATTATACATTGTACAAAATGTTTTTGTACCTACCATTGCATTGACATTGCCACGACCGTTGTGTTCAAACATTTGCATATACTGGCAGTCCTTCTTCCGCATAATTTCTCATAGAATTGTTAAGAAATCTGGAAATAAAATAGATATTTGATTGATAGAAATAATTTACACATAATTATATTTTCCTTCTTCGTATCATGCAAATTGAAATCTGTATTCTGATATTTTATGTGAAATTACTGAAAAAGAATCTTCATCAGTATTCAAATGTGTTAGAAGAAAAATAAATCAAGCAACCCCCCCCCCAAAAAAAAAATATTATTATTATTATGGAGACTTAGTGCACAAAAATCCATTTGTCCCGACTTGATTTATTTCAGATTAAAGCTGCTGGAAAACTCAGGCAACAATAAAACACAATGTCCTTGTTTTGGTAAAATCTTAAAAAAAATAATCCAACCTGTGTAACAAGGTTTAGTGCAGTGTAATTTGAAAGTTCAATGATTACCTTTGTTTTTCAAAACTTTGAAACATCTCCTCTGTTTTTACATTCATCCTCTTGATTATGTATTTATGCATTGTTATTGCAATTGGAAAGAGCACAGTGTCCCACAGTGTGTCGATAGTGTGAAATTTTAAGTATTAAGACAATTCACACTGTGGTGAGGTTTTCATATAGTGTTCACACAGTAATGTTTTGTTTCACACTGTGAATTAACGATTCACATTGTGTTAATAATGTGGTTCTCACACTGTGGGAAACTGTGTTCTTTCAAGCAGGGATAAGCAAGCAAAATCATCTGTCTCGACAGATTACTCATAAATTTTATCTCGACATCACTAGTAAGAGAGTCTTGAGAGAATGAAATAAAGAATAGATTCAATAAGCAAGGAAAACTTGGAATGAAAACGTTGAGAAATGCACAGAACATATGGGCTGAAAGCTGTATTCAACAGGATCAATTCAACCAAACAAAGGATTGAAAAGTTAAAAGTGTTAATATCCTTGTCATAGCATTGTATACTAGTAATCAATTTTGTTCAAGCTGAAAATAATATGCAGCAGGGACGGCAGGGATAGTGATAATGTGTATTGCTATTAACGACAATAACTTTTGGTGCATATGAAATTAGTTTTAACTTGTAATCAATTATCCATGCAGTATTACAAATTAGTGTAGGAACGGTTAAGGACGTAAGAGTACATTGCAGAAAATAATAACGTTTCTATTTCTATGAAAGGCAGACACGATAGACATGGTTACTGAGGACATCACGCACTGTTTAGTTGACCAATGCCAAGTTGGCAAATTCATTTCTGTTGTGATGCCTACACCATTAAACACCTTTACCATAATATCTGATATGGCATACAATGTATATTCAAAGGGATTGTACAGTTTCGGTTGAGACCTAGCTTCAGATTTCTAACATCTTCGGTGAGATAATAAGAAACTTTTTTTTTTTGAAATATAAAAGAGCATGCAATTAGAAGAATTCAGCGTTCATTTGATGGAAATTGGTTTTGAAATAGCTCAGGTATCAAAAAAAAAAAAAGTGATAAAAGGTGGGACCCAGCTTTTATTATGATCACTTTGTTTTACTTTGTTTTTGGTGCCTCAGCCATTTATAACCGATTTTCATCAAATAAACTTTGACTTCCTACTGGAATATCTTCTGTACTATTCATTAGTGGTTTCCTGGTATCTCGAAAAAAAAAACACACGTTAAAAGCCAAATTCTTATGTCCACGAATACTAAACTATCCCTTTAAAGGGAATGGCTAGTGACTGATCAATGGGAATCAGTGGGAGTGCTGGGGATGATCGTTCCAATCCTTGTGAGATTCATTTAAGAGTACATTTTATATCTATTGTTGTGTGACAATTACTTGCTTCGGAATGGTCTCATATTCAAGTATTGTGCAGTTAATCGTCAACGATCGCCCCGTCACTATACAGGCATGCTAACCTGGAAATATTTTAACTGCACATTACTTGAAATGAATTACACAAGAAATGGAACAATCATCCCCCAGCATTCCCACTACTTTCCACTGATCAGTTACTTGTCATCCCCTTTAAGGTTAGATGTACACATATATACGGTGTTATGACAGGTTTCTAACAGGTTTACAGCTTCGGGGGACGACAGTCAGACGGAAATGCAATTACCTTGAAAAGGCATTTTACAATAACGACTACCTTGTTTGATAATTCATTATCTTGAAGTATGGTTAATTATAAAAATGGGCATTTTGCCTGTTCTGATATTGACTTCATTGCGATAGCGTGCCTACCGTGTATTCCACGGACAGGAATATTTCCCGCTAATTATAACGTGACGATTTTTTTCTGTTTTTTTTTTTTTTTATGCGAAGTCCCACGAGTAAGGCTGGTGCGGCTGTCTCCGTCAACCAGTCAATGACGGCCCCAGAGTGACGATCGGAACACACCATGCAGCCTCTAAAATGGCTTCACGTTGAACGGATTGTGTCCATCATAACCTTACCC
Organism: Diadema antillarum; assembly: GCF_040938485.1. Lineage (NCBI taxonomy): Eukaryota > Metazoa > Echinodermata > Echinoidea > Diadematoida > Diadematidae > Diadema > Diadema antillarum. Next base: position 2,208,388 of record NW_027271320.1, read on the forward strand.
GGACGTAAGTAATGACTTTTATGGTGGCATGGTGTAAATTATTCATGCTTAAATTGCATTTCTGTCAAAAGACAGGTGATGTCATACTGTTCCTCTTATATACTTTCCTCTCTTTCTCTTTCTCTCTCCCTCTCTCTTTCAACAACACCTCATTTATTTTTACATTAAGAATAACAGCGACCTAAAATGAGCAAACATCCTAGTTTGAAGTTTTCAAGCTTCAAATTTCTTTATTTCACTAAAGCAAGGACAAAAAAAAAAACCCAGATACATGAACATTCGGATGCGATGACAAACATATCAGTAAAACAGTGAAAACAAAAAAAAAAAATATGACAATTATACGTATATAGCTTTACAGACATGCTATGGTAGGTAGCGGCCAGAAAGAAAATGTCAATTGTTCTCAGCTGACATGAAATTAATCGTTCCATTTCAATTATCTATAATGTATTCTATGGAAAGTAAAACGCACAGTAAGAACAGGACAAGACAAAGGCAAAACAAAACAAACAACAATGACAAAATACAATGTCTCAAAATAAGGGATAAACGATCATACTCTTGACTTCAATGAGTTTAGGTGTAGTTATCGAGAAGATTTTTTTTTCTTGCCTACATGCCGACACATCGCATATGCATTGTTCCTATAGTTATTCACTATATAAAAATTATACAGACATGTTCATATACAATACATGTATACACATACATCGGTTGGCGCTTGCAAGTTTAATTGTATTACAGTAAAGTGCTTCATGTTTGTTTGTTTGTTTGTTTGTTTGTTTGTTTGTTTTGTTCGGGGGGGGGAGGTGGCAAACCATGATTCTGTATGTAGAACGTAGGCCTATAAAGGGATGTACGTTTTCATACGTAGCCAATTGCAACAAAATGATAAATTTGATCAATTCACACCACAACAAAGATTTCAGTATTGAAAAAAAAAGTATACATGATTTCATTATTCTCACTTAAGACAGGAATTCTTCATTTCGGGAAAAAATGTTGCTCATACAACATTACATTCACACGAAAGTGTATACAACTTAAATTTCCCCCTTGCAGTTTGCCTCGCTCTGACTTCCAGTGGAGAATCATGTCCAAGTTTACCATTGGACATTGAAAATGTTTGCCCCAATATCTTCTCGGAGAAGACTGGAAGTTATGTCCGATCGGCTCCCAAGTACATTTCAAGTGAGCATCCCAATTATGACGTCATAGTTCCGGAAGCAGCGAGAGGAAAGACCAACGTTTACTGTGGCCATCCAGGTAAATTGTTGCTTCTTCTTGTTCTTGATGGAATTGACCTTCTTGACTGATTGTTGTTCTACATCTGAAACATGAATATGATAACACAGTCAGTAGAATAAAATACAGTACACGGTAAGGTCGCAAACAAGAGATAAGACAACTATTGCTATTATGAAAATGTGAAGAACGTATTTGAAAGCAAAGATTGAATTGTGTCGGTCCATACGTGAGAATGTCTTATCCACACACCATTTAGTAAAAATAAGGATTATAAAAAGGACGTTGAAAGAAAAGACAGCGACTTAGGGAAAAGAAATCGAGAAGATAGCATGAATAAAAGTATCAAAAACACAAACAAATAATGAGAAAGCACTTGGCCTATTCACACGAGGACATTCCTCTGTGTTACAGAGACACAAATATTAATCGTCACCCGAGTACAACATAGTAATACGTAACAAGATGCCTGTGATGCCTTGTAATCTAGAGTGAGGCCCGGAAAGTTGATGCGAAATGAACACGTTGACGTTACAAGATCCCGGTCTTGTTCACTGGATTGATATGCAATAAATTATCATTGATATACAAAACTCTCATGCTGCTTCTTTCATTATCTCTCTTTCTCTTTATGATTATATGATGTATATCTATATATCATATGAAGAGTTTGTTCGCCAAAAAAAAACGATAAGTTCAATTTTGAAGATTTTGAAATACGGTCTCTGTCATAAAATACAAAATAATACCTTCTGAAGGATACATTGGTCACTACATATAAAGGTAGATTTTTGAAGTTATTTTCAAAAAAGCAAAAATTTGTTATTATTCTCTTTATTTTTCTTGACCTTTATTCGCAAATATCTCCATTTGGCAAATACGGACTTATCGGTTTTTGCGAACAAACTCTTCATATCGTATTTTTGTTTTGTGAATTGATGCCATGTACTAAATTTGCTAATAATCATGTTGCATATGTATAAGTTTGTGCTTTTATTTACTCTCAGGTTGGAGAAAATAATAACCAATATGTATCTAATTCGAAGGAAATTGTGTGATTTGCATTTATCAATATTTTAGAATAGAATTATGCATGGTAATCATCCCTTTTGTTATGATGTATTTCTGCGGTGGCATTGAGCAAAATAATAACAATAATAATGGAAGTACCAAGATGAAATAAGATATGCATGTATGGGCCTTCTCAAAATCTATCGATAGCATGACAGTGTGCAATATTACTGCACATTTATGATTCATAGCTAAAACGGGATGATACGTTTGCAGCTACTGAACAAAATGTTAAGAGCGTATACATAGTACCCTTGTCAAAACAAGAATTATGCTATGAAACTAAAAAGAGTAAACAAAAATTAATGATTAATACCCATCACTTGGAATTGTCCTTAGTGTTTCTAGAACGTAGTCTTAACCGAAGCAATGTGTTCTGATGCGTTCGGTTCAATACATCGTATCTCACATTTAACCTAAAATAATAGACTGTCTACCAGAACCTTGTCTGAATGGAGGTAGCTGCTCGGAAACTCTGGAAAATTATACATGCAAGTGCCCGAGGTCATTTGCTGGAAAACGATGTGAAGTGGGTATGTGCCTGTAAAAAGATATATGTAAAAGAAATGAGGCCTCTAAAAATGAATTCATGATACATTTTAACTAGTATAAAGTGTAATGAATACAGAGAAACGCAGCAGCTTACAGATCACGTATGATAATGCATCCGAATTCCGAAGAGAACCAGTGATATTCTGTATGTTTGTAGTACTATTGTTTAAATGTTTCTTTCAATATCTAGCGTATTAAGTTATTAAGTATACTTTCCGTCTGACCGAATTGAATTAAGGGGGAACTTAGATTAATTGTCAGAATCCTGCAGTGGAACAATTGAAAATTGGTTATACTGGGTATAGAGTTTCAAAATTTATATTGAATGGATATGGAATCAGCATAATTTCAAAATTGAAAAGAATTCACAATAAACAAGGATAATGACTTAGCAGCTTCGCCATGCAGAATAATAGTCGGGGATTACGGAAGCACAACAAAAGAACAAAGCAGGCATAAGTCATACACTGGTGGCCTTCTTACGCAAGCTGTATTGCAATGGATTGCATTTCTGCTTTTCTGAAATGATACATGGTTCAGTGTAATTTGTTTAGGGTTTTCGCAGTATCGGTTTCCCTGCTCGAGGACCACATTATAATCACACAACATGGGGCGTATAAAATCACTTGCTTTATGTAAATCATCCATTTCGCCCTGAAATCACCGCTTGAACGTATTATTCTACATGGTAGGCGTGATTATATCGGTCTGTGTTTATGAGTGTTGTAGCCCATACTTCTTTCATTTGACCTTCCTGCTGGTCGCCCAGGTCTCGTCTGCCCTGGCTCTCCGTCCTCTACAGACTCCTGCTATTTCTTCAGCAACCAGGACAGTCAGTCATGGGAGGTGGCGCGGGATAGATGCGACGAACTTGGAGGTTATCTGGTCGCCATAGAAACGCCAAGTGAGCTATCCCGCATCCGAGAAGATGTTCTCATCTCCCACTACGGAGTTACGACATTCCAAACTATGTGGACAGGTCTGAATGACAGATCGTCCGAAGGAGTCTACACGTGGGAGCGAGCCGGCGGCACCTTACCCGTCTCAAGTAGCATGTGGATGAACGGACAGCCATGGGCACCTTCTGGACAGGACCAAGATTGTGGGGGATTCACTGGATATGCAGTGCTAGATAATGTGTGCAACGAACTCAAACAATATCTTTGTGAATTCAGCGAATGATTTGACAATGTCGTAAATTAGATGGCACAGAAACGAAGGCGTCTAGCCGTCTGTGGGTGGTTACCGTTTGCTTGTTTGATTGTTTGTTGATACATATTGTTACCATATCCAATAAATTATCCTTGTCATTAAAATTCAAGTTATTTTTTTTTAATTCAACTTACAGTAAAAGAAGCATTTCATACCATGAAATAAACAAGATTGATATGAAAGCTTAACTAAATTATCATACCAGCTCTAATTGAGAAGAAGGACACACACACACACACACACACACACACACACGCACACATAATCTTAAACGGTACACATGGGATCCCTTATCCTAAGATATTATAATGTCCTGCATAAAAAAAAAAAATATATATATATCTTTGTTCTTTTGGTTAGTCGTCTTTATAGTACTTACGATGTTGAAATGAATGACCAAATATTATTGTAGTTTTGATTACGAAGTAACGAAGGTTATAAGTTTAACTCATGATAATTGAAAAACAGAAACAAAGTAATTCTAACATTGACATAATGTACATTATTATACATGCTAAGAAAAGGCAATGATTTTTAGTCGGTCAGAACGAAGAATCGATTTGCCGGTGATGTTCCTTATATTCTGAAGGTTTGGTAATCCAAAAGTGATGTGAGGTTAGTTATTCCGAGGGTTTGTTTGTTTGTTTGTTTATTTACTTCGAAACACACGAATTTTCTATACTCAGAAGTCGTTAATCCGAAAATGAAAAAAAAAAAAAAAAAGTTTGTTGATTTACACATTAAGAGTTATTCCGTAGGTTCGTTATTTCGAATTTATTATTTCTTAATTCAGAAATGAAATAGGGTTCGTTCCGAGAGTTTGCCATCCGAAAATGAAATAAGGCTCCTTATAAAGAAAAGAAGAAAAAAAAAATAACATAAGGCTTGTTGATCCGAAAATGCAAAAGGGTTATTGTGGCAATTTTTCCCCATTTAAGTTACTTATTATGTCGCGTAGGGACATTATCACTTTTTGTTATGCGCTATAGATAAGCACTGTCAATCATTATCATTAATTATCATTATTATTATGATAATATTTGTATCTACCTAATGCATGGTTTATCCTGCTGATGATGTGGAAGACGGGAAGAATTCCTTACGGAATAGGAAAATACGTATTTTCTTGTCTATAACAGTAACAGATTACAAAGGTATTGTATTCTCGTTTATCAATGAGTAGGTACATCACGTGCATATTATTAGCATGTCTGTGAGCGTATGGCTGTGTGGCTATTCATCTTTTTTATCATTATTATTTATTATTATTATTATTATTATTATTATTATTATTGTTATCATTACTGTTATTATTATTATTATTATTATTATTATTATTATTATTATTATTAGTTATTATCATGATAACATCGTCGTATTGTGTCACTTCATGACGTTTAGAGAATCTTTTTTTTTGGGGGGTGGGGGAGGGGGAGGAACATGATTTCATTTTCGAACCATTGGTAATCGGGGAAAAATACGCACGTCGCAGGGTGCGCTCATTGGTAATGGTCAACCTCGGTCGAGGTTCTCACAGCTCTGTGTAGGTCCTGCGTACAGGTCATAAAATCAGTCATAAAGCCGTACACAATTCGTTACGGGCATTCTTGAATACAAATTCCAACTCTGTGAATTCGCAATTTTGTACCCGTAATGGTTCGGAGTTACTTGAACAGTTTATTAAGACAGCATTTTAACAGACGTTTTCTCATAATACTTTCAGCAATCAAGACGCGCCTATCAGCAATTATTATTGCATACTGGATGATAAAAACGACTCTCTAGACTTCCAAAATAATTGTATGAAAGATAGACAAGGATTGCTGCAGCAGCTGACCATTCGCTGCACAACGTACACAGGCATGCAAGCTAAATGTCAAGATAACATTGTATAATTCCAGCTTTTTCATTGAATACCTCTAACTTTGTTGTTTAGCGAAAAAAAAAACAATAAAAGTGATAAACAAAAATCAAATGAATACATGCGGATGATAGTATTTGAAGGCAGATGTAAGACAGATATAACTGTAGAGATAGCATGGACATAATTATAAAGCAATAAAAGCCGTCGCTTTTAGTATGGTGGTTGAACCGTGTTACGAATCAAAATGTTAATATAGCGTTCAAATGATTACTTTATACAGTACCTGTACTTGTTTTTGATTCAGTGAATGTAAGCTGAGTGAAAACAAAGTATTCCAATTTGCTGGCGGTATACACTGCAAAAAGTCCGGTGTTAAATAGTGAACACGGAGCTGGTGTTAAATTTTCGGTGCTCATTTATGGTGTTAAATTAACACCTCCGGGTGTCATTTTCAAATTTTTAACTGTTTTTTGAAGAGTTTCTTAGTAACTGCACTTCTTGTTGATTTTTAATTTAAACAGGACGGTCAAGAATTTTACATTAAAATACTAGATTTTTGAAAAAATGTGAAAATAAATTTACACCAAAGTAACACCAGCTGGTGTGGTCTCTTATTGAAGCTGGACGGGTGTTAAACCATTGATATTAACACCAACAAATATCAAATCAACACCATGTGGTGTCATTTTTGAATTAACACCAGTACAGTGTCAATATAACACCAGGGCCCTGTTTCATAAAGCTGTTCGTAACGTTACGAAAAATTTACGAGCGACTGGTGATCAGTTCTTGTGCTGAATTATTGAAATTCTGATAAGTATAGCACATCAGAACTGTCACCAGTCGCTCGTAAGTTGTTCGTATGGTACGAATGGCTTTATGAAACAGAGCCCAGGTACAGTGTGAAATTAACACGACGAAGTGTCAGGTGAACACTTTTCAACACGATCACAGTGCATTTTTTAACATCTGTGGGTGTGGTCCTCTATTGAAGTTTGATAGGTGTCAGATTTAACACCCGTGGTGTTAAATCTAACACCGATGTTTTTACAGTGTACTTACGGACATTATTAATATGCATTATTTTCTGTGCAGTGCTCGTAGTGTATGTTCTTTCTCTTTGCCCAGATATACTTGCTGCATCCTATAATGTTCGATGCTGACTGTTATAGTAAACGTTGAACTATTAAAGAGCCGACGCCATACCCAAACTTTGATCTAGTATTACACTTATACCTGAGAATGTAGTTATGAAAAAAAAAAGGATACGCATGAAAAAATTAGAGAGAGAGAGAGAGAGAAAGAGAGAGAGATGGAGTCTCAGAAAGATGGGGGAGGGAGAGAGAAAGAGAAGACAAAGAGAGAAAAGCAAGGTTGTGCACGGGTGTGTCTCTATGTGTGTGTGTGTGTGTGTGTGTGTGTGTGTAAGATTTTTTTTTTTTCAGAGAAATATCAAGATCTGCTACTGTCATTAATAGGGGTAACAACATCATCATCAGACACAATGACTGGACCAATATTATTGATAAACTTATTTGCAAAAAGGGGTTTAAAAGGTGATATCATTTGCCCTACGCCTTTCCTGTTTGAGCAATCATGTGTTTCTTTCACCTTGGATCTTAATTTAGAGATTCCTTCAAAGCAGGGAGGTGAGCTCCCTGTTCAAAGGGAAATAAAGTGATTTGATTATCCATCAATCATAGTATGTCGTTCTGTGACAGAGACTTTGAAATAATGTGCAGGCCTTCAAGTGTACTTGCCAGTTGGGTTTAATTCCCTTGCCAATTTTCTCTCCAAGTACACACAGGGTGAACCGCGTTCACTGGCAGTTTGGTGAACATGAGTGAGCCCCGTCTTTACCAACCGGTACAAAACAAAACAAAACAAAACAAAACAAAACAAAACAAAACAAAACAAAACAAAACAAACAAACAAGTTAATGTATAACTTTACGCAGTGTATACTTACGGTCCGTGCCTCTTAGTTTGTGCAGAGCCCTCTTTGTGTTTCGCAGTGCGCCACCAACGTTACCAAACATCTCGACTCAATCAAGATGGCAGCCCCCACGTCTCACCGTAAACTGTCTGCTCTCTCGATACTAAAGGGTGTATCAGCATTCGTAATGTTTCGATTTCCATTTCTGTCTGCACTTACTCTGACAATGTTATGTTCGGAGCGTGAGCAGGACCACAGGTATTTTAATAAATGGTCAATTTGCATTGCCTTTATGATTAATAGTCTACTTCCTGTCGACGCCTTTGGGACAACGTGGTCCCGGACGCAGCGTATTTTGCTGCAAAATGTTGACTCGTATCTGAGAGTTGCTGATAAAGACAAGCCCTAGGCTATAAATCTACTAGTTTGTAAATAAATGTACGTGCGTTCTACAGACCTACTTGCTACTTGATTCGGTAATATCTTAGGCAGCTCACACAAGAATATTATGCTAGGATTATAATGGATAAAGTGATTTAAACTTGGTGTTAAAGGGATCATAGGTTTGGTTGAGACCTCATTTCAGGTTTCTAACATTTTTCTGGTGAGATAATGAGAAACCTCTTATGAAATATGAAAGAACATGTAATTCCATTAGGAATTCAACGTTTATTTGATGAAAATTGGTTTTGAAATGGCTGAGATATCCAAAAGAGAGCGATTGTAGTAAAGTGTGGGACCCACACTTTATTACGATTGCTTTGTTTTACTCTGTTTTTGGATGTTTCAGACATTAAAAAACCAAGATTTTCATCAAATAAACTTTGATTTCCTCTTAAAATGGTATGCTCTGTACTATTTCATAAGTGTTTTCTTGTTATCTCGCAAAAAGTTAAAAGCCCAATTCTCATCTCCACCAATACTGTACCATCCCTTTAACGTGTTAACTGTAACGTTAAATTTACTACTAACGTTACAAGGTCTTAGACTCTTACTACTTAGACAGTGTTAGGCTTTCCCGGCCCTGGTTGTGGTAAGGTGAAGTTGACTGCTTTGATGTACATGTACAATGGTCAATGGTAGGTGCGCTTTCCGGCAACTTAGCTAAATTGCTAGGAAGCCAAGCGGGAAGAATGATTATCAATAATTGATGATAATGGGATTGAACTATCAGCACCCTCACCAAGGTTCAACCGTGCGCAAAAATAGAGGGAAAGAAATGTCTGTCCGGAGGCATCTTTATTTTATTTATTTTTTTTTATTATTGCTATTATTTGTTTTTTATTTTTTACATTATCGCTCTCCTCTGTAGGACTCGAAGGAGGGGATTCTGTGAAGCTAGACGTAGTCTTCACGGAACATATCCCCCGACGGTACTAGGGGCCTACTAGGTACCGACTGATCTTTCAGTCAAGCACAAAAACTTACTCTCTAGTACCTAGAATAGAGATTCTAACACATAATCTAGGTTTCTTCATATTATAGCAGGCATTGGAATCTTGAATGGCGTTGTAACATGTTACAGTTTTGATAAGGCTAGTAAAGGCTAAGGGAGTTATTGTTACAGAGGAAGCAAGTATGACATCTTAATCAATATTATAGTGTGGACTTCATGAAAGAATACAGAAGCAGAGACTTACACAAGTAAATTGTGCAATGTTAGTGGTACTAGTAGACACAAAACATTAATTTTGTTTGGGGAAAAAAAAAGAAAAAAATCAAACATGATGGGGACTAATAATAACAATAGACCTTACACTAACGTAACCATTTTCCATTTAAACAACCCAACGTTTATATTCTTTGTGCAGTGCCGTCATGTACATGTATGCATGGAGGACTGTACTCTTTCTCTCTCTGTTATTTGATAGATTTCCACTTGCTGATAAATGGTAATCTTTCTATTTGTTCTACAGGCCTGAGGGGTATCCGCTGTTCTACATCTACATTCACATTGCCGTTCTCTTCACTTGTGGGACCATGATGTCCTTTGGCTCGCAGCGCTCCCTGTTTGCTATTGTCACGGCTGTTGCCTTGGCACTCTTCACCACGGTCACGCAGAGTCAGCAGAGTTCGGCCAAGACCTGGATGGTGGTAAGCACATTTAGTGCTAGAATGTATGCTGTTATACCTACAATGTACAGTATGTCACAGTGCACATAGCATTTTTACCATGCCAGAGACTCTTGAAATTGAAGATACAATGTACATGTATGTATATATGTATAACATAAAGATTCTACTCTAAGATTTTTCAACTACTTAACAAAGTGTGCTCATAACATTTCTTTTTTTTTTTTTGTTACAGATTAGTTGAAATACAAAATAAAGAATATGAAAAAATAGACATTTGCTTCTTTTACCTGTCCACATTGTTTTTACCCCTCCGCATAAATTTAAATGTTATTTTGAACACTAAAAAGACAAACTTTGATTGATGTTTGCTGTTTCCCATTGTTGGGCCTCACTCATACACAGCTTACATATACTTAAAAATGACAGGAAACTAGACTATCTGAATAGTTTGTGCAGTGAATCAGCCATTGAGTGATCCATCGTGTTGAGAAAAAGACAGAAAAAAAGAAATGTGCCCTTATCCTTTTTTTTTTTTAAGGTAGGACTTCAAACTAGTACTATATTATATAATATATATGAATTTTGTTGTTGATGGTGTTTTTTTGGTTCTTTGCTCGGCCTTATCGACTTCCTCCCCAGCATTGTTAGGCCTTTGTTTGTTGAAAAATTATAGAGCTAGTACTGAAGAAATAAACCCAAACTAGAAAGTGATGCAAGTATAGTACAAAGCTACCTGGTACAAGACAGTGTGCTACAATGTAGATGACTCTAATGGACGGTGCCCCTCAAACCACAGCTGAAAGGCAATCCAAGGCAGACATCCCGGGCTAAGAATCTACAGTGTGCATTGTATGTGGGTGGATTATGAACAGGATTTTACAATGTTACTGCCTACAACGTACACTGCAGATCCAGGTGTCCTAGACAAGCTTCCTCCTGAAGCCGAGCATACAAATGGCCAGTGCAACTAGGGTAATTCAGGGCTAATACATACAGTGTATGTTCTCCCAACCCCCCCCCCCCCCCCCCTTTTTGGGCATGATAGATAAGAATGCTTGCACACCCCCCTGAGTATTCTGTGGCTGCACATAATCTACATCTTGCCTGATGTGTTACCATGTTATTGTTGCCTTATTTGTGAGAATCGTTCATTTTCTATTCCCTCTCTGTCAGGCGAGGGTAGCTTCCCACGATGTCGGCATCATTGGTGTGTTCCTCATCATGGCGAGCCGCGCGGCGGAGAATCTGGGCAAGCGCTACCGTCTCCACTTCCTCTACCCGTACGGCAAGAACCTCATCTCAATCTTCTGCATCATCAGCGCCGTGCAGCTCTACCGCACACCCGAGGAGCGGCGCGCCTTCCTCCACACCCTGCCCCACTGCCAGGTTGCCATGGCTACATTGGGCATCGCCCTTCTCCTCGGCGGGTTCCTTCTCTCATCAGAGTGGCAGACAAAACGGATCAGCGGGCTGGTGGCGGTGGCAGTCGTCTGTTACCTCCTCACCATTGACGGCAATCTGCAGTACTGGCACTTCAAGCTACACGTCGAGTATTGGCTGCAGATGAACATGATCTTAAACAGCGCCACCATTGTCTGTACACTAATATTCATGGCTTCATAGCAGTGATATACCTGCTCTTTATTCCCTGTGCTTCGTAGTTTCTCTACTCTACCTTCTGTTGCATATTTTTTGTTGGTTGGATATCTAGTGGTGTTTGCTTTTCATGCTTACTTGCCTTTCTTTGTGGTCTTATTTGTACATTTCCTGGTCTTCATGAAGATGTTCTTATAACATGGAGTCCTGACAAGTTGAGTTTAGAGACCATTCGTCTAGATCCACATCTACTATGCAGCATAGAAACAATAATTGCAAGAAACTGCAATGTACAATATGTGGTTTGTAATACATCCAGAAGTACTTGGCTAAACATTGCCAAACCATGATGCCATTTATTCTTGCATTCATCTTTGGTCAAATTTCCATGCTAATAGTATGAGCAATAGCAGGAATTTGTCAGTGCTTAGCTTGTAAAAGAAAATTATAGAAAAACAGCAGCAAAGTAACTCTTATTATTTGTTACAGGTATGACTAGGAAATCACTCAGAGTGCAGACCTCCACTGAGCAACTCATTTCATATGCATTTATTTGCAGAAAATCGCCTTATTTCCAAATATTCAAGAATTCTTTGTACCAAGTAAAGTGTTTCTACCTGGCACCCACTGAAGATGAGTCCCGAGTACATGTATACATGTACTTGGGCAGGGATCATGGGAAATGTCTCTTGTAGCAAAATCAGTCCGTCCTCAATGGGTTAACTTCTTACTGTACCTGTATCATGTGCTCAGTTTGTATGTGCAGCTTTTATTCTCTCACTTTTTGCCCTAAGAGAATCCTTTTAAAAAAGCCCCCAAAATCTTGGACCCAGATGGTGATAGGATCACTTCCAAAAAACTCACTTTTCTGTTCATTGCGTCATTGTCAAGTTTCATTCAAATTCTTACTCTAATTTCATTCAAAATCTGTTTTTAACTTTTTGAGTTACATTGTATTTTGCAAACAGACAAACAAACCAACAGCAGCACAGACGTAACTGTATAACCTCCTCAGTAAAGGCAATCATGTCTCCGGAATACCATCCGAGAAATTTCACTTCTGGCCTACCTTTTTTATGAGTCATATTAAAAGTATGTTTTCAAATTGTGTACTACTAGCAGTCTTAACCCTAATCAGGCTGGGCTTTTTTGGCTATGCTATATCTGGGGGGGGGGGGGGGGGGGGATTCTGCCCCCCCTTCAGATCTCGCCTATGGAACGCACAATCGCGCCGAAAATCGGCACACGCGACGCCCGCGACGTATTCTATCAAAATGTATGGTTACTTTCTCCAAAAAATTGTTCTTATATTTTATATTAATTAATTATTGTAATTTATGCATAAAATCAGTTTTGGGCTCTAAATCACTTATTAATGCTCCAATTAAGCTAATTTCTTTTTAAAAATGTTTCTTGTATCATTCTTCTGAGACATAGGATAAAAAAAAATCTGTATCGAAATTAATTTCTTATGTATTTTATTGTTTTTTTAATCTCTTATGTATTTCTCTGTTTTTTGACCTTTTGTTTTTGTTTGTTTTTTGGCCAAAATTTGTCACAGACATTTTTTGAAGCATTATTATGCTAAAATAAATTAATTTCGGCCATTCTAAGCGAAGATATGAATTTCTATGTGAATTAATTGAAAAAACACAATTTGCATTGGATTTGTACACAAAATCACGTTTTGGAGCAATTTTGGGGTTGACAAAACTTTTTCGAACGGGCGTCGCGTCAAAACGGTACGCGCGGGCGCAACAATTTGGGTCTCAAAAGTTGCGCGATACTTGAAAGAAAAAAGTCATGAAACATCGCGGCGGGAGCTTATCGCGTTGCGAAGATATTGCGCGAAATGTTGAGGGGGGGGGGCGGATTCCGCCCCCCCCCAGCCTGATTAGGGTTAACAGTATAACAGTACACAAAATGTCCTGATCATTGGCTTTCAAATGCTACTGATTGGACAGGGCTTATTTGATGTCCAGTGTAATCTGTCTTATGATTGTTAAACCAGTTGAGGACGAATCCCACGTATATTTGGGCAGGGGTCTATGGGAAATGCGTGTTGTAGCAAAGTCATTCCGTCCTCAAGGGGTTAACTTGACTCAACAGCACTTCAAATCCCCTTGGATGGGATCTTTTGAACACGTACTGTTACATTCCCTTCCTCTGCAAGTCACCATCTAAACTTAGTGTGCAGGAAGTCACTAAAGACACAAACCTGCTATTCATTGGGTCCTGCTATAAATGAGTTAGCCAGCTGATCATCCCCAATAGTTTGTAGGCCTATATCTCATGAAATAAGAACAAAGGGCAAATGTTAATGTGCTGTATAATGGACGTTACTACATAAACTGACCAGTTTATAGTTGAATGTGACATAATGTAATTAGCCTACAAGTTGTATGACAGAAAACAGAAGTGAAACTCATTATGCAGCAAACTCTGTATGTACCCATATTATTTCAGTTCCGTACTAACTTTACTTTCTACAAGTTTTTTTCTGTACATTTGTTCTATGAACAGTGCACATAACATTTAGGCTGATACATTTTGAGTCTTTTTGTATTCTACAAAGTATGCATTCATTCAGCATAAAAAAATACTTAAAATTGAAATACCAGTGTCCAGCATTTGTAATACAATATGTATGTAATATCTCCATGTATTTTCTAAGATGTGCACCGATTAAACAAGTAACTTGAATGTGAATTCTTCAAATATTTCTGTGATAAAATGTACAGCGAGTATGAGATTACAGTGGTCCAATATTCAAGCATACATGTACAATGTATATGGAAAGTATTAGGTCAAACATGAAGTTCACAGGTGATTACTTTTCTGGTTGAACATTGTGAGTTGTATAGCTCATTCCTGTCAATGCAGTAAAAGGAAAAGATAATGATGATAATACTTGAAGAGTTTGTTTGCAAAAACCGATAAGTCCATATTTTCCAAATGGAGATATTTGTGATTAAAGGTCAAGAAAAATAAAGAGAATAATAAGATGTTTTGCTTCTTTTGACCATAACTTAAAAAATACCCCTGTATATGTAGTGACCAATATATTATTTAAAAGGTATTATTTTGTACTTTATGACAGAGATCGTACTTCAAAATCTTCAAAAATGGACTTATGCAAACAAACCCTTCACTTATAGTAGTAGTAGTAGTAGTAGTAGTGATAATAATAATAATAATAATAATAATAATAATAACAGCAACAATAGTAATAGAAAATGATAATACTACTAATAATATGATATAGTAATAACAACAACAACACACACACACAACACACACACACACTAACTCACACAGGTTAACAAAATTTTGCTGATGAAGCAGGATAAGGCTTGTGGAATTAGCAGTGATGTTAAAGGAGACCTCTGGATGATTTTGTATGCTTTTGCATTTGAACATCAAGAAATTGGTCATGTTGGGTACAGAGTTTCAGAATGTATAGTGACTGTGATGAGGAATAAGAATGTTTTCAAAATTCATAACAAATCACAGTGAACAGGGGTGATGGTGTAGCAGCTTCACTTTAGAATGCATGATAAAAAAGACAGAGAGAGAGAGAGAGAGAGAGAGAGAGCATGCATAAATTCACACAGGTGAACTTGTTTAGCAAAATTTAATGGTTTTGTAATGGAATTATGAACCTCCTACATGTATGTCATCATCCTTGTTCGTCATATGAATCATATGAAGAACTTTTTTCTTCTTTTTGTTGTTGTTGAAAGTATGGGTTTATCTGCTCAAGGACCACGATAAAATCCACAAATCTATCCATGGCACTATTGCGTAATGTACGTGATATTAATTTTATAAATCATATGGAATACCCCTTTACCATATTCATGGGCATTCTCCTGTATAGACAAGCTTGTGTGTATAAAGATTATGTGCCAAAATTGAATGATTGGCAACAAATTAAACACTTTGAATAACAACCATCATAATGTGTCTCTTTCATCATTTTTGTTAGTGTACTGAATTCCCAAGTTCTAGAAGAGGGTAATATTTCTTTAAAATCATTGTGTCTGTTTAATTTTTGTTCAAAGGTAGTGATAACTATACAGCAATATATGATGTGTTGAATACTTGTAATGTCACAATTGATGAAAAAGAAAAAGAAAACAAAAACAAAAACAATATCTGGCCACAGTACCATTACAACTAGTGTTGGCCTAAAAGAGAGAGAGAAAAACAACAACAAACAACAAACACACACTCACACACACATTAACCTAAAAAAAAGAAAAAAAAATGCAAGGAGTGTGAACACATCTCTTCATTAGGCTTGAATTTTATGCATCATAAGTGACCCAGGCGTTATGCTGCGTCAATTTATATAATCACAAATCAGTGTTTATTTTAGTATGTGTGTATAATAAATTAAGTTCGATGTGCGTCTACATTTCAGCTTGTACTTGCTAAACACTCTCAACACAGATTGCAGCGAAGAAGCAAACAAAAATGGGGGAAAAATGAACTAGGCTACCAGATCACAGCACAAGTGAATAGGCAACTTCAGCCAGAGAATGCAGTAGAGTTTGTAGACCATAATATGTGATAGAAATACATTATTACACTTTATTAACAGCCACATTCCCATTTTGGATAAAAATCTGTCTGGAACTGGACAGAGTGTACCATCAAATCCCATACAGCATCCTAGATGAACACATAAATTCAATATAAACCTGCAATCATGTGTGTATGTGTGTGTGTGCATGTGTGTGTGTTTTTGTAGTGCATGTTTGCAGATTTGAGCAGTTTACGCGGTATCTTGTAATTCACATGTGGATTTCAAACTACAGTCGTTTGATAACTTTGCAACACAAACATAATTAAAAGATTAAATGAGCAGTAGTAAGTTATTTTAGTAAATATCTTGTCAGCATAGCCATTTAAAGGACAAGTTCACCTTCATAAATGTATTGTGTGGATTTCAAGAGAGTTTATCAGTCGTTATGATTATATGAAAAGACTACTATAGCTTGTGTTCACTGCAACGATATAAAGAAAGCATAAAGAAAATTAAAAGTGTACACTTGCATTAGACAAATAAAAGAAGTTGAAGATATATTCAAAAATAAATGTGAAATTCTCTATTTTCGTTATAGTAAGTTGGGAAAGTAGTAAGTACAAATTGAACGGACAATTTTCCTTGTCAGCTATTGCTGCATTTTCTCAATCCTTATGTATATGAAGGACTTGTCCTTTAATGAATCATCTAAAATATTAAAAACTAGGTACATGTATTCCTCACGATTATAGCAAAGGGAATATCACAGGTATACATAATCTGCAGTACCATATTTACAATATATTTAATCTTCAATCTAGAATAATGGGAATGTGAAAACATGAACAGTGTTCAGCCATTTTTTCCTTCTTTTTGTTTGTATGCTGACAAACTGCCTTACCAAACTATACTGTAAAACCAGGAATGTTCGCTTGCATTTTAATTTCATGAATTTTGCGAGCGTCAAGATTCGCAAAATTAATAATGCACACGAAAGTTCTTGTCTACACTATACTGTAAAACGAGGAATGTTTGAGTGCATTTTAATTTCGTGAATTTCGCGAGTGCCAAGATTCGCGAAATTAAAATGCACGCGAAAGTTCTTGTTTCCACACTACTTGTATGTGCATTGAATTCCAGTGGCAATTGCGAAAATTTCATGCCGCAAAAAAGACTGTCGGCTCCAATTCGTGAAAATTTCATGACGCAAATATATCATGTTTTTAATACAGTATACTGCTTTGAAGCATATCTGGGCAATTACCCCCAGAGGGCAATTACCCCCCTGCTAAATAATGGTTTAATTGGTAAGGCTAGAGTAAAGATTAGGGTAAGAGTTAGGTTTAGGGTTAGGAGTTTGGGTTAGGGCTAGGATTAGATTAGTTCAGGATTAGGGTTAGGATTAGGGCCAGGGGAAGGGTCCGGGGTAATTGCCCTGGCGGTAATTGCCCTAGACCCCTTTGAAGGAACACATATTCTTTTAATTTGCTCATCTAATAAAAGTACACATTATGAGAGTAAGCAAACCTTGCCGCAGGCAGGCATGAGATGTTCTAAAGAAGCTGGGAAATCATTTGAAGAAAAATAATAATCTGTTACAATGGGACTAAGTAATAGGAATTAGTTTCAACTTTACACCCACAGGTTGTAATCACTATACCTATGCCTTTTAAGATATGACCTACAATGTAAGTGAAAAAGTTGTGAAACAATCCCAAGTTTCCCATACATTTAAATTGATAAACATAAGATATGATGAGTCTGCAGAGAACTCTTGTAAAATTAACCCCTTTAGGGTGAATAACTTAAATTTCTTACAACCTAAAATTGTTTATTAGGGGCTGCTAAATAGCAGTTTGACCTTTGGGGCAAGACAAAATTACAGTCAATCTCACCTAAGTAGACTTCACAAAAAGAAAGTTGCATAAATCCAAGAAAAATTTAAATCATGTGGATATAAATGCATCTTGCTCGAGATTGTATCATTCAAAATCAGGCAGTGTCTGCTGTAACAGTACTCCTTTTAACCTGTTAGGATGGGCTTATTTTGCTATGACATGTATTTCCCATAGACACTTGCCCAAGGTTAGTATACTCTGGACTAGTGGTTGATGGGTCTCACAGAAGATGCTGCTTCTAATGGTGATTCTGATGGTATAGTTTGAGTCCCACGTTAGCCACTGATATCCATTCATCACAGGCAGTGGCTTAGTCCATTTTCTCCCTTCAGTGGAATGGAATAATCAGAACATGACAGGGACCCAGTCAAAGGGATGAGCAGTCCACTATGGAGCTAGGGGGTGTTTTGAAGGTCTTTCTGATGGAGGGAGTCATCACCACCCAAACATGTACTCCAGTGTCTTGCTCACAACATTGCTTGATTTCTGTGGCGTCTTGCTTTCTTGGATGACCTGCATGGAAGACAAAGAGTGTGGGGACAATTGAATGCTTGGTGTGAATGGGAGAAAAAAATGACACTGCCTGGTGTGAATGGGAAGAGAACTAAAACATTATTCTGTGTGAATGCAAGGGTGAATGAAGGCTCTGCTGTGGATGTAACAATGATAGAAGTATTTTAGTAAGGATGAAAGAATGGATAAATTCATTGGTGCGAATGAGAGGAGAATGGTAAGAGCATTCTGTGTAAATGAGAATGTTTGGTGTGAGGAGGTACATGGTTTTAAATCTTTCCTATCCTGCAATACACAACATACATTGACTGGCCTAATCAAAGGGCAGAAAATGGCAAATCCATACTTTCAATTCAATGCTAGAAGGCCTTCACCCTGTTGTTAGCATTGACAGTCATAAGCAACTGAGCTAGAGAGCTAAAGCTAATGGTGTCATGATTAGGGTCATGCAAGATCAGCCATTTTCATTCTTATTCCTGACCAGGTAAAATCCTTGTCTGTACACCATTTGCAATGAGCAGTTCAGTCACTTACTAATTCAACCAATGAAATTGCTAAATTTGCCCGCAGGCTTCTATTCACCTCATGTGGATTGCTAGCAGCCTTGTAAGCTGCTGTCAGGGGTCTGATTGGGGTGTGTTTTGTGGTCAGGGCTGGGTCCATGTCCTCCCCACTCTGGGATACCAGTCGCTTGGCAGGGGTGACGGGCGTGTCCCTTACACCGGTGGTGTTCAGGGCGCAGGTGTCTGTTGTGCCCCCACTCATGACATCCTGTGATAACAGACAAATAAAAATGAACGAATAGATGAATAAATGAATGAATGAACAATTACAAGAATGAATTAATTAATGAATCACTCACTCACTCAATAAATCATCAATTAGTAAATCAATCAATCAATCAATCAATCAATCCATAAATCAATCACGCAATCAATCAATCAAAGTTATAGCAATGTGAGAAATGTAACCATTTGATGCCAATACATGATGTCAACTCTTCACGGGCTATGATCATAATTATACACTCACCTCCAACGAAATGCTGCATTTATCATAGTTAACATGGCATGGTGAAGTGATAACAAACAATAATATACAATCCTAATGGCATGATGATTGCTCTGTCATCATGCTGGGGGAACAAACCTTGTCTATACAGGGAGTGACGCCAACCATGATGTTGCCACCAAAGACTTTCCCGTTCTTGCTTAGGGCTTTCCTGGCCTGGATACGAGAGCTGTATTGTACATGCATCCAGTTACCTGAACTGGCAACCTGCAAAGGCATTTGTTAGAAAAAAAAAAGAAAAGAAAGAAAGACAAGGAAATGAAACCGTCAAACTAAGTTGTTGTTGTAATTATTATTATTATTATTATTATTATTATTATTATTATTATTATTATTTATTATTATTATTATCATTATCATTATTACTATCATTATCATTATCATTATTACCATCATCATTACTACAATTTGTAATACTACTGTACTACTTTTCAATATTATTTCTATTATCATTACATTGTTGTTGTTGTTCTTTTTTTTCCTTTTTCTTCTTTAACAAAGCATTTGACAACATCTCATATGGCACAGAGATTTAACAGACTGATTCTATGTGCCGACTACTATTTAGTATTTGCAACATGACTAACCATGAGCGGTTACCATCATACATTAGGCTGGTTTTCTGCTTGGGGCAAGCGAGGCGGATAGCTTCATCAAGTATGCACCCTGCTCTTTGCGATAAATTGTGTTTCATGGACACTGATCATGATACCCTCACACACGGGACCTCCATTTTTTATATGCTGTCCACAGGAAAAAGAGTGTGTTGCCCCCTTCTGGAGGGGGCAACATGATAATCACACAATACTGTTCAGTACGGCTAACTGGTACATGACCCACAGCCATCTGTTTGCCAGGTAGACAAATTACACCCAGCATCATGAACCAGGTTACACACTTGAATAGAGTTAAGTGATGTAGAGATAACCACAAAAGTTTAAGAAGGAGAAGAAGAAGAAGAAGAAGAAGAAGAAGAAGAAGAAGAAGAAGAAGAAGAAGAAGAAAAAAAGGAAAAAAAAAAGAACAGTGTTACATTCATTCTTGGAATAGCGAAACCAGTCAAACTCAGAGGTATATATTCTATGAGAAAATTAAGTCACCTTGCATTCATTCTTACTTGGACAGTTTTCCTCAAAACTACAGTGTAGTAACCAGCTTTTAAACCTGTTGAGTATGGACTGATTTTGCTACAACATGAATTTCCCATAGACACCTGCCCAATTATACTCAGGACTTATCCTCAACAGGTTGATTTCACTAGCGAAGCGAAAAGATTTGGAATCCAGCTTGCATCTGTCAGTTCTTGCTATGTGGGCAGCCATTCACAAACTTTGTGAACAGACCAGAGGAGTTAATAGAATTTGGATATGTTCATCAATTACTTTACTTAAACAGGGAGCAGAATTTCTACGAATTTGCAGCTCAGAAAAACTTACCACATGTCTGATCATGTTGCCGTACTGTGAAAATTGTTGTAGGATGTAGGATGTTGCAGCGGGCTGAAACCTGCAACAATGGAAACATTTGGAAAAGAAATAATAATAGAAGATAAAACTGGAAATAAATATTGATCTTCTACAACTGGTAAAGCAGCAGAGAATGGAACAAGTATGATGACTGAATGTCTGGGAATTAATATTCTATCAGGGACAGAATTGGAGATACCAAACTCTGCAGACAGTAGAAAATACAGATATACAAAAACCTCCCTTGCAAAACAAACACATCTTGAAGGCAACATTTGTGTTTTGCTATAGAATGGGAAAAGTGGCCATAAAGTTCCATGTATGCTTTGCAAGAATGAAATTTTGGAAAAATAAGAAGAAAAAAAGAAAAGAAAACATATTCCCTTTCCAAAACCTCACTATCAGCAGGCAAATACAAAATTTGTTGCCAAGAATAAGTATTGCAATCTTCCATTATTGGAGAACAGTTACTGTAGAACAGTTACCATGGCAACCCTTACACAACTTAGTGCAAAGCTACATTGATACTTCTGATATTCTATGCAACCACAACAGAAGCAAAGCTTTTCTTGCTCTTTTCACGAAGCATCCATCCTATTACTGAGAGCCTCACTAAAAATTAGAGAACCTGCATCGTAAAGAGCAATATTATTTGTGACCCGCTACAACAAAATGGTCCTAAAGTCGCGCACGGTCGAAGCCGTGAAAATCAAGTTTGAAGTTAGAGCATCAAAATTGGTCAAAACTTACGATTTTCTGAATTTGACATATTATTAGAGTCTGACATGTCTTCTATCATCTGTCGAAATTTTGAAGCAAAATGATGAAAGGAAAGACCAAAAAATAGCGTTTTTCTGGGCCATGTTTTTTTGGCGTTTCAACGAAGCAGATACTGGTTCGAACATTTGGATTGAGCGCCACACATAGGCTCCGCCCCTAACAACGACCAGAGTAATCTCATTGGTCAGTTTGCTGCTTGCCGCTAACCGAAGCGTGAAGCTCGCACACTGCCCAGTCGACTGGTGCGTGCGGGCGGGTTGCACTATGCCTAGCCGCTTCTCCTGACATCTTGGTCACTGATTGGTCGGTGAGGAGACCGCCGACGCTGTGTTTGAATGAGCATTTCGGGGGTTGCTAGGGCTTAACTTCTATTGTCCGGAGATGAATACTGACTTGCGTGTCTCTTGATTGCGATTGCGTCGCAAGGAGAACTTTTACGGTGCTTTTCTCGAAACAATGATTTCCCAGACGTCTTGACATGCTCTCTTTAAAACATCGATATCTCAGCAGACGATTATTTTTATAAGACGTGTTATATATCAATTTAAAGCAGAAAGATTAGGGAATTGTATCATGCAATTTTCAAATAATCGACCTCGCCCGACTTTAGGATCATTTTGTTGTAGCGGGTCACATTTCTTTCTGAGCATCAAACGTACCCAAATATTGTGACCCATGTATCATCCAGTTCATCATCTGGCTGTAGCTGTTCTCTGTTTTGATACAAGGGAATTACTGAACCATGGCAAGAGGATCAATGGCTGTACAGAAGCACAGCAAAAACATACATGAAGAAAAAAAGGGTACTACACAAGTGTATCTCAAAGTGTATTAAAACAGAAATCATACACAACGGTTACATTTACAGGAAACTGTCACCTACATAATGTGACCGTGCATCACAAAACGAACACAGAGTCGCACACCTTGATTTTACGTGAGGACTCAAAAAAGGTGAAATGGGTCAACTTAAATTATAGTCAATCTTGAGTTTTTCATATTTTCTGAAAGAGCTATCCTTCTTCTACATTATTCTTTTATAGTTTGGGATCATAACATGAATGGAAAAGTGTGTTTTCAGCAGTTTTTCTACAACCCTTTTTTTTTGGGGGGGGGGAGAATAGATTGATCAGGTACTTCTCAGAGTACCCTTTTCATTTCTTGAAATCCTTTACACACTCTTCACTTTCAAGTCTGATAAGTTTTGAAAGGCTAATTCTACTGCTTTGAAAGTTGGTGTCAATCATGGACAGAATGTGTTGATAGATCATCTTCAATTTCAGCTTAATCTGATAATCCCGTCATTGTTGCTCTGGTGGTTTACATCCTGTGTTTTGTCCTTTCATTGCATGGCTAGCACGGCTTGGTAAAGATTTAGCGCTTGAATAGACCCTGTACTTCAGTCAGAGCCTCTTTTCTCAGTTCAACCTTTTCCAGAGTAAGTGCATTCTTTATAGTATTTACATAGATTAGGGGAGTCCATTTGAATTGAGTTATACCTCATTTTAAAGCTTAGAATCTGCTCTTGAAGAATCTACCCACAGACCTCCCAAAATGCAGCAAAACATTAAATATGAACCTCAGGGGACTTGTTTAGGCCACTGCTGAGAAATTTGGAAGTCAACAGTTATCTACAATTTGAATAATGCACAAAACTCAACTACTCAGTAGTTCTGTGTGTCAGCCACACTTAAGCCTTTTTGTTGTAGTCTTCTGTATTTTTTTATCTATAAACACAAATCTAAAAGTATAAGAGCTGATGTAATAACATATAGAGTGTGTGGCAAGAATGTATATAGAAATGTTTGTAAGGTAGCCTAGTAATGAACTGGAATTTACGGTGAGCCCCGAAAAAAATTCAATTCAAAATCTAACGGTCAATAAAAATGTACTTAATGTTACCTTCCACTTTCAATACTTTATGGGAGTTTCTAAAATGATACTCTCTTCAACATACCACTGTATTTATACAACTCTTCATTTAAGGCATGCAAATGGGATTCCCTACCTTTAACTAAAAATCCAGGTTTGGCGACTTTTTGTTGGTTTCGTGATGCAGGGTCACATATATGCCATTGACACATAGCATGCAATGAAAAGCAAGATAGATGTAAAGGGTATACAAAAACTTTGAAATCTTCAAGTACAAAGACGTAACAGACACTACATGCACCTTCTTGAATTGTTCTATGAAAAGTACAATTCAATGTTGCATTCACTTATGACTGTAATATAAGTAAAATCATATGCGTAGAGTAACACAGAGTAACAGTGTTTGTGCAGTGTATGTTTTCTAAAGGCAATACAAATCTGAAATTCCCAACTTTAATTTCTTATAAAAAGAAATGAAAGGCTGCTCACCCCTGTGTGTAGAATGGATCCACCTGAGGTGGTGAGGGTGGTGCCTGCATGGACCACTGGCTGGACTGTACCATATTCGCGCGAGAGGGGGAGAATAGGCGACTCGCAGAGGGAGATTCTGGAAATAAAAAAAAATACTGAAACTTGAATATGAGTATGACAAGTATTTCAACTTACTTTTTATGGAATGATGAAACAGGAGGCCTGATAGTCTATGATAATCTAGGCGGAAAATGCAGCTAAATGTATGGTCTTTACTTCCAGGCTTAACGTCTGATGTAGGGAGACTACTGTCTGCTATAAAGCAATATGTCTGATGCAGCGAGACTATGAACAGTGGATGCACGCAAAGCATCAACTGCCTAGACCCACTCACCTTGCTTTAGTCGTTGTTTTCATATTATCGACTCAAGCAAGACGAGTGGATATAAGCGGTGGATGCGTCCACTGTTCGTCGTCTTGCAGCATCTTACATATTATATTGCTTTAATAGAAAAAGACAATGGCCTGACAGTAAAGGCCATAGCTGCATCCTCCAACCGAAAGGCACGTTGGCTAGGAGGGGCCTGATGGTTAGATCAAATAAAGTTCTATACCAGTTGTCCCTCCTACCTCTTTGTTCCCTTCGCACTCTCTCTCATTATTGCATGTGTAAACTAGAAAAGCACTCTGAGAGCGTAGACCTCCGCCAAGCAGCTACTTTCCACCGATGATCTTGCTCTTCCAGAGATCAGTGATTGTCACCCATAAATGCTTGCTGAAAAATCGCCTGATTTCCCAGTATAGAAGCCTTTGTTACATCATAAACCCTCACCAAAATTTAATCATCTATTCCTTGTGTCATTCTAAAACTTTCCTGCAAGTTTCATTCAAATCTGTGTGAAACTTTTTGAGTTATTTTGCACACAGACAAACAAACAAACATACAAACCAAGAGTAATGAAAACATAACTTCCTCCCTTGGCGGAGGTAATTATAATGTACAGTCATACTCAAATGAATGTTTCCGTAGGTGAAATAGGAAGATCAGGTGCTCAGAGGAACAGTAAACTTGCCATTTGCCTTTCTTGGCAGATAGAGATAGCATTTCCTTAGCGTCAACTCTAAGCTCATGGACTATCATGCATTTTTCTGTCATCAAATATCAAAATACAATATCAAAATTGTATGTCCACACTTTGATTTTGTGTGTAAATGATTGCAGTTGCTCACTGTAAACAATGCTGCACTTGTACATGCCGGACAAGTACTAAATTGCACTGCTGTATGTGAGTCAAATATACTATAAATGGCTGATCTTGTTGCTGTGAATACTGCCTTCAGAAGTCAATCAAAAGCAACAGAGATGGTTGAAACGTACCTGTTTGTGTCTGAGACAGCCTTGGTGTCAGTGGTGGTGCTTGCATAGAAAACTCAAGCTGGTGGGTTCATGCAATGAAAATAGAAATATTGATATCACGATATATACATTCTTGAATCATTTGCATAGAGCACTTTATGAGACTACATGTACAATGTACATGCTACGTGTAGACTCTGAAGAGGATTTCCGGATATACAAAGTGACTATCATTTTACAAAAGAGTGTGCACAAATCTGGTAGGATGCCAAAACTTCTCTAAAGAAGATCTTAACCCCTTGAGGAAGGTATGATTTTGCTACAACACACATTTTAAAAGATGTTTGCCAGAGTATACTTGAGACTCATCCTCAACGGGTTATTGAGAATACAGCTAATCTTGTGGGTGTTGCTCAATCAAGCAGAGCTGCTGTTTTGTTCGATTAGTAGATGTGCCACAAACTACAGTGATAAGGCTGACAAGCAGAAGCTCACTTCGTACAACTGATAGTGAACCTGCAAAACCTGCCCCTCAAGAATAAGAAGAGAGAGTGAATGAAACTATCACCGGTAATTGAAATAGACAGCTATATAAACAGAAGCACATTTGATGTCACTTCTCATGGCCAGCAGAGCCATGAGAAGTTGTTGTTGTTTTTTTTTTTTGTACATTGCGAAGGAAAACATACAAGGCGTCACCAATTTGGCCATGAGAAGTACTTTTTTTTTGTGTACCATACAAAGGACCACATAAGGTGTCCCCACTTTGACCCCCCCCCCCCCCCCCCCCACACACACACACACTTTTTTTTTTGGGGGGGGGGGGTTTACTCCTGAGGTGCACAAGTGGCACAAACTAGAAAGATATACATGTAGATAGAAACCTTGAAGTGTGTTTTTTTTTCTTGCTAGCTGATGAAACCCAAGTTTATGTAAAAATACATAGAAAATAGAATACCACTGCAGCAAGGACAATTGCATGTTATTGTATGCCATGTGGACACCATAACAAAACAATTGTATTCAAATTCATGAAAATTCTTCCGTCGAGATGTTTTCATTGCAATTGATTGACAAATTGCCCTACATCGACATAAATAAGCACTGAATTGATCAGTGTTTTAGTAGTAGCCATGATAAAAAATCATGGGCGTACATACTCGAGCAGGATTCGAACCTACGACCTCCTGATCACCGGTGATCAGGAGGTCGTAGGTTCGAATCCTGCTCGAGTATGTACGCCCATGATTTTTTATCATGGCTACTACTAAAACACTGATCAATTCAGTGCTTATTTATGTCGATGTAGGGCAATTTGTCAATCAATTGCAATGAAAACAATTGTAGTCCACAATTAACCTGAGCTGAATTTTCTTGTTTGATTTTGTCTCAATTCATGTGTGTTGGCCATTGCCTGAGCCATAACAGCGATGACATTAAAGCCATCACACATTGAAATGTCACAGGTTTGTTAAATGGGAGAAAAATAAATAAACACTGCACAGAATGAGATACTTTCCCATTTGTGAACTGAGTACGTATGTTTTCTTCTCTTTTTTTTTCATAAACTATTTCAACAATTTTAGATTTGACTCATCTGTATTTTCTATTTTCTTAAAAGTGGTTTTTGTTTTGTTTGGGTTTTTTTTTTCCCCTATGGTAATGAATGTTGTTGTTTGGTTGTTTTTATTCTCTTGTAAACACATTGTAATATATAACTTACCTGTCTTTTCTCTGGCATGTCATAAACAGCAAGGCTCCCTCTACTGGCGTCCACAGGGTCATACAGTCCAGCCACTGGAGGGGCATTCCCCTTGTCCTTGGGTGTGTGAGAGACTTGAGTTGGGATCCTAGAAAGGAGATACATTTGTACATTTGAAGTTGATGTCAACCTTGTAATAGTATGGTGGTATCATACACCAAGTAAGGGCTATAAAGGAGTATTTTCACAGACGATTCTCTTTTATATCCATCACAGAATAGGTACGTGTTCATGAAATGAAAATACAAAAAGAGAGAGAGAAAAAAATCCGTTATTACCAGCAGTAAGGGACCTGGAGTATTTATTTAAAAAAAAAAATACAAAATCCTGTGAAAGTACAAAATCCTGTGAAAAAGCAACTGTCAGCTTCTCAGTAATAGGCATGTGATATTTGTTCTAGATGAAGAACCCAGGAAGAAAAATTGTCCATGTCCTTTCCTTGTTCTTTACAGGTTGACTGAGCTTAATCATTCCGTATAGTAACATTTCCAATATAATGTCAGCCAAATCAAAAAAGCCATTTCCTTGAAAGACATCAATACGGGAAGGAAATGACTTTCCCTTGGGCCCATTTCATAAAACTTGTCATCAGTGACAAGTTGTCATAGATGTGACAAGCTACTGAAATCCTAGCATCTGATTGGCTGAGAGCAAATCTGTCATAGAAATGTGCCAGTTGTCACTGATGACAAGCTATGAAATGGGCCCCAGATGTCATTCATTTACTTCTCTCTTTCTCTTCAAACCCATAACTTTCAAATCAATTGCCCTGATTTTGCTACAACACATGTTTCTCATAGACGCTCGCCCGAATATACTCCGTACTCTTCTTCAACAGGTATTAAGATAGGTTAACAAGGACTATGAGCGTATAAATAAAGCACAGCTACTCGGCATACTAGTAGGGCGCAAATGCTGTGCCATGATATTTTTTTTTTTCTTCAATCACTAAAAGAGACAACTGGAACTTGTTGAAGACGAGTCCCAAGAATATTCGGGCAAAATGTCTTTGGAAAATGCATGGTAAAGCATAATCAGCACATCCTCAACGGGTTAAGGATTCAACCCATGGATGCATCAGAGGCCAACCTTGGTGTCTGGTAACTGCGACTCTCACTCCGCTCCAGTCTGAGGGAGCTGTCTCTTGCACCAAGTGTCGACGGCGTCAGCGAGCGTGATGGACTTCTTAGGAGGGACCTTTGTCGCCCGGACCCTGGCTGTAAGACAGAGAAAAACAAACAACAATAGCAATAATGTCAAGAACAATAAATGAGACATGTCAATATACTCTCTGCAGAGGTTTGCTATGTATTAATCTTTCATATTTTCATCAAAAGTATGGGCAAAGCTGTTTAAAGAATAGCACTTACTTGTATAAATTAGCAGAGGTCTGGCACAAACAACTGAAGTATGAAGACACCGTTTGAATGACTCACAATTATTATACACAGTCACAGATAAATTTGTCATCAGATAACTATGAATGCTGTAACAACATATGAAAAGCATAGAATACAATAACCAGTACTTGATATACAAAATTGTACATGTTTAGATAATAATAATAATTGTGTGTACACATTCAAACACATTGTATACATGTACAATGTACAAAAAATTGTATATTATGTGTGTATGTAAAAATGTATGTACAGATTTGATGTTGCAACTTATTTATTCTAGGAGAGAGAGAAGAGAGAGAGAGAAGGTAAGACAGGTAAACACTTGTCACTTACTGACATTGCTGGGCTTTGATCACCGATTAGATACGCTGGAAGAAACTGATTTGAGAGACTGGCTTGTAGACTAGTTGAAGATGACTGGGGTGACCCCAAGGTCATAGGTTCAGCTCCTAAAACTCCTGAAACACAAAGAAACAAAGCAAACCAAGTAAGACACATATCTAACCTGTTGAGGGCGGTTTGATTTTGCAATGATATGCATTTCCCATAGACGCGTGCCAGAGTACAGTATACTTGGGACTCATCCTCAAAGGGTTAAAACTGAAGGACGACAACAAGGCAACAGGAGGAATAGTAGCAATGGCATCTAGCTGGTATTTTTTAGACAGAAAGTCAAAGAAACTGTATTTTCTCTCTCTTTGCATCATGTCTTTAATAAAACATTACAGAATGAGTAAAATGAGGCATTCAAAGCATCTTCAGAGTGAAATAAGAAAATCCCAATAAGTTGTACAAATGGTCAATGCTGTAGCTGTACAAAGCCCTGATACAAGATCAGGCATTTTATTTTTTTTTTCTTCTTCTTCTTCTTGACCACATTACTACATGATAACGAAACTTTAACCCAATGGCAATGAGGACGAGTCCAGAGTATACTCGGGCAGGTGTCTACATGTATGGGAAATGCATGTTGTTGCAAAATCAGTCTGCCTTAAACAGGTTAACGTTACTGAATACTGTTGCATGCCATTGGACAGATATGGTAACTGATTAGAACAAAAGAATTTCAAAATATCAAGACTTGAAAAGTCACAATCCAGCAGTGTCTTGATGCCTGACCCTGATGTCGAAGACAAAATAGATTCGCTAGAGTTTATCAACAAGCTGGTTATGGAAGTGGACATTTTATTGCATCAGACAAGGGCTTCACATACACTTGTAATGTAGTCTATGACTTACACGTACATGTATTAAATCATGGACACGTCATCTGGAAAATACCTACATTTACCACTAACAATCAACAGAGATCCACGTGTGTAGTGGGGTGTCTAGTACGTACATGTACATTGTAAGTAGTACATTGTAGTAGGTCTACCAATAACAACTCAATATCAGACCCACAATGCCCAATTCCCTTCTTGAGACAAAAGTGACTCTGCCTAGCCTGGTTGATGCCCCAACAGCAACAAATAAAAAATATTAGTAACAATGATAACTTTCACGGTAGGCCTATGGGGTACTGGTAACCATTTAATTTAAGACTCGGTAGAGTACAACTACAATGTATACACAGCCCAGTCGCTGTCGCACAGCGTACTAACATTAATGTCTGTCTGCGTCTGGTCGGGCTAAGAGTTAAGACTAGAGTAGAGTTTCGTGTATCCAATCCCCCGCTAAGATAAGGGGAAAAAAAATAATAAACAAATCAATGAGTGTTGGCATTATCGCGAAATGGGTCCCCACTCCATTCACCGCCATTCATTTCGTCATAGCTGAGGACTTCTTTCAACCTCCATCTGCACATTCATGTAGTAGTGGAGACGCACACGCACGAGATGGGATCCGGGACCAACATCACGTTTGGCCGCCGCAATGTCCATATTGATATTGGATTGGTGTACACTGTACTTACGTGTAGGCCTACTCCATAAAGGCTGGTTCTCGATCTAAGTCACCTGGGCCCTGTTTCATAAAGCTGTTCGTAAAGATACGAACAACTTACGAGCGACTGGTGATCAGCTCTGATGGTGATGTGATATACCTCACACGGTACGCAACGGTTTACTTATCAGAATTTCCATAATTCAGCACAAGAACTGATCACCAGACGCTCGTAAGTTCTTCGTAACTTTACGAAGAGCTTTATGAAACACCCCCTCCCCCCGTCCCCCCCCCCCCCCCCCCCCCCCCCCCCCCCCCGTCTTGAGTACAGTACTGATCACTTCACCTAGCACCTATCACCGAGTAGAACTCTATCTACGACTCTGGATGGATCTGCGACCGAGTACGACTTCCGGGGCTAGATGGAGTGCAAAGAGTCATCGACCATGTCAGGTATTACATAGACAACCTACACAAATATATACACATGGGACTAGGCAAAGGGAGCGCGACTTGAACGATGGACCCCCGTAAACAAATTCATTGATGATCTTTCAAAGATTGTAGATTTATTTATGTTATGGCTACACTGCCAAAATTCCACAGACGATAAAATACAAGTACATGGCATAAAAACATGAGAAGGCAATACGAGGTAACGAGCAATACTTTACGTTACCTTGTCCATCCATTTGAATTTCGGCCGCAGGATTGAGCGCAACACAAAGATAAAGCGTAGTGTATGAGTGTACGATCATCATGGTGTAGGCAAAGATCCTACACATATATCCTTGGTGACGGTCGATCCTTTGATATTGCAACCGTACGTAGCACGGTGTAGAGATTTTCTCCTCCCCACCAGTATTGAAACATGTACGTACACACTGTCGCTGCGTAATAAATGTTGCTGTACACTAGTACACTGGCTACAGACCACGAACTAAAACATACACAAAGCGTTTCGATTTCAAATACGGCGGAAGTTGTGTTGACGATGTTGCAGCTGCTGTTGTTTTATGATTTTGGTGGTATTTTGCCGATTGTGGGAGGAAAAAAAAATAATGTTGACGTTTACATTCCTACATGAAGTTGTAGAAAAGTCGATATTCAGAGGAATGCGTGACGATTCTCGCTCTGAAGAATAATAGGGCTATATAGGTATAAATTTGGGAGAAATAATGGTGAATTACATAGTCGACAGTGCAAGAAGGGATCCACTTGTTCGCAGTCTTAACTTACGTATAAAAAGGCTCCCTAAACTGTAAGTAAATAAATTAAAACATATTAATCAAATTATCTTTCCTCTTCCAAATTTACCCAGAAACGCGCTGTGAACAATATCACCCACCCCCCATTAAAGAAAAAAAAAATGGTTGTTCTCTTGTTCTTTAACGTGTTTTTGTTTGTTTGTTTTGTTTTGCTTTGTTCTTTCTCTTTTCTTTTTCGTTTTGGTCTGTACCTACACGGCGGATAAAAGCATAACATTTGGCGCTTTTCATGGCACAAGCCTAATAACGGGTGCGCAATGACTCGATGACAATTTGTATTAACTATATTCTTTTATTTCTAGTTTGGCTTGGAACCTTCATTTGGACATGGAAGGAGCAGTATTTACATTTTGCGTATCATAAGTGTTTTGTTTGGGGGGGGGGGGGGGGTGGCAGGCCAAAATGGTTGAGACCTTCCTTGAGGAAAAAAAAAACCAAAAGCAAACAAACAAACAAACAAACAAAATGCTGCTGATTGCTTTTTTTTTTTAAGTGTTTTTTTTTTTCTTTTGCTCTTACGGCGGAAAAGAGGTTAAAATTTGGCACACGGATTATTTGAGGATCATCAAACAATAATAGAGAAGGAGCTCTCTTATCTTTGCTTTCTCGCGTCTTACCTGTCTTGCGAATGTCAATTGCAGTTGTACTGCATGGCCATTAGTAAGGTGATATTAAGCTCTGTGATCATGTCCCGGATATTTATCGGCGCTGTTCCGACACTTCATTGAGGACATCCTCCACCCTCTCTCAGCTCATTTCTCACAGAAGAAACATTTTGTATATCTAATGCTCAGCGCTTTTATAGTCGGCCCTTTCTGGCCTTCAGTTGGGGTGTGGACATGCGAAGAACAATTTTTACTACCCGGGATCGAGGTCCCAGCAGATGTCCCGCACTTGACAGTACCTATCATGCCTATAGCACACGTATCTCATCCGTATCCGCCTGATTGTACTCACGCAAATCGTTTTTTACCCGCAACCATGTTTAGGCCCTAGGAGACTCTGTAGCTGTGACGCCTTTCCGGGCAAACTACGCGGGATTGTTGCATGTGGGGATTTTCCAGCATACCGGATAATTTCTGAGGGCGGACAAGGATTTGGGCGAGTTTTGTATGTATCTTAAACTACTCTAAGTATTGCTGGACGCGTTCTACTTTTAAAGTTCTACTTCATGTACTTACGGGTATTCTATGTGACCTGCGTGCCAGGCGCGCGGGGGCTGACAACTCAGTGAACAAAGTCCTCAGAAGGAATGGCAGAAGTCCCACAGTATGTCATCATTTTGGCCGTATACGTGGACTGCGTAGTACCTGCGTGGGAGTTGCCTGCAAGGTGCTGCTGCTAAGGGCCTCCCCTAGCTTTGTGCGTGGACCTCTGCGGACAATCCCTGCGAGTCACCCGGAGAAAGTATTGGTCATGTTCAAAACTTGGCTGCAGGTAAATCGGACTTGCGTGCGCACCTCCGGGCAACTACGGGCGAGATACCGTCAGTCTATGTACTACACATTAGACTGTAAGTAGGCCTACTGTCAGGTGCGGACCAACTGCTCGAGGTCCGGGTATAGCAAAACATTTCCCCCTCAAGTCAACCCGCAAGGTTTCCCCAGACATGGTGTTACAAGGCCTTGAGCATGCTCAAATCTCGTTCCGGGTGAGTCGCGGAGTTTTGCCCGCGGTAGAGGGTTCACGCACAACACCAGCAGGAGCGGCAGCATCTCGCAGGCAACTCCCACGCAGGCATTTCGCAGCTGTGACACTATACTTCGCAGTCACCGTATGTATGTCGATCGGAGTTGAAAATGGATCAGTTTCAAAGCTCTCGCGTAAATCACACGAAATACACGCAAGTAGCAGGTAAATAGCACGCATCTTGCAGTAAAGACGCAAGTACGGAACTCACCAACATCTTTGTTCGACCGCAGAAAATTCTCCTGCGTGCTGGAAAATCCCTACTAACAACAAGCTCGCGTATAGCTTATCCGGAAAGATGTGACAGGCTTTTCGATGTGGACTGCAAAATCTCGAAGATGATTATGATATTGTATTCAAAGATATATCAGTGGAGCGGACACGTATCTTTTCACAATTACGCGCGGGATTTATATACAGCAAGGCGTATATAGTTATTATCGTTGCATCGTCTTCCATTATCGGCACCGTTATAGCATAACACCGTACATATTATACAGAAAGGTGATACTAATCTGTGTACATTCAGTCAAGATGGCAGCAGCTCTCCTAAAGGATACATCAGAATTCATTATTTTTCGCTTTCCACTATTGTCTGCTGTGACTCTGACAAAGTTATGTTGGGAGCGTGACCAGGGCTACAGGTATGGAGGGAAAAATCAATTTCCATTGATTTTCTCCAGCTGTCTGCATTAAAATCTTGAATTTTGTAGTGTAGTAATTATCGGCTATAATTTATGTCTATTCATATCGAGTATTATATCATAAGTTATACGTCTGTAAATTATATTTGCAATTAAATTTGAATGCATTTAAAGTCTGTAAATTGTCTATTCTTGTGTTTCATCAATGTTCCCTGGGGTAAACATGTGTGGGTTCAGTCTTTACGTTTGTGTGGCCTGATGAATTAGATGTTACAGACATCTTTATCTCTAGTTTGTATTACATGTATAAGTATACTTGTAGGCGTATTACAGTGCTTCCTTTTATGATGATCACTCTATTTTTTTTTCCCCTTTATATGACGGGTTATTTCCTATGTTCTCTATCTGGTCTAATAATAATGATGGTTATGATGGTGATGATGATGATACTAATACTAATACTAATATTAATAACAATAACAATAACAATTCTTCAAGTCAGTTCAGTTTAGATCCTTTTATTTCTTTTTTCGTTTTCAATATGGTATATTTTTTATAACAAATTATTCCAAGGCATTAATACACATTATGGAGTATGATCGTATAAAAGAAACATATAAGGAAAAATATAATTATCTAACACTAAATGTCGAATTAAAGGTGTGTTGTATACGATAGGGAACATCTAAAATGAAGTTTAAAGATAGAAGATACCCATAAGTTAATATTATATTCACATAGCTGTATATCTAATATTCATATATTTGAATATTTATGTTAGAATTAATTCGTTATTTTGATATCACTATATTTAAGTATTCATTAGAAAATACCGGGGACCATCTTCATATTAGCTGCAGAGCTTGATTAGACAGATGGCACCATGCAGTCAGAGATTAACCTCCGGGGCGATATTATTAAAGTAAACTACCATAAGCACACCCCATTTCGCCATTCCCTTCAGGTACAAGTAAACAGCAGGGAAGAGGGTGTACAGTGCTGTGAGCTTTGCGTTGCGGTGACGCTAATCTGTACGAAGTGTGTTCGGTACAACAGAATCATACTATGTATTTGCATGTAATTACTGTGTGTTCTGAATTATGTTTGTGTCTACGATAATATTATGAAACATGTTGGTTCATCATATACTCATTTTAAAAGCTCTTCTCTGATAGGCTTTTATCGTCAGTGGAGTATTCTGAGGGTAAAAGCGAGAATGATTAAAATAACATTTAGAAAGACCGCAACAAAAACGACGTCTTAACAACACACTCAGTAATAATATCGCGTTTCAAAAATCAGGGTGGAATAGTATTCGGGGTTGGCGTTTCATCTTATCGTCTAGATCTTCATTTGTAACTCCTCTTACAAGTTCTGAATAGATTGTCTTAAGTGTCTAGTCAAAATGCAACTACTTAAAGTAGGTGCTAACAACTGGGTGCTAAGTGTAGAAGCCCAGGCTCTGTTGGCGTTTAGACTGTCATGATTGGGCCTATCTTCACAGATGGGAAGATTTGCGTCAAGAGTATAACCCTGCAACGTCGCGTAGTTCCACTGGAATGTAGCATCTACTAAACGCAGCAGTATAAAAGACACGTTATCCATCGTATAGGTAATTCTTGTTCAACCAGTGTTCAACACATAGCATAACTTGCACTGAACATGAGAGAATTATGTTCTTTGCGGAACTACAATGTAGACTATCTATAGCAGCTTTATTGTGACAATTTGCAGGAAAAGGAGCCCGAGTCTGTAGCCTAAAAGACGGCGCTGTATTATATGGCGTCATTCCCCCCTGTTTCTTTCCTTTACAACATTATCTATACCCCCATAAAGAAATATCGAGTGTTTAAGAAGAGAATGTAGAGTGGTTCTGGAAATCAGTGTTTCAACGGAACCACCTGCAGAGTTTTCTTTCTTTCACGAACGCAGTCAAGCACAAAAAATGCAAGCGTGAACAATAACAGTATGCCCCTAGCAACCGTCATAATCTACCCAAAGCTCCAGGCGTCTGGCAAACGGTGCCAGGTAAAAATGGCAGAGGTAAAAATGGCAGAGGTAAAAATGGCAGAGGTAAAAATGGCAGGGGTAAAAATGGCAGAGGTAAAAATGGCAGAGGTAAAAATGGCAGAGGTAAAAATGGCAGAGGTAAAAATGGCAGGGGTAAAAATGGCAGGGGTAAAAATGGCAGGAATAACGAGCTGTTACCATTTCGTCAGATATAAACGTATGAAGAGGTCTTGAATGATATCCTAGTCAGAGCAAACTGTATTTCTCGAATTAACAAATCCAAATTGCAGATTTGAAGAATATTGATTTAATTATGTTTTAAAAAGATTAGAGCACTCTCATTATCCTGAGTTTGATTCAAGTGCAGTGGCGTAATCTGTCTGTGTGCAGAGAAATAATAAACCAGCTATAAAGAGCCTAGTAGGCCTATGGGAAATTATTTTCATTATTCAGTATTATTACTATGATTATGATTATGATTATTTATCATTATATGGGGGTTCCAACAATGCTGCAAAGCCCTTAAACAGTATAATCCTACGTTGTTTCGCCCAATGAAGTTATCACACACACACACACACACACACACACACACACACACACACACACACACACGAACCCACTTTTGGTATAAACATATACGCAGATATACATACTCTCACATACACACTCTTACACAAACGAATTCCGCTCACGTCCAGGCTAGTATATTGTCATTACTGTCCATTTTTTGAACTGTTTAGTGTAAAAAAGTGAAGGAGACATAGTCGAAGCAAACCGCTAATTTTTCACCTGTTCAATATCATTTTCTCACATTCAGGTTTCGTAGGAGCCCATTTATCTCACAAGGCCTGATCACGACATAATGTAGAAGTAAAAATACAAAACGCAAAAAATAAACTACAGCAGATGTATCGGCAGACATAAGCAAGCTCTTGCAAAATATTCTATTACATTGTTCAAGTATCACATGGCGCAAAAACAAATAAGCTCTTGCAAAATATTTTATCACATTGTTCAAGTATCACACGGCGCAAAAACAAATATCTCGAAGTTTAATGAACACTTTGTAGTCACTTTTCAAACTTATGCCTATTAAAACTGGAGACGAACTTTAGCAATAAACTGTTCTAGTGAGAGTAAAAACTGATAGTTTGCCATGGGATTTCTTTCAATCATTGTTGAATGAATCCGCAGGCGAAAAAAAAAATGTAAATGTTTGATGCCTTTCACACTTAGCTGTTGCTACAAAGTCAGATTCCATTATGTTATCAACATGGTGTGTTGCTAAAGATTGGTAGATTCAGCCACCGAAAATGACGTTGTTCCCTCGTTATACAACAACAGTAAGAAAATCCAATCCAACCCCATCCGTAGATTGAAATCACCGCCTATGATCGCGATTCAATTTACACAGGGATCGCTGAAGCTCTGCAAGACTCTCTTTACATGTGCCGCGGGGAGAAATGTAACACTGCCCTTTTAAATTTCTCCCAGTGGTAACAGAAACAGTAAAAGATCCCTGCCAATTGTTCATACCTGCATGTCTGTTATCAAGCAATTTTATTTTCAGAAGTTTGCACACTTTTTAAAATACTTATTCACATAGTATATGACCTACCAGATCTAAAGTAAGTTTGATATTTTACTGACAAGATACCTGTAGAGCTGTATAATGGTTAATATGTCCATTTTTAGGTGTACCGAGGCTCATCTTTTTACTGATATAATTGGATTGTTGACTGGCCGAGCATTTTTCAAGTTATGAGTGTCCCATATTTCTCCCCGGTCCCCCCCCCCCCCCCCCCCCGTGCTTTATTTCAGGAGAAGGCACGAAAAGCGCGTATTGCGAGAAAGGTGTCAGAAACATGAAGAAAAAGAAATCTCTGTCACTTTTACCTCGTCCTCTTGCATTTCAACGACTAAATTTTTATCAATGGTATTTTTTATCTCTAGCATTTTGACCACTGACATTTCGACCACTGACAACTTTACCTCTGCCATTTTTACCGCTGCCATTTTTACCTCTGCCATTTTTACCTCTGCCGTTTTTACCTCTGCCATTTTTACCTCTGCCATTTTTACCTCTGCCATTTTTACCTCTGCCATTTTTACCTCCGCCATTTTTACCTCTGCCATTTTTACCCCTGCCATTTTTACCTCTGCCATTTTTACCTCTGCCATTTTTACCTCTGCCATTTTTACCTCTGCCATTTTTACCCCTGCCATTTTTACCCCTGCCATTTTTACCTCTGCCATTTTTACCTCTGCCATTTTTACCTCTGCCATTTTTACCTCTGCCATTTTCACCCCTGCCATTTTTACTCCTGCCATTTTTACCTCTGCCATTTTTACCTCTGCCATTTTTACCTCTGCCATTTTTACCTCTGCCATTTTTACCTCTGCCATTTTTACCTCTGCCATTTTTACCCCTGCCATTTTTACCCCTGCCATTTTTACCTCTGCCATTTTTACACCGAACCTGGCAAACAACCAATGATCGATGATCATGTATATTATATTTGGTTGTTCTTTTTTTTTTCTTCTGTACGCTACCGAGATGAAAGGGCAAAATATGTTGCATCATGCCTCATCGATGAACATCATACAAATTATGATCATTCAGCTATGCTCTTGGCAGACTGCTGACTGGCAGCATGCATGCACGATATTGCCATTTATGTTAATGCAGTCTGTGCATGATTGTGGAAATTGAAAGAACATGGCAGTTAATAATTATGAAGTTTCTGCTTCAGGGACCTGTAACTTAAAAGTTTGAGTTGCGACCGAGTGGATGTTGCAACTGATTTGTTCACATTTTTTTTCGCCCTTTGTTACAAAATGAAACTTTTAGGTACAAAAATAAATCGACAAAGTCACTAAAAGAGCATATCGTGTGCATATAACTTGCTTTTGATATCGCGTGCAAGTAACTTGCTTTTGATAACGATGGCTAGTAAAAAGAAAGGAAAAAAAAGAACATATACTTGAATAACTGTATAATGCAAAGGATATGTTCAGATGTTGTGATTGTCAATTATTGAGATCTTAATTGGTATTTAAAAAGCTATGCTACCTCCAAGTTACCCCAACCTGGTTGACATAATCTGATATATTTCGGTGTCTTCCATTGCTTTCCACAGGACTGAATCGTATCCCCAGTGGAACATGTTTATCCTGTACATTTACATTGCCGTTCTCTTTGCTTGCGGGATCACGTCTTTCACCTCGAGGAGATACCAATATGCAAATGTTACTGCCGTTTCCATGGCCACCATGGCCGTGATCACAGTGGCCGTACAGAGTCTGCAAAAATCGGCTAAAGCATGGATGGTGGTAAATGGCAACTTCTTCTTCCTCTTATTCTTCTTGTTCTTTTTTTTCTTCTTCTTTCTCCTCCTCATCTTCCCCTTCCAGCGACCTCTTCTTCTTGTTTTTCTTGTTTTTTCTTTCTTCTTCTTCATTATCATCATCATCATCATCATCATCCTTTTCTTCTTCTGTATCGAAATCTTTTCCTTCGATGGAATCCCATTTCCTTTGCTCATTTTGCCACTAATTAAAAAAAAAGATAATTTCTTGTCAGTTTCCTTCTCTTTGCGTATGTGAAATACATCCCTGTAACATGTTGATAGTGATTATAATATGTGAGATGCCATACTTCTACTAATGTGATCGACTTGAAAGAGAAAATTGAAGACCTAAATATAAGAACGACCCAAGTCCAATTTTTGGCCAAATTCAGTTTGACATGGGAAATTGTAGCTTATGCATGGACTCATCTTGTGTATAAATGATAAATCCTAATTACCCCTGGAAGTGCCTTAAATGAATGAATTCTATCTTATATGAATGTATAAGAATGAAGGACTTGGGTCATTCTTACATTCATATTATAGCACCCTCTCTCATTCTTCTCTCATCTCTACAGCAGAATATCATGTATATGATTCAAAGAACGACCCAAGTCCATTATGATTCAAGGAACGACCCAAGTCCATCACAGAAAATAGCCTCTCCACAATTAATGTAAATGTTAATTGTCATAATACCATATATTATGTTCCAATTTGTATATACAATGTTGCCTTCCCATCACAGTTAAATAGAATATTATTGGACAAACAAGAAAGATATGAAGTTTTTTAAAGTTTACTCTAAATGGTCTTCCGTGGACTTGGGTCGTTCTTATATTCAGATACTCAATTAAGGTTTACGATTTTACGCGGCCGCACTCAAGGCACACAACGAAGGTAGACAAGTCACTCAGGAAAAAAAAAACCACAACTACTAGTATGTTGGTTGACTATAGAGAGCACTCGGCAAGTTTGCTGATTACATTATTGACAGTGTCCTCTATGCATAATCTTGGGCACAGCTTGTTGTATAGTTGGTCATAAGGAGGGGATTGAAGAATACGTATGCACCGACTTAAGCTTTAAAGGGGAAGTCCAGTCGAAATACTGAGTATAAGTTAGCCTGACAAAAAAAGAGTAAATTCTAACGAGTTCAACAGAAAAAGACAATTGACTAAAATCAGATGAAAAATAAGGAAATTTTTCATCTTGAAGTTTTCTGCAATGTTTACAGTTTTGTACATTGGATATGAATATGCAAATGAGTGAGGTACTCTAAACATGTGATAACCTCACAATTTTCCATTGATCTTATAAAAAACAAATGACGAAAATTCAATATTTCCTGTCATTGCAGTCTGAAACATGATGTTATTCCTGGTTGCACAGCTTCAGAATAGTGATCAGTTAAATATACCATGCAGGATTCGAGCATAATATTGCATTTGAATGAAAACTGGAAATTTCATGTATATGGCAAGCTGTGAGGGGATGACAACATGCTCACTTATATTGCCATTTGCACATGCATGTTGACCGTTGAAGAACAAACTGCTTCCTTAAAAATTAGGGAAACTTCAAAATGTCATAACTTCCGTATTTTTCGCACGATTTCGATCAAAATTTTAGCGTTGAACTCGAAATGTGTTCCTTTTTGTTATCAGAATAGTTTATTTTTTAACTGAATATTTTCCCTTTGACAGTCGTGGAGCGATTTCCATCATAGGTTCTGGAGCATCTGGCAAGTTTTCCTTTCAGACAACTGACGGAGATTACAAAATAGATAGATACATAGATACATACATATATATACATACACACATACATACATACATACATACATA
Organism: Diadema antillarum; assembly: GCF_040938485.1. Lineage (NCBI taxonomy): Eukaryota > Metazoa > Echinodermata > Echinoidea > Diadematoida > Diadematidae > Diadema > Diadema antillarum. The sequence goes on from NW_027271320.1 coordinate 2,249,761, forward strand.
CAAAATAGACGCATAGTTTCCCGTGTGATCATTTTGTATGACGGTATAAACATTAGGACGCTGTGTTAACCTTCATCACAAAAACTATGAAGTTTTGTCAGGTAATCTTCTGAGGTGAATCCTTCCAAGCTTTAATGTGAATAAGATACCTCACTTGTCACGCATTAAATGTACAGTTGTATATAGTTGGATGTTCCGAAACTATTGAATAAATGAAGGAAATCAAAACATGTAGAGATGATCAACACATAAACGCATAAATCTAAACCTCGAGCCTAGTTGCGTTTGAATGAAAAACTGGAAAATTCAACATTTTAGGTACAAACTATATGGCAAGTTGTGAGGGGATGACGTCATGCCATATTTGTATTTACCAGCGGTTCAAGAACTGTTTTCTGAAAAAAATCCTTATTCCTTATATTTCACCCGACTTTGATCAAAATTTGACCGTTGAACTCATAATATTTTACTCTTTCTTACCAGACTAACTTATATTTGGACTAGATTTCCCCTTCAAGGAAGCAATGAAAAAACATCAATATAATACATGTATGATACATGTTTTATGCATCACATTATATATACTGATATCACATTGAATTGATGAATATTCATTATGGCTTTTTCAAAAAGAATACAATTTGAAGATACAAGCATTCTCTTTTGAATAGTCCTCTTTGTTGTTATTCGGCGTGGTATAGTAATAGTTTTTTCGTATTACCCTTATCTTGCTTTAACTAGTGAAAAACTGAAATAAATTGTGTTTAATAATATTTGCAAGAAAAGGGAAAGGGATTCACATCGATGTTGATTTTGACGTTAGATGCTGGTTGGCTCTTAATAGGTTACCACTGCATGCCGTCATCTTTTCTAAAAAATCGTTATGCTATACTGCTTTGAAGATTTAAATTAAGAATGCTTGGTGACTTTTCCGTTCTCTCCTGGGTTTCTGGTAGGTTAAAGGGTGTGTACAGTTCTGGTCGAGGTGAAGATTTAGCTTTTAACGTTTTGTGGGATATTCAGAAACCACTCTATGAGATGTCAAAAACCATGCAATTCTCAGGGGTATCAATAGTTTATTCGATGAAAATCGGTTTTGAAATGGCTGAGATATCCAAAAACAAGGTGAAACAAAGAGCTCCTAATAAAGTTGGGGCATGTCGCCTTTTATTATTAGCACTTTTTTGGATATCTCAGCCATTTGAAAACCAATTTTCATCAAATAAACGTTGAATCCTTCTTAAAATTACATGCTCTTCCATATTTCATAAGAGGCTTTTCATTATCTCACCTAGGAATGTTCAAAACATGAATCCCTACCTCAACCAGTACTGTACAGTCCCTTTAAGGTAGCTTCCCACGACGTTGGAGTCATCGGTGTGTTCCTCATCATGGCAAGTCACGCGAGGGAGGCTCAAGGCAGGCCGGGGGGCAACCCACTCCTCGATCTCTTCCATAACGCTGCCAACCTCCTGGCCGAAATTCCAGCACCGCTTCTGGCGCCTCTGATAAATCCTTTGGCAAGTGTTTCTTTCAGACAACTTGTCAACTTTTAGAACGTATGATAGCCACTTTCATGTAATTTCGTTTATGATTGAAGATATACATGTGAAACTGAGAAACCATGCAAAACTGAGTGGTCCCCTGTTAAAAAAAAAGAAAAAAAAAAAGATATTGGTCAGATGAGATATGTGAATCTAAAAAAAAAGTGGAATGATACTTTACAAAATGCAGCATCCCCTCTGCTTTATGCTTTCATTTTCACATCCTCATATTCATGAATATGTATTATACCGAAAATAGTCCTCCCGTTTTTAAACTTTGTATTCTCTTTTTTTTTCTTTAATAATTTTGTTAAATGATTTGTACGTTCAAAGTACCGACTTAAATGGACAAATTGTCATGAGTATTGTTAAAAAAAAGACAATACATTTGTATCATAGATACAGCTTGACATTTTAGGAAGGATGTTTATTTCAATGTTACTAGAGTAAATTTTGTTCTGTTTTCGTTACATTCGTTTAAAATATTGCGGATATTCCCCGGTACATCTCTCATAGGGCGCCTTTAACGTTGCTGTCCTGGGTATGCTTCGAAACATGGGGAATCAGGCAGTGAATATGGACAGAGGCGTCCACCTCCACTATCTTTCCAAGTGGCCCATTCTCAGTAAAAGCGTTCAAATACGGAATTTAGGTGTCGCCGACACTCCATGACAGTTTGCGGTTCCCTGAAACCTATTAGATACTATTTAAATGTTTATAATATATCACGAGGACTTTATTTGTTAAAAATAAACACGATATAATGCGGTTGTCTGCCTTTTTGTATAAAATTTTGCTGTTAAACTTCGTTAAGACCCCCAAAACGCAGTGTCGCCGGCTATTTCAGAATTATGTTTTATTGCTCCTCTCCGTCCACAAACACACTTTCCACATATCATTTTCATGGACGATGAGCATATCATATGTGCTAATCACAATACTCAAAAAGTTCCAAAATTTTTATTGACCTCTTTTTTTATAGCCTTTTGAAACCTGTCGCCAAATTCACCGCCAGATACGTTACCAGTTTCTTTAGTGTTACAGCATTGCGAAAATAGCAAGACTATGCAATGACCCTGTGTATATGAAACCCTGAGGATATACTTCATACCGCACTGCAAGTACTTAGATTTTTTGTGCAACAGCTCTTTATTGAGAATACGGTACAATGTTTGAAATATCGGTTTTCTACACTTTTATTTGGACAGATACGTTACATACTTTTCACGTCACCCACTGCGACAGATATTGCAATGTCAGACAAATTGTATATTATACATTACTCCTCGGAATGACGCATCGATTCAACATTAAAGTTTAGTACAAGTGAGAAATATTTGGTAGATATCGCTCTCATAATAATATGATCGACCATAATACGTTACCACAGATACGTTACCCCAGATACGTGACCGAATTTTGCTCATTGGTCTTGTGCTTTCTGGGGATCAAATCTGGTCAAAATTCATCCCTACACATTACATGCTTCGTTTTGTTGGACCTCAGGATTATATTCTTACACCAAAAGGACAGAGAGGTGAAAAAGAGCAACACTTCCACATGATTTTTCTTTGAGCGTCAGTGTCTCACCACTTAATGCCAAGTTTTCCGACAGATACGTTACCACATAATCAAAATGCTGAAAAGAAATTGTAAATGTTTTTACAAACAAATCGTTGTGTGCTCATAAACTCCAAAGTTCTATTCTATAAAACCCAACCACTTTCATATTCTATGCAACAACTTTGAACGTTTATTTTACAAGACGAAGCTAAGATTCAGCATATCAGTTTTTTGCTTTTCAGATTTAGCAGATACGTTACGTATAATTCATTGCACCCACAGTGACAAATAATGTTATGTAAAACAAAGTGTTCATAAAAAAATTCTGCATAGAATGACGCTTCCATAAAAAATTAAAGTTATGTTCAAATGAAGAATATTCAGTAGAAATTGCTCTGTAACTTCACCGACAGATTCATTTACGGTACGCCAGATACGTTACCAAACTTTGAAAGAGAAAAAAAGTAGTTTATGAAACGCTTCCGAGAAAAGTTTCAGTGTTCTGTTGCATATTTATTCTAGTGTTTTTCTACATATGAAGAACAACTCAAGATTCATTGATAAGTTGAACAATTATTTATTCATTTTCATTAAAAGGGATGAGCCAAATGCGTTACCATAGGTCAAACAACTGTTTAGCATATCGAGTTCATAGAGACTGTACCTACTTCCTTCTAAGTGCCTGCAAAAATATATTTTTTAAACCTTGTTTGCATTATCCATCAAAACTTAATGAATATTCATCGTCAGATGGATAAATACATTCAGACGTAAGATGAGAATATTCTGTGAATGAAGAACTCAGCTTTCACATTTAGGGCTCTTTTCCACTACATTTCATAGTTTAAATATTACGTACAATGTTTAAAATTGTTAATTTGGGCTTACATCATTCATTTTTACATCAATTCATGAGGTAAATAATTAAACAGGTGATATTTATTAATTCATACACAACTAAAATTATTACTTATATTTTACCAGATACGTTACCAAAGGTGATTCGATGTTTTTCAATAGTTATTTCCCCAGGAAAGCAATTCATATTTGTTTCCTGTGGAAATTCCAGATCGGATCGTTCCCTTTGCATGATTTGTGGGATTCGAAACTTTATTTGTAAGCGAAATTTGCTAAAAATACAAAGTGAATCTTAAGGTTATATTTCATTTCAGCAAAAAGCATATTTCAACCTACAACACAGAAATAATTTCTACCAATTCCAAAGGGATGACAACATCTTTACCTCTTGAAAAACCCCAATATCTTTAGGGGGGACAGATGTCTTTTCCTGAACAGAAATTGGATCAAAACAATAAATTTAATTCAGAGTTAGGAGTCCATTACAACATGTAAATTTGCGGTAACGTATCTGATTGGTGATCAAAAATCATATATGATGCTCTATTTCAATTCATTTTTACTCAATGAATGGCCATCATTTAGAATGTTCCACTTTTTGTTTCGTATTTGACCGGTTTTGAAGTTTCCGAAAACACATCTTTGAATGTATTACTTTGTGGTTGATTTTTTCGGTTTTACTCACATGGAATTGAACACTTAATCTGAGAATGGCCCAAGTACGGAAAGATCCTCGTCTCAATGTTTTGCATCATCAGCGCCGTGCAGCTCTACACCGTGCGTGAAGACCAGCACGCCTTCCTCAACAGCTATCCTAATTGTCACGTTACCATGGCTATCTTGGGCGTTGCCCTACTCCTGGGAGGATTTGCCCTCTGCTCCGAGTGGCAGACGAAGCACATCGGCGGGCTAGTGGCTGTTGCACTCGTCTGTTGCCTCCTCACCATTGACGGCAACCTGCAGTACTGGCACTCCAAGCAATACGTTGAGTATTTTCTACAGATGAACATGATCTTGAGCAGTGCCACCGTTGTCTGTGCACTTGTATTTATGGCCATATAGCAACGATGTTAAGAAAAGGTTACAAAGAAGTACATTACCCCGGAAGAGGGTAAGTGACACTAGAAAGAACTAGAAGTGTCGCTATGGCGACTGGTAGCCTATGCCTCAGCCATGAATAATGATTCTCCTAATAGTTCATGATAGTAAGTATTGACAAAGGGTGATGACAGTTTCATCTAACTGGCAAAAACCATGTTATAATGTGTTGCGTGTTCATTTTCTTTGAACTACATGTACATGTATATTATATTTGGGGATTAGAGGATTTACACTTGAATTTTGACCATGTTATAAGTTTATGCATCGAGTAATTTTCAAGGTATACAGAAAAACTGTTATTTGTGTATTAAATCATAAATTGTTAGCATTTTTACCTGGCTTTTAACCCTATTACCTTCAAATTCCTAAAAGAATCACTGTCAGGCAGAACATGCACAAATATAAGTTTCATGATGATGCTTTGAGCCACTTCTAAGATATTGAGGAAGACGTGAAATCTAGTACTTTCAATTGACCTCTGACCTTTTGACATTTGACTATTTGGCCAAACACTTCCGAGAGAATCTCTATTGGATAATACATGTATTCACCAAGTTTCAAGAAAAATCCTGCATAATGGAGAAAAGTGATATTCAATGAATTGCCTTGCCTTGACCCCCTTCATGACCCCCAAAATTCCATAGATAATCAATGCCAGTCAATACTTGCTTATGCACTATGTTCCATGAAGAAACCATGAACCACTTCCGAGATATGGGGAAAAAAGGGTGAAATGTTAACATTTTCACTTAACCTTTGTTCTTTGAACTTTGACCTCATGGCCCGAATCTCTCACTAGAGAATTTTTATTGGGTAAAACATGTATACACTAAGTTTCAAGGAAATACCTTCAGGCATTGCATAGATATGGGGGAAATAGTGAAATTTAGTGCATTTGACCTTGACCTTTGACGTTTGACCATGAGCATCTGCATCCAAAAGTTGATAGGCACAACTTCACCCCCTCATACATGTACAGGCATTGCATAGATATAGGGGAAATGATGAAATGTTAACATTTTCCCTTTACCTTTGACCTTTGAACTTTGACCTCATGGCCCGAATCTCTCACAAGAGATTTGTATTAGGTAAAACATGTATACACTAAGTTTCAAGGAAATACCTTCAGGCATTGCATAAATATGGGGGAAACAGTGAAATGTTCACGTTTTCACTTTACCTTTGACCTTTGAACTTTGACCTCATCGCCCGAATCTCTCACTATAGAGACTTTTTATTGGGTAAAACATGTATACACTAAGTTTCAAGGAAATACCTTCAGACATTGCATAGATATGGGGAAAATAGTGAAATCTAGTGCATTTGACCTTGACCTTTGACGTTTGACCATGAGCATCTGCATCCAAAAGTTGATAGGCACAACTTCACCCCCTCATACATATACCTGCCAAGTTTCCTTAGGATACCTCAAACGGTTGTTTAATCATGCTGTCCACAAACTTGATTATGGACGGACGGACGGAAGGACGGACAACCCGAAAACATATAATGCCTCCGGCGACACTTCGTGGCAGAGGCATAAACAAAATAAAAACCTTAAAATGTGAGCGCGGTAAGGCTCTGTTTTTGTTGCGCTAAAGACGTTTTTGTTGTTTTGTTTTGTTTTGGTTTTTTTTTGTTTGTTACCTGAAGAGCCTTTTGAAGACGTGGCGCCGGCCATGATCAACCGCTCTCTCCCTCTTTCTTTTATTTGATCTTTTCCTTAATAATTATACCTCTATTGTGGCTGTCCTTTCTTTTCTTTGTTTTGTTTCATTGATATGCAAAGGTTATAATTTGCGAGGTTTATTTGCCTTTCCGCTTGCACAACATAATTATTCAAATAGTAATGAATGTTTCATTTTGTTAAAAGTTAAAAAGTACATATATAGGAGACTATGTTGCTTCACCAAATATACGTTGAAAGTGATTATTACATATTATTGCTGTTGATAAAACATGTATTCGTATAGGAGTTACAGATAACGGTTCATTCTTCATTATGCATATTTGTTTGCTGACCATTTTAAAGTCTGTATGTCCTTTTCTTCATTGGGAATAAAGATAAAGCATGGAATAATATTTTCTCACTACTTAGCTTCATGACCCACGTGAGCGAAAGTCACCTTGTTCAATGAAGATGTAGGCCTACTCAGTTTTCGTGTGTCATGAAGAATGAACACCGGTATGGGATTACATTTTCAGATTCTGTGTGATTGGTTATTTTACGAAATGATAGGATTGAATTCTTATCAGTGGGTGAATCAATTCGTTAATATTGTTAACTTATGTATATTAATGCGTACGGCTTATTTTGTGATGAATGTTTTCTTTTAAGCTTTATTTTGAATGTATTTTTAATGCTTCTGTGATAATGTGTGTGTTTAATACATAATAGTTACTGTAATACCGAGTATAGGGAGCATTGATTGCTTTAATGTGTGCGCCATAAAAAGCTCAACTTTTATTATTATCATCTAAGTTAGGAATACAAACTCTTCAATGAGGACAACCGTGATCAGTTCTGACATGATGACGTAATGACTGTTGTTGTTGTAGTATTTTGCCTATCGTAGGTATACAAATGCAGAGTGAGATGCTGTGTTACGCACTTCTGAGTTTGTGTGTCAATTACTTCTATCGATCTTTTTCTTGCTCTGCTTTGTCATGGCTTTGTTTTATTTTTTTTTCTTTCACTGCCCGATTGAAGGTCCATGTCCCTATCAAAGAACTGACGTCTCCCGACATCTTAATTTGCATAAAACCCGTAGACCTAGCCATCACGATGATAGTAAATTATATCTTAAAATAGCTTCCTACTTTCCGACATTACAAACCGTGGTAAAATTATTGTTGTTTATTCATCCATGGAAAGCAGCATGTTTTGATGTGAGCAATTACATGCAGTCTTCTCTCTCTCTCTCTCTCTCTCTGTGTCTGTGTGTATGTGCACTGCAGTTCTAAATTGCACAAGAAAAAAAAAGACAATTACAACAGTATACAAAGATGATTAGTAGCAACATGTAGGCCTTCGTAATTGCACTTGTGCGGAACTCATCAAGTAAGCAATGTATTATTGCAGTCTTTTGAAAACCAGCACCTTCTCTGAGAAGTTAATGTAAAGAGTTAAAAGAGGGCGCACTGTATATATTGCGTTTTGATTGTACTTTATCAGAAAATGAAGTAAGGGCGTTAATTCGCAATCGAAAAGAATTTTAATAAAGTATGCAGCACTCACATGGAAACAAAATAATTCTGCATAGCTTTGTTCCACTTCTCTTCCAAAGCAAGTTAACAAACAGAAAAGAAAAATAATCGTGTTTCAAATCATCAAAAATACATGTATTCAGCTGACACTGATAGTTTTTGAGCATTTTAAGGCATCATTCACAATTTGCAGGTGAAACAGTAACCCAGAATTTACTGCCTCAAAATAATTATACAATTTGAGCTAGGTATGGAAACGTAAACTGTAAAAAAATTAATCAGTATAATGTTATTTATAAATGTTAATTGTACAAAAAGTAAACAATGGTTGTAATATTAAATTGAAGAGTTTGTGCGAAATAAAATAAGTCCATTTTTTAATGAAAATCATTCGAAATAGATTATACCGTGATTCGAGGAATGTATTGTGGGACCAACCTGAAGAAATAATTATTGTACAACAAAACGCAATACAGCTCGGATGGTTTCAGTCTTAAATCACTGTGCTTTTCGGCAAAAGCCTATAACTCCACATGACTTCTTGTTTTGTTGCACAGCCGATATGTCCACATTAACCAATCAGCTTGTCTTATCATGTGTCAAATTAATGATACCATTGATTACGGTGTGATATACATGTTGTACAATAACTAACTAGGACTACATGCCAAATTTAAAGATCACTGCTAAAAAAAAAAAAAAAAAATGTGGGAGTACCTCGATTACCAAATGCTATTTCCTGATCTGTGGCCATGATATATCGTCACCATGGCAACGCAGTTTCCAATACATTCGAACGAAATAAAATGTCTTTCAAATCTCCATCCCTACACCAATATGTGTATGCTACACTTCATGAGCATTGCTGAAAACTTGAGAAGACCTACTGAGCTTGCAACGCACCGATTTTATACTTTTTGCAACAAAACGAGTAGTGGACTTATCGGGGTTTGCCGCAAAACACATAGAAAACTACAACGTTTCAAATTTTCCTCTTTGTGTAGAATTCTGCATGCCATATCAATTACCTGCCCATAGGTTTGTGTGTGAAATTTGTGCACATTTGACTCACTGGCAGAGAAAGGGTTAATACGTATCTAGGTAACCAACATTGGATCTTTACATCATTCGAGTTCTGCCCCCTCCCCGTGCCCGTCCTCTAGGATTGATGTCCTTGCATATAAACGAGGAGCTTTTGCATTTGTAGAATTCACATAAAAATTACTTCAGATAAAACATTTTGAAAGCTGTCAAACTAAAAGTATTATGGTTAATCTCTTGGAAATGGACTTGTTAATAACATGCTTTGAAGAAAAATTAAGCCCAAAATGAGTCTGAATAAAACAACGCACTGACAGGACGCTTTATCACCTCGATGATGACGTCGCTCTCAACAGCCGTCCATCAATATTTAATCTGAGGAGAAAATGCCCGATATCAAAATAAAAGATAAAGAAAGAAAAATCTACTTACGTGTTGTTGAATGTCTAGTTACCTGTTGTACAATATTTCAATCACGACACAAAAATACGCCTTTTTAATCAAGTAGGACACCAAACACTACCACGTCTTATGCGTCCTATCCACTGTTGTTTATAAAGTAGTTACGACGCATCATCTTGGAGTGTAGTCTGGGCTCCGTCCCCTTTTCCTGATCCTTGGTGCGATAAACCAAGAGAGGGCGTAAATTTTCTGATTGCGATAAACGAGAGACTGCGCGCCCAACGTCTCGGGTATCGCAGTTCTCGGCGTATCGCAATCACAGAACGTAAGAGTTCTGTGATCGCAATCCTCGGGTGTCACGCCCTCATACGTCTTGTCGCGTACACTGAATCACCCCTACGAGTAAAAAGAGTCCAGAAGCTGGACTACTTGAAGTGAGGCTGTGGGATGTTGAGGATCTTTGACGATTTTAGCTCTGATAATTCTAATGTTTGTCACAATGAAGGCATCCATTTTGTTTCTACGTAATTGTTCGTTCGTAAAAAAACTTTAACTCCTCTAATGCCTTTTCCTAAACCATGTACGTACCCAGAATCCTTCAAGTGTTCCAGTTTAATACCCCAGTGTTCCAGTTACCCCACTTTACCCTACATGGTGCATTGTAGCTTGATGGGGTCCACTCTGCTGAAAACAAGCATGAAATGTAAAAAGTTTTATATCGTTGCAGTCGGAATTAATATCTGTGCAAGATATGAAAGCGTTAAAAAAAAGTGTTTGGAAGCACTTGACTGCTCTATAGGCCTCACGCTCCTAACTCAATTCGCGCATTGTCTACAGGGAAGGCAGTAAGATGAGTTTATGTTATTTTAAAAAAAAATCATTAATAATCAGTCAAGTGGAAAATTGCCACCTTTGGTGGTGTTTGACATTGCTTGAGGACACGATATTCTGCAGGCTATGGAGAAGTTGAATGAATCAGGATTTTTGCATTTTTAATGAATTTTTATTGATATATGAGGTAATTTGCAATTTTTATCGTTTTTGGGAGTGACTGGATGACTAGTCTTGTATGGAGGCTCTTAACTTTTTTAGAGCTGGAAAACATCTCAATATATGTGTTTGCTTGAAAGCAGAGAAAATTTCCCTTCATCTGCTTCAATTAAAAAAAGAAATACGATTTGATTGATTTTTTTATGATTTATGGAATATGCTGCATTTAACACAGGTTTCTATGGGAGCCCGGAAAAGAAGCATGAGGCCATTACACCCTTTTCAGAGCGATTTGCGCTCTCCGTGATTGGTTGCCGGTATTCTGTAATTTACCCTATGATTGCATACATGTAGACTCGAACTCGACAGAGTTGTACTTGTAGTGGCCGCTGCTATTGTTCATAGCAACTTTGAACCAAATGATCAGCTAGCACACGCGTCTACGTAGGCCTACCGTTGGAGGTCTATGGGTCTCTTTGTGTACAATACGTGTTCGATCATTCCACGCGCATGCTTAATACATTATACTAGGCCGTTGTAGCTTAGTTAATGAACATTCATACCGTATTCATTTGAACCAATCACGAGGCAACATATCACTGTAATAGGTAAACCTGTTTGGGGGGAAAAATCGCGCCCGGGCCGAGCCCGGCACTGTACACGGACAAAATTGCAAGGCCGAGTACCGCAATTGAGGCCGGGCTCGGCCGCGGCTCGGCTCGGCCCTGTACTGTAAACGGGCTCTATAGTAAGACAAACCTGATCACACTATACTCTACGCCCCCCCCCCCCCCGAAAAAAAGAATGTAGAAACTGCTTAAAACACACATTCCCATTAATTTTATGATCCTAAACTCAGGATTAATGTAGAAAAAGAATAGCTCTCTCAGAAAACATGTAAAAGTCGAGATTGACTTCGCTGACTCGTTTCACCTTTTTAGGCCCCACGTAAAATCAAGATGTGCGACTTTTTGTTAGTTTTGTGATGCCCGGTCACATATTGCTGCAGTGCGTTGTAGAATCTCGAAACCTACGACCTCTTCAATACCAATTTGATAGCACAGTGTTATTAAGCTCCCCGTGATTGATTCCAGTACATAATTTACCTTAGACACTGACGACACTACCTTGTGTATGCTCGATTACTTACCTGTTTTTTAGTACGCCAAGGTACGTGTACAATATTTGATAGCAAGACACTGTTTTAGGGAAAATGTGCAAAGAAATTGCCAATTCTGCTCAAATGTAGGTCTAAACTAATGCGGACGGACGTACGTAAGGACAACCCGAAAACATAATGCCCCCGGCATTCTTTGGTCGGAGGCATAAAGAAAAGAAGAAGAACGTGCTCACTGTGCCAGACCTGATCTTTCTTCACCAGAAGACAATGGGTGGGAATGTTTTGATTTGGCCTTCAGCCTCTACTGATGTCTCTAGCTCCAATCCTGCAAAGTTGCCTTGAGATGATTACATGTGCATGTGAAAGCAATGCAGAACGTTTTTATGCAAATGTCACCAATTAGGCCTAAACGATGTACAGCAATGTGTGCATGTCAGCAACGATCTGATGATGCAAACCTTGCATGAATGTAGATCGATTCAGCTCGATTGAGAAATAGACCTTTCGACTCAGATTGTGTTTCTTTGACAGCAAAACTATAAAGGTGTTTAAGGTGCTGTTTACCTTTGGGAGCAGTGATTTTAAAAATGTTCAAGAGAGGCACTTTTGATGCACATGTATGTGTGGGTCAGTTGTATCACAAAACACCGTACTATATAACATTTCTGCAACAAAGCATAAAATATGAGGAGATATCACTATTTTTCTCATTTAACCATAACTGTGAACGGTTTCATCTGGACACATTTTCATTTCAAGTATTGTTTATATTTTGTGTTTTTAACAATACTTTACATCAATATTATACTGGTTCAAATTTTTGCATTGGTTGTTTTTATCACTAACTCACATTTTAGACATATTTTGAAAACGTAATGCTGGGTTTTTGTTTCATCAGCAAATGGTAAATTACGCCTTGAAAATTAGTAAAGTATTACAAAGTCATCATTCGTTTCTCTTACATTTTTTTTTTGCTTGAGCCTAATGATATGCAGAATGGGTGAAGAGATAAATGAGAAAAAAGACATTAATGTTTGAAGATGAGATTTATGAAAGTTCCCACTTGATTTTACATTCACCTGCAGATTGAAAATGATTATTGAATACCAACTTATCCCATGAATCCGATGATAAAGTACAGGAAAAGATACAGTGACCTTGACCTAATCTATAGAACAATGGATAGTGATGCGATTTAATACCCGATAACTTATCCTTTTTATACACTTCCATTAGCAAGACTTTGTTTTGGTTGAAAATATGCAAAATGGGCTAATATTTGCATAATTAATCATGCAAATGAGGAAAATAGAGGTGTGTTGTTTTGTGGCTGCAGTTGATTTTTGTATCTTTTTATCACACCAGGAATCATGAACAAGTATTGATGTACAACTGTTATGAAACAGATTCATGATCCTGCATCACAAAACCAACAAAAAAGTCGCCAGACCAGAATGTGTTTTTAGTTAGGGGCAGATTTTGAGAGACCAGACACTAAGCTTTAGAATTAGGAATAACTCAAATCAAATGGACTCTCCTAAAATAGCTAATCACAGAAAAGAAAACACTCCATTCGGAGAAGTGTTTACTGAGAAAAGAGGCTCCATAAAGTATAGTGTCTATTCAAGTGCTTAATCTTACTAAGCCGTGCTAGCTGTGCAATGAATAGGACAAAAATAGGTTTTGAATCTCGATTCCCCTCAGCAACAACAGCAAAGTGATTATCAATAGAAGCTGAGAGTCGTCATGCTTAGTTAAAGGGTCTATTCAAGCGCTTAATCTTACTAAGACGTGCTAGCTGTGCAATGATTGAGACAAAAATAGATTGTGAATCTACGCAGCAACAGTAATGAAAACTATAACCGGAGTGGGCCAAACCCCCAAAACTCGCTTACGTAACGAGTGAGTTCCACTCTCTCTACAAACTAAGTAGACCGTGCTTGTTTTCAATTTGTATTGCAACAAACAACATTCCACTGGTCTACCTCAAAAAATTTGTTGCGAAAGCCTCCAAATCCAAGATGGCGTCCAAGATGGCCGTCATATTTACTGAATTTGTTATTTGAAAGATGGAATTTGATAGAAACATCAGATTTCAACAAATTTGATGTCATATGAAAGAGAATAACATTTTCTACAAGTTGATACTATTGTTGTGGGTTATTGTGATAACTGGATTGAGATTTTAAGGAAAAAAAAACACTAATTTTTCATATTCCTCTGAAAAGAGGAAAATCATAAAAATGCTCGATTCAGCATAAATCAAAGAAAGACTAAATGATTATCTTGAAACATTTCAGGAATTTTGTTTGACATATTATTAATATTTAGAGAAAATTAGGGGTCAGTACCATTTTCAGTACAGGAGTTATAATGTCGCAAACTTGAAAACTCACTATGTCAAATTGGCCACTTTAGTTGTGACAAGACCTTGTTGGTCGTCGTCCGCACGCCAAGACTACTGCACGCACCACTGGCACTGCTACAAGCACCAGTGCCAGTGCCAGTGGTGCGTGTAGTAGTCTTGTGCAAACGCGGACTTTTTCTTTGACAGACAAGGGTTTGTGCCTGCAAATTAACTTTTCATGCCAAGTGGTAGCTCAGGTGATGCTGATCGCTATTATATCAAAGTAGACTGTTCTGAAGCAGATGAGATGAAGCAAAACATATCTTTCAAACAGAGGTACAAGCTTGAAACAACCTTGCTATAGAAAGTTTAAAACAAAATCATTGGATCAATCACTCAAAAAATTCAAGATTGCAGGTCATCAAAGCTGACATAGTGTATTGCGCCAAATTAAATGTATCATTTCAATTTTGATACAATTATGTCTGTTTTGCTGTCTATTCATATGGTTTTTATATATTCTGAACATTGTAATGCTATTTCAACCATCTTAGGTTTTTATGGAGACATTTTTTCAGAATGCACCATGGATATTTCTCTGAAAAGTAAAAAAAAAAAAAAAACATTTAAAAGTGTTTATGAAAACCATCTAGAAATCAACATCTGTTCCCTATAATCAATATTTGGAGAAAATTAGAGGTCAGAATTATTTTTGGTTCAGGAGTTATAATGTCTCAAACTTGAAATCCCATTTTACATAATATCATGTAGACACATCTGTTCCCAAAGACGTCACAGAGGGTCAAATCCAAGATCGTGCTTACTTTTCGAGTTCCACTCTCTCTTTAAACAAGACCATACATAATATTAAACATACTAAGCAATGTTCCGTATAAAGTACGCCTTAGTAGATTTGTTGCAAAAACCTCCAAAGTACAGATGCGGTCCAATAGGGCCGCCATTTTTATTGAATTTAACATTTCGAATATAACATTTGATAGAGACATTGGATTGCAACAAATTTGATGTCATATGAAGGAGAGTAAAACTTCCTAAAAGTTGATACCACTTTAGCTATGTATTGTGATGAATGGGGGGGGGGGGGGGGGGGGGGGATGGGGTTGTTTGCTTCTCTTTTCTTGGGGGGATCCATATTTTCATATTGTTTTGAAAAAAGGAAGAAATGTAAAATGCATGATTTAGTATTCATCAAAGAAGAACTGAAGAATTATTTTGAAACTTGCGATTGAGATTGAGATTTACTGAGATTGAGACATAATTCATATTTATGGAATTACAGGCAATATATCATACACTGTTGACAAGTTAACATCTAAAAGTTAAAAAAAAATATATATTTATGCATTATACATTTTGCAGACAATGTGTTCACATTGTCACATGTAATGCTGTAATGGTCTAGTGATGTGCAAGTGCCTTCAAAATAACTTTTCATGCCGAGTGGTAGGTGACGCTGGTCGCTATTACTGTAGCATTTCGTAGTAGATTGTTCTGAGCCAGATAAAATTGAACAGAAAGTATTTTCCAAAAAGAGATAGGAGTTTGGAATTTGGCACACATTTTGCCAATGTGTCATATTTAGCAACAAAAATAGTATCCACACAAAATTTAAGATGGCGGTAATTAATCGAGGTTGTCGTTCAAGGTATTATTTACCATTAGTGCACGTGAAACAAAAACCCAACTTTAGTCATCTTTAGTTTCGCCAATAGGACTTTGTCAAGTCAATACATTTGACACTTTATTTTGACACTTTATTTTGGCACTATATATATATATATTGTGACAGTGCGTTGTAGAATCGGAAACCTACGGCCTTTTGAATACCAATTTGTGTGCTCCCCGTGATTGATTGCAGTACTTAAAGTGTATCTTTGCCCAAAAAAAAAAATAATTTTGATATGTGAAAGAGACACATTTCAGTAGTCCATTGCACCAAATTTCAGAGAAAAGGGGTCATTTAGTGAAATAATGCATCTGAAATTTTCTAAAGACAATGGGTCTGGGAGGCAAGACTACAGCAAACCCTAGGTAATTGTTTGCAGTGGACTACGTAACCACAGCGGTTCCTGAATCTCCCAGACACAGTGTGTTTGGAAACTTTGAGATGCATTATTTCACTAATTAATGACCCATTTTCTCTGAAAGATAGTGCAATGAATTACTGAAATGTGTCTCTTTCACATATCCAAAATAATTTTTTGGCCAAAGATACACTTTAATTTGCCTTGGACACTGACGACACTATAATGTGCACCTTCTTTGCTCGATAACTTACTCGTTTTTCACTATACGCCAGTGTACGTGCACAATTTAATAACAAGACTTTGTTTTAGGGAAAATGTGCATAGAAATGACAAATCATTTGTATTCATTATACAAATTAGATTATTAAGGTATTTCAGAAACTGTTTTTGTTCTGTGCATCTCATTATTACGTCATGACCAGGAAGGTCTTGATATAATTACAAATTGTATATAGATAACTATGATGCAGAGTCACATATCGCGGCAATGTGTTCTAGAATCTCTGAGCCTGTCACATCTGTAGCCTCTTGCATACCAATTAATTTTGCATATATGATCGCAAATAATACTCATTCTTTGTTGTTGTTGTTGTTGAATTGGTTGATTCCAGTACTTGATTTTCCTCTGATGACACCATGTACGCTTTCTTTGACCGATACCTTGTCTATTTTTCTCTACGCCAAGGTACATTTTGATAGCAAGACTTTGTTAAAACAAAGAGGAAAATATGTTAAGAAAATGGCCAAATATTTACATAATTTATTATGCAAATGAGACGCGTGCTTTATTTCAATAGTTGAAGTTGTTTCTTGTATCTCTTTATCATACTAGGATTCGTGAACTGATCTTGATTCAATGATTACTATGTATCATCAGGATTATGATTCAGATTTATAAATTGCGAAAATGCATTGTAGAAACCTGCCAGTCCTGTATCCTCTTGTATGCCAAATGGCATAAGAATTTGAATTGATTGAGATGCATAACTTAATTTTGATTGGGCTCTGACGACTCCATGTCCTTTTTGTTTTCCCGATATCTCGTATGACCCATATCGGGCCAACGCACCTGTGTACACAAACACCCAAGTGGCCCAGCACCATTCGCGCACACACGCCGACAGACAACTCTCCAAACAATCGCTCTTCATTAGCAAGCAATGAAAGAAAAAGAACATAGACAAGTTATATATCATTTGAAAGAGGAAACAATATCTTTAATATGGTAAATAACATGCTGCCATTTTTCAATGCATAGTACAGTCATAGTACTCATGCCTGATTACCACTATGCTCTTCTTTTGTATGTGTATACTACTCTCCATATTTCCTATTCTCCCGTCTCCTCGAGAGCGACATTGAATTCCAGCTTACTGCTACTCCTCAACTGTCACTAAGATGCCTTCCTTACTCTCTTCCTAGGTTGCTTCCCTCCTCCACTCTCCTTTTTCTGCGGTTTTCTTCCGCCGGTTCTGTCAAGGACCACACACATGTAGCATTACTGCAAATCTCTCTTCCT